>NW_024104776.1:1200000-2400000 GCF_003945595.2 Pipra filicauda | reverse complement strand
AGGGGCCCCACTGAGAACCACACAATGAGCGAGACCCCTGTGTGCCCACAAACCGGGAGATGGAACGAGAGGTAGGGGCACAGAGGGAGTGGGCCGTGACAGCTGACAGGGGGCGTGGGGATGGGGGGCACGGGAGGCAGGCTGCTGCCGATGACTCCAAGGGGTGAGCTGCAGGAGAGCTGGCAGGGCGGGCCCCCATGGCCCCCAGAGAGGCAGAGGTAGGGGAGCACAGCGAGTGGGCTGCGGGGGGCCCTACTGGGCGTGGGGCCGGAGAGCACAGTGAGTGGGCTGCTGGGGGTCCCACGGGACGGGGGGCTGGGGAGCTCCCCATCTGCAGCCCTGTTGGGGTGGTGCTATGGTCAGCAGCGCGGGGCACCGGGGAAGCCGTTGGGCAGGGGCTTGGGGAGCACACACCGCGGGCTACCGGAGCACTCAGGGGTTGGGAGGCCAGGGTGGCCATTGGGCCACATGGAGGCTGGGTGGTGGGAGAGGGTGTGGAGCCACAGACAACATGCGAGATGGAAGCACCAGGCACTGAAAGGGGTGCTGCAGGTGGCATGGGACTGCCAATGGTGTGGACTACTGGAGAGCACATAGAGTAGGATGGTGGAGCAGACATATGGGTAGGGACTGCCTGGGTTGCCACAGCAGGACTGGGGCCAGCCATGAAGTGGGTCAGCAATGCACTCACCGCATTATTCGCGGGGACAGAGACAGAATAGGACATCGGCCCCCCTCCAGCTCCAGGCAAATGAGTGGGAGCAGGACCTGTCTCAAAAACCACGTGAGGCATAGGAGTACACACAGGGTTGGATGTTGGGGCAGGCACGGAGCCATACATGGATGAAGGCATTGGAGTACACGTAGCAGGAGGCACAGTCTCGCATATGACACGGAAGCCAGGATCACATCCCATCTCAAAACCAGAATTGATGCTTGGATTGAATCCTTGGTTGCAGATGGAGTTGCATAAGGGATGGCCTGCAGGGAGGTACACGAAGTCGTACACAGGCTGGCCCCCTGCACTGCAGTTTGGGTTGCACACTGGGATACATATATATTCACACATGGAGTTGAACGCAGGGTCTGCCACAGGGACAGGCCCAGAGCCATTCATGGGGACAGAGCCATTCTCACACACTGGGACTGACCCATTCTGGCTGACAGGCAGGACACCGTTCTGGCCTGCAGAGCAACACACTTCAGCCTTGGCACATCCCTTGCAGTAGGCAAACTTGTGGCATCCAAAGTTGGCCAGGAGCCGGTGGCTGCCAAGCCTGTAAGGTGTGAACTCCACAATGGTCCGTGCTTGTTGGTTGGATGCCAGCGTTCCCAAACTGGAGCAACAGAAGGAAAAGAATTAGGACCCTGGGTAGCTCAGAGACCCGAAGCACTACAAGATGAGCACACAAAACTGGGTTTGATTTGCTACAACAGTTTTAGAGACAAAGTGTTTTGATAACTTTTTATTCTTGACTTCCTCCAAAAAAGCCCACATTCTTTGTTTTGGAAAGTGTGGTAAAAACTTCTGTCCCAAGAGAAAATTTAGAAAACTCCTGTAGTCAATTCTGTAATTGGAACTGGAAAATAATTTGTGATATTGTCTTGAATTCTTCAAAAATGTAGTGCCCTTCTGCCTCAAAGATGTATTTACTGCTTCCCATTTCCAGCAGTCTAAGTTTGATCAGGCAGTTTTTTGGAATTGACTTCATTATTATTCAGTGAGAACAATTCCTAATTGCTTCCCCTCAAAACTAGTCATACTTTTGTCAGTTCTCCTTGTCACAAAGAGCAGCAATGCATATTAATGAACAGCTACTTTTCCTAGGAAAACTAACAGAAAGTTTCCAGTTTCCTGTGATTAACGTTATGAGTTTAGAATGCATATTGCTATTTCTCACTGTCATTCTCTAATTGTTCCTATATGTGGTGCCAGTTCATGAATATTTAGAGGAATTATATTAAAAGTCGATAGGACTGTAAGGGGCTCAGTTAGCACTTCTTGTAAAGACAAGAGTGAATTCCCTTTCAGACAGGAATTTGATATATCTACTTAAATTAAATCTTGAGAAAAAATGAAGCAGCAGTGTATCTGCCAGCTTTAAATGATCCATCAGTTTCAAGAGGAGTGAGGCTTTTAATGGAGTCTCAGACTAATAAAGGACAAAAAGTCATGTTCGGATGGTAAACACCAAAAAATCAGAACTAATGTCTTCTTTGAAACCTGCTATGATCTTGCACACCTTAGTCACCCCCCAATATTATCCCCATTTAAATAACTGATGATCTTACTCAATTGTCATTGGCTCTTTGAATAAACCACAGCCTTCTAATGTCATTACACAGTTCTTCATATCTTCCTGGAGAGGATTGCAGAAGGAGATCTCTGCAGTACATGGTACCTTTAGTCTGGGCTGGCTCAGTAGCTAGTCAGAAAATAAACACATTTTTTGTTTTGTAACCCTTAGAAAATTAACACTGAAGTAAATAAATGTAAGGAATAAAAAAAAAAAAAAAGGTGTTATTCATACATGTTTCTCTCTGATTTACTTCTATGATCTCTATAATTTAAGCCAACTGTTATACTTTAAAAATCATGTTGACCTTGTTAAAATAAAACATATAGTAAAAAAAAAGAAAAATGTGAAGTATTTCAAGATCGTTGCCCTTGTACCTAGGAGATAGCCAATAAGAATCCTTAAGTCTGATCCTTAGATCACAAATTCCATAATTGGAGTTCTTTACCTTTACAATAACAGGTGGTCTGTTGATCACGATATCCCTGCTCACCATCAGAACTTCTCCACACTCTGGATCTGAGACAGCAACTACTTTCATAATGTTGTGATCACACAGGTAAGGTCCATATTGACTATACGATATACACAGTGGAATTTTTTTTACTGTAAAACAAATTAATTTTTTTACAAGGAGATTAGTTTATTATTATTATTATTATTATTATTATTATTATTATTATTACTCAAAATTTGGAAACTTTCATTCCAGTGCAATCTTCAAGGAATAATTCAAACGTAGGTAAATTAAAGCTTAGTAAAATAGAATTTTAATATCAGTGTAAAATTTTGTCTTATAATGATGTGGTTTTTTTCCAGAAAAAAATATATTAACCATGGAAACCGGTGTTTATGTTCTGCTACACCTTTGCACTTCCCAACATATGGTATGTCTAGGTACTCTAAGCGAGACTTTTACACTGGCTAATATCTTCTGGCCAAAGAAAATAATGCTTTTCTGACAGAAAACTGCAACTTAATCTTTGTATTGAGTATAGAGACCAGAATTGAAATTTTATTGGAAACAATTCTTTAAAGAATCTGTAAGATTTGAAAAATTAAGGAAAGACTACAGTGTACCTGTCACTCTACATGTAGTATTGATGCTGTGTTAATTTTTGAGTGATCACCCTACAGGGAATTCAGCTGTCAGTATTTAACACTGTATACATTTCCCTTCCCTTCACTTCACCTCTATTAAGAAGTCTCCACAAATCCTAAATCAGCAATCTCCTGAAAAAAATAGGGTATGAGACAATTTCACCTTCTTACCTTCTCTTGGACCCAGTGTGACATTCACACTGTCTTTCCAAAACTGATCCATTGGGCAACCACTATAGGTTATAATTTGTGCGCACAAATTAAACTTCAGGGTTTTGTTTTCATTACGCAAATTTTCAAGCAGCCAGTGCAGCTGGACATCTTCACCATACATTGGGCAGTTAGCCATCTTTAACCTCATGTTGATACCAGAGTCACTCAAAAATGGGTTTTTCAGAGATGATAACTCTCTGTCAATATGACAGTTGGAAGCGTTACAGTACCCTGGGTGAATTCTTCTGTAAGCCCGGTAATAGGCTTCTTTGTTTTTCACAGAACCTGTTGAAGAAGACATGATAATGAATATGCTGGAGGTACATGAAGCCTATTATTATTCTACCCAAATAATAAAGATAATTAAATTTATTGCTGCTTCTTCTTGGAACCTAAAATACCCAGTTGGTGTAGCACAAATCCACCAGATAATGAAACACGAGATACAGCAGTCTGAATGCACAGAAGAAAATAAATGTCTCATGAAATAAAAGTTTAAAAAAATTATTTTACTTTTAAGTAGTTAAATTTAAAGATGGTCATGTAAATCTTAAAATGTGTGGTTAGTAAAACTAAAAATATAATTCTTTATAAGGATAAGGGTGAATATGGAATCCTACCAGGTCTCCCAAAAGGCAAAATACACCATTAAAAAAAAGAAATTATCACTTTTTTTCTTTTTTGTTCCTATTAAAAAGAAAACAAAATAAAAACATGCAAACACATAAAAAACACACACTAAAAAATCCCCAACCAAGTAACCAAAAAAAAAAAAAAGAAACCCACAGAGCCTGCAATTGTACAATCAGCTGTGACGCACCCTTCATTCCTTTAGGCAATTCTGCCTATTGAAATCCTCCCTTCTACTGGAATATGAAAATCAGTAATCCATAGCGCAAAGTAAGAACAGCAGAATATTTTAATAATATGTGAATTTAGTAAGTAGGCATATTTTCTGACAGACCTGGTACAAGAAGCAACAAGACATTAATCCTAGGTTTAGAAGAATTTGTGGGGGTTTTTTAGATTCTCTCAAGTCTGGTAATATTTTAAACTACTGTACAGGTGAGACAAAAATATGTACATATGAATGGTGTCATTCAAAGGGCTGGAAGGTATGTCCTTAGAGCAGCTAAGGGCTTAGGGTTTGTCTAGTTTGGAGAAAAGGAGACTGAGGGCTTATCTCATTGTCCTCTGCAGCTTCCTGATAAGGAGAAGCGGAAAGGAAGGTGCCGAGCTCTTTATCCCAGTGTCCAGTGACAGGAAGTATGGGAATGGTTTAAAACCATGCCAGGAAAGGTTTAGACTACACATTAAGAAGTATTTCTTTATTGAGAGACTGGTCAAACGCTAAAATAGACTTCCTAGAGGGGTGAGTTATGTCCCATGGTTGTCAGCACCTTAAAAAGAGGCATATGGACAATGCCCTTAATAGTATGTTTTAATTTTTAGTCAGTCCTGAAGTGTGAGGCAGTTGGATGAGATGATCATTGTAGGTCCTTCCAACTGAAACATCCTATCCTATCCTAAATGCATCTAATTACTATGTGCTTTGTTTGAATCATCTAAACACACTTAAGTTTAAGAATCAAGATCTTTGAACAGAAAAGAACCTTCCTCCTTCTCAAAAAAAGAAAAAAAGAAAATTTCAGATTATTCTACACATTTTAACACAGGAGAAATTACATTGATATTTTTATATGATTAGCATATAAAATTCCCTCTAGCCCATTTAATATACTTTCATCATACCTAGTTCATACTTGTAAGCTCCAGTGATATCTTCAAATTGCTCACTGCCAATACTCTTGGTGATTAGACGCTGTCCACATGGCCAAGTGTCACAGAAAAATTTTGTTCTTTTGCCATTGTTTTGGGAAAGCCAGCCAACATAGTTCGAATTTACTCGAGAAAACATATGATGACCATCATAATCCAAGTCCAGTTCCCCTTCCCTGATGCTTCGAACCCACGTAGGACCACTGCAAGCTGAACCTTGGCCACAGAACAAAAGTGTTATAACACATTGTAACCTGACTACAGAAACTCAACAACATAACACGAGGAAAATGATTACAACTATGGTAAACAGTTACCTCTGCCAGTTTCCAAGGGTGTTGGATCTAGACACTGCCAATCACCACAACACTGATTTATGTCTCTGCGAGCCATCCAAGATTCATTCCAGCAGTGATATCGCCTGTAGGATGAAGGAAGACATTTCTTGGATTATCACGTTTAATGCCTTACAATAGAGAAGAACCATACCAGAGATAATATTTTAATCAACAGAAGTCTTTCTATGTCTTAACACTGTTAATGATGTTTGGGGATAGGAGTGGTTTTGTTTGCTCAGACTGGAAATTTGCTTCAGAACCCCACAGACCTGATTGTAAGATGTGCTTCTTTTAGCTGATAACATGCCAACACAGTTCTTTTGTTTAAACAGTTTCTTTTCCTAACGCTTTCCTCCTGATTCTTTAGATTAAAATCATATACTTAGTTATATTTTTAATAGCTTAACAAAATATAAACCCTTAAGTATTTTATGCTAAAATCGGATCCTCATTACCCTAGTATTTCAGTTTGACCTCACCTTTGTGACATGTGATATGGTAGAAAATTCATTAAAAGGTCTCACAGATGAGATTTGGACACAAAAAAAATTTCCCATGATCTACCTCATACTTTTACAGTTACTAAGTTTGATAGCCTTATATTTCAGCTGAGAATAAACAACCAGCATGGATTCTCACAAGAAGCTTTGCTTTTTTCTTTTTTGAAAATATACATTAAGTGGACTGCCTCTTTAGTAATTTCAAGTTTTTGAAATGTATTATTAGAAAACTGAACAGCCTTACTACACCAGAGAAAGAGAGAAACCAAAGAGATACATTGATCTGCTAGATATCCCAGTTTTTCTATCATTAAATTTTTTTAAAAGAGCAAAAGAGTTTTATATTTTTCTTATTTACCATAGCTTGTCTTTGCCACACAGGTTTTTGCCAGTACAGTCAAAAATCTCATTGATACCAAGGGGATTCTCAGTTGAGCATGGAAAACAGAAATTCGTTACAACACGGCTTGGAATTCCCAAACACCTCATCACTGAAAGAAAAAAAATATGATTGAGTCATTATAAATCACAATTAGTTAGGCAAATCCTTCACCCATTTTATAAATAATTATTGTATATCCTACTTTGCAATTATAGAAACAAAATGGATTAGAGGCAGCATTTAGGATGCAGTGATTCTGTCTTCAAAACTTGTTTTTAGTTCTTGCAAAGTAGTCTGAAAAAAGCCTAGCAAAAAGGAACGGCTTGTTACTCTTCCAACCTAAAAAACCAAAAAAAACCCAAAAAAACCCCCAAAAAACCACAAACCCCCCCCCAAAAAAAAAAAAAACAACAAAAAAAAACCCCAAAAAACAAACAAACAAAACAAACAAACAAACAAAAAAACCCAAAACACAAAAAAGCCCAAACAAAACCCAAACCAGATCTGTTTTAAGTTCAGAAATCATTAACCTGATTCTGCATTAACAAAACACCATTTTTTTCTTGTAAACAATGTGGTACAAATCTATGGCATTTCAATTTATCTGTCTTCAATGTACAAGCTGGTTCAGTAAATAAATGGTATAATTTTGGAACTCAAATCTTTTGCCTGTACTGTTTAATCCACTATTATTCTTTGCAGTAAAAGGAGAAAATAGCCTGATGTTTTTGTGTTTTGGAGAAGACATTGCTAGAGAACTTCTTCCTGTTCATAACTTAGTGTTTTTCTCATCTTTCAAACTTAACCCAAAGCATAAATTTTGGCTCCATGGTGGTAGTTGGACTAGATGACCTTTAAAGGTCCCTTTCAACTCCAACTATTCTATGATTCAAGATGCTACATTTGCTGTGTGTTTTAGTAAAAGTTGCAGTATTGATAACTGCATAGTATAAAAGTCGTAGAAAAGACAGAACTGCTTTTCTTGTTCTTCAGCCTGTATAGGAAAGCAATAGGTTGATAATAAACACTATATTAGGAGCATGATAAAAATATTCGATTTATTTTCCCAGTAAAATGCTTACAAGTAATATTCTTCAAGTAGTTTTTAGAGTCAGAGGTTTTTGATCCTTGTTTTCTCTCCTCTGTTTTGATTAAACTAGATATGGGCAGACTGAAACATCATACCTGTGCACATTACTGAAGCAAGAGACCCACAGTACCCATATCTGACAGGCCTGCATCTGCCATTGTACCACTGCTGAAGAATAGGGACACTTCCATTCCAGGAAAATGGCTTTGTTCCTTTCAGGTAATCATTGTTTTCTGGAATCTTCATGATACTGTTAGTGGTATGGCTGCTTATCTAGAAAGAGAAAAGAAAAACAATCTTTTCAAAGAGCTGACTACATCTTCACATCCTAAGCATGCCTCAAAATCATCAGAGATTAGTGTTACAAATTTATATTTCTTGTGAATCTGAGCACAGATTACAGTGCAGTTTGTCCTTCCATAATATAATGAAGCATGACCTGATGTATTCAAAGGTCTCACACCACTAGAGTCTTACCATATGATTTACCACCATGCTAACATGCACAGGATCATTGCGCCAACAGTGGTCACGATCAGAGCCATGATGGTAACTTGCACCCATATCTAAGATCTTCAAGCAAATATCCAGTATCCCATCTTCAAACTGAGAAAAGAGAGGTTAACATAGGCATCGTAGTATTATGTCATTGATAAATTATCTTTCTTGTCAATAATCCAGTCTTTCTACTTATATGAGTTGCTCTCTCTCTCCTTCTGCCCTTTCATCTCTTTTTTTTTTTTTTTTTTTTTTTTTTTTAATCAAGCACAGCCCCTAGTGGTCTGAATGGTTTTGTCTATCTGCCCAAAGGAAAACAAAAGGGAAAAATATGTCATTTTTACTTATTTTTTGATCACTAGAATAATTTTCCTTTAGAAGCACAATATTTGTTTCACCTGTTCCCTGAACATTCTGCAGTTTCCTTAATTTTACTACAGAAAACTTCCTTCCAATTACTTGGGCTACAATGAGATTTTCAGACGTTTTGTTTTATGTATGCATAGGATGGACTGATCCTAAAAACCTTTGCACTACAAATATAGTATAAGTTTCTGAAAAAATACAGATAATGCATCACTTATCAGTATATGGATGACATCTATTTCTGAACAAGTCTTCAAAAAGTACCTGTCCAAAGTGCCATGGTCGAGAAGTAATATGCTTGTGAACTCCTTCATACAGTATTCCATGCTCATTCAGAACATATTCTTCTCTATGGGCCTGATTGTCCATATATACAGGGTCATCTGGAAAAAATGCAGAGCTATAATTCAGACAAAACATATGTTTCTAGTACTTCCGTATCTTCTGCTTCATTGGATCCTTCTTTCTATTCCTACCAATTTTTGATTTTTACTTTTAAGCATGTACAAGGTTGAGGGCTCTTTAAACGTTCACAGATAATTCATTCCTACTTACAACTAGATACAATCTTTATTAAGTCTCTCCCTGCTACAGTACAACGTAATGGAAGAGCTTGCAATTTATCTTCACACTAAGCTGTTCTACAAGTCAAACACTGAACATGTAGAGTCGTGTAGCTCATTTTGATTAAATCAGCACAGACAATGTGAATATTTGTCATATAATGATTTTGAAAAGGTCCTACAGAGTCCAGAATTGCTTGTTACCAGGGCCAGATCTACAGAATTTAATTTGTATTTATGCTATGTTATTTCACGCTGATAACACAGAATTCACAGAATTACAAAATGGTTGAGTTTGGAAGGGAGTTCTGGAGGTCATCTGGCCCAACTTCCAGCCAGTTTCCCAGGAAAACAGCATTTGAATATCTCCAAGGATGGAGACTCCAAAATTTCTCTGGGCGATCAGTGCCAGTGCTCAGTCACCCTCACAGTAAAAATGTGTTTCCTGGTGAATAGAGAAAATTTCCTGTATTTCAGTTTGTCCCCAGTGCTTTCTATCCTGTCAAGATGTTGTAAAAATTGCAGGAAAACATTCCACCTCACCCCTGCCACCATTAAGAAAACGAATCAAAACACTGGCTTGAGACAATCTTGAACTTGGAAGAAAAAAAAAATAAAATAAAAAAACCCACAAAAATTCCTCTCTGTTTCTTATTATTTCTGTGACTCCATGCTTTACTTACCAGTTAAATAATAAATATGTTCAACATTTTTACTCATCACTAGCAATTTCCTTAAAACTATCTGCTAATCACTAGAGTCCTTACCTGCACACCAAGGGTTAAAAAGGACATAAAAATCTCCAAGACATCGCTGATATGTGTGACCACAAGATGTGATTTGCATATTGAGAATATAACGGCCAATGCAGACATTAGAGGGAGGAAACACGCTGATACTGATGCATTTTGGCTGATGAATTTTGTAGGAAGCACTCCAGCAGGTTTGATCTAGACATCTGCCCATTGGGAAGGTGCGTTTTGTCTCATTTGATTCACAGGGTCTGAGGCCTTTTCAGGAAAATAAAAACAACTTCCATCAGACTAAACAAAGTACATGTAAAAGGCTAGTAATTTGCTTAGCCATCATTTGCAAGGCGAAGCTCCCAAGGGTGGATTTCTTTTCACTTGTCACTTCTGCAGCAGAGTGAGAAAACTTTACATATTAGAAGAACTGCCTGGTTTAGGGGAAGGCAGTCTCTTCACATGGAAGATGAATGAGTAGATAATAGTTGTCACTGAAGATTATGGGAAATATTACAAACCAGCTAAGAGCTATGAAAGACTACAAAGTGTTTGGGAGTGACTACCTGTCTCCACGGTGAAAACAGCCTGGTCCATAGAGTCATCCCATTCCCGATTTTGGAAATGGGCATAAAAACTGAAGGCTTGCCCTCTCCTTATTATCTGTCTGTCAGTTCCGAAGAAATGGGTATTATGTATTTGACAGTTGGAAGGACAGTTCAAGTCGACATCTCCCAGCTCAATGACTGCAGGACAGAGAAAGGAACACAAAGGAAAAAAACCCACATAATTAAGTTCTCGTCTTTGTCTGTGGTTAAGCTTAGGTGGAAGAGGAGATAATGATTAAACACAGAGATAATTCTTTCAAAAAATTCATTCAAGACTTCATTCGAAATTCAGCAACTCTGAAACTGAGACATAAAAGTACCCTTACAAGTTCACCACTTTCCTAGCTTGAAGGTGAAAACTTGTCTAACTCTTTGATTTTTAAAGCTGTGCTACAAGTTTCACTTCTTTTATATAGTGCCTGCTTGTATTATAAATACTTGATGTTGAGGGATGATATTAGTATCTCTATTTGAAAAATTGATTTTGCATAGTAATATACTCTCCACATTACAACACACTGTGTACAGGTAGTTACTTTTCAACAACAGCAAGACAGTAAATGTTTTGCACGTTATCATTTGATAAGGTTCTTTATACAAGAAGTACAATAATAAAGTAAATAGAATAATTTAAAGACTTGATTACGAATGCAGGTATTTGAAAGTGGCACTCTAAATGATTTATGAAAAAATAGATACATATAAATATCTACATAAAATTATAAATAATGTTAAATATCCATGCAAATGTCTCAGTCTGCACTCCCAAAGTCATAAAAACTTTGCAGATCTCTTTGAGGAACCTAATGCAGAACAAAATATTCACAAATTGTGACATTTAAAAAATGCTGACAGTCTACCCCAAGTGCTATGATTAGCTTGACAAAAATCTTGGCTGATTCCCCCTTAGGCATTCTCCTTGCATATCAGTCATTTCATAGGAGTAATTATGACACGGGTGCCAGAAGGATGGGTGGCAACATTCATCTTTGCTTATTTGCATACAACTTTTTATTTTCAAAAGTGCTTCACTGTAATTGAAGACAATGGGAGCCACAGATTCTCAGCAGTTTTGGAAATTGGGCTTACTGAAGTACCAAGTTGGTATATTATTATAATTCTAGAGGATTAAGTTTGGTCCTGCTAAGCCTACAGAAAAATCTAACAATGCAACTTCTCTAACTTTTTGGCACCAAGTTGAATACTGAGTCAGTGTTTAAGGGAAACTAATTTTTCCTAGAACCAAAGGTGTATCCACATAAAAGGAGATTCATAGTGAAGCCCATGGGACCAGGACACTTTTAACACAAAACCCTGGAGTTTTCCAGGATCACATCCTGAATTAAATAACAATTAAAACTAATAGAGAGGGGAGGGTGGGTAGGAAAGGGGGAAAAAAAAAAGAAAAAGAAGCACAGTTTTTTCTGATTTGTTGCCTTGAATAATAATATCTCATTTCTCATCTAATATTTAAATGTGGTGATGAATTGGTCATTAAACTCTTCAACAGAGATCAGCAACAAATGCAGACCTGGGTACTACCATGTCAAAACCATGCATATTAGCAACAACAACCAAAAATACAGCAGTGGATTACATCATTATTGCTCATGAATACATCATATCTGCTGACAAGAAAGAGCAAAAGAATTGAACTGAAAATCTCATATCTTAATGAGAGTTGTCCACCATAACATAAAGTGGTCTGGCAAAACAGAAAGTGCTTATGGCACACACGACGAATTCCTGTGGATAAGAGCACTGAAAGAACTTGATCCTTTCCTGGCCTCTGGAGGCATTTGTAAACCAAGACAACTACTCTTCATCCACTCATTAATCCAGCTGAACCGGAACATCAGGGAGTGGAGATATTACATCTTTCCCAAGCAAGCTCTCTAAAGTCAGCCCACAGTTTACTTATCAGATTTAAGTATCACAACTGGATCACAAAGGAGCTAGTGATTGCTTTCTTAAGCAAAGGCAGCTCAGAAAAAAATATTCAAGGTAATTCAATTTCACATCTCTTCCTGGTTTTCTGCCTCTGGTAGAAACCCAGCTGTCACTACCGCTCACTGAGTTTTCTCTAACAATTCACATTTTGCCTTCAATCAGGACAGGTATTCATTGTGAAATAATTTCTTCTAGCATGAGAATACTGAAAACTAGTACTTTCTATGTTGGAAACAAAATTCTTTTCCATGCTATATCTTGTTCTCAAAATTGGCTGTTGCTTCACCAAATCTCCATAGCTCTGTTTTCCTTTATAAAAGTTTCTTTCAAAAGTTTTTTTTCCTTTCTCACTGACTCCAAAAAAGAACATTCAAACATACGAGTAATCCCTAGACTTGATGCCTTATAAAAAAATATGTGCAGTTTTTTATGTCTGTACACCTGATCATTTAATTATTTATGCTTTCAGTCCTGACTCAAAGGATAGTAAAGTTTCAAGACACTCACCTTCCATTTTTCTTCTACATGTACTATTATCTGAGCACAGTACTGGTGGAGGTGCTGGTCCTCAGCAAGGTGCACTGCAAGGTCTGACAGATCTCCTCTGCAAACCAACCTAATTTCCTCTCGGTAACATTTATATTCAGAACTAAGAGGCCGTCACACATGTTGCATCAACAAAATACCAGTTTAAAAAGAGGCCCCACCCATGTGTCTACTGATGCTCATAAATGATTCATTTTAACTTCCAGCATTATTAGGGCGAGTCCTGTGGCTGGCTGAAGGGAGGAAAAGATCTTGGTACCTCACCTATAGCATAGTACTCTCAATGTCCTACAACTTGCCTTGTCTCAAAAATATTTTAAGACCAAGATGAATCTAAACGCATTTTAGAGTAAGTCATTATTTTTAGCCATCCAAAGTTCCCATAAATCCTAACACCTACTTCTCCCTTCTGGTTAGACATCTTCAGACACCTAGAGAGAAACAATAAAGAACACTAGACTTAAGTTGAATTTCTGCTCTCAGAATATGGTCCAGAGTGGACATTTTTATTATATAATATAAGAAGAAAGCTCAGCTTTCAGAAGGTCTGCATAGCGTTCCCTCTGAGTGAAGGTTGGAGCAAAATTATGAGTTACGAACTTTTCCAGCTGAATTGTAAAATATACAGAGGGTATGCATTAAGTGTTTTTGAAGTTGATGGCAAAATGTAATATAAAAATTACATAAATAATTTATACTTTCTGAGTATTTATTTTCTAGCACACAGTTTTGCAGCTTCTTAGCTTACTCCACCTCCCTTCCCATGAATTTATGAAAACCATATTCAATAATTTCTGTGAACAAAAAACATTTAAATATTTTGGCACAAAGATTGCACTATTTTATTTAGGTTACAAGCATATTTAATAAAATAAAACAACACAACCACAACAGTGTTTTCTTTGCACACTCGATGATGAGGACATTGACCTGTAAATAGTTGACCCGGATTGAAATTTCTTCTGGCAAAATCAGAATGAACATGTGCTACAGTTTGCTCTTATCCTTCTTATTCCTCTATGCCAAGCTTTACTGCATAAGATACCATTTAAATTCCCCAAAGTTATTCTGCTTTGGATTAAAAAAACCAAAACCAAACCAAAACCAAAACCAAACAAAAAAACCACCAACAACCCAACCCAACCTTGAAAAAAAACTAAAACAAAACCCCAACCAACCCCCAAAAAAAAACCCTCAAAAACACCCCACCAAAAAAAACAGAGAAACCAAACAAGCTTAGAACCAAAAAATCATTCATTGATATAGAAAGATTCAGACACAATGACTGAAGTTCAGGGATTTGCGTAACTGTCTGGATGCTAGACAGTGTTTTAAGAAATCGTGAAATGAAACAGCTTAACTAACACTGAAATAACTTAGTAAGCGTAACTTAACAACTCAAGTATTGTGAAATAACTTCACAGAAATTAAAGCAAAGAAAAAAATCAGCACATCAACTATGTGTTTGGAAGAGAGTGATTAAAAGATTTGTAGGATGCATATGAAAGTGAATATACTATTCAATGTGCTCATATTTTGAAAATTGTAAACATTTGGCTAGTCAGCAGGCAGACATGAAAAAGTATGAATCCTAAGAATTTCATCTTTCATATATCTGAAATCTTTTTTCTTAGTATTTGCCATTTCACTATTAAAATTCCACTCATTGAAAAATGAAAATTTAAAACAAATACTTTTTCATAAGAAACAATTTAGTTGCCATACAGACATAATCAACTTTCAGTCAACCTTCAAAATGGAAATGGTTGTGGTCAAGTCAGCCATCAGAGACCTGCCTACAAACAGGTGTGCACGCTGATATCCAGAGACCAGAACAGAAAAGTTCCCAAGTTGGTCACAGTTTCCAAGAACACATTAAAATCCCCTCAAAGATGTTTAGTTCAATCTTCTGGCTAAAATACCTTGGTAAAGGAAAGCCTGTGACAAATACAAGAACACAAGTAAGCATCAGTAAGTGGCTGCACCTGTGGGTTCAAAGAGACTTAATTAAGAGTGTAAAATAATAAAGACCTGAATCAGGAGCAGAACACTTTCTGTATATATATGAGTCACTGGCCTTAGTAAGTATGCTTGCTTAGGTCCTTGAAGCTGCTTTGGTGCCTATCTGTCTCTGCAGGATCATTATATAGATGCCCAGCCCCAAAGCAAAGCCTCCCAGATCCCCAAGTTCCTGCCTATCAGTTTTTGCCGAGCCATCCAATTGCTGCTGCCAGCTCACAGCTATCAGACTGGTTGATCCTCTACTCAAGCCCAAGTCACATGTACCTAAAGTAAGAATCTTTAACAAGGTAGAAAATCATAGCATACTAGCTCTCTTGGTGCACTCAGTCTATTCTTACCCCTCTTGTCTACTAAGCCCTGCATCATATCAGTTGGATTCAGGGTGTCCATTCAACAGGGCCACCACCAAAAGAGGCACAGGAGACTGAGCACAGACAGGAAATGGAGATAATGGTTCAAAGAAAGGTTTTGCCTCTCAGCTTATGGCCTCTCTAAATAACTGATGCATCCCAATTGCTGACCTCCAAGGCAGGTTGCTGCCATCTATCCAAAGTGTCTCCTCCTGGATAAAAACAGCTGTCTGACAGCGAGGTATGCCAAGCAGAGGCTAATAGTTAGTCCCTTGGTCCCAGCTGAAGGCTCTTTCCCCTCTGCCTCCGTGTTTTTCCTTAACACTTTACTCATCGTTCACTCAAGCCATTCTCCACGTTAACTACAGTATCTTACACCTTCAACATTCCTTGAAATGTACAGAGCAGACGATATGCCTGATGCAGGCCCGAAAATTCTGCAGGATAGCACAATTATGAGGATCTAGGCACTTCCAGAAATTAAGCCATTTAGGATATTAAGTTCCTTTAAAGACCTTGACTTTGGACTATATAGTGCACACAATAGTACAGATTACATTTATTTTTTACAGTATATTTGGTTTTTTTTTTTAAATATTACTTACGTTGCAATAGACTGATGTATGATGAGCATTTACAAAGTCAAGTGGTGTGCCTGCTAAGGCTCTGAAATCTCCATAGCTCTCAATTGCCCATTGAGCCACCAGGACAGGGCAAGGACTGAGGAACAGGGTATTACAATCACAGAAAGAACATCTGTGAATGGCACTGATGCAGTTCTACTGCATCACTAAGACATTTGTGAACAAAGAGAAGTTTCTGTAATCAAGTATCCATGCAAGGAATCCTTTCAAGGAAAAGGAACTCAAAATGACAGCTTGACAAGGAGAAAAGGAAGGAATCAGAAAATATGTGAATTGAGATTAAAGTGTTTTGGTGAAAGTGTCATCTACTGGAAAGATGAGGTAACTGCAATTCCTAAAAAATATTTTTCAACTTAAACATGTGTCAGCAGCCTTGAAGTTCACTTTTTGCACTTGGTCATATAATTGTATTCCTTTGATCACTGGACCTGGGGTTGATCTTACAGCAATGAGTGATGGAATAAAAAGATACCTGTCAAGGCAGCATATTTGAAATCATTAAGTGGCATCACTATCCGCTCCTGAGAGTTCAAGAATATTCATGTCTAACAAGGAAAGGGGATAAAGAAGAAAAAAATTGGATGCCATAGGTTAACTCTAAAATAAACACATTTGTTAGGAATCCACATCTGACCTTTTGAAGCCTCATATTACAAGGGCTACAGGCTGGCAAACATGAACTCTGTCACAGTACACACCCAAGAGTTTCTTAAAATTCATAAATTAATTTGCAATGAAGGTGCCTTTCATTAAAGAGCCTGAAAGCACTGGCAGCTACTCTGTTAAGTGTAAGCAAGCATTACAACACCATATTTACAGATGAATTAGGACCTAGAAATGCTTCAAATGAAATCTTAAACGAGAAGTCTGTGTCTTTTTAGAAGTACATGGCAGCTTTGTCTTTCTAGAAGCTGGAGGAAATTAGTAGCATTAAATAATTATAGGTGGTTTCTGACACAACGAAACCACCAGTCTTCATACAAAGAAACCAAAAACTCCTTCAAGGCAGCTCCCATCCAAGATGGACCATAGGACTTGCTTTGAGTTCTGATGGAGCTACTTGCTCTCATCTCAGCCTTTTTCTGGGTTTCCATTAATTGTGTAAGCCGGTTTTTTGCTCCATTTAATAAGATGGTTTTTTTCAATATCCACAGCACTGATGAGAAACACACACACCTAGAATGTTGCAGTATATGCAGGATGCAGAAAGGTCAAACAATTATAGGATATGAACCTCATGACAGCAAGCAACATCATTTGTGTTTAAGGCATATTGGCATCATACAGAATAGAACCTAGACCTGAGTCATACTGTAGGCCTTACTTCTGTACTTCACCTTTGCTCTATAGCACTACTGTAGCATTTTTTTTTTTAATTGGCTGTTTTTCTCATGTACCTTAATAACAGTAGCAACAGTGACTGGGTTAACTTAATAGAATAAAACCATAAACACTACATAAATTTCAATTAGTATGTTACAATAAAAAGAAAAATTTGACTTGTTTACCAAAAAAAACCCAAACAAAACCAAACCCCCAACCCCTTTTCACAAACTGAAGCTAGAATTTATAGCTGAGTAATTTGCCAGGTAACCTATTCCAAGTTCACTTTCCAATGAGCTAGTTTCCAACTATATTTAAAAACGGAAGTGGAATAAGGTAGGACTGCTGTAAATTCAAACCTCAGCTCACTGAGCAGCAACTTTCCCACACAGAGAAACCTATAAATCACCCAGCCTGTGGTTATAACCCACCAGTCTAACTGCCCTAGCAATAGAGCAGATACCATGGATCTTTTACCTGTACAGCCAATGCTAATTGGAAAAGTCTTAGTCTGAGCAGTGGAAGTTGAAAGAATAAAAGCAAGAGTGACATTTACTGCGTTGGATCACAGAAGGTTTGAGACACCCTGGAAGAAAGCAAGTTGGCTCCTATTCTGTTCTTTCATTTAAAGCTTCAACTTTTAATGAAGCTTGTTTGCTGTTTGTAAATATCCATTTTCTCCTCTAGTGCTTTATTGTAGTTGTTCATTTAGAATTTTGTTATATAGGGGTAGAGCTCAACATCTTGAGGCACAGGTCTAAAATACAGATCTTCATCCCAGCAAAAAAGTAAGTCTCAGGTACCGCTATTAACAACATAAAAAGCTCTTGTTTTCACCTGGAACTATCTAATGTTAAAAGTAGAGATGAGTAAATATTTGTTCTGACAAAATAGTTAAGTACCTGAGTGATGTAATTTTTTCAAGATTTCCAAAATTTTCCGTTCATTGCTTATTTTGAACTTAAAAATATGCAGTGATATTTTTTTTTACTTTAAACATTGTGGGTCGACGATACATAAGTTAAAACTACAGGGACACACATAAAATTCTTAGCCCTTTCAGATTTCTTTGGTAGATATCTGACATATACACAACCTGGTATATAAAGAAGACAGAAATGTGTGAGAGTAAGGAAGGAGTCATGTATCAGAAATGCAAACCCCAATATTTATTGTTTTTTTTAAACATATACAGACACACAGTTTCTTCAATGAGAAATAGCCTAGTAACTCATTTATAGGCTTCAGTATCACTTTTTCTTTTTTTTCCTTTCTTTTTCTTTTTTAAGGAAAGAAACAAACACATTCCAAGTCATTTGCAAATTATTTTCCTTTTTTAATTTTTTTTAGGTTATCAGGCCTGACAGCTGGTGGTCTCTCTGCTCATTCAGGCATAATTAGACAGCAGGTTTGGGCAGACAAACTAACACATTTGCTAGAACACTAGTCAATGATACTGCTCTAATGGTACATGCCTCAGCTTTCAAAATCTTCCCAATTGTAGGGGATTAGCAATTGATTTCAGTGAAACATGGAGCTCTGTTTTCAACAGTATAAATGCAGCACAAGACACAGAACGAAAAGTGTCAGAGGGGTAGGGAGCTGGAAGTGCTGGTTCAGATGGAGACAGGCAGTAGCACAAGACAAAGCAACAGCTAGTCTCCCCCTGTGATGGAAGTATTTTTATGTATTTGTTTTAGATGCATTATAGGCTCCATTGCACTTCCGATTGTTCATCCAATTCAAACTCTGCTCCTGCAACAGATTTTTACCTCTAGTTTGTTATTTTGTCATAAGGGACAGGCAGGTCAACTCAACCACTAATGGCAATGTATGAAAGGAGGTCAAAACATAAGTCAGAACTGGCATGAACACAGCTGATGTCTCTCAGTATAAAGCAGTAAACACTTTCAGCTCCTGTACAAGCATGGCATACAAACATAACTTTAGAATGATGCAGCAAATACTTCCAACTCTTTTACAAACCCAGCCATACAGACACAGGTATAAATGCCAACACATTTCTTTGAGGCCCTTTTCTCCCTTTACTAGAAGTTCTTGAGTCAGTAGGCTTTCTTTCATTTCCATAAACATTCGTGGCTTGGTTTCAGATCTCTACCTTTTGGCAAGAAGATCCCTGATGTGTCATTTAGCACCTTAACATATAGTAGCCACAATCACATTTTTAACACGATCATTTCAAAATATTTTATCTTTTCTACAATAGTTTCCGATACACACTTACATTTATATTTAATAAGTTTTACTAAGCAATATACCCATTAACATGTTCTGTGAAAGCTATATAGGTGCTACCATCTTCAAAATGGAAAAAAAAAAAAGGAAAAAAGTTTTCATAAGAAACTACCTTAGCTTAATTTAGATTCAATATATAGCTTTTATTCAGTAAGCTGTAGCACACACAGAACAAGTGTTTTGGCAAAACATTATGTACTTATTCTTGATTCAGTATGAGTTTGTATTATCAAAAGACATCACAGAGTTCAAAAGAAGACTGCTCTTCTGGTTGTTTGTTTTTAGCAGGATGCAGTATATAATGTTATTGTGCTCACCAGACTGAATTTTAAGTAAGTTAATGTACTAAGTTACAACAAGTGTAAAGTGTTAGTCACATCTCACCATGCTTTGCGTTTGTCATGAAAAGTGGCACGGACAACTTGTTTTTGCAATTCTTAATAAAAGTCCTTCACATGTAGAAAAAAAAAATAGCTTAGGACTGAATGTGCATCCTTTTATACAAAGATGACCACTAATTCAGAAATGATTGGCTTTGTACTGTTCTCCATTATACATGGGCAATTTCTCCTAATACATCTGAGTAAAGTTTCGTGATGATGAATTTTTCAGCTATTGAATTATTTTTAGTAGAAAATCCAGATTAAGATTCTACTTTCAGTTTTTAGTTGTTGAAATACATTCTTAATTGCACAAACTTTCCACATTTCAGCTGATACCCAGAAATAAAATCCATGTCACACCTTTATTCTTGGCACTTCACTATCAGAACTTCATTAATGCAGTAAAAAAAGTAGTGCAATGACAACTTAATTGCATCATGAAAATAAGCAGGGAGACATCTACACACCCAGATAGCACATATTTCAAGCAGCACCTTCCAGTTTTTCTAGTCAGCTTTTAAATATGACTGTATTTTAAGGACGTACTAAAATGCTTTGGGCTACCTACAAAAATGGATTCTCTCCATGGTGAAGTTTCAGTAGCCACAACCTTGATTTGCTGCATTTTAAACTAATCCAGCTGCCTTCAGTAATATCTTGGTCTAATCCTACGCTCAGTTATGTTTTAAAGTTTTTTTTTTAACATTGAGTTTCTCAGTTTCTGTTCAAAGACACTGAATATTCACAAGATCTATTGCAAATAACTTTGCTACACTTAGAAATCAATAAGAATATCAAGTCTATTCTTTGCTGGTTTCAAACAGCACACATTAGAGAATGCCATACAATAATCTGAAATGAGTTCTTTTTCATAAGCACACATCCAGCTGAGCAATAATTACAGTGAAATATGCTGTCATCTTTCCAAAGAATAGTAATTAGGGATATGAGCCCGAATGCCTTGTACGCTTATGGAAACATTTTTTCTTTCCAGCTAATGATCATCCAAATAGTAAATCATTAAAAGGAAAATGGCAAAGAGTGTGAGTACTGATTGTCATCAGCCTCGTGCGCAGCTCCAAACTCTGTCATCTTCCTTTGGAAGAGAAAGCATGATGATGCCAAAGTTCAACTTCTTTGTGCTACTTTGGAGAAGAAAATAAGTACAGGTAATTCATCTTGTTATTTTTTTACTGGTAACACTTCAAGACAAATCTCCCATGTTTTCCCCTCTTTATTGACCTAGGAAAACATCTTTATATTAGACAGACTATTCCTATTATGTGGGGCAAAGAGAGTCAAAACCATTTCATACAAAAAGTAGCAGTGTATCTATGACTACCGTAATAATTCAAAGCAACACCTACGAGCACTGGCATATACCTCTCTGAAACTAACTTAGAATAACCACCAGCTTCCTTTTTTCTAGTCAGACCAAGTTTTACTACTCACATACTAGTGCAAACGGGTTGCCAGGAGGAATGTAAAAGCCCTCCTGGGCTGCATCACTGCTCCATTTCACTGGAAACAGGAATCATTACTGTTATGTACACAGGTAACAAGTACCTAGTGAACAAGAATCTCGAGTTGGTTTTGGTTTAATGTCTCAGCATCAAATAAATATTTAACAAAGTAATTATTACCAACACCTGGTATTATTTTTATTATTTTTCAATTAATATTACAAATGTACCTTCTTTGCAGTTTTTCGAGTGATACACACTAGTCTGTTATATGACCAATGCACCAGTAACCATAACATTTTCTTGGGACTTAGGAGAACCAACTTCCAGAGATACAGGAAAAGCTGCTTCAAACCTAACAGTGTAGGTGTGACTATAACTCTTATCTCCCAAATCATATGTGATCTAATTCTAAAGCCCTTACGGCAAAGTTTTCTCCTCTCCACCATTTAGATGAAAAATCACAATGTTAATTAAATAAGCACCTCCTTTTCCTTTTTCTCTCTAATCTCAAATGCAGCAAACTTCTGTGAATTTCTCCCTCAACGAGTGAGCCCATTCCAATGAAAACCATTTTTCTCATCTAATTTTCAGCTTGTTCAGAAAAATAATTTTTAGAACGTAGGACACAACAGAACAGAAAGAAAACTTGATAAAAAAATTGTGAAGATGACAGGAAAGCAGGACAGAGAGATTATAATTTAATTAAAAAATGCTTCCCTCTTTTACAAATACTCCGACCGATCTTATTTTTTTTTTTTTACAAGTAAATGTCATCAAATCTATTCAAAATTATTCCCCTTCCTAGTATTTGTTTTTCTTCCTCCAAGCAGTAATACATCAGGTTTTGCATTTCTTAACCACTATACTGCATACAAACCACAGGCATGTTAAGACACAAAGCAACACTTTACATTTCATCAACCTCACCATGATGAAGCAGGTTTGTACATATTCCTGAAGCATGTTATTGCCCACATTGAAGAAATTCCTAAAGTGTGATGGCTGCTAATCATGCTCAGGATATAAAAAAAAATTAAAACTGATAACTCTCCACAGCAATATAATTTAAACAAACCCCCGGTAAAATATGATAAAAGATAGGACACAAGATTAGAACAATAATGTGTTTGAACATTATGTAAGATTTACAAACACCTTAGTTACAATCTGCATTAAGCACTACAAGCAAGCTAATAACACACAGCTCATGATTTAATCCCAACACAATAACCAGAGATATATATTTTTTCAGATGTTTGATGTTTGACATACAAAACTGTAATTATAGGGATATTACCATTTAGCTGTGCGTAAGTAATGGCAAACACATTATAAAGGCCTCATGCGCAGAAAGGACAGGCCTAGCAGCACCCCAAGCAGTATGTCTATCTAACATTTGTCATTTACCATGGTCAACAAATCACACTTGCAGAACAGGTTACACATTTGTACTGAAATTCCACTGCTTTCATTACGACATCAAAGAGCTTCCAATCAAGGAAAACATCAGGGCTGATCTGGATCTCAGAGCTGGTTTGCCATTATGACAGTATTTTCTGTAACCATTTTTTTAATAGAGAAATGTGTATTGTAAATTGCATATTATATTAGGATATATACACACTTTACCAGTCTTTTCTAATACTGAATGTACGGCGTTGCCATTTTTTTTCCTTTTTGTGTTAAAAACTGCAACAGATTTTCCACATTGAAAAACAGAGGTTTATTAGATCTTTTAAATAAGTAAATCCAATACATGCTCTGAAGTCTGACTATACCCCTGACCAAAATATATGACTTTTCCCATACACATTCAATTAGTATTTATGATTTGGGATAAACTATGACAAAGTTATGAACTGTCCTCATTTGTTTATAAGTCATTTATTTTTATATTGTCATTTATAATCTTCTGAAAATTAGATAATTCTTTCCTGCACTTCAGTGCTTATTGATACAAATTTATCTTGTTTATATATCAATCCTTGTCTATACCATGAAAAATAGATATTTAAATCTGTATCCTGCTATTGTGCTGACCTTTCAAAAGTGTCTGTTCTGACAATCCATCAGGATGATATAAAACTTACAAAAGTTTGGCTATATATATGTTAAACATAACCTTCTGAAACACTCAGAAGGTGACCTTCTGACACTCTTTATTTTAAAAAATACATAGAGAAATTCTTGGAGAAAAAAAAAGTTAAAAATGACAGAACATAACAGAAAAATTGTATTATTCCTTATTAGACATATTATTAACCTGACTTTCCTTTAAGAAAAGAGAAATTTAAATAGATTAAGCAGTTAATTAAAAAAAAAATCCCAGCATGAAGAAAATAGCATATTCCTGATTGGGTCATAACAATAAAAACAAATGTGTAGAGTTTCAAGTCAGATGCTTCAGAAAAAAAATTAGGGTTGGCTTCTCTTTTTTTTTTTTTTGTTATTAGGAAATAGCATTATCCTTGACATTTTGTAAGCCCACTTGGAACAGCACAGCAGAGTAATTTTCAAGCAAATTCACCATTTTAGGTGCATTACCTTTCTACAGAAAGTTATTATTTTGGATTGCTCAAAAGACAGCTCAAGTGGGTAATCAAAGCATTTAGGAAAACTTGTTCATAAAAACCACACGACAGTTTGCAGATAATTTAGCTCTACAACTAATATTACAACTTTAACTGAAGACTAACTTAAACATTGAATCCATGGATTTATTTTTTTACAGCTGAATCAAACCTGTGGTTCATTGTAGCAATGTAGTCTCTCTTTTGAGTAATAGGGCTTTTTAACTGACAGTCATCTTTCTCTCAAATGTATATGTTAGAATTTTAAAGTATGTTGACCAATTATTTTCAAACATAAAGCATTAAAATCCACTTCTGGGTTTTATTGGTCAATTGTACCTAATGAGTCACAAAGCACATTCTGAGTGGTGGGGATCATGCATGAAACATGCTAGAAGACTTGCAAAGAGAAAATATTAAAGGAAAAGACTTGAAAACATTATTTTTAGACATTTTTGTTGCTATGCTTTTTTTTAAAATTTAATTATTTCTAAATATACAATTATATTTCAGCAGCCTTGCACCAGGAAGACTGGATTAGGTTCTTAATTATTAAGATCCCACATTAACACACAGATTCAGAGACTTAGTATTTACTAATATTACCATATTAACGGAAAGGAACTGCTGGAAGATTAAGACTTGAAATCCCAATTAAATTCTATGGTCTGTTCTCACAATCAGTTGTCCAGAACTGTCTTAATTTTTGTTGAAAAATGCAAAGTGTTAACTACAGAGATGTTCTTTTAATTTTCTGTGGAACAGACTGCCCATGGCATTCTAAATCTATTTTTCAGGGGAAAAAAAAAAATCTATATTTTCTCTACTAACTTTCACAGTAATTGAATCCCATGCTGTTAAAAAATTGAATGATACAAATGACAGTTATAACCTTTTTCTCCTTTTATTCATCAGTATGAATTTTTTCTCGAATCTCAGAAGACTTAAAGAATAATTAAACAATCCCTTAATATTGCCCTCATGTGAATTTATTAAACTAAAAAGATATAAATACTAATTTAAGTAAGTATACTAGCAGTTTTACCTGTGTGATCTAGTAACACCTAGGTACCATTTACCTGTGTGATCTAGGTATGAAATTTTTTATTAATGGTGAATTTATTTTGAAGTTTTATATTTTGTCTCTCATTAAGATTTTCAGTTTTAGAGAGAGTTCAATTGTTACAATGCTTACATTGTCCACATAAAAAGACATCTCAGAGCAACCGTGTAGATATATGGAGTCTATAAAATTATAAATTTAGATTATTTACCATTATGCAGCAAGTTACTGTAAAAAAGCATTAAGGTGCTGAACAACCTGATTGTTGCAAAAGCAATGAAAGCAAAGCAAATTAAAATTCTGTTTCTAACAGCTGTGCTTTAAAGAGTTGAAAGGGAGGTTATTTTGCTTTGAACAATCTGTAGATCAACTTCTGTTTAAGTTACATATTAGTCATTCATCTTCAGAGACCATGGCTCAAATATTTCAATGAACCACAATTTAACAGACCTCAACTACAGTGATGCAGGACCAAGTCAATAATACAATTTTCTCTGAGAGACCTGAGGTGTGGGATAGCCTAAACAGAACCATATAAAAATGGAACATTTCAGCTCATTGCAGCAGACACAGGTACTAGAAATTATACTGGCTAGAAGTCTTAATACTAAGATTTAATGAATACAGGCAAATTAACTTTTAATTTGTGATGTTTAGGGGTTGTATACTACAAAAGAGAGTTTGCTGAATCATTTTTCCTGTTTCATTTCTGCAAGTTGCACTGAAATTTAGAGCTTGCACAACTAGCAGTTTGTTAATATAATACCATTAGCAAACAAGCAATTCACAAAAAATTACCTTGCAAAAAGGTAATAAACTACAGTGGTAGAAAGGTTTGAAAAATCCATAGAGATCTCATAGTTCTACTTGAGCATAAACTATTTGGACTAATTGGGAATTATTCTTGTGAGTATTACAGAAGCACTGGTCATGTCTAAAACAACCAAAATGAGATATTTTCATTATGAGAACTACCCATGTGGCTTATCAGTTGCACGGGGACCCAACAGTTTGTTTTCATTTATTTTGTTTATATTTACATTAACAAAGAAGAGGAAGGAGAAAGAGGTGTCCATCAATACACCTTGGCTAGATGAGAATCAGAGTGCCATTATGGCAGTCTGGAAAAACAAAGAACATTAGTTTTACTTGGTCAAAAATAGTTTTGCCAAAAGAACAAACATATCAACTTCTCTTCAACAGTAACCATTGTGTTTCCCACAGACATTGTGCCATTGCATTAAAATTACTCACTTTTAGGTCACATTACCTGCTTTCTCTAGATTGCACCAAAACTATTAAACAGGAGAAAAGGAGGAAAGAAAAAGACTCTGAAAAAAAAATCACTGCTTTTCAATGTGAAAAACATATGTTCTGCAGCTATATTCTAATTAACTAGACATCAATTGCTAATCCAAAGATTAACTAGATGAACAACAAGAGCAGCAAATAAGTTTGTATCTACAGTAATCATGGAAATTATTAATTAGCTAGGGAGAAAGCAGCAGTTTGCAAGACCATGTTTATCATCTGAGGTCGACAAAACTAATCAGCAAATGCTTATCTGTATTTTTATCACTGAAAGGAAGCCTTAAATTCTTCATTAAGTGTAGCAAAAATCCAAAAGGGGTAAATCTAAAATTCTCCAGTTTTCTAAACATAGGAGTGAAATGAGGCAACTCCCAAGTGGAAGGTTCAAAGACAAGATGTTTTCTGTACTGCATACAAATCTGTTAAATCTCAAATCTGTAAGTTACCTGGAACAAATTTTCATCTTATTTTAATAATAAAATAGCCTATTAATTTCAATGCAGCCAGTCAAAATTAATGAGCAACCTAGGTAAAATACTAGAATACTGAGCATGTTGGGCCACTAAGGAAACATCATTATGAAACAACCTGGGAGGCCACACAGTAGCCTGAATGAAGATTTCTAACTACAGATTCTTTCATAATTATCTTTTTTTTCTGTATATTTATTGCTGCTAATATGCAGGGAGGAAAAGAAAGGAGAATAAAAAAAACAACTTGGAAAAGGGCAGGGGAAACTGTGATGGTAAAAGAGTTAGAGGACAAAATAGAAAAGGAGATAATGAAAATTAGAGGAATAGGAAACAGAAGGCAAACAAACCAGAATAAGTTATTAGATATGACAGACAAGTGACCAACCAGTTGAAGAAAGTGGTCTTTTCAGTCACAAGGAGTGGTCAGTGATGTTGCTAGTTGTCAGCGCATGTCTGGCCACTGCTAGCTAAAGGTGCCTTTTGCTTTTCTGTCAAGTTACTGGGAACATAATATATATAGCATTTGGTACTGCCTTCTCTGATTCTCCAAGGTTACAACCTTGTTCTCATCTAACTTGGGAAAAGTGCTTCCAAAAGTAAGCATTTCAGACATGTGAGATTTTCATTTGACCTTCTCTTGAAACAGTTCTTAAATCTATCCACCTCATAAAGCTCTTAAGATTCTCACATGGAAAATTATACCAAAAAATTTGCAATTGCTACATGCCAGATGGATTAGTCTAAAATTCCTTTAGCTGTTTTCTCTACACATGAAACAATTTTTTCTCCTAAAATGCAAGTATGAAAATCCTGTCCCTTTCTATAATGTAGCTCCTGTTTCTCTTAGTTATTTGCATAAGTAGTTACGCACAAATGAAAAGGATTGCTGAGTCTGGACTCAGATTTCAGGCATTATGTGGTCTTAAATGCACATGCAGAACTGTAAAACAGAATTTATCTACAAATGTATAACCTAGTGAGTCAT
This sequence comes from Pipra filicauda, assembly GCF_003945595.2. NCBI lineage: Eukaryota > Metazoa > Chordata > Aves > Passeriformes > Pipridae > Pipra > Pipra filicauda. The sequence goes on along the minus strand of NW_024104776.1, from coordinate 2,372,180 downwards.
CCTATCACTATGACAGTGATTACCCACAGTTACACTCTGAGGTGTCATCCTTCCCACTCTTACCCAGTTATATCCCATGCAAGATGCATTCTGCCGAACCTAATAAGGCTTCTGATCTTTTTCCTTTTTAACTGTCTCCTAGAAAGGAGATGTTAAGAGAATTATAAGCAATATTACTGCACTACTGAAAGTGGGATCTTGGGATAGCAACCCACTGTTTCTTCACTCTTCAAGTAAGCACTCAGCCAATCACCTTTGTTTTCTGGAGGCAGTAAGCAAAGGGCAAAATAAATATCTAAGTGAGCACAGCCAGCTTGTCATGAAATACCATAAAAAAGTTTCTCACTCTGCTGCTGCCTCCAAAGCCTTGTTGCTCTCTCATACTCTGGCACAATGTTCTGTCCAAGGAGTTTATTCACCTGGATCAGTTCATTCCTCCACTCACAGCACTGCTTTTCCAACAGTTTGCCTGGCCATAATTTGAAGGACAGCCTAGAAAGGCATGAGGATAGAAACTCCTTAAGCCAGCTCTGTCATTAAAGTTGCAGTATAATGAAACTATGGCCTAAGTAACTCTCCTAAAACTGCACTCCATGTCAAAAGAAGATGGCCAGGAACTGAACTTAATGCTCCATGGCATGTCTACACTCTAATTTAAACATGACAGGGCAAGTCCAATGCCCAAGAACCAAAAGGCACAGACCAACCTACATCTGTGAGAATGAGCTTGCTGTCCCCAAAACTGAGTGGCCTTGTCCCAGCTTCAAACAAGCAATGCATGGGCCTGAAGAGAGGAAATACCCCACAGGCTTTTGTGTCTGCTCACCTCTGTACCCCATCTATTCTTCCTCACCTTATGATACATCATCACTGCAATGCAATGATGACCTTTTGAAGTCTTTAGAGCGTCCTTTCCCCTGTGCCTTCAGATGGCTGTCCACAGCAGCACATGCCCCGTGTGTCAAAGCTGGGGCTCCTGAACTCCCCGCTACCACCACTTTTCCAGCTCATGTTCATTGTGGCCAACTTCTAATTCTTTCTGAAAACCACTGTGGGGCTAACCCACATGTGTGTGACACAGGCTTCCAGAGCCACTGCTATATGCAGTAGAGCTCCTGCTTCTGGGAAATCATGTGGGAAAAGCAACTACTGCTGGAGCTCAGCAGTGCTAGTTCACACCAAGGATCTGCACTGAGGTGTTTTTTTCTTCTCAAGGGAAGAAGTGAAAAGAAGTGCTAAGGAAACTTCCCTTTTTCTTACCAACAACGTGCATCGTATCCTGATACAACCTCAGGCTTTTTAACACTTTTTTAAGATGACTGGTATGATAAAGTAGCATATTATTTGAATGTGAATATTACCAGCTTCACTATTTTATTATGCTTTTACTTTACAACTCTTTCCTGGTCTCCACTGTAGCTTAACATGAGGAACGGTCTTACTTTAAGATTATCATACCTTTAGCCCTCACTGCAAACTTCATTCCCCTATAGGCCTCGCTGCACGTTTCTAGCCAAGATCACACCTTTTAGATGCAACAGTTAAGGATGTCAGTATGAAAAATTCCTCCCACCTCATAACCACTATTTACGAAACTAAAAGAAGGCTTGCAACTTCTTTTCTCAAGGTTGTTTAAGTCATAGATAATCATTTGCCATCAGATAACACATAATGCTTGAGTTGGACTAATTTTCTATACATGGCTTGAGCCTTTGCAAAGCGAAGTGAGCAACTCAAAGTCTTATTTTTAGTATATCTTAGCATTTAGATTTCTGAAGTTGATGCAGTTACTGCACACTGAAAGAACCCTGTGCTTCTGAATCATGCTTGAATTCCAGTTGCTCTCTGGAAACAGAATCACATGAATGCATTGAAGGCTTTCCTCTCTAAGACAGACCACTTAAATTATAAAAACACATGATGCAACGTGTAAAAATACAAATATACTATGTTCCAGATTCATAGATGCATTTAAATCCTGTTCTAGAAATCAAGTATTACTTACCCTCCCTCTTCTAGAAATCTTCTATTTTAAATCATAAGAATGTGATGCAAGAAGCTCCCAGTTGCTTAAAGATCCATTCGAAAGAGTACTTCTCATATGCTGGGACATGTGTCTGTCAGAGGCACTCAACAGAGAGCAATACTTCTATTTACCTTTTAAAAATTACCTCCTCTTCTCCTTCAACCCAGTCCAAAAGGATTTTTGATACTTCCTACCTCACAGTCATATCAGATAAATCTCAAGTCAACACCACAACATATTGCACTATCTCTTGTAGCCTGTGGCAGTTTGGAATGGGATTGAAGCATTTTGAGATTTCATAAATGAGCCATGAAGACTAAAAAAATGCATTCCTTCAGTATTTCGTTTAAAAATGTCAGTTCTAAGTCAAAATAACTCAATGATAAAAGAAAAAAAGAATTACTTCAGGAAGGGAATAAAAATTTAGGTACCAAGGTCCCCAAGTTTTTTTGTTTTCTTTTAGTATTGAGCCACTTAAAGCTTTCACAATCTATGAACAGTACATTGTCTGCTTTGGATTACGAGTTAACATTTACTATTCAGGTAAAAAGAAGAAAATTGCAGCAACTGTTGAAATATACGTGGTATTTTAATTAAAAAAAAAAATAAACCAACACTTTTTAAGATGAAAATACAAACCCTACATTATCGATTAGATCTTTAATTCCTGAAAGCATTAAAACTACAATCTGCCACCTAAGCAAAATTTTAAGTACACTCCAAATTGTCATTCCTTTAAAGTAGCAGTGTAGCAACCTAAGATGAAAGAGAGTTGGGTTTTGGTTTTTGTTTTGAACAAATGATGACCATTAAAGTATGCTATTTTGAGTGACTTGGAGTGTACATTTCTGCTGAGAAACAGCATAAACACTCATAAATAACCTTGATTTGGTAGTAATGCTAGTCACTGTATACCAGGCAAACTTGTCCAGCCAAAGGTTCTCTGTAAAGTTAATGGAGAAGATAAGATTTCTTTTGGAAGGACAAACTCCCACATGTATGTTAAATGTAGCTCATTCATTCAAAGCATAAGACATTGATATGAAAATACATGGCCCTGCTCCATCCCTTTCTCCCATTCTCATTCCTCCTGTCTATGCATTTTCATCCCCTTCATGTGTCAGCCAAAGAGCTTATCAAAGCTTCTCTTAACTCAAGACAACCTAAAACCACCCACCTGTCTGGTCAGGACAGTCCTCAACCCAGATGAAGACAATGCCAACTTTGCAACTGAGCTAAAAAACAATACTGTTCCTCTCATTAGTAGTCATCTTAAAGGTTTCTTTGCCCCTTATTTATATAAAATACTTGTAGTCTATTTATCCTTGCTAAACAACTGCAAACATGTTTATACTCCTTAGCATGTAAGCAGAAGGAGATTTGCCAACCACAGGAGAGTTCACATCAGCTGCTAAACTGTGCTTTATGTCAGTAAACTGTGTATGGGATTGTCACGGTAATCCTTTAAAATGGTTAAAATTTCAGAAATCAAAGACAATTGTTACGAGAACATGTGCGCTGCCTAGGCAGTTTACAAAAATCTCCCAAGAGTCCAACAAAGCATTCAGCACAATATTGTCAAAATTGTCTTTGTGGGTTACAGCAATATAAGGTGTAACAACTTCGTATGATTCGATCTGTTAGGGATGTGCTCAGTGATGAGAAGAGAACAGCAGAAGCTGCTTTGCTCCCTGAGAAGATTTGAGAGCCAGTACCAGTCTGTCACAGCATAATAAAACCTGAAACATCTGTAGTCTCATGAGATTTTAACAGTTTAAGAGAAATACTTTCTCATTTTGCACCCTCTTCTCTGACTTGAGCTTTTGGCTGTCATCAGAACAACTCTCCAGCCTCCCACTCTTCCAAATACAATCACTTCTCCAAACACGCTGACAAAAGAGGAACAGGGTACATTAGTTCCAGACCAAAACAGAGCAAGCTAAAACTTTTACCTAAATAGTTCAAGAGAATTAAGCACTTTTGTGCCATCTTCAGCACATCAGACGCACGATAGTGCAGTCTTTCCATCCGTTAAGCAGGGAGCACCACAGTGTGGACAAAAGCTGTTAAAACAGCCCAGGTAAATAACAAAGCAGCATGAGACTGTGCATGTCTGAGTGTCAAGACTACTCAAGTGCTTCCAGGAGACGTAAGCTAGAACAGCCTAGCTTGGGATAGACTGCCTCAGCATCCCTCTGTTTCTGTAGAAAGTCTTTTAAGTATGGTATTTTAAAATTTCTTTTGGATAAAAGCATTTGTTTCATATTGCTAGAGTGCTCACTAAATCAAAGATAAGTAAATATTAACTCCTACTGCAAAATACCAGCTACAATTCTGCACCATGTTACTGAAGGCCTAAAGTACTCTTTCAACAAGCACCCTCCGACACAACGTGTAAATCTAAGCTCCTAACACACGGTAAATTAAGCAAAGGAAACAAGCTGTTTTAAATGTTTTTTATTACAGAAAAAGAAAAGGCTTACACTTGACTTAGAAAAGCAGCATTACTTCATGAATCCCAAGTTATTACAGTGAAGTTGTTTTAGGAAACCTTTAGAGACTGCAGAAGAAAAATAAAATGCCCTCCCTCAGACAGCACTCTAGATTACTTGTGTGACCACAGCAAATGCCTTAATCTCACATCACTTCTGACACCCACTATATGACTTGTATGCTTTTCTTCTCCCTGTGACTTGCTCAATATACTTGGGAGACGGATTCAGTGAAAACAGCAGTACATTTCAAGTTTAATTTTCAATAGTTCAGTACCCATCTGACGGATATTAGACTTCAGAAGTAACTAAGACACAGGCTTTACTCCTAACTCTGACTACTAAGTGCTACAATTTTAACAGATCCCAGTGTGATCTGTTTCTTCCACAGTATTTTCCTTACTCAGGTCCACATCTCACAAGATTTCTCAGCAAGTTAACTGGCTACTACTGATTATAAACACAAACAAAAAATAACCACCAAAAAAAAAAAAAAAGGCTCATAGTTGAAACAGCTCTTAGGAGTGCAGCAGAACTCAAATATTTTTTAATTTTTTTTTTACACTCCATAGAAGGAACAGCAGCGTTCCAGTGACCACTTCAGGTTTTTTTTAAGTCAAAAGCTGCAGGTTTCCAGCTTGAGCCAAAATTAAATATGTAATTGATCTGTCCTGAAATCTTAACGACAAGACAAAACAAAAAACCATATTACTGCCTTAATAGTCCTATATTTTGACTATCAGCACTGAGTTATGCTGAAGTCCGAAGAAATTTACAGGTTTTACTGTAAGTGATTTTTTATTTTTTTAAAAACTTTTTTAATAAACAACTCAGGACCTCCATATCATGTTAAAAAAACTTGCTAAACACATTTTTAAGCATCTCATTCTTCACGTCTGTACTAAAACTACACCTCAAAGACTCTGCCAAAAAAATTAAACACCAATAAAAACCAAGAAAATTCAAGTCACTATGTACAATCAGCTAAAATGACAAAAATGGAAAAAAAAAAAAAAAGGCAATTCATAGAAGGAAAACGGAGAAAACAAAAAATGGGGAAAAAAAGTATCTGACACATGCTACTCAGTATTCTATAAATTCATTTTTTATCTCTCCACCCAAAAGGAAAAAGTTTGGATTCAAAGCCAGACAGAAGTTTTCTGAAAAAGTTCCTAATCTCTTTACACGTTGTTTATACTGATTGATAACCAAAATCTTTCAAGTCAGGGATCTACTCTGTATTGCAACATGAAGTCAGCTGTTACCAAGCTACTAAAAGAGAAGAAACAAGTTTCTTTCCTACAGAGAAAAAGAATACAATGTTTTCCCTGGTTACCATTGTATAGCATCACCAAATTTACTCAAACACAGAACCTGTCTATTTAAGCTTACTCATGTTTTTTATTTGAAATTCCTTAATTTAGTGCTAGAGCATAGTAATTTCTTATGTGATCAAGCTGCCTTATGAGAAAGACATAATTTGTATTATACAGTAAAATAGCCTTAAACAAAACAGGAACAAAAAGAAAAAAAACCCAGCAAGGAATAGTTCAATAAGTTCTGTGATTCTCTAAGATACTGATGCCAAAGGCTACTTTATAGCTTCCCCTTGGAGATTTTAACCCTGGACACAAATTAGTCCTTTTCACAGTCACAGCGTTGTATTAAAACTGAATTTTATGATGAAAAAGGTAAGAAAAATGCATTATACTGATCAATCTATTTGAATGTTAATATTATGCTCTAATAACTCCCTCCTTCAGAGCAAGTAACAGTCTCAAACAAAACCAACTACCTCAAAAGATATATAACAATCTCAATTAAACACTGTGAAACAAATTTACACCATTCAAAAAGGTTGCCATTAGAGAGCTACACAAAATCATCAGAGGGTCTTTATATTTACATCTTCTTTTATCAAGTTATGCTGCAGATTTAGGAAACTTAAAGACCTGTCGCACTATAAGTCCGTGCAAGCACTCATAGAAAACAACAGGCAATCATGTTCTAGAAAGTTTGTAACAGTTTTCCAATATTTTTAACTGCTAGAGCACTAGTAAACACTTCACTTAGAACATAACTCCCACATCCTATATCAAGTAAACATTCTTGACTGCCAATAATTATATTATTCCATGGTAGAACAGTCTCCATAACAATTTACATTTAATTGGAGAAAATAGAAAATCTTCTTGGTTTTTTTTTTTCATAATAATGTGCAACAGGTAGAAGATGTGACTTCTTAGAAAAATCACAACTTGTCTTTAGCTATCAGGCTCTGAAAGACTTCACAGCTCTCTTCATTTTTCTTAGTTTTCAGCCCTAATTTTATGTGAATGAGTGCTTAGCTGGGCTATACTAGTAGCAGTTCATCACATACAGTAAGGTCCAGTAACATGATCTCACTGTTCTGGAAATGAGCAATTCAAAACTCTTCCAAAAATGGTATAGAATTGTACCTGCAGATTTCTTCAGTTTACATTGCTCTTTGTTGATCTAATAAGGACAATTAAGAGAACATCCATTTTTTTTTCTGTCAATTTTTGAGAAAATTTGAATACATGCAAGTCAAAACTACCATAATGCAGACAAAACGGTCCTCTTTCATGAAGATCATCAATAAATGAAAACCTTCAATAAATAAATCTGTTTGGAAATTCTAGAGAATTCTTCTGCTAAACAAGTTAGTCTTTTTTCTTTTCCATTATGTCTTTCTGTTTAAGCTCTCCATCTGAAAGTTCTGTGTATTTTCCATTCTTTTCCTCCTCTTGTTCTTCCTCACTGCCTTCGTCTGTGAGCTCCCGATCGCCACTTTCCTTTTTAGCTCCCTCATGCTCAAATACCTCTCCATCTGTATCAGCTGTGCAGATTCCATAACACATAATGCTGATGACCCCCAGGGGCAGCCCAAAGAGAAAGCATCCCAGCAGTGGTGAACTCTTGAACACAGACTGTTGAAATAGAAATTTGAAGTAGAAAAGACTTTCAGTGAATAACATAAAGTTACTGCATTACTTCTCTTATCACTCTGTGCGTTTATTCAAAAATATCCAAAATGAGATTCAGTGGTTTTTCAGGGAGATGGGTAAGGTTTTTTGGGTTTTCTGCTTGCTTGGTTTGGGGTTTGGTTTTTGTATTGCTATTGCTTTGGGGTTTTTTTGGATTTTGTTTTGCTTTCTTCTGCAAAAATGACAAAGAGTCCTCAATTGCAACAATACCTACTATAAGTTTATAAAAAAATACTTAAAAATTCAAATATTACAATATTGCATTGGGGTAGTTAATGTTAACAGGCCAACAGCATATCCTATTCACTGTTTAAAGCTTCAGAAACAATTGTTCTAACAGCGTTACAAAAACACTTTCAAGGAACCAGATTCAGCTACTATTTGTGCCTCCTTCTCAAAAATTTAAGTAATAAGGGATCTGCAGAAATGTTCTGTTACTAGACAGCTTCCTGTTGAAGAGTAGCTTAATGGCATGGGAACAAGTACTTATGGTTGCAGAAATTTATGGTTAAAAGTTGCACTTTCACAGAAGTAGAAGCCACTCATATAGAAACACGTAAGTTTCGATTTAAATTCACAGCACAGGTTTATTTGCCTGTGTAGGACAAGTGAAGAAATGGATTTGTGTACTTCTCCAGCTAACAAAACTTTGTTAAGCATTATTAGCTTATAAGAAAGATGATACAAATATTTGCTTTAAACCTACACAAAGAGTAGTATTTAATCCCTTTATGTCATAACTAATTATAACAAAACCGTAACGTTCCTCAGAACATGGAAGTGCTACCAGTTTAGGAAAGCATGTCAAAAGGTCAAGGAAAAGATTTTGAATTTTCCCTGTTCTATCCCTTAAAAGACTTGTCAGACATATAGAAAAGGAGTGAAAAACTAAGAAATCAACTTATGTTGAAAAATTATAAAATACAGTATTAAAATATTTATTCAAGAAGTTAATTTGGCTTACCTCTAATTTATATATACCTATAATATATACGCAATATATATAATATAAACCAACTTATATAAAAATATTTTTTAACCCTCTGAAAATATTTGTATTGTGATTGACAAGGGTACCATCTAATTTAATGAAAAAATAAAACTTACCATTATAGTAGACTTGGCATCATAGATTATTCTCTTGATTCGTTGCAGAAGTCCATCACCACCCTGTGCCTGAAATTTCAAACGCAACCAAGTCAAAACTGCTGACACTTTTCAGTTATGATTCCAAAAGTTCATTCTTCAGACCTTGCAATCTTAAGTCCCTTTAGAAGGAAATGAAAAGTAATTATTCTTACATCTCATGATGCCCAGACACTCCAGCTTGTCAAACTTCGATAACTATTATTCAATAGTCTCACGAAAAAGTCTCTCACAACAGTTTTAAACAATCAGTGCCAACTTGAATAGTAGGCTGGCACTCACTCCTACCACAGAGAAACACTAACAAAAATTAGCAACTGTCCTGATATAACATCAATAAAACTGCAGAGATCTTCTGAACTTTCCTGCAGCTACCGGATATCCATTTATGGATTTTTGACAGCACAGTTAGAAAAAGCTAAGGACTAAGCAAAAAGAAGATATGAAGGTGCAATAAATAAAACTTGTGTCAAGTAATGACAGACTATACCTACACTGCCACCTAATTTAGCAGTGTTCAAAATAACTACACGAATCTAAGGGCAATCTGTCTGTTGAACAGGACTAGTTTTCACCTGTTGAGTTGCCAGAGAAATAAACCCCATTTTGCAAGTTAACTGATCAGCACCTGATCTGACTTTTCAAAACCCCTCAAATAGCAAAAAAGTCCACAAAGATCAAACAGAGTCACAAAAGGTTACCTATAGGGCTTACAGAAAATACCAAGAAAGTCAAGGTGAATAATCCAACACTTCCCAAGGAAGTGAAATGTTAGATTTCTCAGAAATTTCTCTGTGGCTCATAAAGTCTGCTTCCTATTAGCAGTTCACCAGCATACTTTGAAGACTGTCATTCCTCAACAGCCGTACAATTTCTTGGGCAAAGAACATAGCCAATGTAGTGCCATTTTATGTCTGTAGATACCTTAGACAGCTTAAATGAAGGCACATCCTATATTTTTGTCTTGTATAGAGATGTGAATTTAGATCGACCTTTAATCATTCTAGCTGGAATACTGCAAACAAAAAACAGAAAGACCTAAGTGACAAAATAGCAGCAAACTGAGGTATCACAAATTAATTTCCTCAAAATTAAAAACCAGCCAGAAATCAATTTCATTTGTTGTTTCAACCAAAAGGATATATTTAAATAGAGTCTAGCATGTTAATAACATAATTCAATGCACTTAAAAAAGTGAGAACTAAAGAACAAAGAACTATCAAATAAGTTATAGTAATACCCCTCACAATGCAATTGGAAGCATGGTCAGTGAAGTTATGAACAAGTAACTCCACCTACATTATGTTACTACATCAATTTGTCAGATTAAATAAACCAAGGTACCCCATATGACTGAAATGATCTTCAGCATTACTAGCCATTACCACCCAATGACCTAAAACTGCTGATGTAATGGAAAGCAGGATTCAGCTAGCACAGTAAGCATTCTGCAGCAAGTTGGGGCTTAAACCAACACAGGCTTCTCCTGGGAGGCAGCCAAATTATTTGTTAGCACTGCTCCCCTTTGTGGGAAAGCCTTCCACCCCCACAAGCACAAATGAAAGCTCTGATCCATGATCTTTTCTCATCCACATAACATAGCCTTCTAACAAAGTATACTGAGGGGATAAATACTAAGAAATTATCCAAGCCATCAATTCGAGATGGATTTATTTACTTTGTTGTTTTAACAAAAGACAGCTTGATTTTAGTTTTAGAGCAGACATGGGTAAGCTTGTGTCCATTTCTAACATGAAAAGCAAGTATACCACTGCTTTTTGAATCAGAACTTATCATTCTTCCACCTATTGGATTTATTGATTTACCATCCAAAAGAAAGAGTATGGTTGAATTATGCACTATAATAAAAATTTTAAACAAATGCATTTAATGCAAACCAGGAGATTAATAATGAGATCTCCATTTACCAGTGCACCAGAAAGCCAACCAACATTATGCTATAAACAGAATAAACCTTGTTTTCTGCAAGAGGTTTTGCAGTCAGAACAGTAAGCAACAGCACAACTCCAGAATTCAAAATCATATACTCACTGCCAGCACACAAGACAATAAGACAGATAGGACAGGAAGATAAAACACATGACAGAGTAACCAAATCTTTTCCCTACTTTAGCATCTAAGGAAATAAACATCAACCAACATATTCCAAGTCACAATGAAGACTTACTTCAGCTGTACCATCCAAGATATTGTTAATAAACTGAACCATGTCTTCTGTGCTCTCAATGTGCCTATCTGGTAGAAAATACTGCTGATTGGAGGTATTCAATACAACAATAGTAGGGATTGTCAAGTCACTGGAAACATAAAACAGACAGTTTATACATTTAAAGAACTCCCATGTAAAATATTGGAATTCAAGTAATCGCTACAATAATTTAAAAGGATATCCATGAATCTTCACTTTCTCGTGTGTTCTTTATAATATTCCTTAAAGGCAAGAGGGAAGGGAGAAGAGAATCACCTGAATGGTTATGTTTCTCATTAATATTTTTTTCCTTCACATCTGTGTCAGTGACACTATTGAAACCTTTTGCAATTTACGTACCCATAGTGACTGCAAATCAGGTACCTTAAAACTTTCTAGTTAGTAAGAGATCACAGATAGTAGCCTTGTATATGAAATGTATTAATGTGTTTTAGCACACAAAGGCAGAAGTATAATTCAAAAATTTAATCCCATACAACCATGGTCTAACTGATCAGCTCTGTTGATCAATCTCTGCCTGTCAAGTCAAAAGAATAAGACACACCAACCAAAGTTTTTCTACATCTCTTTTAGATATGGCAGATGAGCTACAGAGTCTTTAAAGAATTATTACTCAGCAGTTAACCACATGCATAAGCACTGCCTAGGATCACAGAATTGGAAAGAAGAAAAAAGAAAAAAGGTTAGAAATTAACTCTGGACACAGCCCAGTTTAATCTTCCGTTCAATGTAGCACTAACTTCAAAATTACATCAGGTTTAGGACATTTTAGCACTGCACAAGTATAGTGTACAACAAGAAAGATTTAAAATACATTAATTAAACTTAAAAATCTCCTGTAGTCTTTGTCAATTTTCTACAATTCTGTCAATAATTAATTCAAATACTAGGTGGCTCTGCTTCACAGCAGAAGCAATGCAAACCTTGTTTTTCTATATTTTCACTCTTCTTTAATAGTGTCCCATCCATGTACATTTGTAATCCATGTAGTATTGATGACAATTTCAGCTTTAACCATGACTATCAATCCATAATAAATTATCTATGAAAATATTGTTTAGCATTTACTCAAGATTGCTATTTTTCTTTGAAGTCACTGAAATTATCCTAAATTTTTTCTCACATTTTAGATGTTTGTTTGTTTGTTTTTAATTTAATTTAACATGCAAACCTAAAAGTGAAACAGTTTAATACTTAAACATGAAAACTTTCTAAACTTCTAGAAAGCTGAATACTTCAAGACTGTGTTCCCAGTACTCAAGTTGAAAGCATGCTGGTACCTCAGAAAATGTAAGGGCAACTACAGAAATAACAAAATAATGTCATCCTTTAAATGGAACTTTAAAAGCCCAACCAACCAAAATTTTTTCCCCAGAGACAACTTGCAACATAAGATTCTCTAAGTATAATTTTCCCTTGACATTTTTAATCTGTATTTATTAGAAAAACCCAAGAAATAAATGTTGAAGGCACTCAAATCAAGTTGGGTGTTTTAGCAAGTGCCTAGTAACAAGCCAGCAACTTCTGCCAAAATACATCGTCCCAGCCAAAAGAGAACAAGTTTTATTACTGGGATGCAGAAAGATTCATCAAAAAAAACTAACCTCAAAACAAAACAAACAAACAACAAAAAAACCCCCAAACAAACAGACAAAAAAAACCACCAAACAAAAAAGTACCCAGTGTTTCTATTGCATTTAACAGTCTGGTAACTGATGTTCTTGGAGTTTACTGTAGAGTAGCTGAAACACAACCTCCATATACAGATTCTATATGCTATACAGAGATTCATAAAAGCACATTTAATGTGTCTCTTCCAAGAACTGAGGAATTAATACTCTACATACACCTCTAGTTGATACTCCCCATGACACCTTAGCTTACTTCGCTTTCAGTAAAGTAATATTCTGTTTTCTTCTTTTGTGTGTAGTTTTAATCATACCTTTTCTAACCCAACAAAAGGATGTTCATACACTGGTGAAAAGACAGAAGAACTATAATGTCTCCTCGTGCAGTTATAGCCAAGTTCATAAATTTACTTCTATCAGGGTCTACTAATTCTATCCCTACAAATCACACAATATTTTGTCCTTTGTGAAGAAACAGAATTTGTTCCTATGTCCACCTGGCACAGTAAAAAACTATTCTGTGATACATTTCTCACTATTCAGGAGGCTTTTTCTATTCCCACTTGCTGCCATCTGGTGACAAACCAGAGCACTTGCAATATGGTTCTACTTGAATTATTCACGCATCCACAGGAAGAGCAGGTACTTGTAACACTGAACATAATTTGCTGCTTTCTTTTGCTGCTTTCCACTTACGCTTGAAATGTATACACTCTGTCTAGAAAACAGTTAAAAGCCGGTGAATACTTGAGCAACAACTTTCCATATACTACAAATTATAAAGTCAGGCCTTTTGCAGATTCGGTTAAACAACCCAGGTGAACAGACCTTGCCACTAGATCACTGCCACTCTAAGTGGCAGTTCTGTCTTCATTCCCCTTATTTCCTTCCTCCCAGAGATCTCACCTCCCTCCCCCCTACTTCTCTGCACATCAGTTCTGGTACTCAGCAGAGCAGAAGAGGTTTAAGGGTTTTGTTGAATCAGCAAAATAACTTCCCTACGTGGCTAGACAAAAACCATTTTTCTGCCAGATAAACAAGCTGAAACAGCTCAGCAGACAGTCAGATGTAAGAGCCTGCACAGGAGAGGCAATTAATGAAGTGAGGAAGGTCTAAGTTTTGGCAACTATAAAGCTCAATCACATTACTTGACTTCAACTGAGAGACAGTTGTTTTTAAATGAATTTTATTCAGGTCTTAATCTACAGACATCCTACAGAAATACAGATCTTATGACTCCTGGGTCCCCATTAACCTCCTAGAACCTTTAGGGGCAAGAACATATGCTTTATTAACGCTTTGATACCCAAGAAAGGGATTTGGAAAACTTACAGAGCTGGCATACAGACCTCTGGTTTTTCCCTTCTTTCACTCCAAATGCCAGAGGAGAACAAATAGTCAATGGTAAATGCCAAGAAACTTAACTCTCTAATTATGCATTTTTTTAGACACGGATCATAACAAGGGCAACTGTCAAGCATCTTGTTAAACCACTTATATATTTCAAAATCTGCCATGTACATATCAAGAGCAGACAGCATCTTCCATGCATTTTATACTGCTTCTCTACAGAAGCATATTTCTATGCATGTCTTAAAAATGCATCAAGAGTGAAAATCCCACAATTCTAACAGTTACTAACTTAACAAAGCAGACCTAAAAGATAAGCTTTGTCAATCAGTATTATCAGTAAGCGGAACTTCTAATATTAAATTATGCAGTTTAATTTGACATAAAACCGCTACTACGTTTCATGCTGAATTCTCAGGACACTGATTTTTTTTTGAGCCATGAAAGCCAGGAATTCTTCATAAGATTATTTTTAATTAAATATATTCAGTAACGAATACAAGAGAAGAAAGAAAATTCAAATAAGAATTTACTTACTCCATTAGTAAACTATTAATGTAATCATTTCCATCCATATGGCCAAACTGGAAATCCCTGTAAGAGAAATAGTGAAAAAAGCAATGATGAAAAAGAAAGCAAAATAGTGGATTTCACCAAAAGTTTATCTTTAAGTATTTTTCCTATAACCGAAGACACTCAGCAACGTAATTCAAAAAAGTGATGATCTAGAAGACAGTTCATTTAAGATGTCAGAGTGAGTACCATGTGTGCCTACCTGTGAAAGTGATCCCGGTAATCTCTAGCGACTTCCTGAATAATGGACTTTAGTCTGGAGGCAAAAAGAAATAACATTGATAATCCAGGATATACTCTTTCAAACTACAAACAATAAACACGGAGATTTCCCCAGAAAACAGCAAATTGGACCTCATCAGCAATGAGGATTACCAAAAAACACCTGGCTCATCGTGCTTGGTTCCTAAAGGTTTAAAATCCCATACACAGTACTTGAACAGCATTTTCTTAGTCTAATTACATATGCAACCAGAAATGGACAGAGGAAGGTCTTGTTCCTCTCAGTCTCAAACTCCAATCCCTTTTTAAATGTTCCACAAACAACTAATATGTAAGCATCACTACACTAATTTTTAATGCCAGTGAGCTGAAGTACAGTCACTTGTTTAAACTTACTAAGTTCATCTCAAAGTCATCTGAACTCAAGTACTCTCATCTAAAGGTGACACAATAGCTTTTAAAAGCTGTGAGATCATCGTTGGCTCCTGTGATCTCATTAACAAAGGGCAGAAGAGTGAGTCAGGAACTCCCATCATCTCATTGAACTCATATGTGCTTCAACTGAGCCATAAATTAAGTAAATTCAGGACATTAAGTCAGAAATTAGAGAACACGTGCAAGTTAAACCCACGCATTTAACGCAGTATTTCTTAATAATTAAGAAACTTCTAAAGTTGTCATACCAGCACATTTCTCCCATAGTGTCACCCATACTCAGTTCTGTACCTGGTATGTTCCACTGAAGAGTTTTTATCATCAATGACTGCAATAGCCACAAGTTTTCCTAAAATAAGGAATAAAATTCTTGAAACCACTTAAAAAGAAACATACATTCTCAGATGGAAAATATGCCAACCTAGAACAGTAGATACTATCCAGGGACAGGAATTAGTTTTTAAGTATAAACCAATCTCAAAGCCAAAGAGCCTCTTCGAGCTGTCCAAAATGTGGTTTTCTAAAAGTTACTGAAAATAAATGAAGATGTGGCTTAATGCCACACCACTAGCATTCTATGAAAAGCCTATCCTTAGAAAGAAGTTAAAAGGGAAGAAACACAGATAAAAATTAATAACCTACTCAGGCTGCATATGTGCATATACCTAAATATGAGACTACGGAGACCTTTATTACATAATAGTAATAATAATATTACAAGTTGATTCTAAGTCACTGAATCACTATTGTATGGATTTAGTAATGACTACTTTTCACACTATTAAAAAGTTGGAGTATTATGGAAAAAAAAAAATTTGGAAAATTTACTGTCACAGCCCAGAATTCATTACATCATAAAAACAATTTAGTCCACAGACCTCTGTCAGAGGAGCTTAAAGGCCAACACCAAAATATATCGATTTCTCAGATTTACTTTGTGAAGTTTTTCTGATTAACAGAAAAAAAAACCCAAAACCCAAAGATTCTGACGGTGAATCAGATCAAAGTACGTTTACAAAGCTGGCCAAAGGTTCTCCAGATCAAGCATTTCCTGCTAGGAAAGCAGATCAGCTAACAGTGTAGTCATCAGCCAGATTAACTAAAGCCTACAGAGTGCAGACCTGTTAATTCTCTTCAGATGTCATGATTCACTCAAACCCCCTCCACCTCCCAAGACAACCTATTGCTCTGTTCCTACCTATCATCATGCCAAAGGGAGCATTCTCCTCAAAAATAGAAAGTCACTTTTTTTCAAGTAATGCTGAAGAGTCTTAAGAGCAAGAACTATGATTCATTCCCAGGCTTTCTTGTGAAACAGCAACAGCTTCTCCCCATCCCACTTCTTCCATACCTCAATTCTCACTTTTCCCCATTTCTTTCCTTGCCATGTAAGGCACTACCTAGTCAATACACTAGGAGTCAACTACCTTTTAGACTGAAAAAGATAACATAAATAAATTCCAAGTACATCAGTTTCTTTAAAGTAAATGATGGTTCCATTGGATTAATAAAGTCAACATTCTTCCTTTTTGTAATTTGAGGAACTCTTAGACAAAAATGTAACAGGAACAAATATACTACATTTAAAAAACTTGTAACAGCACCTCTGTAAATAACTGTTTAAAATGTAGGTGTAACAATATTAGCTTTATATGTGAGAATCTAGATATTTCATAATCTTTAAAACCTGGAAGAACTCAATGCTGATTGAATATAAATACTTTGAAAGGGAATGTAGATGATAAGATACCCTGGCCTGGAAAAATCAACACTTACAGCATTTTTTATGATATTTCAGAGTATGTATATCTTAAGAGCAGTACAGATTATCTGCCTATTCCAGAAGTCACTTGGCTGCAAAATATTGGCCTGCAAAAAATTTTACTAGAGAAAAGCTGAAGTTTTCTGGGACAAGTCCATTTTAGCACACGCTCCACTCCCTTCATATGTTTTAAAGATATCTAAATCCATTAGATGTAAGACATCTAAACCTGTCCATATGTCATAAAATTCCCTGCAGGTATTCCAAGAGTTTGTATACAACTTACACAAAACCTAAGGTGCTCTTAATTTAAAAGTTCTACTAATTTTTCTGAATACCACAGGATTAGACATACAAACTTCTATGTTGTGAGGAAAGGACTAGTGTAGGACAAGGCTGTGGATGAAACCTCTAGTCAACACAACACCAACACCAACAAAAGTCTGGCACTACCAACTTGAACTCTGAGACTGATTAATTTCTGAGATTTAAAAAACACATTCTTACTACTCTTTTAATTTTTCTTACACACAAGATGTCAAAGGGATTGGTGGTAGCAGCATCTCACCTGTATCTCCAAGTTCATACAGCGTAAAGCCATCAACATTAAGGTAGCCTTGAAACCTTTCTCTATTTATCCAAGATGACAAATCACCATCTTCATACTCTAACCAAAAAAAAAAAAAAAGAATGCTTTTTTTTCATAAGGAAGGTCGTCATATTTACTACTTAAGTACTATAGAGGCAAACGCTATTTTTTCTCCTTTTATTCTTCTTAAGTTATCACATGTTTCTGGACATTTCGGTTTTAAAACTTGTAAAGCAATTTTCAATTGTTGAAGAAAAAATGTGTTAGAGAAAAGTGTGAAAAGTTGATTTTTTTCCCCCCAAACTCAATGATAAACAATACTATATTAAAAGTTGTGACACAGTGCAGAAAGGAACAATTTCAAACTCTGTTTTTAAAGGTGTATGTGTGCTTGTCATCAAGTTTCAAACTAAGTAAACAGAGGTAAAATTACAGAAAGCAGTATTTGTGAGACTCCTTAAATGAAACAAAGAAGTCAAGAAAAAGCAGATGCATCAACAGCACTGTGAATGTAAAGGAATAAACAGTCATGTATGACTCAGAATCAGTTATACTGAAGGCTAGTTTCACATGCTAAATATTTTAATCCATAAAGAATCCAGTTCTAACACAGACCACCAATTAGATCTTATTCACAAGTAAAAAAGAAAAACATATATAAACATAATGTTGCATATTATGCGTACAATAAACAAATTCATATTATATAGAGTGATTTATCAATAACTTCAGGTTAACAATTATTTGCCATAAGATAGTAGCAAACAATTCCAAGGATAATGCTTCCCATAGGTCTGCATCAATTTCCCCTACTAAGGGGAAGAAAAAAAAAAAACCCAAACCAAAATACCAGACAAGCTGAGAGCATTGAACTGGATTTTGCTAGGACTTTTTCTTATGGTAAGGTCAGTCATAACAGTTGGACATAATAACCTTATTCAGTCTCTTAAACTGCATCTTCACAATTTGTTTGACTTAAAATAATGTTTCTGGTACATTCTGAGACAGTAAAATTTTTACGAAGTAAATTAGAAGCCTGTTTCGTTATGCGTTATGCATTTGTTTTAAAAGGTATGGAAAAAGCAAGCAGGTAACACAGAAAAAGGCAATTCAGAAGTGTTTCTCTTACAAGCTTTCTTTCTCCAGGATTGCAAAAAACGTAAAAAAATTTAAATGCAAATCAAGGAGGCTAGAGGGTGAATTTTTATCTGGAGGCAACAGATTGAAGAGGAAGACAAGCACATCCCTTCTGTGAAGTCACAAAGAATATCCTTGATGGCCAATCTGGAGTATTTTGCTGTGGTACTACCTATTTTCAGAAATGAAAACTGCAGATTAATCTTCTGAGTGATACATTTTCAACTTACAATAAATCTCATTAACTGTTCGAAACTGTAAATTCATCGTATGTGTGATTCCTCTTCAGTAAGTTTTCTTCTATTTTGTGTATGATGAATTACAACAGTGAGAGAAGGAGTAACTTTTATAAGTACATTAATGCCAGCAAATAATAATATTGGAAGCTACATCTTACTTATAACACAAAGCAAATATCATCACTTCTACTTCAGTATTCCTAAAACAAATGCCTTTCATTTTGTGGCATAAGAACTAATTATTTTTTCCTCTTCTCCTTCCTGAAGGAGTTGCTACTTATTCTAAAACTGGAGAATCTCCCAGAACCCCAACATAAACTTCAAAAAAATCCCACCTCTTCCAGTTTCTCCATATATACTTTAAATATCTTTTCTTAGGGTAATGTCCACTTTTACTTACCATCATAAACAAAGTAAGTTCCATCTTTGAAGACCATAACAGCAGGTAATTCAGGCAATGTCACATACTGAAAGAGTTGGTTTTCAATTAATCCATGAAAGATTAAAAGATGTTTAAACAGACAAACTAAAAAATCTGAAAATATGGAAACGCAGTCCTTGGGAAAATATCTAAGTACATTTAAATATTTTCTGTCTAAATTTACCAAAATAAATTTATCAGCTTCTGCATATTAAAAGTAACACAACATCAGTGTAGTTTTGAGAGGTAGATCTCACGAAGCGTAAATGAAACAGGATTTTTTACTAGTATCTCCAGTAGCATGAAGAATATTTTATGAGTTGCACATGAACTTTAGATAGGAGATTGTAAACTTCAGGGTTTTATCAATTATGGCCTCTGTTCCCAATCGGTGCTGTTGTCAGCATACCTGTCATACTGCTATTTCTTCTAAATGTACAGTAAAATAGTAATACTGATAACATGTCCCACTAAATCTGGGCTATTTCTTGTGGATCAGACTGATGGGAATATAAAGAAACAGTTTCAGAAGACAAGGCTACATACAGACCTAATTTAGGCAAAAGGAACAATGAAAGCCTGCATTACCATGTTAAACATGATATTTAGGATAGTCAGCAACATACTAAAAAAAGAGGTGTAGAAACCTTTCTCTTGGAACTTAAAGAATCTCATTCAGCTCACATTTTCAATGAACTACCATAGAAGATATACTACTCCTGACTGCTTGCTACCATTCAAAGTCAAAATTCTAATGGCACTTGTGGTTAAAAAAGGACTATATCATGAGCATACTTTTAATTATGTTGGCTGAATTGTCTACTGATGTGTTTGGGAAAGGTAAGAACTGCATCATTTCCAAACAACATGCCTTCTATAATGATTCTGCATTATCTGTCTTGGAAATAAATGCAAAAGCAGTAGGTTTTGATACAATTGATACAAATGAGTAATAAGAAAATTCTAAGTGATGCTTTTGTTCTCTTATTTTAAACACAGTTTTACATCTTTAAAGGACAAATCAATCTGTGTACAGATTACGGCTCGCAAAAGACACCTGAAGCTTGGAACAATATTACCCAAGGTGACAAAACAAAGCCTAACAGTGAACAGCATTATGCAAAGGCTCATTACAACTCTAGCACTCAGTAATTTCATAACACTTTTGCTTCTCTCCATAGAATATTACTACTTCATCTTAATGACAATGGGGAAATTACCTTCCATGAAAAAAAAAAGCTCACTGCTTACATCAGTGAGATCACAGAATCTCAAAGACTTTGAGCCTTTTACATACACTCTTTCCACTGCACAACTGAACAGTACTTTTCTTGCTCAGGTGGGGCTGAAGTGCAAATAGCAATATTCAAATTAAGGTGGCCTTTGATACAAGGCTTCTGGAAATCTAACAATCCACTATTTAAAATGAGTATGTTCTACTTATGATGTTCAAAAATGCAGCTGCTAAAGAAAAAAAAAAGCCAACAAATTATGCTATTCTCACCCTGCTAATCCCAAACTAACTTCCAAGTCACGTTTTATCAGGCATGGAGTAGACTTAGGTCCCACTTGGAGATACCAATAAATGAAACAGCCTCTTGATTTTGCTTCAACAGGTAAGCAACAATGATTAAACTAACAACAGTAATACCAATTTTTTCCACCCTTGTGACTAACTGTCAATATTTTCCTTGTTACAGACTCCTCCAAAGAGCCACATGAGAATTCTGCAGCCAGTAGACTGGATCCATTGATCCCCGGGCAGACTAATGTTTTGATCACCTGTATTGTACAGGACAAAAATAACTTACCTCTTCACTTACTTCTCTGATTACTAAGGTATCAGAAGTACTTCATGGCAAAGACCCCCAAATTAGTTTTAAAAGTGGTTGGTGAAAGGACTGTCTGAAGTAACAAGAGTTGTACATTGGCTAAAAGTCCAAGTATCTACTTTCTTGAGCAGGTTGAATGGTCCAAATTGAGTTCCACATATCTTCTGATTAATTTTATTAATGTGACTGAACAATTAATTTGGCCAAAACAAAGCAGTGACAGACTTGAAACGTGGTTTGTATTCTTTCCTCATATAGACTCAAAAATTATACGTTTCAGTGTAATTACTTTGGAATCTATCAAAGCCAAATATACTGTAAGAAGCCATCTCTGTGCCATTGAAACAGTAAAATTACATATATGAGAACAACACCACTTCTGTGAAAATAGTAGGCATGGAAACAGCTTACCTCAGGTACTACATCTTCTGAGGCAGAAAAAAAGTACGTATAAACTATTAGTTCTGAAGCAACTTCAATGTATTTTTCCTGAAAAAATACAAACAATGTTTTTTAATTTCTGAACTTTTAGTATGGGTCAAATAAAAGCTTTGTGACATACCTCATCTTCAAAGAGAAATTAGAAAATATGGGTTATGATATAAGATTGTAAAAACAAATAAATGTAGAAAGACCACATGAATTTGTTACAAGCATACACTTCAGTCTTTTAAAAGATATTTTAAATTACTCTGTGAATAGCCAAAAGAAGTAACTTTACTTAATCAAGCTTCAAACCTTTAAAGGAGATTCACCACCAACATACACAAAAAGTACACGATGTCTCTTTTGCACATGCTCAAACATATGCTGGCTAGGAAGTGGCCTGATAAGAGGTCTGGGAGGGAAATAAAAACAAGAAAGAAAAACCTTAGTTTTTGCAACCTGCAAAACCCAAACAAATAAAAATCCACAAGAAAAGTCATACAGTTTTTTGTGTTTTTTTTAAATTAAATTACACAATGAACATTAATTCAATTTTTCAATTTATTATTTTATTTTCAACTAAAAGGGAAAAGAAAAAAAGAAAAATTCCCCCTAAAATAACGTGTTATGTTCCTCAAATAGCATACTTAAATTTAAAACTCATATTTTAGTACAAGATGTTGCTACAATGGAAACATGCATGCCATTTAATGGTCACAGAATCAGAGACTGAGCTGGACTGGAAGTGACCTTAAAGATCATCTGGTCCCATCCTCCCACCATGGGCTGGGACACCTTCCACTAGACCAGGTTGCTCAAAGCCCCACCCAGCCTGGCCTTGAACACTTCCCAGGATGGGGCATCCTTACAGTAAAGAATTACATCTTACCACCCCTACAGTAAAGAATTTCTTCCTGATATTTAATCTAAATCTATCCCCTTTCTGTTTAAAACCATTGCCCCTTATCCTGTTAGTACAGACCCTGATAAAAAGTCTCTCTTCTTCTTTCTTATAAGACCTCTTAGTGAAAGGCCACAACAAGGTCTCAGTCATTTGAGAGATAAAATTCTGAATTTAAGCATGGCAGTTATGAAATGTGGTCTTAAATCTTAAAAAATTCTGATCCCTCAATATTCCTAAACTACAGACTTCCGAACAACAATGAATATTATTGTTCCTATATCAAAGCTTCTTAATTATTTTTTAGAATGGAGGAAAGAAATGTGACTTTTTTTCTCCCCAAAGTTTACTTGTCAATAACATTTTGAGGCCACTGCAGGGAAGAAAAAAAGAGCCAACGGAAATTGTTATGAACAATCCTGCCAAAGTATTTCCTTATGGTGCCTATGGCATACTTTTCAGAAGCACAACTTCGGAGCATGAAACATCTACTGCCTTAGTAATGATGCCTGTCAGCCAACATTTAGATTGGCATTCTTGTTTCTGACTTCCCTGAGTTTCATTTGTTCATAGTTTCCAGTACTCTGAAAAGCCCTTAGTTCTTGCACTGTAAAGAAGGTATTGTGGCTAGCCAGTCTCTGTACTCTCTCCATGCCACTCACCACCAGCCTCACATGCAGTGACACATATAGTGACAGGCATCAATAGCACATATAGTTTTTAACTTTGTGTCAGTATCTTGTTCTTTTTTAAACAGATTTAAGTCTTGGCTCAAGTTTTAAGTCAGCAGAACCAGTTTCACAGAAGAGTATACTTACCCTGCCACTCTATTAGCAAATTCAACTATATCATCTTTGGTTCTAGGTCCTCTATAGTTGTATGCCAAGTCACCTTTTAAGCTAGATAAATGGGAAAGACAAAAAAAGAACAGAACTGAAATGACCTAAACTACATTTGTACATACAGAATTACTCAATCTTCACAGGTTTATTACAGTCACCTTTTAATGAGTGAGAAGCAAAAGAAGTGGTCAGCAAAATATAAAACCCAATAATGCAATACAACGCAATTATGCAGTAAAAAATTATTTACACAGTATCTGATTTATTGACTTTCTGAAATAATTGGCATTCTTTTACATTTATTTTTCTAGTGTACAGCAGTCATTTACTCTGTAAGCACACAGATAACTTAAAACATTTGCATATGACTGTATAAAAAAATCCCACCCCACACCCAAATCAAACCCCAAACACTCAACATTTATACTACTGAGGTATTAGTCTTTATAAAAGACAAACATATAAACTTGTTTTTTGTTTTGTTTTTTTTTTTTATAATTGAAAGGTATCAAATAACCTGCCAAACCTTCTGAATGTATGTATTAAATTAAGCTTACATGAAGTGTTGGTCAGCTTATGGTACTCTGCTGACAGGGGACGTAGCACACTTGCATTATTAGAGTATTCCAGTAAGTTTCACTAATTCTAAGAGGCTTTCTTTAAATCCAAATAGGTTTAGGAAACTCACAGGAAAGAAGAAATGATAAAGTGAGTTTTCAATGCCTCTGTATGCCAATAAAATTTTTCATCCTTAAAGATTAATAAGCTAAATATCTCTTGTTGCCTTCTTGTCACTTTGACAAGATTCATTATTACATATTATGAGTATTATTTGCTTAAAAAATAACCTGCTAAAACCCCCAGTCTGTTCACAGTAAAAAGGACCCAAAATTACTGTGTCTTAATATTTAATATGACCTTGTACTGGACTATAAACTACATGTGTTATAAGCAAGTATATAGAATATCATTATGGATTGATATTTTCCTATAATTTTTGTCCTCCACTGCCTTTTTTAAATCAGGTGAAAAAAAAAATCTACATATACTTCTCTTGTTAAACAACTTTTCTCACCCTTCAGCCTACACAGTAACTACTACTGTCATTTACATAAGGTTTTTAAGGTACACGGGAGAGAAGAGAGAGGTAATTGAAAATAAGAAAATGCAATCAGCAGCTTACAAGAAGTTAACAGGAAGACTCAGCTATGCACTTACTGCCTGAATCACTCTAAAGATGTCAAATCAAGTGGAGGAAGGAATTCCTTTTTGTAATAGTTGTGTGTATATATATTTGAAAGACATATTTATGTACACACACTTCTACATAACTGCATAGAAAACAGCAGTTAAATGAAGTCCAATTTGTTAACCTGTCTATTAAGAATTCTGTTTCTAAATAAGATGATGGATATGACTGAATTTCACAGCAAAACAGTCCAGTAGAAATCAAAGACAATGCCACCATGAGATGGTAGAGTGTTTTTTTGGGGGTTTTTCTTGGTTTGGGTTTTACAGGGTTTTTGTGATTGGTTTATTTGAGATTTTTAAATGAACAAGGCTATGTTTT
Source organism: Pipra filicauda (assembly GCF_003945595.2). Classification (NCBI taxonomy): domain Eukaryota; kingdom Metazoa; phylum Chordata; class Aves; order Passeriformes; family Pipridae; genus Pipra; species Pipra filicauda. The sequence goes on along the minus strand of NW_024104776.1, from coordinate 2,347,351 downwards.
CTTTAGTGTCATCAAATCAGTGTTAGAAATTCAATAGGAAGCATCAACTTACAGCTTAATTGTTGGATAGCCTCGTACACCAAATTCAGATGCAATACCTGAAAGAAATATGTTAATGCCAAAGTGAACCAAGACTTTCTTGCTCTCCTACCTTAATCTTTAAACATAGTTTACTATATTCAAGCCACAATAACAAATGAAAGAACTCACACTTAGTTTAATATGAATTATTTTACTTGCTTTCAAGGAGCTGCTGTTATTAAGCTACTAAATTTTGGACCTCTTAAAGAAGTGCTGAAGGGTCCCAGCATAGGCTCTCAATTCACGTGCCACAACTCAAATGCCATGAGAATCCTCTAAATAGACATGCTTGACCTGTTCTAACCAAAAGGTACCATGCATTTTAAAATACATACACAATTGACTGAAAATACTAGAGGCAAGAATTAAGCATCAAGGATGTACAATAGTAAATAGTAATGCTTGAAAGAAATACAAGACATGTGACATATAGTTATATGCTACAGTAATGCCTAACAACAGAAGTGCAGTATCATACTGCAGTAGTTACAAAAGGTTTTACATCTGCATTCTGCAGACATAAATGAACCTCACCAGACACAGACACTTTCTAAGCAATCAGTTATTTACCTGCTGCTTACTAAAGTGGTGAAAAGCAAAACAACTGCAGAACTTTTTCCCCCACCTCAGGTTTGTTTAAAACCTTCTCTTTTGCTACCATCTATTATACAAGTACAATTTGCAACTACCATCTTAAACTATACTTTTCAGTCAATTCAGTGTTTTCCAAAAGTTAAACTAAGTAGTCTTCAAAAAAGGCTAAAATTAAGTATAAAATTCTGACAACACTTGTGCAATTCCCTGTTGAGTAACAATTCCTGCACTCAAAAAGCATGAAGAGTCAATACCTATAACAAACATTCTAAAGCTACCAACCATATGTCAGAGCAAGCAGATGTGGGAGGACTTGTGTGCAGGGCTCTCAATAACAGTTTAGGAACTGTGACCCTAGGGTTGTTTGGCTGGATCAGTACCTTACTGCACAGCACTACAAATAAAACTAGCAGCTCACCTACAGGCATCTTAGTCAAAGATGACTGTTCTAAGAAATACGGGTACTAGGATCAATTTTATTCTGATCCTTTCCTCTCACAGCTCTACTACATAGACTTAAAATGCATTAAAATGTATATTAGAACATTCAATCACAAGAGCTGACAACAGAGTTTATTTCTCCTTCTACAGCTCTCATGCATGGACAGGAGAACTAGAAAACAGACAATACATTATTTTTAACTCTCCCAGCCTTGGAGATTACCAAAACTCTCTCAACATCCTGGAAGTGACATACTATTTACACCATCACCTCCACTTCTTGATATAAAGAATGCAGTACAGGCAAACAGCAGCAGTTGTGCCAGCCTGAGGCGTGATGTGTTTCTACTCTGATCACATTCAGTTGACTTTGAGGCAAACCCCCCTGAAAATTCAACTGATAACACAACAGGTGACCTCTCTTGATAAAACTCCTGTGTCCTCATAACGCAGAGCCACCTGAGGCAACACTTACTGATTTATATGCTCATCTGTGATTTCAGCTCTCTGACAACAAGCTACCCATAGTTCAGATTTTTCACACTACTTCCTATTTCAACTAGGAACACAAACTATGCAGAGCCAACCATTCATGTTCCTTTCTGGTTACATGTCCACAAGTTCCAGCTGCATTTCCTTCTGATATTCTCAAGACTGAATTACTTTGATTTCATAGAATCTTTAGATTGGAAAGATATCAAGCAGAACTGACTTGAGTTTTCATATCCAGATGTCATAAAATTTCCACTTTCAAAATAAAAGTGCAAAACTATTTCAAGAGATTTATTGGACACTCTATTTTATAAAATTGGTCTGAGTAGAAAGACTTTTCCAGGGCACAAAGGAACCCTTGCAGCTTTCAGTAATTTTTATATGTGCAAAACTGAATTATAGAACTAAAACAATGTGCCAATTCTGTTCTAGGTATAAAATATGAGAATTTAGCATCAGGATGACAGATGCAAATATTTCAAGGTAAGAGTTCATACAATTTATATGATTTAGAATTTTATAGAGATGACTGGAAAGCTAGAGATCCATGAAATGAACTTGAAATTTCTAATGCTCCAGACTTACTATAGCAAATAAGTATCTTTAAGATGTAACAAAATTTCTATGGTTTTACAGAAAAAGCTACATACAATAAATTGGTGTTTGAGACAAAATCATTTTGATCTCATACAACCAAACTCTGCTACAGGTAAGCACAGAAAAACTGGAATATCACTCAAAAAAAGTATTCTGCATAATATTTTAGGCAAGTACAACAAAGCTGAATAACCAGATTTAATGGGGATTAATTAAAAATGTTACATGTATTTACAAAATTTTATTACATATAGATCTCCATTGGGCCCCACTCCTCCCTATGCCTTCCCTCTTAAATATCCTCCTGGTTCAACACAGATTCAAGTGAAATGACAATAAACAAGCATATGAAAACAAATAAAATACTGTTATGCATTCAACAATCCTCTCACATCTACCCAAACCACTTCTCTGAATACCTAAAGTTTTGGGTTTTCTCTGAGAAGGTCAATACATAGGAAAAGCAAAAAAGAAAACCTTAGAGCTAAATTTGGTTCTTCAAGAAGACATTTACGGAGAAAGATGGGAAGAAATTGGCTCAAGAGTAAATTCAAAGATTTCAGCAGGTTTTCTGTAACAGCTTAAGGACCGATTACCTGAAAAGAATAACAGCAAGAACACAAAGCACTTCTCCAACAGTAATACAAGGAACTTAAAACTGGATGCTGCCAAGAGACGCAGCACATAAAATGCTTATATAAGTACTCTAAGAGGCGTATCAAAAGCAGATCTTTGAAAAGCTTTTACCTTCCATTTGTCAGGAAGAATTCCCTACACAAGCAGAAACGAATGTGAAAAAAACTGCATACTACAGCAAGTTGTCACTTTTAGAAAGAAAAAGATCGGGAAATTGTTCTCCAATGACTGTTTGCATACTTGTGCTATGATACAGAACAGAAGAATAACTTAATGAAAAAAACTAACAGTCTCAAAACAGAGTCTACAATGAAATTACTCCAAACCAAACCATACTTACTAGAAAAGGAAGTTGCATCCATCTTCCCAACTTTTACTGGAGAGCCCATGTTTCTCATTTCTATGCCCACTTCATTCCACACAGGCTCTAGTTTCTTGCAGTGGCCACACCAAGGTGCATAAAACTGAGAAGCAAAAATATTTTATTAAAAAAAAATAAGTTAGTAGAAGTTGATTCTACAACTAACCCTCAAATCATTAGCAAGGCTTATTTTCCAGTCATGGTTCTCCTTATGTCTTAATAAAATTGCAAGTTAATTACAAGGCTAGCATGACATGCAGCATTTATGATTTGGTCCTACTTTTAAGATGAAAACACAAGTTTTAAAAGAATACATTAAATTGTCGCACTATTACATGATTTCTTATTTAAAAATAGACGGTGTGGTAACATTTTTAAAAATCTTTTGGAATATTTTCCTCTTTTTTTTGAAAGATAAAAGAACATGTAAACAATCTATCCAGGAATATGTCGATATCTGTCAATAGGGGAAGGGCAATAGATACTATGCCTACTTCCCCAAGCTGTCCTCTGGATTTAGGTTCTTCAGCAACTACTTTTATAGAAGTACAGTGAAAAATTGATCCCATTTTCTCAGGACCAAGCAGAGCTGAGACTTTATTTCACCTTTCTGCCTATATCTTGCTGCAACACCTCAGTGAAATTAATAGGGAAGATATCGATGTTTTGGTATAACAAGATCAGGTTACAACCAGACAAAGTTGAATTTTGTTTTGTTATACTTTACTGATAACTCTGAATCAGCATATTTAGTTTTTCCCCACTCAAAAATAACAAATCTAAATAATACAATTTTGAGCATTACAGTACATATTTAGGTGAGATAAAAGGAATTTTACCTCATCCACAAACAAGCTCAATCTTTTTAGCAATTCCTTGTCCCTGAAATAAGGAGCACCAAAACTCTCCAAATAAGTTAGAAAAGTAAATGAAGCCTTTCATGTATTTGATTTTGCAGTGCTAATAAATGTCTAGAACACCAGTTAGCTGGTATAATTAGAGAACGGAACCATAACAATTTTGAAAAGAGGTTATCACCTCCTGATTGTGTTAGGTAACCTGCTTTCTTTTTCTAAGGACTGCAAAATATAGGATGAAGCCTATCTGCATGCAATATTCAGCCTATTCCTGGTTCACCCTGAACAATATAGATTGCTGTTCCATCCTGTCAGAATTACTGTCATGAAATTTTTCTGCATCATGCACAAACAATTTTCCAAATGATGAAGCAGCCTTACTACAAAGTGTAGCATTGTACATCCTATCTTTTGATTTCCACTAGCAGATCTTCCCATTTTTCTCATATACTCACATCTACGAGCCAAATATCATCTTTACGGTTTTCTTTAAACCTAAAAAGGGAAAAAACCAAAATCAACAAATCTGAAAATAAAACACTGAAGTGCACGTGCGAAACAGGCAAAATCCACAATTAAGATTCTTTCTTTGGGTGTGAAGAAACAGAGGAGATAAGATTTTCTAGTATTAACAATGCCCCTGCACATGCTACTACACACACAGATATAGGTTCCTATGATTACTTCCCAAGACAAAACAAACAAACAAACAAACAACAACAAAAACAAAAAAAAAGAAAAAAAACAACAAGAAATAAGAATATGTACAAAAGATATTTGATTATCATATGTATTTTAAGGGGAAGAAGTATTTTGCAGTTGTCTTAGTGATATTAAATATTGTACACTGTTGTATTTTTACAAGTCAACTAATACAGACTCTTAAAGCATTGGTTTACAATGTTAATCTTAGCTTTACTAAATGTAAACTAAATAAATTATTTCTAATATTAACACACAAAGCAATTTTAGTTCAACCTCCTTTAACAATCTACTATAGGTGTGTCAGTTTATGGTTTTATTGAAATTGCACACAAGAAACCAACTAACTGGAATAAAAATGTTCAAGTGATTGATAAAAACCAGAGATACAGAAGTACTACTGAATATTTTTAATGCCAGACAAATGACATTTAAGTGAATTGACTAGCTTTATTAACTGTAAATCTGTCACTAAATGCTAAAACCTCTAAAATAACAATAGAACATGATAAATCAAAGTTGCTTACACAATTCACTCAACTGTTGTCACTACATGATAATACGAATTATTGCATTACTTAACGATTTCTATGTAGATAAATAATTAAGCCAGAAATTCAACGTAAGGTTTATTTCTGTAAGACAGGCTTCATAAAAGCGACTAGGACTGGGATTAATGTCACATGCTATAACATACGTGATACAACATTCTTACTGCAACACTCCTATTGTGAAAAGAAATGAATATTTTTATGTAATTATGTAGTGTGTGATCTACACTTTAAAATCCGATTAACAGAAGTTATAGCCCAACTCACCAATTCCCAATACACAGCATGCCTATAAATGGCTCATAGGCAGTAAGCAGAATCAGAGAATATTTATTATATTTCATTTAAAGCTGAACCTGTAATAATCCATAATGGTCTTGAAGAAATACTAATGCTGATGGTGGCTTGCTGTTTGAAAGAAATAATTCAGAAGTCATGAATACAATCTAATTACAATGCTGAGTGCTTGAAACTTAGAAATGCAGCATTTCACTGGTAAATTCCAGCCTTTTTTATTGATGGCATAACAAGGTTGCAATACCTGTACAGCAGGAAAGGTATTTGCAGCAACTAACATAAAACTGCTCTAGGAAAGCAGCATTTTTAAGTCACAAAATTGCTTAGTTGAGCAACTCACTAAAAATTTACTTCACCACCCTAAATGCTATAGAGCTAATGAAAAAAAACAGTTAGAGTCTGGCATCTCTTGAGAACTCTAACAGAGCTACAGCTAACTTCCAATTACAATGTTAAATAATTGGTTATGATGCAAGAGGCAGAAAGCAGCTACTGAATCATAAGATCCTGGCTGTGCTTTAATTTAGAATATCACTTTTGCTTTGTAAAAGAAGAATTTACAATTAATTGTTCTCCCTCTGCCACAGTACAACTGTTACAGGAGATTGCAAAGAACATTACAGCACTGAGAAAGGTAGACTAAAATCTTACAAAACCAGTAGACAGTAATGAAAAAAGGAAAAGAAAGGAAACGTCTGGAAGCTGAATATTCCAATGGAATCTAATAACTTTGGCCTAAGGTAACATAAAAAAACCCATAGTTTTTACAATAATAAATTTCATTCACAAGCACCTATTTAATCAACTGCTACAGAAACTAAAATTTCAAGTGTGACAAAAACCCAACTATCAAAACTCACTGTAGTTTTGGTAATGTCAATGATTAAATTACTAGACAATATTAAGAAGGTTCAATATACTGCTGAACAAAAACAGAAGTTTCTGTACGAAAGAGTATTCAAGCATTCTATGAAGGTGCTATTCCTAGGACCTATAAATATATTTTCAGTTGTAACATTTCAGTGCCTCTTTTTAAATGAGTTGTGCAATCAATCCCCTGTCAGCTGACAGAGACACAATCACAGTGATGGAAAGGTGTTGCACATCCTTGAATCAAAATTATTTGTCTCAAATACATACCTCTTCCAAACTACATGATCAAATGTTCTGTCAACCTCCACTTAAACCAAGCACCTCACTTAATCATGAACAGTTAAAAGAAACCAGCATGAAGCAAAACTGAAAACCAAGCCCACAGTTACGAGGGCCTTCGATCAACACAGCTGCTGTGTTTATTCCTTGCTGTCTTGCTTCTTACTCCCTTTGCACCGTTTCTTATGCTTCTGATCCTGCGTTGAGCCACCAGTACATCCTCACAGAGAGAAAAATATTTCCCTTTTTAATTAGCTTACTTAACTGCTTCATTATCACACTAGAAGAAGTACACAAACACTGCAAGATGAATACTGATCTGAGGCAGCAGATCAGCAGCACAAGCCAATAGGTACCACAGCTTTTATTCTGCATCCCTTCCATAGCCCAGCTGGGTGATACTGACTACCTTGTACCTCTGTTAGTTCTGCTCTGTGACTTCTTTTCCCATATCCTGCAAACTTGGGAAAGGGACACACATCTTATACTAGTTGGCATTGTTTACAACTACCAGAATTCAAATAAAACCCAAAACTTTCAGCAACAGCAAAAAGTCCATTAAGTTTAGGTATCTATCAAATGGAAAATTTGAAATTTCACCAGTCACTGCTTCCAGGTTTGTTTTTTTTTTAAATTCTTATCCTGATCTTTTTCACCATTTGCCAATTAGTTAAAAAAGAAAAAAAGACACAAAAAAAACCCTGTCCTGAACAACTCATCAATTCTTACTCCCAGCTGTAAAGACAGGTATCTCTGTAGTTTTGTAGTTGAAAAATCCAAGTGTTGTAAAACAGAATTTTTTTTATGGGTTATTTAAAAAGTTATGTGACCACATATTTATGTTTTCTCACTCCAAAACAGCAAATGCATTTAAATTCACGCCTGTACAAACATGATATGGGAATGTGATGCAGGAGCACAGATACATTCACTTAGCCCATCTTCAATCCTTGAAAATACAAGTCATGTAATTTATGTCAGGTAATTTTTTGGGGCAACAGCACCTACGTAACCACCAAACTGCTAAAGCAAGGCAGTACATGACCAATGACACTACACAACCAGCTTAATGGCAGGATTGCCCATTTCAACTCCTACCCAGTCTCAGGGCTAATTCTGCTGTAAAGGCATGTTTTTACACTGGAATGTAACTGGCAGCCACAAACTAGTCCTCCAAGCCTCCTTCTCTTTTCCGTTTCTGGCCATGCATGAATGCACTTATACTCGTTCTCCCAGCCCCCTGCGGCAGCCATGCAGCAAACTCTAATGAAGAACTTGGTTAAACACAATCAGCTTTTACTTGGGGCAGGCACGAATACACCACTGTATTTACACTACCAAAAAGCAAGAAAGAACAAGGAACTCCAAGAACATTTCTGGCAATACTACCTGCAATAACAGCTTTAAAAACACCTGAAAAATTAAATTGTTCCTCAGGTTCATTAACTGAACCTATTTAATAGGTGAGATTGAGGGAAGGCCTCATCATGGTCTACAACTTCTTCATGAGGGGAAGCAGAGGGGCAGACACTGATTTCCTGTCTGAGGTGACTCGAGGGAATGGTCTGAAGTAGTGTTAAGGGATGTTTACATTGGATATTAGAAAGAGGTTCTTCACCCAGAGGGTGGTTGGGCACTGGAACAGGCTCTCCAGAGAAGTGGTGACAGCACCAAGCCTGACAGAGTTCAAGAAGCATTTGGACACACTCAGTCACATGGTGTGATTTTCGGGGCTATCCCGCATAGGGTCAGGATTTCGACTTCAGAGTCTTGTGGGTTCTCTCTAACACAGAACATTCGATGATACTTCGGGCCACAGTCTTTCTGCCATTACTGCTAAGAAAAAGGCAAACTTTTCCAGTGCAGCTTTCTTGACAAGCACACTATGCACAAAGTCTGGGGTCATGTTCCCCACAAGAACACAAGCACTATTTAGGCCATAGGGCAGGACACCCCAGTACTTACGACTCATCCAGATCCTTCACAAAACCCGCGCCTGACGCCACCACATGTGCCACCACTGCGAGGCAAGGAGAAGCGTTCCGTGAGTGATGTCCGAGTCACCCCGGGGCTCTCACCCACGCCAAGTGACAGGCTCACCGCGTTGACAGCCGCCCCTCCTCCCTCGACCCTGGCCCCTCTCGCCTCCAGCGCTTCCCCACAGCCCAGCCCGCCTCGCCCCGCCTCGCCCCTGCCGCCCTGCTCCCAGCCTCACCGCTTTTACCTCCCTCTATCCCCCCCGCCCAAGCCCGGAGGAGCTGCTGCCTCCCGCCCATCACCTGCCGCCCAGAGGAGGCCCCGCGTCCGCGCGCCCGCCGCCGCTGCCATGTTCCGGGAGCCGCGGCACGGCCGGAACGGGAAGCGCCGACCTTTCCCCACGGCGCACGCGCGGAGGCCACGGGCGAGGGGCGGGAGGTGGTGGCGGCTTTGGGGGCGCTTCACGCAGGCGAGGGCGGTGGGTCTGGCTGAGGGCACGGTGACCACCACGGTCCGGCCCGGCCCGGGGGTTTCCGCGCCGCCGAAGGGCGCCCTTGGAGGCAGCGAGCGGGGAGGCGAGTGTGACACCGTGACACGGGGCCGGGACGCGGCGCGGGTGGACGCTGTCATCTCCCCGGTGGGGAGACTCGTTCCGTTGGATCAATGCTCTGGTTCCTTGCAAAAAATAAACCACGTCCTCCTTTGAGCAGGAACACGTGTGCCGTCTGTCATGTTGCCCGCTCTCTGCCGTGGGTAGAGCTCATCCCGCACCACTTGGCTGCGGTGTCAGCAGCCCTCCTTCAGCTTGTGTGTGAAACACTTGTTCCCTGCTACTCTGTGTCTGTAACTTTTTCTTTAGCTTCCCTCGTACAAATCTGTTACAGTCTTTCCTGTTTTCAAGTACGTCGTTTCTCTGTCAGTGCAGATCTGCAGGTCCTGAAAGGTCAAAGAATCCTGCTGTGAAAGGTTTTTTAAAAAGCTGAGTGAAAGCAGGGCTGGGATTGCTCAGCCTGGAAAAGAGAAGGCTTGGGGGGTCCTAATCAATGTGTATAAGCATCTGAAGGGGGATGCAAACAGAACAAAGCCAGGCTCTTTCCGGTGGTGCCCACTGACAGGACAAAAGATAATGAGCATAAACTGAAACACAGAAGGTTCTCTCTGAACATCAGGAAGCACTTTTTCACTGTGAGGGTGACTGAGCACTGCCTACCAGTCCTCCACCTCATAAGCCACCTGGACGTGGTCCTAAGCAAACAGCTCTGGATGGTCCTGTTTGAGCAGGGGTTTTGGACCAAATGACCTCCAGATGTCCCTCCTAACCTCAACCATTCTGTGATTCTATGTTCTGTTCCTTCTCAGTTTTGACTCCTGCAGTCTAAGTTCTTATATACACCTTTCTCCCTATGGCAGAATTACTTTCTTCAGCTGTACATGCAAATGTTTGAGATCGTTGTTGGAAACAGAATTTGCCTCTGTATGCATGTGTGTGTGTGCATACCTGCTAGTATTTACATGTATGTGGATACATGTTCTCCTCCTGGCTGTTCATTACCTTCCTCACTAGGCCATACCTAGTCTGGCAAAGACCTCCTCTTCAATTAATGTTTTGTGGGTAAAGTATGTTGGATTCATCAAATGATTCCCAGAGTTGTCCATTCATTGGAAAAGCTAACTTCCATAAGTCCATTGACTGAGAAATAGGTCAAGACCTGAGAGTATATGCCATAGCTCACATTAGAATTCTAAGGTATCTGACTCTGGCCTATGGTAGACATATTTTTTCTTACCCATATTTCACTGAGGGATTATACAGCATTATGCAGAATATTTCACTTTTTTTTTCCCCCTAATCACCCTCCCCCCCCAGCTAATAAGTTCCTAACATCTGTAGTGGATAAACTGTTACAATTATTCATTGAAAGCAGAGAATTTCTTTTTCATGCATTTCACTTTCTGTATACCACAGTTAGCTAAATACCGTCTGTACGCCTGATCAAATGAAAGCTGGCATCTTTTTGATCTTAATCTAGCTGCTGTCTAGACTGAGACAATGAGAACAATTTACTCCATCAGTCCTTTAGTAGAAAATCCATACTGGAGAAAATGGGGATAGCCAAGTAACTGTTAAATTGGTATAATCCTGTTTTCTTACTCAGACAGCTCATAGTTGGCTTCAAATAACTTTTGAAGTGAAATAAACATTTTATATAGTTTTGTATGGATTTGAATAAATTCCTCTAGATCCTATTTGTTAGCTTTGAAGTTTATTCTCTTTGCAAATAATGGAATATGATTGTTAAGCTTTTGCATTTGGCAAGCCAGGGTTGTCTTCTGCAATAGAGTACGAGCCTGTATTCTTGAAATATTTTATCTTGAAATTGAAGGAGTCACTTTATATTTACTTCTTTGTAATTAAATTTATGTACACCCACATACACAACACTGTGCTATATTTATTTATACAGTTTTTTATGAAACTTTACTGCATAAAATGTATATAAAAGATAGTTCTTGCTCTGCAGCCAAGTAAAAGTATTGTAGGAACAGCGTATAACATGCAAAACAAATAAACTGGATAATAATGGATGAGGTCTAGAGAAATGTCAAGGGGTTTTTGTGTTTCTCTTATTTCTACTATGAATATTTCATTTGAAAAAGATACAGGATTAATGTATTACTGTTAATAGATTACTAAATTCCTAAATTCACTGGAGAACTTACTGTAGAAAAGGGATGATTTGGTATATGCACAATACTATTGAAATCCTGAGAGGTACTGCAGGAAAAAGTGGGAATTATAGGGAGATCAGTAATCAATGAAACATTGGAAACTGAACATCAAGGGTTCAGAGATTCCTTCCAATCCATATAGTGTAGGAAGATTTAATGGTCCTGCTGTACCAAAGAGTAGGTTTTTTTTTTCAACCTGTTAGACAGGGAAATTCAACAAAGACAAGTTCCAAGCTTTGCCCCATGGCCTGCTGAAGGTGGTTCTACAGTGCAATTTTGCTGTTGCAAGATTTTTTATCTGTTTGAGCAGTCTGTCCACTCTTCTTGACCTGTATGAAGGGCAGGGAAAAGGATGGTTTACCTGTAGCTCCATCTAAATTATACAGTGCAGACTTAGTTTTACTGGAACGTGTGTACTTTTGCTTTAAGAGAAATAATCTCTTTCAAATAAATTTCTGTCTAAGATTCATTACCTTGTAAACAGAATATCAAGGTTGATTTCAATACACATTTTCATAAATAAAATACTTAGATTATTAAAATTCTTTTACACATCTTTATTATTATACAGTGGATAATGTATCCATGACACCATACTAAAGGAGACTTCCCAGCACTGCCCAGCCAGGCATGAAAGGTTGTATGGAAGGATCAGATTAAAAATATAGAAAGGGGATGGAAGAGTAGAAAGAAAGAAGAAAGATGTGGGAAAAAGAGGAAAGAAAGCAAAATGAGAGCTTGGACAAGAAAAGGAGGCACAGAGGAAGAGTGTTCTGATACGGACAAAGTTTTGGAGGTAGGTTTGGTGGTCAATTAATAATGTGGCCCACACCAAGAGCTTATGATAGGAAGGGAAGAAGAGAAGTTAAGAAAAGTCAAGAACCTGAGATGTGGAAAAGACAACAGGTTCTATCTAATGAAGAAGGCAAACCAAGAAATTCACATGCCTTCTAATTTTGCCGCCAGTAGCATCCCTCAATGATGCGACTATTTTGGGGTATATATTAATATTTGTTTTATATAAATTTTACTGTATATTTTTATTTCATTGTATCTTATATACTAAATATATTTGCTATTATATGAAATTTGTAAACATCAAAATGGCATTTCTGAACATTTACACAAAGATTTTATACAAAAAGTTTTTCAGCAATTCATGTTCTCCTTTCAGTTGTGTGAAATCTGAGAAAGTGTGGGAAAATATATATTTTAATTTTAGTAGAAGTAGTCCAAGAATTAGCTTAGTAATTTCAAAATTAAAAGAGATTTTTGAAAGTATAGAAAAATATATTTCCTATTACTTCATAAGGAACAGATGTTCTGTATTTCAAGAGTATTCACCTCCTTGGTATTTACCTTTTATCAAAAAGTTAAAATAACAGCGCTCACAATTAAGAACTGGTGTCAAGACATGTTAAGCAGAACAAAAATCTGAATAAATATTACTTAAATAGCTTTTCATATGAACCACATGGACTACCATAATGAAGAAGGAGGGAGGATATGTACTTTAATTCAAAAGACATAAGTGCACATTTGTGAACAAACACTTACCCTGTTGTTATATTTTTAGAAAACACATCTATGCACTTGTATAACTACATGCCAGCAACAGAAGTTTTTGTCTTCATGTGTAATACCAGTACTATCACAAACAAGATCATCAGTAATTGCATCATTCAGTATTGAATGTTTTAATGCACAATATGCTGCTATAAATAGTTGATATCAGTGTTCTTTATTTCTCTTTTACTACAAGAATAAGCTGTACTGATATTTAGTATCTTCCTATAGTGACTGCACCTATGATAGTGGGTCTGTACCAGCTTATTTGTGTCAGTATCTAAGTCTGTGCCATAAAATGAACTAACCAGTAACACATTTTTCATGAATCATAATTAAATTCAAAGTACTAATAAACTTATACTGAAATAAATTCATGTTTAATTAGAAGAACACATGATCTGGTACACTTTGGGGACTTTTTACGTGCCTTGCATGAGAATGCTTGCAGGTTTTGCAAGGTGCAACATGAAGTAGAATCTGAATTAAAAACATAATTTTGATCGCACTAATACTGTTGACACTGGCAGGAGGACTTGTCTGGTCCTGCATTAACAATTTGCCTTTCCATATAACTTTAGTTTTTAAAATTGAACTGATCCTTAGAGTCTGGGGCTTTTTTTGTTTGGTTGGTTCTTTTGGGGGGTTTTGTTGAGTTTGTTTGTTTGTTTGTTTGGGTGGAGGGTTGTGTGTGTGTGTGTGTGTGTGTGTTGAAGATTAAATTTTTTTTTCTTTAGCATTATATTTTTATTTTTGTATATTTATATGCATTCCTTTTATTACAGAGACACCTGGTGGTCTTTGGGTGTATTTACAGAAACAACATTTTTCTTTTTTTTTTTCTGGATTTGCTGGATTTGCTTTATCATTTATATATCACTTATTTAGAACCTCCTCCGTTATGGTACTATATAATTTGAAAATCAAATTGAGAACACTTACACATTATCCAACATGTACTAGATGTTGATTCTCATGGCTGATCATGATTATTTTTCTAGAATCTCCCCTGTCAGAACTGTATGCAAGAGAGATTTGAGCATATTATAGACTAAGTGGAGTAAAAACATATTTCTTCCAGAATTTATTTTTTAGAATAATAGATATTTGGTTTTCATGTTTTCAGTATTCAGTTTATATATTCTGTTTCTGATTTGTCTTATTCTAAGAGACTGAAATAATGACCAAAAGGTTCTGTCAGAACCAGTTTAATGTTCAGATCAACATGTCAGTATATGAAGGAAATGCTTTCTACAATAGAAACACTGGCAAGAACAGGACTATGCTACCATAGAAAAGTTTTAATAATACTTCATGCATACGTCATTTTTTAAATAATAGACGATTACAGGCAATTACACAGCATAATAGGTAGTTACAGAGGATACTATCGTTAGATCTCTTCTTAACCACTCCCAGACTGTCAGGCAGACAGTGGCGATCAGGTCCTGATGCAATGCCTCTGGTGATACAGCAGCTTCTTCCAGTTTCCATGACTGTAGCTGTCCCGCCACAGCAGCCCTTGACATGCACCCACAGCAGGGACCTGTTCAGACAGCTCCAGCAGATTCCTGACCTTCTTGTAATGCAGCTGGGCACGGACATAACCTGCTGCAACTAGGTGGACAGGTGCTGTTGTCCAGCCACAGCCTTCTGAACCAGCAGCTAGGCTTCGGTTTTAGGTAAAAAAAAAATAAAAATCTCCATCCACTTTTTCCATATGGGCATGTTCTGCTAAGTAAATTTTAAATACTAGGTATCTATATGTTAGTAAGGGTGGGGGTGGGTGGGAGTCAAAATGAATTTTTGCTCCTAAAATACATTCCGTTCACTTCAAGGAATACAAATAACATAAGGACATTATTATCCAAATTTAGAATGTGATTTTACAGCTTTTACTGTAAGGAAACAAAATTGACATTGCAATTATTTTCATTGGTGATTATCTTTCTGAGTTGTTTTTTTTTCATTCAGTAGTTATCAGACTTGCGCCCATGAAGTCATTTAATTAATGCAGTCATTTTTTATTTAAAGTAATATTTGCAGACATTTTGAAGTAATTTTTTGCAATGCTTACATTTACACTTCATTTGAGGAGTGGTTTTCACATCTGAATTTCTGTTGTGCTTAGTGCAGTGATTTTCTGTATGTTGCCATGCTGATTTGATATACTTTGAAACTTCAAGGAATAATTAATGTAAAAGAAATGTATGAAACTGTAGAGACCTGTCCTCTGCAAGATTTGCATTTAGCTTTATTATACTTTAATTTTCAGTCTTATGCTGGCTGCCAGAATACTTCCCCGACACTATGACTATAGGAACTAGAACACATTAACAGTATTTTAGGGAGATCCAGAGGAAATATAAAGAGTTATTCAACAGTATTTTCTTCCTAACTTAGCCACATCTTTTTATAGCAAAAATATTCAGCATATAGGAGGCAAGAAGAAGAAAACAAAAGAAAATATGCTTTAAATTAATGTTAGTTAACATAGCTGCTGGTGTAATTTAAGTCAAAGCACATTAGTAATAGTGTGGTCAGATAAATTTAGAGGTATTCTTGGTGTGCAGCAGATGTTACCTGGCAAATAAAAACCTTGTAACTTGAGTCAGGAGACAGGCAAAAAGTTGAAATTATGCATGGATGAAGTAATTAGTGAATTCTTGAAGACTTGGTTGAGAGTAATTTAAACAAGGATTACTTGTACATCTTGACAATTTTTAGACCTGGCCTAGAAAACTGAATGCCTGTATTTGCAAGTGTTGTTTTTCTTTAATAGAAAGATGGTTGCAGACAAAGAAATAATACTTTTGGAATTTACATCAATTTGTTTGGCAAGAAGTTCTTCTTTAACTTGATGGAACTGTGCAGAATCCAGATTGGAGAGCAAGCTTCCATTACTGTCACTCACTTAATAAGGGAATGTCCCCCCAAGGTAGGGAGTGAACGACTTACATGCCTCATACAGTCTGAATCCACACCAGATGCTTTCGTAATAGATTTTATTGGTTAAAAAGAAAAAAAAGTTTCCTTACCTCTTAGCACTATTAAATAGTTATCTTTCCCCTTTCAGACTTTTCAGTTATTGTCTGTATTTGATGAAACTAAATTGTTACTAAAGCTATGGTTCCCTGCTGATGAACAATGTTACATAGCTTTTCTTCGTCATACTGATGACTGTCTGGTTGGGTGGTGTCATGTAAGTGATGACAATTGCATGTCAGAAAGTCGCAAATCTGAAAGTGGAGCAGGAACCGTCCTCTGAGTGCCAGAAGTAACCAGCTTCCAGCCTCCATCTTCATGGGAGGCTGATAAGCACAGAGTCTACCTGCGCTCTTTTCGTTACTGTTGAAGGTTCTTGAAGCTGCAGGGTCTTGGAGATGATCCTGTTGTTGTGGGATGTTATAAGTGACCATCACCTCCACCATTTCCAGCCACTGAGGACCATCCCAGTGTGCCAAGACAGAAAAGGATCTCTGTCCCAGGCTGGTCCTTGGCATTGTCTCTGTTGACCCCTTTTGTGACCAAGTTTGTGTCTCCGTGGACTATTGTTTATGGTTTTCTCCTTTAGTCATTATCAAGTAAAGAATACTCAATGCATTGAAAAGGTTCTTGATCCGATGATGATTTTAGTGAATCAGGTGCTCTCCCCTTCCACATGCCCTTACACCAAACTATTTCTCATAATCTCTGATGTTACACAGTCTGGTGACCTCCTCCTGCAGCCACTTTGCTTGGTCACAAGAGCAGGCTGGCAAGGAGCCCAGCTCTCCTTGCTCCAACCTCAGCCAGAGGCCCCAGACATCCCTGCAGCCACATCCCTGCAGAGCTACAGGTCCTCTGGAGCTCACGCTGGTTCAAGGCCTCTGCTGTGCCAGAGCAGTTCCTCCAGCAGAGCTTGGGGACTATGCCCTGTGGGATGTCACCAATGCTGCCGAGCACAGGAAGGCGCTTCTCAGCAGAGCATCTGTCCCCCCTTTTCTGTGCACTCTTCTGTGCCAACTGCTGCTGGTGCCTCCCTGGGCAGTGCCCTGTGTCAGACAGTGCCCATCACCCATCACACCAGAGCAGATCTGTAATGGCCATGAGGTCAAGAAGCAAATAGACTGGATTTGGTGTGCTGCACATTACATAAAGATTCCAGTCATGGCCCAGGGACAAATGAGGTTGGTGGAGAGGATTACTGTGACTAGTGCCACCAAAGGGACTTCTGGGATAAATCCTGTCCTAGTCAGCTGACACATGGTGGTGCAGTAACAAGTAGATATAGTTGAGATACAGCCTTTACAGAAGAGGGGTTCTCTCCACAGATAGTCTGGACATGCTGAAGGCTGTCTTTTTTTATTTTTAAGACTTCCATATAACGTTTTGATTAATCAAGATATACCTGCTCTCTGATGATAAAATAAAGTGTACAGGTTTACCCAGTTCTTTAGATGAAGGGAAATATTTCAGCTTTTCAAGTTTCTTGCTTCCCTCCCCCTTTGTTCCCATATAAGTAACAATATGAAGATTCTATAAAGCAAAATTCTCAGAAAATCTTAAAGCATTTTCCTGTTTTAAAGATTGGGTAACTGAGGCACATAAAAAGAATGTGAGGTGTTTATGCACTGCAGCTTTAAGAGACAACCCAGGGTCTTGAAAAAAACATGTCAAAAGCCAAAACTAGCAAAATCACTAATTGTAAGAAGTAACCATTTGACTAAATGCTTGGGAAATACACTGCATTGTTAGTAGGAACCAGGAGTGTCTTATAGGAAAGAGAAAAATCTTTAAATGATGCCAAAGGTTTCTTCTCCTGTGATAACCACACTGCCTTGAAAATAGTCACAGCATATGTTTAGACCTTACCTATATTTTATCTCAAAATTAGCAACAAACACATTTGAAGTATAAAAACTACATATTCTTGTCTGAAATACTGCATTTTGCTGGATACACCTTCATTCTTATTGCACCTACTCTGTAACATGGACATTATGCTGGTGCAGAGTCCAGCTAATAATAATAATGATGTTATTTTACATAATTTTCATTTGAAGAAATTACTTATGTCTGTGAAATCAATCAAGCAGCTTTAGTAGATAGTAGCTAGTAGATTCTGATTATGCAATTCTTAAATATTGCATTCACTATAGGATAAATAATGAGGTATTAATAGTTTTCAGTTTTAATAAATTTTCTTAAAATATACTTTTAACCATTCTGAATTATTTTATGTGCTCAATTTAATTTTCATAATTATTCTTCAGTAGCAAATCTACACAAATACCAGAGCTGTTGACATAAAATTTAATAAGCAAGCATTTGTATTAGAACTTGGATTTTAATTTTATTTGATCTTACCAGACAAAGTAGTCAGTAACTATTCACAACTAACTGTGTGTTAAGAATGCAGACTAGAAATTGCGTAGATACAATTTTCCAGTTGTGTAAAGGGCAAATAGACTGAAATATTTTTAAGGAAACAATTGTAAATAAAATAAAAGAAAAAAGTCAAATTTATTTAAATATTTTCTTATATGTTGTTATCCTGATACTGTGAAAAATCTGATTTTTCCCCTCACTAGGCTGCATTTCACATATGCAGAAAGCATTGTCAATGAGACACTACTCAACATCTGCAGGAGAAATTGCTCTGTAGCTTCCTTAGTCTTTTTTTGGCAACTCCATGGTTAAAATTTTCTACAGTTAAGATGGAAAATGACTTTGCAATTTCCGGCTAAGGTGCTATATCAGATTAGATATAAGTAAAATAACTTCTTAATACTGCCCACTGTAATTTTAATACCTATAGATCTCATTAACCACACAAACATAATCCCATTTAGTTCATTCATGTTTCTATGTCACTATGCATATGATGACCACCACCATTCTCGAATCTGAACAGATTAATTTGTTACTGTAGGTCTGCATGTGTTCATATACCACCAAATATCTGTGTGTTTTCTTTCTCCCTCTTCTAATGGGGGGAATTTATAGATATACTGTAGTAGGGGATGTAATATGCTTGCATGGTGGAAAAAAAAAAAAGAGAAATTAATTTTTGTTTTATAAGAACAGTGTTATATTGTTTCAGATGGACATTCAGGCACGTTTTTATTTCTTTGCAATGGTTCTGACATTTTTGCTTCTTCAAGGGCTGTTTGACAAAGAGGGTGATTAATTCCCAGGGTTTTTCTTTTCTTTGGTGAAATAGTTTCTAAATTGTGGATAATAGCAAACATCTGCAGAGCTCTATTTGTAGAGCCAACAGGATGCAAGTAGATTGTGGGGTGCTAATGTAATAGCTGTGATAAAAACCAGACACTGTATTAATGAAAACCAACCTCTTGGGCTGGTAACTGTTATGATTTTCTGTATTGTATCTCTCTGTATACTTTCCACTTAAGAAGGGTTGTCCCCTTTTGAAAGAAAGTCACTGTAGTATGCTATGCAGAGCTTAAACCACATCACATTCACCATGTTACCTGCAGGACATCTTTCCACAGTTGCAGACGGGAAAGAGAGCCACCAGCCCAAGCGTCTAAGACTGTGAAACACCCAGAGAGACCCTCAGGCCACTGCAAGGACTGGTGGCCCCGTGGTCTGTCAGGGAGTGGGGAGTCTCCATCAGGGTCTGTCAGGGCAAGGCATGTCAGGCAGTGCCTTCCCAGTGGCCCAGCTAGGGGCACTGGGGCAGACTCAGCCCCGGACACTGGGCACCTCCCTGGGCCCATGGATGGGCTGAGCAGATCTGTGGGAGCTGGAGAGCAGCCTTGCTGCAGCAAGTGGCATTGTTCTGTTTGAATAGAAGGATACAGCAGAACCCACAGAGATCATTCCTTGTATTTAAAACATCCAAGCAAACATAACTGTACTGTGGATTTTCTTTTAGAGCCAGATATTTTCTGTCACTAGACAGTCAGTGCTGCACTGTGATGTCCTAGCTTTGTCATCTGTTGTCCTGAGGTTAGAGGCTTAGAATCACAGCTAATGTTTTTCCATGGTTCAAAAAGTAAGATTTGTAATCTGAAAGTATGAACATATTATCTGTCCTTTTTGGGATTTGAGACACGATTACACATGCAAAAATTCAGCATTTTCCAGATAAGAGTTTCAATATCAA
Source organism: Pipra filicauda (assembly GCF_003945595.2). NCBI lineage: Eukaryota > Metazoa > Chordata > Aves > Passeriformes > Pipridae > Pipra > Pipra filicauda. Next base: position 2,327,203 of record NW_024104776.1, on the reverse strand, counting down.
ATGGAGAGATTTTTAGGATTTCTACCTCATGTAGTTGACAGAAGTATAATTACAGAAGAATTTTCTAAACGCTGTCTCAAAATACCAAAATTTCAAAAAGACTTACTTACCAAGAAAACACTTGTACAAGGTATAGCATTAGATAGTCCATATACATAAATAAAATATTACTGTTTTATATAACTAGTAGTGCACAAAAATGACACACAGCTGGACGCCAGGCTGAGGCCCCCAACAAAAATTTTCTCAGCCTACTTTTTCACAGCCTGTGTAGAAAACATTCCTGTTGCCAGATGTTTTGTTGGGGTTAGATCTGTGATATCCTCTCTGGAATGATGGCCAGCATCTTTGTAACAAGCAGCTTAGCTTATGTCTTAGCTTTCCAGCACCCCACTGATTTTCAGAGAACTCAGTGTCCTCCTTTCAGGCTTTGAAGCTGCAAAAGAAAGTAATGTTTTGTTGGCTTGTGAACCAGTCTGTCAACATCTTGGAACTGTAAATTACAGCATGCTTACTACAGTTTGCTTGGATTGGCAGAAACTAGTTGTACACATGTCAGTATCCTGTGATTATTAGCAGCAGAAACTAGAAGAGCTAACATAACGTGGGACTAAATGAGATATCTGGTAAAAATATTTTTGAAGGTTGCTGTTATCCTGTTATCTTGTTCTGATTTTTCCATTCATGTGAGAAATTATTCTGCTTTTATTGACCTGAAAACATTATGTTCTGGCAGGCAATCATACAATCTTGATTGAATTTCAAGAAAAAAAAGACCCTCCCAGCATTTTTACTTATAGTATTTCAAATTTATTTGCTTGTTTTGGCACTCTCTTTTTCTCCTATATCTAAGAATTGGGTTTCTGCACATTTTTTTAAAGATTCTAATCTGACAGCGTCTAGCAGTCTGAATTCCATATCATGTGTCATTTACTTCCTGTGTGACATACTTTATATGCATTTACTTCATCTGCAAAGGCACAAAAAATATTATCATAAGGTTGTTGTGGGATCTGATATTTATAAAACATGCTCTAATCCTTTCCATTGAGAAGTCTCATGAGAGAATATTTATGCTGTTCAGAACATTAGCTCTGAAGAATATGAACATATAAACCAAACATCTAATTAAAAATCTCTCTATGTGAAGATTTACTTTGGCTTTTAGTTAAATTAGTCAGTATTATATATGATCTATAGTTATTCTGTACATTAGACCAATATTGATATCGAAAAAATATTAAAGAGTTTAAGTACTTAAAAAGGGAATGTGGGAGAAGTTGACACATTATATGAAAAAGCTTTTTTGTAATTCTGTCATTTCTTTATCCCAGATGTTACATTTCCCCTGGTATCATTGCTTATAAAGTACAGTTTAACTTTTTGTTTTATTATTTGTAATAAGGTCTGTCTTTATAAGTGTAGTTTTATCATTGAACCTCATAACACAACGTGGATGAATTTGAAATATCCATGAACATCAAGGAAAATGTGAGAGTTGGGTGTCCCAGGTAAAGTCTAGAGTACGATTTAAAGGGTAGACTTTATTAACTTGCTATGCCAGTGACTTTCTGAGAAGTCACAGTCCCTGTGTTTTGCAGTCTTAGTTTCAAAAAAGGGAAACTGTGCTAACATTAATTTGCAGGAATTTAGATGCTCCGAGAATCTTATGTTTCCAGCTACCTGAAGGAATTTTTTTAACAGGATTTCATCAGAATGGTTTGTATCGCTCCATGCTGATTTAGATATACTTTTATTAGCTGCTTACATTGAGAATATGGGTGCCAGTAAGTGAAAATTAGTTTCTATACAGATTCTTCCATATTGTTGCTAAATAAATTTTAAAACTTCTAAAAACTTCAGTGTTCTAGGGCTAGCATGCCTTAGTCTGCTTTATTTTAACGGAAGACTCACACCAAATCCAAATAGGTAGAAACGTGTTTCGGCAAAATGTTTATTCACTAAAAACACATATCAGCAACAAAACTCTTGATGCAAAAGTTTTGTCTTCAATTAATGGGTGCAGAGAAAAGGGGGCTTAAATTCTAGTGATAATACTACTTTGAAAATTAATAAAAAACATTTACTTTTTCATTCACCAACTTAGAATTTTGAGATGACGACATAACGACATGAAGTGTTCTCATTTTATCCTTTCTAAATTTCGTTTCTATATTTTTACAGTTGATTGTTAGAAATTTCTGAATAATAATTGCTTTTTAGTCTAATTTCTCATAGGACAGGAAAATCCTTCTCTAGCTGTACAATGGAAACAGTGTCTTTTCTTAGATACTGTAAAACCTTCTCTTTCATCACTTCAGTTGGGTAGCTTTCAGCACTAGATGCTAGTGAGATACAGCTGAGGGGTATGAAGGTGTTTTTTTGGTCAGAGAATACGTGTCAACAGGCTAGAAGTAGCAAGCTCCCAGGTTAGGTGTTTGCAACTCCTTTGAGAACGGCTCAGCCCTCTTGGGCCACACAAGCTGTCACCTGGGGAAGGGCCAGGCTCCTCCAAACAAGCCAACTTGCCATGTTGCTGCTGCTGTTGCTGGGTTGTCTTCCAGTTCCATGGAGCTGGCAGAAGAGAAAGGTCTTACAGTTCTAGTCAGTACTTCTGAGGCCTGGAGCTATTAGTTGTTGCTGCTACAACAGTTGCACTTCCATCTGTTTTCACTTTCCATATCTTGCCTAATTTTAGTTTGTCTGCTTTCTCACACCTCAACAAGAATTTTCTCAGCAAACCAGAGCCAAGGTCAGACAGAGGGGCTGTACAAACCAGGGACAGCTGAACCCCACAGCAGAGGGTCACACAGCTACTAATGAGAAAAGTTACTGTGAGAAAAGTACTGGTATCAAAGCCAAGAAGGCAGTGAAACAAAAAATCAAAGTCCAAGTGTGGAAAAAAGGGCAAAAGAACATAGTATAATTTTTTTAAGACACTGGATGCATCATAAAAGTATGATCTATTCAAAGTCTAGCTTTGAATTTCATGTCCCTAAATTCAGCTATGAAGTCGTGGCCCAGTATAAAGGTACACTGATGAAAGATAACTGCCAAAGGTAACAAAGGCCAAGTATATATTCTTAAATTCTAGTACGGAATTAACTTTGATTTCTGTAATACAGTTTTGTTTTATATTGATTTGATTTAAAATATCCAATATTGACTGAATTAGAAAAAAATACATCATTAGATGTGCCGTGGCCCTGGGGCATCACTAGCCCTGCCTGCCCCTGCCCACAGCCCAGGACTCCATTGTGTCCCCTGACCCAGCAATGCCCCAGCCAGGCTGGTCTCCAGTTCCCCACAGCCCTGCCCTGCCTGGCCATGGGTCCCCACATGAGTCAGGCCCACATCTCAGCCTCTGCCTGTCCCTAACCCCATCCCCAGGCAGCTGCCCCATGCTGCCCCGTTGCCACCCAGCTGCCTGCTCCTGACAGACCATGGGGACCCCCCGCGACCATCACAGCCTCTGTGGTGCCCTGACACCTTGCACAAAACTGTATTCAGAGCATATTAGCTGTAAGAAGTCCTACGCACAAGACTTTTCATCAAGGGATGTGATGTCCAAAAGAAATGCTACAGTTTTGTAATGAATATATCAATATAAATTCAAATGGCAGCTGAAATTTAACCATGAGGGACATAATACAGACTGGTTAGTATTATTGCATTGAGGCTCAGGACATATTTGCTTTTTTTCATGGTTCTGCTACTGAGGTGCTTGTGAGTACGATAAAGTCAAATAACTTTCCAACTAATTTCTCTATGGGAAGATGAGAATTATGATGCTTTTGTTTTTGTTGAAATCTGCTTTATAGAGATTTGGCGGGGATTTTTTGCTGAAGTCTGTGGATAAAGAACTGAGATTTACTATTTCATACACATGCATGATGTATCTCAATCAAAGCCTCCTGAAACAGTTTCTGTAGCTACTGTACTTTGCAATACACAGGTTGAATTGTTATTTAAATATTTCGTTATTTTCCCAGTCTCATGGCAGATTCGGGCTGGATGGAGTTCAGTGAATAACTTTGTTCATCTTCACACTTCAATGTCTGCTCAAAGTGTTCATTTCTGAAAACAAACTAGGCAAGATTTCTGCCTTATTCATTATATGCTATTTGATTTTTAAGCTTATTTTGACAGACAAATACTTCAGTAATGTTGAATTTGGATACTCTAGTTTGACTCACAGTGCATGAAGTACATTGTGTTCCAAAGAACAGAAAAAAACATTGTTTGTTATTAATTTTTAAGTCTTGTAAATATCATTATGGCTAAATAATTTACCAAGTGACTTAACTGTTTATCAAAATGTCCTTGGTATCCTTCATTTGAAACAGGTTATTTTTAAGCCCAAGTGCCTGTACCATTGTCTCAGCTTCGTTAGTCAGCTCCAATCAGGAGTCTCTTAACTAAGCCATAAAAATTGTTAATATAAGTGATATAAAAGCTGATTTAATCTTTTCCCATGCAGGAGGCACATAGAGTCAAGTTGAAACACAGTGTGTTTCTAACTACCTGGAAATATCCATGAACGTTTCTCCCAGAATGTAGCCATATAACTGAGCAACAAACATCTGAAAACACCAATATGTTTATGTTCAATCTGCAAAAGGTGGCAGAACACATGTTTCTCACTAAATTGGAAATGATAGCACATGTGCTGATTTGTCCCAGCATATTTTTGCTGCTGAGACAGTTTTATTGAGAAGTAAAAATTTTCCATTGACAACATTTTTTCTTTTTGTACTTTGCCATGGTGACAGGAGTCACATTTTAATGTAACTATAGCCATGACTTCTTTGTCAGAATCTGAATCTGTAGTTTCATACCTTATTAGATTTATAAAAAATTATGTGTGTAGCACAATTATTGCTTGAGAAGCAAGTACTTCCTTGCTTGGAATGTTTGGTTTCTATCAGAACAAAAGAATAGAGGTAAATATATAGGAAAATAGTTATTTTAAATATTATATAAACAATAAGATGAATAAAAAAATATTATCAAAAGTTTCCATAACTCAATGCAGTTCAGTTTTTCAAGCTAGCAATTTATTTATACCATAGTATATATGGAAGATTTTATTGAAGCAAAGATTGTCTTGATTTCAGCACAATTTCATATAGATAACATAAATAAATTTTAAACTGCTTAATTACCTATCTCTATTAAAATTCTCCATTACTCTTATTCTAGAATATGAATATTATCCACCAGCAGAAAAAAAATTTGAGCTAACTGTGGCTATGTGCTCACAGAAAAAAAAAAATAAAAGGAGATACCAGAATAGCTTTTAACTTTAGTTGTAGTCTACTTCAAGAAACACATCCAGATTCTAATCTTCTCCTGTTTGATATTAGATTACCTATTCTCTTTTTTAGTTGTATTCTGTTGACTTTTACAAACCTTGATTTGTTTCCTGTGTTAGTATAAGTGACACACCATATACGTTAAGAGAATTATAAAATACATATATGTATAAATTTTGAGTAAGAAAGTATTTGCACAGGTAGTTAATATTTTGTGATAGACATTTTTATATTGTTGAAAATAAAAGTAATCTTTTTGGGCAAGCTTTTTGAAGATATGTTATCTCTCCTAAAGATCTTGCTTCTTTAATGAAAACTTGGATAGGGTATCTAGTCAGGATATCTATTCAAAATGCAGCGTCTTCAAACACTAAAAATATCAAGCAAAGTAGGAACAAGCTATCACCACTTCTTTGGTTCTGTACATTATCCACTTTCCTCAAATGAGGAGGAGCACATTAAGATGACAGACTATATCGGTTCCACTTTTCAAGTTGCAGCTGTTGGCACCGGTTGATGGTAATTCTTTCATAGGATAAAGCATCAGCATAATCATAATATTTTCTGCTTTTTAGCCTCAGTTAAAAGGTTCCTATCCATGTTCTTTCTGACTTCGGTTAAATCTAGTCTTCCTCTGGCACAGAAAATATATTCATTTCAGTGAAACGTAAATCCAATGAAATATTATATGCTAGTAAACCGTGCTAGTACAAACTAACAGTGTGCTTAGGCCTTTATAAAAAAAACATGGTTTGAACTTTAGGAGAGGAAATTTTGTCATATATTTCCTTAGTTTCATCTAAACATATTGCACAAGTCAGAGAGAACTAAGGGGAAGTATTAGGTGACCGAGAGAGGATCAGAAGGAAATAATTTTCTATCCTCATGGAGAAATCTAGGGCTCTAGTGCAAAGCATTCAGGCCAGGCACCTTTGGCATTTCTTCCTTCCCTGCCAGAAAGGATCTACAATTTGCTGTCTCCTCACAGCTGCCCAGGGAGACCCTCAGCAGGAAATGCAGTAAAAGCTGATACCAATGCAGGTGTTCTCACTCAGTATGACAATCAAAAATCCACAGAATTATAATCTGCTGAAAACAGTTTTTCCAGTTTCTCTATCCTGCTTCCAAATTAAATATTGTTAAGCCCTTTCCACCTATTACTCAGAATTTCAAGCTTTAGAAGATAATAATCTTTTAGATCAGATAAACTTAGAATTTATAATGTTGGAAAAGAACTCTAAGATCATTGAGTCCAACCATTAACCTGGCACCACTATGTTCACCACTAAACCATATTCTCAAGTGCCACACAAAATCAGAGGCTATCCTGAGCTGGAAGGAACCCGCAAGGATTATTGACACACCCACATGCCTTTTGAACACGTCCAGGGATGGTGATTCCACCAATCCCCTGGCAGCCTGTTCCAAGGCCTGACCACCCTCTCAGTAAAGACATTTTTCCTAATACCCAATCTAAACCTCCCCCAGTGCAACTTGAGGATACTTCCTCTGCTCGTGTCACTTGTTTTCTGGGAGAAGAGACCAACCCCCATCTGGCTACACCCTCGTTTCAGGTAGTTATAGAAGCTGATAAGGTCTCCCCCGAGCTTCCTTTTGTCCAGGCTAAAGAACCTCAGTTCCTTCAACCACCCCTCATTCGACTTACTCTCTAGACACTTCACCAGCTTTGTTGCCCTTTGTTCTAATTATGCATGATGTTGAAACTGGGAAAAATTAATAACTAAAGAAGATAATAATTTATAATAATAACAATTTCATTTAGATTTCTTAAGCAGAATTCATTATTTATTAGGCAGATGTCAGATCTTGGTGTGCATAAAGAACAGTTTAAAGCTAAAAGCATGTGGTTGATTTTAAACAACCCAATGTCATGCGTCTTCCCTTAGCATTTGCTAAAACCAATAAGGAAGAAAAAATTCATGCCAAAGATGAGGTGATTTTTTTATTTCCTGAGTGTTTTCTTGAGTAAGAAAGCCTATTAATATTAAGCTTTTCAATCTTTTCTTTACTTCTGCCGTTATGCTTGAATATTCTCCTTTTTTTTATACACAAAACTTTAAAGAATAGTAATCAGCAGATAGTAGGTTTCATCTCCTATTTCAGTGAATATCAGCTTGCCATCTAATTTATATCTTCAAATAAATTAAAGTACTTTGCAGCCAGACTATAAAATTAATTTTAACACAAATATTTCCATGGTCATATGTGTGAGTGTGGGTTTGTTTTTTTTTTCTGCATTGGAGAGATATTTGGTCACAAAATACATAGCAGAACACTGCACTTATTTATGAATAAAGACAAGGCTGAAACTACACATAAGTTAAACTAGCAAGTTAACTTCTTCAGGCCAACCTCAATGATTCGAATCAGCCACAGATATAGAAACATTACACAGAAAATATGTGTATATAGAAAAAAAATGGGAAAAGAAGTGGTCTATCTGTCTTTTAAATCTGTTATTTCAGTCATGGAACTGTTGACAAACTGATCACTCATGTTCAGGGTTGCCAACAGATATAACTAGCCGAAGGGAAACTTTTACAACTTACATTCAGCAGCAGTCATTCTTATTGCCAGATGAATAAAAGCAAATACTGACACATTTAACAGAAAACAGCATTGTTTCTCATTCTTAAGAAAATGGTTATTATATCTAGTGTTCCAAAAGCTTTTCAGAACACCATATAGACAAAATTATCAGTTACATGGAAAGTTTCTTGGTTTGCTTATTTGAAAAGTCAAAAAACAATTTCCATCTCACTTGGTCCTGTCATCCCTTCACAATACTGTGTACATTTCAGTTTGTCTGTTTTAGCTTAAAATGATAAACGGTTGCATAGTTTTGATTTGTAATTAATAAGGCATTCCTATTGTCTTTAATCTTTTCATTGTAGTAAACTAAATTTTTACAATCTGTCACATAATGTATCAAATTTTTTATTTTAAAACTGATCGTGTTTTTGTTTCTTACCACCTTTCTGTCTTTAATTGATCTCTTGGAGGGTGGGCAGAGAGAAGAAAAACAAACAATTGAGCAGAAAGGTGCAATAGAAGATGTACATTGAGTATTTCTTAGTCTTCAGAGACATATAACCGTGAAACATTTTTTACACAGATCCTTTGATCTTTGCAGATAAAATCTCGAGGTGTACAGATGTGATTAAAAGTATCCTTTAACATTTCTATAAGACTTTTTGTAATTAATTTTAATTAGTAACATTTTTCAAGACTGTATTACCTGGAAAATTTCAGCTACAACTTAAACTTCTAATACATGATGAATTCATACTTGGTTAAGACAAGCAGTCACAATGATGTTGGCCTTAACTAAACTCTGTCAGGTGAAAAGCTGATCACCTGTTCAGGTATAGGCAGGCCTTAACTCTTAGTGTCTGTTTGTAGAACAGTAGAACTCAAGGTGCTAAGAGATTCAAGGCTTATCTCAGAGACAGACTGATGGTAGCCATCATCCAAGTAAAAAAAATTAAATTCATCAGTAATCTAAGTATGCTTGAGTTACTGTATTAGTTTATAGATGGTTTCTGTTTCTAATTTAATATCTAAATTTGCCCAAATATTTCTTGTCTTTGCAAATTTATATTTTTAGGCATGTTTTTCATTTACAACACAGTTTTTAGTGATTACGAAAGCTGAGTCTTCAGAGCTAAGTTACAAGAGATGGAGAACAGATCTTTTGTGTTAGAAAATTATCTCTCTCAACTCTAATGCTGTTTTTCTTTAGAGAAGGAATGGAGTGGAGATTTAGTAGAACAAGGAATGGAAAAGCCTTACCATAGAACAATTTCAGAGTGGATGATTGCACTGCAAAATATTTTTTTTTTTAGAATACAAGTAAAGATGCCATTGTAAGGGTGAAGGGATCCTTACTTACATATATTTTCATACATAAATTTGGTTGGCTTGCTTTAGTTTCCCCTCCTGCACACATAATTTTCATATATTATTCCCAACTTCATTTAATTATTCCAAATATTAGAATGATGGATTAAGTTACTAATATTTTATTTTTTTAAATGATCCTTGTAGCTGCTCACACTATCCCTCTGAATTGTGTTAATGAATGAAGGTTCTACAGAATGGTTTTTATTTTGTTTCTCTTTTGCTTTCCTACCCTGTTTCTTGTTCAAAAAAAAATGCTAGACATCAACTTAGGTCAAGTTAAACAGTACAGAATGTATTTCTTTGCCTTATCTATGACAGGATCTTGGATATTGGGAAAGTTCATCCTTTCATTTCTTCTAGGCATTCTTGTGCTTAAGTATGATGGAAAGCCACTAAGAATGGAAAGAGAGAATTAGATTAAGCAGAAAACACTAGAGAGAGGATAATCTGAAGCAGTACAAGATTGTGCTGAGCAGTTTGCTATTGAAAAATGTGAAGTTAAACTGTAAAAGAAGGTGCTAAATGAGAGAGCAAATGTTTTGTTAATGTATAGACATCGGACTTAGTACTCCTTTAGAAATTACAAAGATACATAAGTTCCTGACAAAACCAGAATGCAGGTAATAGGCAGTTCTATTCCATTTCAGTAAAAAAGTTGTACAACAACATGGCCACAGCTCTAGTCACATTAATATGGAAAATAAGTTGAAAATGGACTCAAGTTTCCCATTGGTATGTTCCCATTGAACATAGCTGTTCAAAATGAAATTCAGTCAACTCAATAGTAATCTTAATAATTTCCTGTGAAATGGATATACTTTTCAGGATAACCCATAGAAGCCACTTGCATGTGTGTTAACTTCAGGGCTCTCAAGGGTACAGTTAGAATGGCTTTGTTTACCAAGGGGCTCCTCATTAATGAGGGATTATGTGGAAGAGTCTTTTTTAGAATAGATGTACTGGAAGAAGTATGGGTTATTTTAGATACAAGACATTTGTGACAGTCTTAAACCTCAGCTGTGTCATGCTGTCTTCATGGGTCTTGATCTTTTCAGACCACTGCTGATAGGTAAACTCTGAAATGTTAATAAGTATGGCTGCGAGACTATTTGGAAAGAGCCTGAAAAATTGTGCATAATACTTTTAGTAAGATGATATTTTAAACTATGAAAAAGATTGGTGTCTTTAGATTAATGTCAGCTCTCATTTACAGCCAATTCTAGTGCAAGGACTGGTGTAGTACTTGCAGACTATTTGTAACATGCAAATACATTCACAAATACTGTTCCTGCTGTCATGACTGAAAGTGATTTGCACCACAACTTTAATTCAAGACATTTGCCTGACAATCTGCCAAAACTAGTGGGTTTTTTTTTTGTTGTTGTTGTCGTTGTTACTTTTTCCTCTAATACTTTTTAGTAATATTGTTGGAAGTGGTGTATGTCTCTTTGTGGTACTCTCTTATGTTATATATAATAGTCTTAGGTGATTATTAATATTTGTTTTGAAACTGTGATTGATTTTTCTAACAATAACAGGTTAACAAAAAACAGAGTAAAAGTTTGCAAGAAGAGATTCTTGCAAACCAAACCAACCAAAATTACACTGATCCTATCCAAAACAAACAAACAAACAAACAAAAAATAAACAGGCACATGCTTGACTTTCTACATAGAAATGCGCTCTGGGTTCCAATTCTCATTTAATCCTGGGAAAGGACAACTAACCTAATCAAAGTAATCGCAAGAGTGTGGAGTAAGATCTTAAAGATGTTCTTGCTTTTTAAAGCCTCTTTAACTGCAGTTAACCTATAAGTAGAACTAAGAGAGTAACTTTCAACATCTATATGCCACTAATGTTCATCTTAGTTTTGGGCTACAGGAAAAAAAACAGGAACACATCTTTCTTTGGATGTTATTTATAATCTGATGATTCAAAGACCTAATTATGATAGCTTCTTTTCTGAAATAGATAGAGATGAAGTCCAGATATTCAAACCTATATGAAAATATTCTTTTTATTAATAACATTGAAGCTTCCATCTTGCCAAATATCGTCACTTAAAATGCTGAAGATACAAGATGTTTTCATTATTGAGAATGGCAGTCTTACAGAGAGATAGTGTTGCATGTAAAAATGAATAAACCATTGCTTTTTAGCTCAGTAACTGTTTTTACAGTGATTAAAGTTTTTGTGGCAATCACTGTTGCTGTTTGAATGTTGAGTACAGGCAGTAATGTTATTCTAATAAAAGAAATAACTACTTTTAGATTAGAATGGAAAATTATGAATGTGAAAAATTGGAAACAATTGTTTTTTCAGAATGGGATAGACAGTGTTTATAGTACAATTTCAGACATCTTCCCTGCTTCAGGTGTGGTCTGATGAAACACTAGTCACCTCACGTTGCTGTATCATCTGCTATCTCGAGTAGGGGTATTCTTGTGGAAGACACTGTTATTCTTAGGATATGAGGGGGGACGGGGGGAAGAAAAGGTTGTTTCTAATGCTGTACTTATTAATAACAGCCATATTCTAAGCATACAAAGTAGTTCCTCATTCTGCAGCCTTCTCAAGGGGATGTTGAAAGATACGCTTCCAACAAGATACTTCTTGTACACTTCATTGCAGTATTTTTCAAGCATTTCCGAAAAAATATATTTATTTTAGAATTGATATCTGAGGAGGAAAAACTGAGAAATCTGAGCATATGAAAGATTAATCAAGGAATATATTTTTCTTGAAACTGTGAAGCTTCATAATTATTTTAGTGTGGGACCTTTCCCATTTTTTATCAGAAATATATGTAGAAATTATTTGTTAACTTTTATATCAATGCATTGATTAGTACTGATTCATTCAAAGTCAGACTTTTGTGTTTGAAGGTGATAAAATGAAAAATCATGCCAAGACTTTTTCTTCTTTGCACCCACATATGCAAGTCTTTCAAATCACTGCTTTCCTGGACAAATCTAAACCTCACAGCAGCATCCCACCTGTGTGCTTAATGAAAGGTTTAGCAGTGCAAAAAAAAGAAAATGCCTCATTTATTCTTAATTTGATTTAATTAAAAATTCCTCTAAATTATGTTGCTGCTATTTCAACATTACATTATTTCAACACTAAACCATAGTCATAAATATAAATTATGAAAGTATAGTAGTATCGTTTTTTCAATCAGATGTACTAGAAATTTGTAATTATATTTTAAGTGAAACTTTACTTGGAAACTATGCTGCTGAGTTATTTTTAAAGTATGGAAGGGGAAAAATTTATTTAGGTAGTCAGTAAAAAATAATATGTATCTCTCAGGAGATCAATTGCTCTTGCTTTTTTACTTTTATTTCTCATCTTAAAACTTCTGGAGTGTCAGGCCACTTAGTCCACTCCCCACCCCCTCCCCCACAATGAGCCGAGACATCTTCAACTAGATCAGGTTACTCAGAGCCCCATCCAACCTGGCCTTGAATGTTTCCAAGGGTGAGGCATCCACCACCTCTTTGGGCAAGCTGTTCCAGCATTTCACCACCCTCGTAAAAAATCCACTCTCTTATACCTAAATCTAAATCAACCCTTCTTCAGTTTAAAACCATTACCCCTTGTCCTATCACCACATACCCTTGGAAAAATAACCATCAATTGGTCAGGAGATACCTGGAATAAAATCAGGAACAGCTGAACTAACTGAGCTGACTAATCCTGATTTTCCTTTTTTTCTTGACCATAAACCACTCAAATTTTGGTACCATGTGGAAATAACTTCCCATGCACAGGAATCTTCAAATTTAGAGCCTATTTTTACAACCTACTTTGCTGATATTTCTGCTTGTTGGGAATCAGGAGTAGTTCTGCCAAACTGAGGCTTGTTGAAGTATACTTATCTATAATGAGCAATCCATTTTCAGGTGTTACATGTTAATTTTCACTAAAGAGTGTAATGCAAAACAGAGAGTTAAGTTTATATTTACAGAGAATCTTTAAGCATGTAAGTAGTTTCACCACAACTTTGCTTACGACATATTTGCTACTGCAATCCGAGCTGAAAAGTATTAATAGCTCAACATCAGCCAAATGCAATACGTATTTTTTCCTGTTTCACTTCTAATAAGCAGAGAAGTTCAATCAGCAGCATGAATCTGGACAAGATAAATTGTTTACATTAATCTGCTATCCCTGTTTGCACTCATTAATTGATCTAACTTGCACAAGTGAAGTCAGAATTGAAAACTGAGAAGGTGAGCAAACTATTACCTCTGGACAAACTTCTTCCTGTTATGCTTTATCACTGTGCTAGAATAAAAGTAAGATTTTTTTTAAGACGTTACTGTTTGATGTTGCTTTTAAGTTTTATGATCTCTTTTAAAGTTATTTAGCTAGGATTGAGGTGTTACATGCATAAGTGGTTTTATTAATGATATCCTGTTATATCTGTGTGTAACCTACTGTAGTGGATTAACCCTGGCTGGACACCAGGTGCTAAAACCACTGTATCGTTCCCCTCTTCAGCTGGACAGGCAAAAGAAAATACAATGAAAGACTCATGAATTAAGATAGGGACAGAGAGAGATCTCTCAGTAATTACCATCAGGGTAAAAGAGAAAACTCAGGGAAATTATTTTAATTTCTTACCAACCCAGTCAGAGTAGGGTAATGAGAAATTAAACTAAATTTTAAAAACGCCTTCTCCCCACCCCTCCCTTCTTCTCAGGATTAAGTTTATTCCTGAATTCTTTATGTCCTTCCCCCAAGAAGCACAGCAGGACAGGAAATGGGGGCTGCAGTCAGTTCATCACATATTATCTCTCCTGCTCCTTCCTCCTTGGGGGAAGGACTCCTCACATTCTTCCCATGCTCCAATGTGGGGTCCCTCCCATGGGAGACATGAAGTCTGCATGGACTCCTAAATGAACTTCTCTAACTTGAGTCTCTCCCACAGGCAGCAGTTCTTGATTAATTGCTCCACCCTTTCTACCGGGTGTAGTCCTTCAGGAGCAGACTGCTCCAGCATGAGTTCCCATAGGGTCACAAATCCTGTCAGCAAACCTGCTCCAATGTGGACTCCTCTCTCCAGAGGGTCACATGTCCTGTCAGGAGACTGCTCCAGTGTGGGCTTCCCACAGGGTCACAGCCTCCCTCAGGCATCCCACCTACTCCAGCATGGGCTGGAAGTGGGTCTCTGGTCCATCGTGGACCTCAGTGGGCTGCAGAAGACAGCCTGGTTCACCATGGTCTTCACCACAGACTGCAGGGGAAACTGCTCCACTGATTGGAGCACTTCCTGCCTCTCCTTCTACTGACCTTGGAGTCTGCAGGGCTGTTTTTCTCACATATTCTCACTCCTCTCTCTGGGTGCAATCACTGTTGTGCAGGGTGCACTTTTTCCCCCTTAACTACAATTATCGCGGGGCCTCTGGTGGTCTAGTGGTTAGAGTGCCTGACTCTCACCTCTGCGACCCGGGTTCAATTCCCGGCCCCCTGGGCAGGTGGAGCTCGTCAGCCTTGGTAGGCAATCCACCTAAGAGAAGGTCACTCTAAACAAACCTACATCCTGGGGACCTCACTGCCACTGTCCAAGCTTTGCTCGGCCCCGGCAGATGAACCTCAGGACTAAAGGGTGGGCTCAGTTCAGCGCACGCTGTGTCTCACCTAAAAAATCCACTGCGCAGGCTGGAAGGGTTAATGACCTTTCCCAAAAATCTTCGCTCGCGAAGACTGGCCATTACATTACATTACAATTATCGCAGAGGGGTTACCACCATCAGTGATGGACTGGCCCTTGGCCAGCATTGTGTCCATCCTGGAGCTGGCTGGCATTGGCTCTGTCAGACATGGGTGAAGTTTCTGGCAGCTTCCCACAGAAGCCATTCCTGTATCCCCCTCCCCCCACTCCCCCATCTAAACCTTGCGAAAGCAAAGCTTTGCTGTGTTTGCTTGTTTAGTACGTGCCAGCACTTGGAAGAAAATGAGAGAAATATGTTATCCCTTTTTTGCATTTCTAATTTTATAGAGAAATTCTAGAAAATATTTAGCCTGTGTCTTTTTCCTAGTCTGTGTATCAAACAGAACTGCACTATGTTTTCTTACACAGAGTAGTCTGCATAAGACTCATGAATTGAGATTTTGGTGGTTTTGTTTAACTGTTTTATCCTTTCTGTAACTAACTATATCTTCATAGGTTTGCTTTTTTGTTATATAACTTTGTGCTTCACTTTTGCTGCTGGGGAGATGGGATTCAAAATCACATCACATTTTTTGTCCCCATTTTCTTCTTCAGGCCTTGGAAGTACCTTCTGTGTCAAATTGTCTTCTATGTGTTTTCATCATCTAAGGAAGCATGTCTGGGTTGAGGTACAGTAAGGGATGACCTCCTATCCTTATACTTTCAAAAGCATTGTGGTGCTTATTGTTTCACTTGTATGAAATTGTGTGGAATAATATGAAATAGTAAAATTAAAAGTTAGTCTCCTGAACAGACAACTGAGTATTTATATGGTTTTGAGAACACTTGAGGAAGCCCAACTTCAAAATGTTACAATTCAAAAGGTTACAATTTTAGTGCTTCATACCCCTCTCAGTTTTCCAATTCCACTAATAGGAATGTTCCCATTTATTACCATGTGTACTTGAAGTGCTTTATTGGTTTTGGCTTTAATAGTAATGTAATTTAATTTCTTGTATCTGCTAAGGAAATTGCATCAATGCAGTAAATATTCTAAGTTTTGAAAAAGACTTACTCTAGCTTTTTCCTCTGAGACAAATTATTTAATCTTCTTCATTGGCTCAATAATCCTAAAAGGATCCAGTCTCTTCCTTTGTGACCCCAAAGGGATGAGTCTTGACATTTAAAAATTCAGAATTTGGCTTTCGTGTTCTCTTAATGCTTCTCTATGGATCTTGAAAAAAGCAGGTCAGGCATGCTGCCAAAGTTCAAATGTACTCAAAGTGAAGGGATACTACCCCACTCTAAACAGGGGTGCAACACCAGAGTTTACAACTAAAGCCATGTATGAAAACATATGTTCTAGATTTTTGGTGCTATCTATAGTATTTTTCATGTTTTCTCAGTAAAATTTTCTTACAAAAATAGTGACCAGAGTCTCATTCTTTTGATGAACGCATGAATGTTCTTAGTATGAACTAAGAATTGTTTACATACTCAGAGACTTCTAGGAAGATAATTCAGTTCCCTAGTGGAGGACAAGTGTTAGCAAGCTTGCTTTTGGCAATGTCTTTTCCACAATTATTACGGTGACTGAAAGCAAGGTCCGTGGTCAAATGAGACTGAAAAGGAAGAATATATTTCCAAGTAAAAATACAAAAATACCTAACTATTCCACTTATTTTTTTCAATAAATATTTACAATTGCTTATCAAATGTAGCACCATAGGTGTGTCAGGTTCCTTCCTGCCTTTCCCTAATAGTATCTCAGAGTAATTTCCCTGGTAATTCCCTGGATTCATGGAGGGAATTCAGATACTTACTTAGTATGGAAAGCTTTTGAGTTTGCTAAGTTTTGATTTTTACTTTTTTTTTTAATTTGATTCTCTCATCAAAGTCAATGATAGTTTTTATCAAAGTTTAGAAAACCCAATTCATATGGTAACTTCCCAAACTGACAGTATAATTTTTTAATTAAATTTGAATGTATCTTTTACAGTGATACAAAATCAAGATTCCTCCAAGAATTGGTGATGACTACAGAATGTAACAGAATAGAAGCTGATTTTGGGTTCACAGAGTCACAGAATATGCTGAGTTAGAAGGGATCCACAAGGATCATGGAGTCCAACTCTTAGCCCTGCACAGGACCATCCCCAAGAGTCATACTATGTGCCTGAGAGTATTATCCAAATGCTTCCTGGGCTCTGTCGGGCTTGGTGCTCTGACCACTTCCCTGGGGAGCCTGTTCCAGGCCAACTACCCTCTGCATTCAGAGATTGTAGTAAGTGAAAAATGGTGGAAAGTGAATGTCATGAATGGGTTTAAATGTGAATAGTTACAAGTTAATAACATAATGTCTAAGTTATGATGTGTGTATAATTTGATTTCTAAAATGTGAAGAGATTTCCTAAAGTAGGGATAATGGAATGTAGCCAGAGAGTATTCTGGTGGGAGATGAAATGTATGTAGTTGCTAAAGAAGCCATGGAAGAGGCATAAAACAGCTATTGCTTTATTTTAATTTTTGGATTTGGGTTTTGTTGGATTGAGGGGTTTTTTTGTTTGTTTCTTTTTAATTTGATACAGACTTGTGGTTTGGTTTTATTGTGGGGTTTAGGTTGGGTTTGGGTTTTTTTTTTGCTTTAGTTTGGGGTACTTTTGTGTGGAGTCATTTTTTCCTCAGGCTTTTGGGGGATTTTTGCTTTGGTTTGGGGCTTTTAGTTTTTGGGGTATTTTTAATATATGTCTAGGTGGGTTTGGGTTTAGTTTTTTTGTTTTGTTTTGTTTTAGCTATTTTAATGAATGTCTTTTGTCTCCTGGCAGTGGAATAGATTTTGTGAGTCATGGAACTCACAGAATACCCACGTAATTGATGAGAGTGGGAGGATTTGCTTGTTCATTTCCTGAAAATAAATTTTAAAAAAATTTTAAAAGTCTAAATATCAAACAAGAGAGGAGTCCTGTAGCTATAGCTACTATTCATGATGAAAAGACTACCTGCTATATTGCTGCTAAAAGTGTTGTGATGTTAATACAGAAGTAGAGCTATGTTCCTTTAAACTATGAGAAAGGAAATCTGGTTTCTCCATCTGAGATTGTGACATAGGAGTTGTCAGTGTTCTGTATATTATGAGGGCTTTTTTGTTTTAATGAGAAATATTTAGCTTTTCAGACCTATGGCAAATCATTTCAGCTGTGTCTAACTAGATCAGTTTTATGTCTTGAGGACCTACTGTTTTGGTGGCCTGTGATATCAGCCTTGGGACAGTGGTGTCATATGTTGTCATGTCAGTTACAAAAATCTTGAAGCTTGTATTCTGGAAGGAAACATTCCTTACCTTCTGTTTTAATATGTAGCCATAAATTTTAATGCAAAATGAGCTTCTCAAAGTCTATATTTTTCTCAAGTTTCCTCACCATGGTCTTTTCGTATCTCTCATAATCTAGAGTTTTTCATAATAATGTCCAACAGCCCCTGGCTAATTGCTGAGTTAATTATGAAAATGCATGTAATTGCAGGACCATATATCATCTAGCTGACTAAAAACTTAGTCTTATTATAAGATATTGAAAACTCAGGAGGTATACTAAGAGCAAGTAGTGGTTTAAGAATCCACTCAATTTGGTTGGGTACTAATACCTCTGCTTAAGTACTGTGATTCAAATAACTAATTTAATTTTATACATAATATTTGGGGGACTCAGTTCACAGTCTTCAGTTTAGAAAGGGAAGGGGGGGCAAAAAAAATGAATATGTAAGGCTCAGTGAAGAACAGTATGTCAAAAAGTTTTATTTTCTGTAAATGACTTTACTTAAAAGAAAAATGTGGTTTTAGTTTTGATAATGTCTGACCAATGAGAATCTTTTTCAAGTTACTGTGGAGTGGCCTTAATGCTGTAAATAATCCAATTGGCCAAGTCCCAGTACAGTGCAGATGAGAAAAGGATGCAGGAAATTCAGTTGTTTACACATGTGTCTGTAACACTGAGAAGCAAGAGGAGCCCAGAAAACTCAGAGGGTAAGGGGTCTTAAGCTTGTGGGTTTAATGTTTAATTTCTATATTTCTCTTCAGGGACAAAGCATGAGTTACTATCAGACTGATGGTAAGGAGGAAAATAATCTGAAATACCCAGCAAAAGTACTGAAGATCAGAAAACAGTATTGGAAGTATGTGGCTAAGTTATATCTAACTAGATTTTTCTCTTCTGTCTTTTTGGCTACTGTTAGAAAGTATTAGTTTTAACACCCCATTAAATATAGCTTGTTCTTCAAATCCTTACTTAATCAGGTAAATTTTCAAATTTTTCAAAGTTATTTCTTATTTTTCATTTATAAATTAGTATAAATGCAGAAATTTCAAGGATTATACACTTTTAATATTAAAACCATTTTTTAAATTACTTTGTGAAATGCATCTGCAATAGCATAAATTGGTAACTCTTTGTTACCTTTTAATAAGTATCAGTATTATGGATATAAGTGTAGTGAGAATACTGTTAGGAGTTTGCAGAAGTTCATACTCCAATTTTTATTTAGAAGGCAGTGTTTACACAGTGTTTCTATTTTCATAAGTTATAAAACTCAATAATGAGTTGTATAATCCTGACTTCCTTCAGAAAATATCTGAAGATGGGATAAGAAAAAAGTGCGTTCTTAACTATATGATATTATTCTAATGCAATGAAACATATTTATTCATACTCTGATTTGTTGATGTTGGACAGAGATATTTAGTTCATCATTTTTTTCAATGTCAAGTAACAGAGATGGTATGAGAGTGTGGGTGATCCATCACCAATGAGAACAAGGGTCAAATTCCAAAATTAATGTTGATGAGTTCAGTAAGTATATATAACAAATAGTACGAATAGGCTTCCTACGGACTATGTAGATAGTTGCATTTTGTTTATCATAGTTCTCACTGATTCTTAAAACCCTTTGATGCAGCAGACTCTGTTATAAATAGTCCTATGGCTAGAATCCTAGCTATGCTAGACTACCTATGCTAGAAAAATTACTTTTGAGTTTCTGAATGCAGTTCTTTGAGTAATAAAATGAAGATAGATGGATTTCCAAAATATGTTAGGCATCCTTTATAGAACTAGTTGTATCGCTTCCAGAGACATCTACAAAAAACTAGTGAAAAATGTGAAATTAGTTGTCTGTCTTTTTTTATGTATTTGTATGTAGAAATTTTGAATTGAGGCCACTCTTTCACCTTAAATATAAAGTACTAATATCAATCTTGGGTAGATTTGAAAAATAAATTGCTTGAAAATGAATACTCTAAAGCAGCTGGCAATGAACAGACTTAAAACACTGTCATTGACTTCAACACCAAGAGGGGTAGATCTTGGTATTGTTTAAAGTGTATCAATCTGATATTGATGGAATCATAGATTCACAGAATGGTTTGGGTCGGAAGGGACCTTAAAGATCATCTAGTTCCAACCCCCGTGATACAGGCAGAGACAATTCCCAGTAGATGGGGCTGCTCAGGGCCCCATCCAACCTGGCCTTGAACATTTCCAGGGATGGGGCATCCACAGCTTCTCAAGGCAACCTGTTCCAGTTCCTCATCCCCATCAAATAAAGAATTTTTTCTTATATATTCTAGTAGCTGACTCTTCTGTGAGTTGAAGAGACAAGCGTTACCCACAATAACAATTCTATATTGATAGCCTTTATTCCATTAGAATCTGCTAAATTTAACAAAAAGAAAGATAAATTTTTCTTTTCCAAATAGTTTTTCAGAGTAAAAAAAGCATATCTATTTTCACTTTTATTAAACAAGTTTTATTTTAACCTTTTCCTATATGTATAGTTAACAAGAACATAGGGACATTTAAGGCAACATGCTATCAGGAAAAACTTCTAGTGCAAATATAGATTTTTGTCGCCCATAAAATGTTCTTACAATGAAGTATGTATTATTTTTATTTAAATACCACTTTCTTCTTATATTCCTGTAAACTCTTGGTGTCCATCCTCTTTAATGATTTTCTATTCACTAGCTTCCTTGCTCTTAGTCTTCACTTCTTTCTCAGCTTTGAATCTTCCACTCCCCTTAAATCAGTGAGTTACAGTGCTAATTGAAAACTGAACATTAATCTCACAATTTCATAAGGGCTACTTTAATGTCAAAGATTTTCCTGCATCCCCAAACAAAGAGATATTTATTGCAGTTACAATGATGTCCGGTAAGTTTTCTATATAACTAAAAAATTAGGCAAATTAGCTTCTAAATAACAGTTTTACTGTTATTAATAGTCAATTTCATTTGTAGAGACCCTTATTTGGCTTTTTTTCCACATAGTTAGAAACCCCATTTTCTTCCCCCTGGGTATTTTAATGTGGTATTAATAGAATTGTACAAGAGAGGTTTACTTTTTATTTAACTAGGATAACATACAGGTGTATCAATATATAGTAACCACATTATCTTGGTATTAATTTCCTGTTAAAGCTACTAGAAACAATATTCATCTTTCCTTTGAAAAAGCAGGTCTCTAAGCAAAGGCTGCTTTCGCTGCTATTCCCTTATTAATTCAACCAATAATCTTTAATAGACTGGTTTATTGTGAAAATGATCCTCCCGGAACAGCTTGATTCTCTGCTCATGCTGATTTGAGTAATCTTGGTCTGATTTACATTGGGTTAAATGAGACTCTGTTTATGCCAAATCCAGTCTTATTTAATGTCAATCACATTACTGGAGGAATACCAGAGAGGAAATGCCATGAAAGTTCCTATTGTTTTGATTATTTTTTTAAAATGTATTTTCAGTTGACTTGAAGCTTTCTCCATAACTTTTGTAGGTATCCATGTTGGCAAAATGATGCCAGCTTCCTTTCTGTCTAAAGGACAATATTCAAAAGAATGTATGCTTTTTCATGCCTGAAAGAGGCAGGCTGAATAACCACCACTTATACAATTAATTTCTTCACTTTTATTGGGAGTACTCATTGCCCTACAGTGAGTGGTCACTGAGAGAAAAAAATAGAGATTCTTCTCCATACATTTAAGTGACCTCTAGGATGCAACAGAAGGTACTTTGTGATTTATTTTATGTGACTAGTCTAACAACTCTGGAATCATGGTTAAAGTGACAATATGAATTATTTCTTAAGTTTTTTTCTCTCAGAGAAGACTTACTGAATTTGGAGTCAACACAGGATGGTATCTTGCAGTATTAAAGGAGTCCTTGAGGTGTTGAAAGACATAAGATGGTGTTAAAATACTAAAATATTTAAGAAAAATCAAGAATAATTACATTTAAATGTCCAAGTAACAATCTATTTGTAAAGAATATTCTTCAGAGACATAATTATAGAAGAGATTGCTTCTAAAACTGTTCTGATAAAACTGAGAACATCTCTGCAGAACAGAATTGTTAATTCTGATGCAACTATATCAGAGTAGTTGAACAAGTCAAAGGGATATGCTCTGACCCAGAGAAAGCACGATATTCATCAGCATTCTTACTTGTCTGCTTATGTGGGTGGGAAAATCACTTGTTTCCAGATTGAGCAGTGTTTTGAAGAAAAAATGTTTTGTGTCCTAATAAGCATTGGAATGTTTTATGTTGTCGTCTGAGACAAAGTTTCAGATATCTGTGATTAGTTTTCCCAACTCCCAGTGTTATGAAATTTCTTTTTGAAAGTAGGTCATGTTTTGAATAAGAAAGCATCGTAAATGATTTCAACTCTAACAAGACAATTCCTGATCTCTCATACCATAAAGCATATGGTTTTAAAAACCTGAAGAATTTCTCAGTGTATAAGCAAGGACTAGAAACTTAACTTTTTCAGGGATATGCTATTACATCTTCACACATTGGAAAAAAAAAAGAGATTAATTTGACTTTTAAACATAAAGAAATAAAACAGTAAATAGTAGAATGCTAATATTATCAATAATTGGGAAAGGAATTTAATCATTGAGAATGCAACATGATAAAATTGTCTTTGGTCTAAATAGTGTGTTGTAAGGTTATTTATAGCTTACTTGCAAATATTGATGTCTAATATATCTTAAATTTTTTAACAAACACCCTGGATGAAAATGACCAGCTGAATGAGATGTTTTTAGATTTCTTGTCTTCTTTCACTTTTAACTTACAACTGGCTTTAATGCTTGCAAATTTTAAAGTCTTCTAAAACCAATTATGAATCACATGCTCAAAGGCAGGCCTAACCTTGTGGAGGATGTATGTCTTGAATATTATTTCCCTGCATTTCTGGAGTCTACCCTCTCTCTGAAAAGCTCAGAGCAAATCTATGAAAGATGCTCTTCTATGTCATATTGAAGGGCTGTCTGTCAGTTTAAGCAAGATAATGCATGTGTGTGCTGACTGAGTTGCATATTCTGTAATAACATACTGACAACTTGGATTGTGTGGAGACTTTTCAGATTCTCTGTTGTTGACTGACAACTGGCTCTGTTGTAACTGAGCTGAGTGGTGCAAAAAGTTACCTTTCTTAGCTTCCTTGTTCCCTGTGAAGGGTCTATGACCCCTTTAGCACTGCAGTTCATTTCAATATGGGTAAAAAATTGTCATGTTAACACTCACTGAAACTAACTTACTCTGCTTTCTATGGAAACAGAGGAGTAAGACTCATACACTTGGTTATTCTTTGCCTTAGCTGTGGAACTTCTGAAAACAAAAACCAAACCAAACAAAAAAACAGATACCATTTTAATGTGATTAAGAGCAACTCTCATTGTGCCTGAAAAATAGGATACCTATAGGTGTTTTCATAAATCACACAGAGTTCACTTGCATCTTTGGCCATAAGCATTAAAAAGGTGTGTTTCAGTATAGTGAAATAGTATTAACTAATATGAACACTATTCTTCTGAAGCAATATCTGTTTCAAGTTTGAGTACAAATACTATTGTTCTAAAGAAATCTCTCTATGCTATTCAGGAGATTCCTATTAGACCAGATGTTAAACTGATATGAATTAATTTGTATGAATTAACTATAGTCTTATATTAAATACACTCTGAATTCGTTATCAAAGTTATTATTCAGATTATTCATAACTTGTCATTCCTAATAGTCACACAGAGCATCATTCAGGCAATATATTCCATACGAATACCAATCTCCACATAGAATCAATGAGACTAGACTGGAATTTAGGGGACTTGGCTACTTGTTTAGTTCAGAAGTTTACACTAGGTTTTGTAGACCTGTTTGTAAGTTGATTATCCTGAAAAGATCTAAAAATTTGACAGTTCATACTTATCCTAATTACCTAGGAAATTTATTTTGCCTCTTTTTTTTATTGATCATATCCTAATAAAAGGTGATAAACAATCTCAAAGGGGAGCTAGCCAAGAAAACTGTTGTGTCTCAAAAGCCATAGCTACATAATTAAATCAGATTACGCTTGGTTTAGCTTTTGCTTAGTACTTAATTCTGTTTGAGACTGTCTGGGAAAATTGTTCGTTTCATACACACTCCCATCCCTCCCTGTGTAATCTGATTATACAATATATTTTTTCATGTGTAGTGACTGAGGAATGAGTATCAATTCTACAGACTCAAATGTATAAAAATTATAGTTGATATATTATGAAAGTTTGTAATCAAATGAAAAATTCTTGAGGAAATGAAGTTACTATAAATTATGTTTAAATCGGTACTTCAGAACTTCTTTTGGCTTTGTGGGTAGTAAATGACAACATCTCTATGTATAAATATTTATATTACTCATATTTAACCCTAAGGATTTGAATACAACTTCAAAGATGTGAAGAAATATCAGCTTGTCTCTGCAAAAGACTTGAAACATGTTGCAAGGATACGTAATAGCTTGTATTAACGAATAGACCTAAATCAGAATAAGTATATAATACTGGTTCTCATCCTGAAGAAATAGTATCTGAACTGGTTAGAGTTTATTGAAAGCGGCAGACAAAAAAAGGAAAGAAAGAGTAACATCTGTTTACATTTACTGGAATCTGACTACCTTCCAAGTTGTCTTTTTTATGAATGTGTATGTCTACAGTATGTATATATAGTATGTACACAGTGTATATAGTCTGTATAATATTATGTAAGATATTCATGGCTGGGCTTCGTGAACGAAGATTTGGGAAGGGCTCTACCCACGTTTGTTACAAGCGCGTTGGTGACTAAAAAGGCCAATTCGAGACAGGCATGACCAGTTGCAAAAGGCACAGCAGAAAGACTCCTTAGGTGGCATATTCTGCAAGGCACGATTCTTTCTGCTTTGTCTTTTCTCCTCAAGGGTGATCCTGCGTGCTTTCTCAAAAGCATCAGCAGCGTTATAGATGGTGTGTCTCCAGACCTCCCGATTTGAGGCCAGAGTAGACCAGTTATGATGTTGATCAATATGGCCAAGGCTGAGATGTTGTTTCAGGGAGTCCTTGTATCTTCTCTTTGGGGCTCCTCTCTTGCAGCAGCCAGTGGCAAGTTCACCATAAAGCAAGATCTTAGGGAGGCGGTGATCTTTCATCCTTGAGACGTGCCCTGCCCATCGCAGCTGTGTTCTCAGCAACATGGCCTCAATACTTGTGACTGTTTCCTGTGTTTTAAAACTAATTGAAACAGTGAAGAGGATTTTACCTTAAAGTGAATATTGAGACATGGGAAGAAAATGGTCAAAATGAAAAAGGATAAACAGTACATAGGACCACAGACAAGTCGACCAAGTTCTTTTCTGGTGCATCTCTTTTCAAAGAGAATTACAGCATTTCATTTTGAGCAAGAACCTTTAAGACCACCCACCATTGGCAACAATAATGTAAGATTTGCTGTGGAAGAATTCTTGTCCTACTTTACTGCTTTTAATTATTGGCACCTTATGTCTTAATGTAACTCAGTAGAACAAATTCTCTTTACCTAGGGGTGTTTTTGTTCAGTGGAAAGAAAAAAAATGGTCAGTCTTAAAAGCTTTTAACCATGCTAGTTTTACCTCTTCTGTGGTCAAGTTCTATTAGCATAGAAAGTTGCCACTATATTTTACAGAAGCAACTCACACATTGAGAGAAATATATAATATCTCATGGTTAGATGAATTACAGTAAAGGTATTAATTTCAATAAAGGCATCAGTCCAAATACAAAATTTTTCATGGAGAAGTAAACGCTTCCTGCAAGTCACTAATTGTTGCTATTACAGGCATATTTTTTCTGGATTGTTTCCACCTGTGCATAGAACTGACCTTAAGCCTGGGAAGTATCTGAAAATACTTGATTATCTTGTTCACCCTTTTCTTTCACACACAGTGCTCTCATGTTCTCAGTGTCTGTTGGCAGAACAAATTTATGGGGATAAAGCCTTCTTTCTTCTTTTTCCGTGTGCTTTACAGCTGGTTCTTGACAACAGTGCACAGTTTCTGCTTCTAGGCAGTTCAGTATTGTCTCAAAACTGGTTTATTTCTTATGGCCTTCTCTACTTACACGGTGTTTTGTGAACCATTTGGCTAAAAGTTATATATTCTGAGATTCACAATTTATTATCTTCATTTCCTCTCAATTCCTGATTGTTATGGCAACAACTGGAAGTAATGGGCAGAGCTCCTCGGAAATCACACTGCTCAGAGAATCATGGAATGGCTGAGGTTAGAGGGGACCTCTGAGATCACCTGATCCATCCACCTTGCTCAGAGCATCTTACTCAAGACTTCTACATAGCATCCCTTTGAAGAAAGAATTTCTGTAACACTAGAGATTTTATTTTCTCTAAAATGAGCAGGACTACTTACATTTGGAATTGTAAATCTTATTTCAAAGGAGTAAGTTATGGGAAAGGATAGCAAATGAGAATAAACTGGCAATGGGACTGTCATGGCCACCCTCAGGGTCACTTTTTTTTCTACTTGAAAAAAGGCTACTTCATATTTCTTTTTGTAAATTTATAAATTATAGATATGTACTTTTAACCTACATGTCTTCATGTGAATTATTAAAACCTTCAGGAGAAGCAAACTATGTTAGTAATAGAAAGAATTCTTCCTCTGGAGTCAGAGAATTTTTGTTTATTACAATGAATACTGGAATATCAGGTAGCAGTATACTTAGTACTGTTGTATAGTGTAAAATGCTTATTCCAACATTATGGTAATTGCTTTCTTTTCCTTTGGTTTCTGGATAGTCTGACTAAACCAGAAAAAAAAGATTAAGCCATTTCTGAGTCCTCATTTCACTTATTACTCCCTCTATGGTTTATTGTCTTTCAGTATTATCTTTACTATGCTCATCCTTTGCCTCTTCTCCTGGGAATTTAGCTATACATGGACAGCTAATATAATAATGTACTTTCTGGGGGTACTTCAGAAACACCTTGTCTGTCACAAAGTTTTATATGATAGTAAAATGCAATTTTCCCCGCAGAAATGCCACTTTCCTGAAGTTACTTTCTGGTATTGAACTTTTTAAGTCTGATAGAGTAGTTAACAAGCCTTATTTATGGATTTTTCAATAGAAAGACAAGTTGAAATGTGGGCCTCATTTTTTGCCTTCTCTCTCTCACACACATTATTCTCTCTCGTCATTTAGTGTTGATCAATTCAAACATGAAGTCTGACTCCATTTATTCCATTTTTTGCATAGATTCTACTATTGAGTGCTTACTGATATTTGATCCTACTCTTTTTACTGCCTCTGGAGTTTTTAACATCTCCTGAGATTTATTTATTTGTTTTAAAGGCAAAGCATTATAGCATAATGAAATAATGAGGAAAATAGTGAAATTCAGTTTTCCCAGGATTATATATTTGGTCCTATAGGAAACGTAGAAGACTACTCAGCACTCCTCTCTTTACTGCTTCCTCTCAACCGGTCTAAATATTTTGGTTTCTTTCTCTTTCAGTTCTATCATTTTTTTGATTAAAACATTCCTGTTCTTTAGGAACTTTGAAAACTGAAGAACTTGGAAATTAGGATTTAGGCCTCCCATTGTCTCTTACACTTCAAAAATTCAGGCTGAGGATACACTACAGAAGGAAGACATGGTTGCATAATTTTAATTGTGTGTATCAGGGTATTAATGAATTGTGATTTCATTTGATCTCATAGATTTACTTAACAATCCATACTGTCTGAATTGATGTGGTAAGAAAACCATTTTCTTTCAGACACTTCTAAGATTTCATGTTTGGATAAAAAAAACCAAAAAATCCCTCACTGAAACAAAACCTCAGAAACCCATAAATATTTATCTTTGGGAAGTTAGAAACATAACTTTATTTTTTATTATTTTCATAGCATAAGTGGTTTTAGTTACTGGACATGAGAAGTAAATAAAGCAGGATTTGGAAATCAATTAGGTTTGTGTTGATATTTTGATATTAAAATGAAGCTAGAGAAATATAAATAGGAGGAAAAAATTATCACATAACTTCCAACAGGAAGTAAATAATTTGCATTATTTGTCTCTTCAGGCCATTTTTGGCTTATTTTTAGTTATGACACATGTAAGGAATACAATGTTTGGAAACAATATAAACAGCTTAAAAATATAACATATGGTTTAATATTGTTATGATTTATAACTGTGGAAAAAATAAACAGAATCATCTTTGGCTGTGCATTGAAAAGTCTTGAAATCACTATCTTTTCATTTTCATATGGAATTGTGATAATCTGCATATGATAATCTGCATGGTCTCTTTGGATCTCCCAAATTTACGACACAGTGTACTTTGTGAATTAAAATTTATTTTATGAGCTTATGACCTCATTAGAAAAAAAACATAAAAAAAATGAAATACTCTGCCTCAGAAAACCCCACCAAAACATGCGAAGACATCAAACAGTGGTGGAATCATCTTTGTACAGACTGGTACAACACATGAACTCACTAATTTAGTATTTCACTAATTCACAAACTCTCTAACTTATGAGTTCTCTAAATCATATTTTCTCAAATTGGTTACCAAACTGTTGGTGAGAGCGCTCATTTTGTCTTCTCCATCATGGTGTGAGTGCCCCTCATATCACACCGACAAGCACAAAAGTCTCAAAAGTCTGCCTGCTGTTGGATCTGCTTCAAAAACTTTAGGAATAAGCTTAGGCATTTACACTTTCCAGGTCAGAAGTTTAGTCTATAGCGTTTCCATGAGTTAGCAGATTCAAAAGAGACTGTCAAGTAGTTACGTTTTGAAGATGCAGGAGATGATGGCTGCAGGTGATAGCCCACATGCTGCTCTCACATTGACCTAGTGACACTGCTCTCAGCATATGTCAGACTTTAGCATGAGCGGTGTGATCATTATTACCATATTATTACCATATTTTTACTTTTCTTTCCTTTAAGCATTTTCCAAGTCATTCTAGTTATCCTAACTTCAGTTTCTCCTAATACTGACAATTTTTTTTGCTAGGGTTTCAGTAATAAATTAATTCAATTCATATACCAATTACAACCAACAGAGTTTGAACATCTCTTTTACTTCTATCCCCTATTGGTCAATGACTTTGTAGCCACCACCACGGAGATGGTCACTGTTGTCAGTACTAGTTTTCTGCCATGCAGGAGTGTATAAATTGGTAATGTTCAATGTACGATCATTGTCATTAATTTTGGAACCATAATCATAGGCTCTTGTCCATCATGCAATTGCATTAAGTGAAAGGAACTTTTATTAATAAGTTGTCTGGATTGTTTTTTAAGATTGCGTAATTAGGAACAGATGGTAGCTTAATTTTGTCCATTTACATTGACTTGCACAGCGATTTTTCGGAATGTTTATGAAAAAATTCACGTGTATTGTTTTCTCATTGTGAACAGTTGCCATAATTTTCGTGGTCCACTAGTGCATGATTACTTGCCTTACATGCCAGTAGTGCCCATTTCACTCTGTTGTTGTCACAGCCACGTACAGCTTCACGTCCAGTGTTACTACATATAGTTAAATTCAGGTTAACTTTAGAATTTAGGATTAATGTAATATTATTACCTACTGTCAGTATTTGCCCTTGTGGTGTTGCAGATGATATTCCTTCTGTAACTGGTTTCGAAGTCGAGTTATGACTGATCTGCGGTACCTGAGTTGTGCCATGGACAATGTTAAAAGGCAGGATCTGTTAGAGACAATGTTTGGGTGTATGTTCCAATTAACAGTGTTGTCATGGTGATGTGGTAAGGACAGTGAGATCTTGGACATAATCCAAACCTCAGTTGTAGTTAACTTGTTCCTTTTTCATTGTAAAAGGAGAGGCACACAGATAACCCTTGAGGTGGATGTTTAACTGCAATATTATTTTACAGATTTCAAGAGAGTTTTACTTCTGTTTGAACAAGAATTTGAGCAGCTACTGATATGAATCCCTTATCTATGGTTCTTCTTGGGGGGGTTGTCGCTTGTGTAGCCATCTTAGACGTTTTCACAGATAGGATCTCCACATACAGTATTAACTGATTCATTCTTGTGTAGCTGATGGTTTAGTAGTTCATTCCATCTGTCTACTGTCATGTTATTTTGAGGTTGATACAGTAGGTAGAAAATCCATTGTACAACATTTGAAACACACCAAGCTTGTCCTACTTTATTCTTAAAATGTTATTCATTATCAGATTGTGTTTCTCTGGATAAGGGAAAAGTAGCAAACCACTGGCTTAAAGAAGTAACAGTTGTGAGACCAGTGGTAGCTTAGGCAGGGAACACATTCCCTACACCACTATTTCTGCTCCTTTAAGGATGTGTTTCCACCATCCAGGTGTTTGTTCTAAAGGATCGATATAATACACATGAGAAGTTTCCCAGATTAAATTACCTTCCCTGAAGCTAGTAGAATGCTTGTAATGTACCATTGTTTGACAAAAAATGGCACGAATATAAAATTTGTTTTGCCAGAATTTTTGCTACTGGGTATTCTTTCCTATTGAAATGACCTTGATAGCCTGTTGAAATGAATCCTAAATCTAAGGATTTAGGATTGTGTACAGTGTGTCTAAGCCATTCCTGTAAACAGGTAGTCATTCTGCCTCAAAGTTTTGTGTAAAATTTTTCGGCACAAATGATAAGCCACTTGATTATGTGTTGCCAGGATTTTTAGGGATTTGGTAACTAGATACATTTTTATGGATATGTTCTTAGATTGAGCTATATCATAAATTGCTTTCCAGTGTGATGGCTTTCTTCTGCCATAAATTTCAGCAATATTTTTTCATCCCGTTCTCTAGCTACTGATTGGAACCCTTAAGGGTTACTAATTAAAACCAGCTTTACAACAGGAACAGCCATGCATAATTTGATCTCCATTTCTTGAATCGATAGCTTGGTAGTTAGCAGCCCTTAGTAAAGAGCCAAGCTTTTTGACTGACTCTCACTCCCTTTGTTTTTCCATAATGACCCTGTCATCCCTGGCCATTTTCTCTAAGCCTTTGTCAGGCTTTTTGATTGAGTGGTGAACTGCAGCAATACTATGGAAAGTTCTGACTTTCTAGTAGCACTTAAAAAAGAACACATACAGTGTCTACATTTCATTTTGTCCTATTAAATTTATAGATTAGACAAAAGAAAACTAACTGGCTCACTCTGAAGCAGACATTTTCTTTAAAGACAGAATGCCTTTAAAAAAAGTTTGGCTGAGGTCTTAATAATTAAGAGGCATGTAACTAAGGGTTAGGTCATGCAATTAGTAAAAGGGTGTTGAAAAATTATCCTCAAGCTGCTGCCCTAGCTACTGAACTAAATGAAAAAGCTGAATTCAGTGAGCAGGTATTAACATGGGGAAAGTGCACTAATACTTTTCTCTCATGGTGATTTTGTTAACTGTACTACCAAGGGTTAATATGCTTCTGTTTGCCTATAAAAATAGCTGGCAACAATAAATCAAGAGCTCTTCTTTTTCTTACTGGTGTTCAGAATCATTAAATAAATAAGGAGAGGTTTCAATACAGTGAAATGTGGTTTAGAATTATGTTCCTTATCTCGTTCAACAAATGTTTGTCTTTTCTTTTTCTGTGAGAACTATCAGCGCTCTCACACACTGTCCCCACCCCACTCACATGGTACAAGGAATGTTGCTTCACATATTTTGTTCATACTTATTTTAAATTATTCAGTTAAGAAAAAGTACTCTGAAAGGGAATTTGTGTTCCTTATTATCCTTCAAATGTTAAAAATGGAACTCAGAAAGTTTCACTGAAGAGAAAACTCCCACTTTCATCCAATTCTTTATCTTGTCTTTCCATCCAATTATCTTTTATTAAGTAATTAAGCTCACTGAGCTCCATATGTTGTGCTAACTAGTCTGGTGCTGCAAACTCAAACTAACAACTTTAAAACTAGCTGCACACAGGTTTCTTTTTGTCAGTTTTCAGACTTATGGATTTTCTGATGTTTAGACATCTTTGTCTAATGACATTAACATATAACTTTCGTCTTTTAATTATCTTTAACATACAAGTTAGAAATTATTCTTATTCTCCCCTGGAACATATATGGATATTTTATAGATGAGACCTTTCTGAGTTCAATGTAGATATATGAAATTTTACAATTAAATACTTTTCTATAAGCTGACCATATACCAGAGAAGAGAGGGAGTTTTTTTAAAATATCATGATAACTATAGGGATGATTAAAGACTCAGTATCAACTTATTCAGTATTACAAGAGTCTTCAGTTAGCTGGACTACTTTTACATATTATTGAATAGTGCAATATTTTTTAAGAACACGAAAGAGCAAATAGATATGAAGTGCAAATAAAATAAAAAATATATTCTAATCATCCCATTGGAACAGTGAGATTTTTGACCATTTCAGAATTTTTGCAAAGATTAACACATTTTTCTAATTTCTAAATCTTTTCTTTCTTTCAAGAAATATATTTTTGTTGGGGAACACAGGGCAGAGTGGGAAGAATATCAAGCTTGGCGAAAGATCTACAGCCCTGAATGAGACAATATTTCACTGGACTTTGCTATTATCACACCGGATTTGACACTACCCTGAATTGGACAGTTATCCCTAGTTGTGTTCAGTTTGTTGTTGTATTGTTATACTGTTATTTGTACCCCAGTTGTCGTTTTAAAATTTTATCCTCCATGTTGTCTCCCTCTTCCCCTCATAGTTTTCCCGCCTTTTCCCTGTTTTCCCGCTCCTCTGCCTGCCATTGGTTAGAGTTTGGTGCAGTGCAGAGGTAGCTCTCATTGGTCCCTTCCCATAGCTACGCCCAAACTCCTCCCCTCCTTAACCAGTTATCCAATCGCCCTCTCTCTTGAGTTGTCAGTCCCATGCTCCTCCCCAGTTCTGAATCCTCCCCTCAAACCTACCCTATTTAAGTCCCTGAGTTCCTTGAATAAATTGGCATTGCCTCACGAGATCTCTACTGTGTCTCGAGCCCTTCTTGCAGTGCCCGATCCCTTTCCCTTCCCCCACGGGTCGTGGCATATTTTAGACTACTTTTTTAAAAACAGATATGAGCACAAATCTCAATAATTCATAGTTGTAAGAAAATTCCTGTTACCAACAATATTTCTATTATTTTATGTTTTAATCTTGACTCAGCCAGCCACTTAAATGGGTTATGTTGAGATTTGTGTCTTGTAATGAAAAAATTATATCATTCTACCTCTAGTAATCTTAAAGAGGATTGCTACAAAATAGTTTGGATTAGATTTTCTGAAAAGTACATAGGGTAGCTAAGACTCCTAGAAACATCTCCTTTTCCTTATCACCTTGAACTGAGCCAGTACTTCTGTTTTCTGGAGGAGGAGCAACTTATTTTAATTCTTAATTTTTTTTAATTTTAGGTATGGAGTTGGAATCATCTATCTATGATGAAAAGTGCAGTCAAAGTTCAAACTATTAGAAGGCTAAGAGACTACTAGCTTGTACAAGCCTACTTCAAATATTACACCTGTAAGTTTGATCTGACTGGCAGTGTCCCAGTCTTGATAGCACTTGAGCCATCACAGCGGAGAAGAGCAAGAATTCATGACCAGTGACTCTTTTTTTCAGTAGGTTACGGTTAAGTTTCTTCACACCCATAATGAAACCACAGCACGGAGATATTCTGATTCATGAAGATTTCTCAGGTCTTTCAGAGTTTCAGCCACAGAAAAATATTTCCATTCTTATCTCTCCAAATATTTGTAAACTAGGCATTCACTTCTTTTAGTGAATACGCAAAGCTGCTAACAAGATCCATTAAAAAATCTAATGATTATGAAGAGTGTAATAAACATTTCTATAGATATAGATAGTTTGGTACAGAAAAAAAATAAGACAAAATTTAAAACCTCAAAAGTTTCAACAGTTTCATTATATGTTTATTATATTACGTAATATATTTATATATATTATTATATATCTAAAATTTACTGTAATTTTGTTTGGGTTTTTTTTCATTAAAGCTTTAGGAAACAAAGGCTTTATCATGACCCAAAAGTTAAATTAACAGCTTATTGCAAGAGTTTAATATGTAGTTATTTTAGCTCTACTGAGCCTCATACGAAATTGTGGGTGGCAGTATCTTTGTATTTTGGATAAGACATATTCAAATTAAGTTGCTGGAAGTAGGTCAAGAAACATAAAAAAGACTTAACCTTGATGAAGCTTTGGCAGCAGCTGTGTTACATCTGTGTAGAGTTGCTCTGGGGGTTGATGCTGAAGGGAGTTTGGAGTGTTTTACTGTCCTTTTCCTTCTCTCATATCCATACTTCACTACAACAGTTCTCCATAAGCTTCTAACAAATGGTAAATAAATGTCCTGGAAATCATGGAAAAGTTGAAAACAGCTGGAAAACTGGAACACAACCTGCAAAAACATCTATTTAGCTGAAGTGAAACATGACTGAATCTCAATGCCAAAACTGCTCTTCAGAATTTTGTTTGCAGCATTGACCTTCTACATTTCACATGCAGGTGTTAATACTAATTGCAGTAACAGATAAACATGACTTTTTTTACAAATGGACATTGGAATATAAGAGCAATTTCTTTTCTACTTTAAATAACTTGGTCTTCTATTGAAATAGTAAGATTTTTAGGTTTATTTATTTGTTTTTATTTTGTTTGCTTTGTTGGTTTGTTTTGTTTTTAAGATAAACAAGAGGAAAAAAACTCAAGGAGGTGTAAGTGATTAGTCTCTACAGACTGTCCACATCAGCATTTTCTCAATACAGGAGTAGGAAAGAAATTTCTGAGATACTTTTTTTTCCTTTGGCCAAATGAGTAATAAATAATGAAAAGATAAATAATGAATAGGAAAGCAACAAGATTTACTAGCAGAGTCATATCATCAAGAGGAAGGCCGTACAGTACAGTAGGATAGCGTTACACTTTCAAGAATATTGTAAGAATATGCTGCCTGTACGTCTTCTGTAATGTAGAAAACAAAATAAAGCCCCCTGTAAAAAAGCTTGATTTTTCTCATGAAACAAAGCAAATGCAAAGGCTGGGGGGGGGGGGATTGATCACATTTTTTCCTTAGGTATGCAAATCACAGGGTACGTTTTCCTAGTATGAAATTCCACAGTTTGGAGAAGAAAGGAAATGAATTGTGATTGCAGTTCTAGGCAAATAATCTCCTCTTACTATATATGTAAAATATATATTGATTCAATTTAATCTTGTCTTGAAGGACAAAAGCTTTTTTCTGGTTTCTTTGGACTAAAAAAATTTTTGACAGAACTATGATTGTTTAATGACGCTTCCTTTGCTAGCAGTTCCTAGCCAAGTAATAAGTATGTATGTTTATGCTGTACTAGAAAAGTATTACATAAAAGATATTTTAATAGCTGTTTCTTTTTGATTAAGCACATTTCTAAAACATGAACAGTATTATTAAAATTAACCCATTATTATAGCAGTAAAAAAACTGTTCTGTTGGAGGTTATTCCTACAATCTAATTGAGTAAAGCTAAATTATTCTCTGTCTTTGTCTTTTTTAGAAGTGAAATTAGATGATGAATCAAAACATGAACTTGGGCTCCATTCAGAAACAAATGGAAGAGACACACATTTTTGGGACCCAAACAAGACAACCTTATACATTAGGTGGAGATTGCCAACCAGATGACCATCTATGTAATTCAAATCTGCCATCTCAAAGTTTCTACCCATGTTCATCTCATTATACATATATGCATATGAATTACAGCAGTGACTGGGAAATTTTTGAAGCAGTAAAAATTCAGGAATTGGAAGAAGTCAAAGCCAGAGCTGCCCAAATGGAGAAGACCATGCGCTGGTGGTCAGATTGTACTGCTAACTGGCGGGAGAAATGGAGCAAAGTTAGAGGAGAAAGAAATAAAGCCCGAGAGGAAGCAAGACAACTGAGAATCAAATTAGACAGTGCTATAAAAGAAATAAGTATGCTTAAAAAAATAAATCAAAATTTAATAAGTGAGAAGGAAAACTTAGAAAACGGAACTGCCTGGAAAACAGAATGCAGTTGCTCAGAAATATATTATGGTAAAAAAGACCGAAACCTGTTAACATTTCTGGAACCAGAACCTGTGAAAGAACTGAGTAAAATCATCAAAATTCCTGGGGCAGAAGACAAAAAGAAGGTAAAGAATGGGGAATCTTTTTTTAGTTCATGAAGAAGCAACAAAATATGGGATTTTTCAAGCATTTTGACCAAAATGCTGCCTCGTCCATTCACTAGCAAAACCATTTTTCTTCACCCATCTAAATATTCCTAATATAGAGAAATACAGAAAATAATTCATACCCATGCACTATGACTAAACATTTAAGTAACAGAGGCAGACTATTCTATCTAATAACTTACAGTATTGCTCTGACTCTCATGTTTTAAGGTAACAGATTACCTCTGTTATCGAAATTCATCATGTTCTGTGTACTCACTTTTTCTTTTCCCCTCCAAAAAAAAACAAGCTACATTCTTAGCTTTTAAAATAAAACCATTTAATTCTCTCCGAACTTCAGAAATATGGGAATAGATGAGGCAAAGTCTTCTGCAAATTTGCAAGAATTTTTGTTTGATAAGGAGGGCAACTAAATCCTGACATAGAATTAAACAATCAGGCATCGTTTAATCAGCTCCCAGTTCTATACAAAAGATCCAGTTATATTCATCAAAAATGGAACTATTTACGCATGTTTCACCACCTTTAATTTTGTGCCTTGGCATGCATTGTATAATCTTCATAGACAGCATCATGTCAAAACTGTATTTGTTGTCTGATAGATAGTAGTCATTGTAGATATAGGTAATTTTTTCATACATTGGAGAAAAATGGTTCTCCCTACATTGTAGTACATAGGAAATTTTTTACTTCAAGGGAAGTCGTTGAGATTTTAGATCTGAACATGTTCTGTTCAGAATTTTCATTCACTCTCTAATGTATGTAAATTATATTAAATTCCTGTGAAATCTGTGTGGGAAACAGTGGTTTCTAGTATTTTCTGATGTAAATTTTGGGCATTATTCTAAAAACTTAAAAGAACAGAGTGGTATGAAATTGAACTATCGGTAATCTACTCAAATGACATTAGCTTTTAAACACTATTCATCAGAAGTGGTAAAACAATAACATTTATAAAGGAAACTTGTTTATAAGAGACATTCAGTCTTCCTACTGATTATGTATTTTATTTTTTAGTTATTTTTCCTAGTTGTTGTTAGTATTGCTCATTTTTTCATGCAAAACATTTGTTTTCAAAATAGATATTTATATACTTTGCTCCTTATGAAAAACTTGTATGATCCTATCACCTGCTTCAACACAATTTACATTAAAAGTTTAAGAGTTCATAAAGTAGAATTTCTTTATATAGTGTTTATATGCAAAACTTGCATTCTGGGTTTTATTAGTTCCAGGATTCCGTCTTCACCATAGTTATAGCCAACAAATGATAAATGAAATCTATTTCTTTAGTAAAGACACATTAGAAATATTTTGGATATGAAGTCATAACAGAAGGTGTGAGACATGTCACAAAATTACAGTGATTCAACTTTTTCTTCCTATGTGACTTCACTGTCTAGAAGAGCCTTGGTAGGCTCTGCAGGAATTGTCTCAGACTTTCCCTTTCATTTGCGTTTTTCTCAGATGCCATATTTTTGTTTTCTCAGGATGTAGAGGTAAATAAAGTCCAGAGCAATCACAATAAAAAATTCGCTCCAAAGTCCCCTGATTTCTTCCTTGATGGACTTCCCAGTATCTATTTGGAGGAAGCTAAAAAAAGTTTGGACACTACAGCTAAGACAACTGAGAATGACTTAATACATGTTTCAGTCTTACATTTGCATTTGGCTGAGATTAAGAAAATCTTACAGAAGGAAAGAGAGTAAGTACAAAATATATCCTACTTGGGGAAATCTCTATTAAAAATAAAGGGGTTTAAGACACTTTCTAATATAGATATGGTGATTTTTGCATTTATATCTCATATGCTCTCATGTCTAAGCTTTAATCACTGCTATTTACAAGGCTCTGATAAAAATTTAGAGAAAGAATTCAGCATAGTGACTATGTGACTAATTTCAAAATCAGTTGAAGTTAATCAGAAAATCAAAATGAAGAAAACCTCAACCCTGTCTATTGCAAATATATTCAACCATGTCCATTCAGAGAGTGTAATGGTAAACTGTTTTGAAGAATTTCTTTACTGTCAGTTTGTTTCACAATTGTCCTGTAGATAGCACAAGCCTGAGTAAAAAAAAAAAAAAGCTTTAAGTTCCCAAATAGTATTTAATGTGTTTTGTTATATGAAATAGATAGCTGTAGAAAGTATACAATAATTCTTTACTTGAATCATATCGCAGAAGATTACCAGAAGTATGTTCTCTCTCCTTAAAAAGTGCTTAGGTTTTTGTGGAAGCAATATGTATATGTGTGTGAGTTAGGAGACTAATGCTTCACAAATTTAATTTTACTCCGGTTGAAATATTTAGAGTCTTAGGTACTTTATCTTTCAATAGCAATCAAGGATACATACATGAGTATGTATGTATAATAATTTTCTTTTAGAAACATGATTATTTTTCAACTCTTGTTTTTAGTCACTTTTTAGGCAAAACTTTTATAAACTATGCTTTTACCTAGTGGTTATGGTTTTGGTTTGTGTGTTTGTTCACATGCTTCCTAGCTGATTTGTAACTGTATTTCAGAGAGACAGATTTTGGCATTTATGCCTGGATGTATACTGACTGGCACAAAGTAACAAATTTACTGGCACAGGGTAAGAATTGAGGCATATCTAGAACATGCAATATGTGGCTGTGCCAACCTCAGGCAGCAAATGCTCACAGAGCAGTGATTTCCACATAACAGCAGGCATTGATATAACAACTCCCTCTCTAGGTCAGTTTGGGCAGCATTTCCTCTGTGTAAAGATGTTATATTAGCAGAATATATGCAACTTCACAGTATGAAGCAATTTTATTTGACAAAGCACACAATGAATAGCTAGGAATAACATTACTGGGAAAAGTGATATCATAGCCACTGGTCTCTTGAGATAGCTGGTGAATCTTCATTGGGCTGGCTGTCATCTGCTGGCTCAGAAAGGGTTGGTCTCTGCTGCTTAGTGGAATTGACTGATTTTGCTGTTTCCATCTTCAGATTCCCAGTTTTCCCTTTTAGGTTTTGTTCTTGTTCATAACAGTAATTTTGCTTCTGGATTCTGGAGCTGTTAATAATGTCTATCTCAACAATCTCACCTCTGCATTTTTACTTCCCTTATCTTGCATGGTTCTAGCTTCAGTACTTTCTCACAGCTTCTTCCTTACAACTTAGCAATTTTCTCAGTGAACTTGAGCCAAGGACACACACAGCTGTGCTTCATCCAAAGCAAGCAGATCACAGACAGCTTGAACCCCAAGGCCAAAGGTTACTTTGGTAGTCAGTATGATCTTACTCATAGACTAGAGGACTTCTCAGCAGTTTTCTGGTTTACATGCAGTACTCTGAACTGTGGCTGCATTTTTTCCAGAGCCAAGTTAGCTTAAGCAGATCCAGTGTTTGGACTTGCTCTTGTTCCCTATCTAATTTTCCTATAAGATGTTTTGTGTCTTCACCCTGTGACGACCTATGCCTATTGCAGAAAGAAAGAAGATCTAAAAAAAAAATAATAAATAAAAGAAAGAGATGAAAGTTTATATTTTGACTTTCAAAAAATGTCAGGGTTGGATTTGCAATGTAAAATCACACACCATCATCCTCTACAAGGCACTAATAGCTCATATCAAATACACATTTGAGGTCCTATTGACATAAATGGAAATTAAAAACCTTATGAGTTGTTTGAGACATTAAATAATAATTTGCCTAAAATAGTTATCTTTGGTCATTTTTTGGATCAGTGATCTCATCTAAATGTCTTCTAGTTTTAAGATTGTAGTTTGTTCCATTTTGGACTTAAAAATGTTTCTTTCCTCTAAAACCAAAAGCCCACAAACTACACTCATAGTTAATAATATCAAAGAGGAATTTCTTAGAGCTGGATGAGTAGAGTTAGATAGTGGATACAGAAGGCTCTGTCTGAATATCAAGAAGTGCTTTTTTTTTTTTTTCCATGAGAGTGACTGAACACTAGCACAGGTTTCCCAGAGAGGTTGTTGTGTCTGCATCCTTGGAGACCTTCAAAAGCCATTTGAACGTGGATCTGAGCAACTAGCTCTAGGCAACCCTTCTTGAGTAGGGGATTTGGACCAGATGACCTCCACAAGTCCCTTTCAACCTCAACCATTCTATGTAATCATGTAATTTAATTAGATAATAAGGAGTTAAAATAGCTGGTTACAAGAGCCATTAAAATGCTATGACCTTGATCTTTTTACCTAGTAGTAAGCTGCTTCACTGACCTTTGTTATAGTCTTTCTTCCACTCTTTGTTTTCTTTATTTAAATAGTAAACTTTATGTAGTCAGGATCAGTTGTTTCATTTAGTAGTATCAGAGGGACCTGATCTCACTTAAGAGGTACTGTAGCATAAAATAAAGCTATTGTCTTCTAAATAAGCTCCTCATACTGGACATTCCTCTTTTACTTTTCTGATTAGATAATTTCTAAGGACTTTCACTACATTCAATAAAGTCAATAGGCTATTATTCAAAGTATTAAGCTGTCATCTTCTATGCTTTCCCTTTCTACTGTATTAAATGTCCCACTTAATTATTCTTTTAGTTCCCCCATGAAGTCATGATATCATTCCAATGAGATATTCCATTACTTTAGAAGAAAAAATGTTGAGTTGAATTGCATGACATACATCTTGCTCCACTTTGTATTGTGAGTGATGGTGTTTATTATTATAATGTTATGGGAGCTCTAGGTGTTTGCTAAGAGAAGATGTATGATGCTAAATCTAGGCAGAAAAAGGAGATCCCTGGTTCAAGAACAAGAAGATTTTTCACTGAAATGGATTGCTTCATTAATGTAGCTAACATTGCTTCCAGGACCTGAGCTACTCCAGTCAGTGGTAACTCTTGCTATCTTTGTACAAGCCTGCAGTGTGCTGCACAGAAATGCCCCAGACAAATCCCATCAATACACTTTGCTTTAACAGATGGATTTTAAACTAAATGTTCTCAGAATATAGTTCTAGTCTAGCCTGGCAATAGCATCTTTAGTAAAAAGGCTGACGAATTCCATTAGCCTCAGAATGGAAAATAACTACAATCTGGCAAAACAATTTCTTTAATTCCAGTATTGGAATTTTTGTTTAAACTGTTTCAATATTTTTTTTCATCCTACAGGCATAGTACTTCTGAGCTAAATAGTCCATTTCCCTAAAATTCTTCTAACATTTTCTTTCAAGAACAATTATTTATTGAAACATGAAATATACATATTTTAAAAACTTTTTTAACATCTAAAGTCAATCAACTTTGATTTGTGTTATGTCTTCATACTGTATATTTTCCCCTCTAGATGTATGTTTAAACTAATCTTCTGTCTATACCAAAAAAAATGATGTAATACCCTTTCTCTGAGGATCTTCACTACCTTGATATAAACTAGGTGATCTGAATCACTAACTGAAGTCAAAGTTCAAATTTTCTTCAGTTTATCCCAAAATTTTATTTTATTAAAATTTTAATTCTGTACTACTGGATTTCTTTTTTCTCTGTAGCTATTAATTTTGGTAAATCTCTTGGAATAATTATGTGATGATAAGTTTTTAATAAAATCAAGATATATCATTGATAAAGGCAGCAAAATATAACAAGCTATGGAAAGGATATTCAAAGTAATTTGTCTTTTGTCAGCTTAAAATGGTACAATGCTGAATTTTAAAATATTTTTTCAGAATGAATGCATTTCTGGAAAAAGAAATGGAAAAGATGGAAAATGAATTATTTCTTTATAAATGGAAATATGAAGAACTGAGGCAAACCAAACTGGAAAGCCTGAAACAGGTATGTTGGCAGTACATCATTATCACATGGAATAAGAAAGAGAATTTAGACTTCTGATTTCCTGTGTTATAGCTAAGAGTAACTGGTAAGGAGGGGTGGCAGCGTTCTCAGAGATGGTGGGGACATTCTGAGATCCAGGCTGTGGCCAAGAGAGGTAACTCCTGCCTAGGGAGAGCTGAGTGCCACTTCAGACCCAGTTGGCAAGCCCAGCACATGACCCATGTCTTTGGGGAGTGGTGGTTTCTCCAGCAGTTTGCGTGTGGGAGGGAGCTGATGGCAGTACGAGACACAGCAGCAGCTGTAGCAGCACAGCCTGGAGCATGGTCTGCAGCACCAGCTGGAAGAACTGCTGTTGGCACGGCAGAGACCTCGGCTCAGAGCTGCTGAGGGAGGATGCAGGCTCCCAGGCCTTGACCTGCAGACAGCTAATGAGGAGGGCTTTGAACTAGGAAAGGAGGCAATGAGAGATTACAGACCATAGTCAAATGAAGAACTGGTGGTTATGTGGAAAGTTTGGGGCACAGGTTGATAAGAGCAAGAAAGACTTCAGGAACGATAAAAGAGTGTGAAGTGACAACTGTCTCAAGCATTGGTAAAGAAATGCACACATTCTGGAAACAAGCAGGAAAAATTAGAGCTGTATGGGGTTACAGGACTGCAACATATTTGGAACAATTCAAATACTGTGTGAAGTTCATGCAGCTGGAGTATTATGAAGGACTGCCAGAAACACTGGCAAGGAAGGGCTGAGGGGGTGGAACTATAGGGGATCTATAAGCAGCACAGGTCTTTTGAGATCTCCACCAGGATGGGGGTTAATCACACTTGTGACTCAGGATCAGAGGAAAAGGTAATAATGATATCATTATGGTAGGAGTTTGTTACAGACTACCTGATGGGGAAGCAAATAAAGTGTTTAAGGAACCCAAAACTCTTGAGTTGTAGACCCCAGTTCTCATGAGTGACTGACTAGAGCTGCTAGAAAGACAACATGGCTGTTGCAATCAAAGAGATTTCTGGAGGGTTTCAAAAATAAATTCTTCCTGAAGATATTAAAAGGATCAACCAGTGGTGATGCATAGCTGAATCTACTGTTGACTGATATGAAGGAAACTAGTTAGGGTTGTGATGATGAATAATTTCCTTGTCTGTGGTAACTTTGAAATAGCAGTGTTGGTGGTCCTGAAGGAAGTCAGAAAGATGAGCAGCAGAGTACAGACCCTGAACCTAAGGAAGCAGGATACTGGCTTACTTGGGGAACTATTGGAATCATTGGAGGCAGCTCCGACAGGTAAACAAAGGAGTCCACCAAAGCTGGCAGGTCTTGAAGTACAGGATCTTCCAAGTGGAACAAATGTTTGTCCTAGTGCTCAGGAGAACTGGTAGATTTGTCAGGAGATTGATTTAGCTTATAAGGGCTCTCTTGGTAGAGTTCTGATGCCATAAAGCAATATACTTTTATAAAGAAGATCAGCCTTCAAAGAGTAATTTAAGAACATTACCTGGTTATGTAAGATTGGTGTTAGGAAAGAAGTGTTCATTTCAATCTGAGTTCGTGAGTAGAAGAATAAGAAATACTTGTGTTGCAGTTTACAGGGTTTAGCTTTCTGAACAATGAATTAAGGACCTCTTAGATCCAACAAAACTCAAAATGTGTGTCTATACAAGTAAACATAGACAGTGAATTTAAAATTTCCTATGAATTTAACATCTTAGATTTGGAATAATGCAGGGAATTCAGCTTTCTTTCATGTTTTGGAAAAGATTTCAAGAAGTCTATTAAATCCCAAGTTCTAGTTAAAAACTGGTGCATCTGTAAATAGAATTTCCTTCGTAGATGAACATATGCAGGAACAAATCAACATCTATCTCTCATATTTGAGTTCCTTCAGATTTTAGTTCTCTATTTTCTGCTTGCTCACTAAGTAGAATTCTAGCTTGCTATTTCTGCAAAATAGAGGAAGTCTAGATTTAGATAATTATAATTTAGAAATGTAATCTTTGTACTTTATGGTGCTGTCAGCAGGAATAACACAAAAAGCAGTAAAAATTTACTGAGAATTTGTTGGAAATTGATAGCAATTTTTATGCATGTGCATGCAGACATACATGTGTTGTTGCTTTTTTTTAGAAACATGCTCAATTGCTTTAACTGCTAACAGGAGATGATATTTTGAGCATTCTATTAATTTTCTGAGATTTATAAGACATATCTCTAATTCTTAAATTACAGAAGAACACTGGTCTTGATGAATCTGACTAATGAATGAAATCTGACTGTGAATGAAATTACTTATATTAGTAGAGTTTTTGCAAGTGAAAACCCTTCCTTTACTGAAAAGAAACAAATCTTGTTTGTTGACAACACATCTGTGAATATCATTCACTATATATTACTGTTGAGAAATGGCTGCTGGAACACCATACAAGATTTTGACAGTGAAAAATTTGAAAGTGAAATAAAGGAAAGTGCAGACATGTACTAGGATAAGTATGAAATCTGATTCCTATACACACTTGTAATATTAAATCACAAAGAAATTTCTGGATTAATAACAGATCAATCACTACATCTGGATTATTTTC
This sequence comes from Pipra filicauda, assembly GCF_003945595.2. Taxonomy (NCBI): domain Eukaryota; kingdom Metazoa; phylum Chordata; class Aves; order Passeriformes; family Pipridae; genus Pipra; species Pipra filicauda. The sequence goes on along the minus strand of NW_024104776.1, from coordinate 2,282,391 downwards.
ATGCCCTCAACTAAGAATTTTTGGGTTTAGTTATGCCTAAATTAATCTGCTATTTTCTTTGGTAGATTGCCTAACATCCCATGGGAATGTGAAAAAAGTGCTTGGTTTGCAAGTGACAGTGCCATAGTAAATTAAACCATTTTTAAGAATGTACAGCTCTACTAGCCTTTTGGAAGTTTGAGAGATTTTGTAGAATGATAGAAATTTCACAGCTGCTGAGACTTGATTATTAGTGCTGCCAGTAACTAATTAATTTCTGCTAAAAGATGAATATTTACTTTCCTTGGAACAAACTAAATACAGAAAGCCTTGGTGATCTTGATGATCATCTTTTTAAAAAATTATGCATTCTGCATAAGCTTGCAAATTGTAAATAAGTTTTCAATGTATTGAGTTAACTAAAAAAAAGTAGTAAAGTGGCAATTTATGTTCATAGTAACCATGAACACTATGGAGAGCTTTGTGTGACACTAGCATTGAATTTGTTTGGAGTCATAAATTAGATCATTTTAACAGATATATCAGAAAGCTGCATTTAGTGTTACAATTGATAATTTCCTATTCTGTTATAAGAATTCTGTTCTCCCATTAAGTAATAAAATAAAAAGTTAAGACTAACACTAAGAAGTTCATTGTTCAAATCTTGATTATGTTTGACAGGCCTCTTTATTTTCAAGCAGTCAGATATCATCTGTTTTTACTGCATATCATTTTGTCTGTTTCTCCAAGGACACTCAGAATTTGTCATTCGTTTTACTTTCTCTAACCTATCCTTAATTTCAAGTGTACTTTCATTATGACAATTTCAAACTGAGTCTTAATTGGTTATTCTTAAAATTAACTCCTCTCTACTGACTAGGGCTTAAGTTTTCCCTTACTCGTCTAAAAAACTGAAAATTGTGTCTTGTCTTTCTTTAAAGAGCCAGTGAATGAACACTTTATGTCTGCCAAATATTTTTCCAGGAAGGAAAATGGAAACTGAGTATACCTTCCTTATACTTTGTATTTATCCCAGGGAAAATGTATTCTACTATATGGAGACTACCTTAAAAATTATTGTGAATTTGTGGCCTAAGATTGCTATCAGTATCAGAGATTGCTAGATACCTTTGCAGCTTTTGAAGAGACCTATTTATGAGCTTGTTAAACAATATTTAGTCCATAAAATCACATCATAAACTGAGATTTACGTGTCTATATTTCTTAGCTGTAAAAGACATTTTGTATGTACTGTCTAGTTAATAAACTTCACTTATACTCCTAGAGGAACTTTTAGCTCTTAGTGGGATACTAAATCAACTAATATTTTCTATGCCTTGCTTTCCACATATATTAAAAATAACATATTAACAGCTGTAAAACACCGACATTTTAAAAAAGGGGAAAGCAATTACTCAGTATAAAATTACTTTTATTGTTGTGTTTGCATGAAACTCCACAGAAGGGCAAAAATCAAATTTGTAAAACTGTAAAATAAATGGTGTTGACATTAGATATATTTGAGGTTAAACTACACTTTATTGGAAAAACCAAGAATCTTTAAGCTCTCTGAAGAACATGAACATTTCTACATCAATAACATTATTTGTTGAACGTTCCCAGAAATGGACTACTCAATTTTGTCAGATACAGTTTATTTTCCAATCAATTAACCAAGAGTCTGAGAAACACAAGAAGTGTATCTGAGTCTGATTACTTAGCTGTTTGGACTCCTTCTTAAACAGAGCAAATCCTTAGTGAGTTGCCCTGATGTTTGTAAACACAGAACTGTAGTTAGCAAGGCAGTTAAAGTTTTAGGTTTTAGAAAGGTCACTTAATCTTACAACATACACAATAAAACATTCTTGTTTATACTCATTGTAAGTCTTCCTCAAAATTTTATATCTGTCTTTAAAATTCCTGTAGGAGATGAATTTCTGGTCATTTGAAAATTAAATAAGATGGAATATTTACAAAGCAATTTTATATTATACTGAAAAGAGTGAAAAAATGCATATACTACTGTATTCCACTGGTGTGCACTGTAGACTTACAAATGCCACTGTAGGCAGCAACTTCTGTGTTGCTTAAAGTAATTTTCAGCTAGCTGAAGTGAAGAATGTGCTCTTACTCATGTGCTCTTACTCTGCATTATCTAGTGTTTTGGTAGTTAATGAGGGAAATTCATATTCCAGGTTGTGGGACATGAGACAAAAATTACTCTAATTGGTACTTAACGCTTATCAGAACATCAGTAATAAGAAAAGTATCCCTATATAAAAAGGAAACCAGGCTAAATTAATATTTTGTATCTTTGGCAGAGACATTTCTGTTGTTCCTCTTTTTTACACTGTTGAAGGTAACTCACCAGCTATTGATTTTGCACTACAGCAACAAAAATAATCTTTAAACATCTTTTAAAACAAATGTTTTCTGTTCTCTTTCTCAGTATACAGACGTTTTACATTGTATATTACAGCAATCTATGTATTGTTACTTAGAAGCATTATTTTCTTTAAGAGATCATGAATGGTTCCCTACCTGTTGTTTTGCAGGTGGAGGAAGCTCCACTGATGTGAGTGAGGCTTCTGAATAAATCAAGTCTGCTACTATCACTGTAAACATTTAAATGCTCTTTAAAACAGAATGGTCTTTTTGGAAGCTCAGGTTGTTAACAGCTATGTCCTGTTGAAGATTCTCTGTGATTTCTACCTTCTCCAGAAATCTTTATTCTGAAATTACCTTAGAGTGTGAAGATGCCACAGAGTTGCTTACCTATAATTGCTTTTTTCATTCACTTAGTATATATATGAAATAGAAATAGTGATACTCTGATAATCTTATGGGAAATTTAGATACATGTAGTACAGTCATCTATTCTGTCCCATACTCTTCACCTGACTCAAAAAATGTCTTCTGATTGTCCTCTGAATCCTGCAGAAAACATAATAATCAGGCATAACTCAGTAGCCTGAATGGCTATACTGGTTACTGTGATTTTTTCTTTTTAATTTCTCACTTAAGATGCACAGAAGTATTGTGTATTTTGCATGGCTATCATAGGAATAAGTGTCCCAAAAATTAATTTTGTGGTGCTTTTATATATTACAGAAGAGCCAGTAATCTGTTTTAGTGTGTTAAAGGGGTTTTTATAAAGTTTGATATCAGAATCCTCAAGGCTGAGCTTTAAAATATCACTAGGTAATTTTGTGAAAACAACATCTGAATTATTTGAGAACTCAAATGACTTTATAGAGTGGAAACTCATGCAGTTAATTTTCCTATGATAAAATCTCAATAGTTTTAGACTAGATCTAGAATTTGGAGTGTTCCTTACTGGTCCAATCCTTCATTTGTTTGAGATGCTGTTGCGATTTTCAGGCTGAGTGAAATGGGATGATAATGGTGCCACACATCTGACTTGTACTTTGATAAAAGTATTTTAAAATTACTTTTGATAGACATATTTTTTTTTCCTGTCTAAATTGAAGTAATTGACAGGTAGTTAGAGAGTAAGGAAAGAATCTGCATTATTACTTAAGCAGCAACTGTCATAAAGTCTGAACTATTCTTTCCACTGTTTTCATAAATCAAGTCCCAGTTCATATGCAGTCTTATCTCTAGAAATTATGTACTTAATGTTATGTTCTTACTGTCCAACATGAAGTATAATTTTTCATGTTGCATAACATCAAGGTTCCATCTGATGTTTATTTTCCTAGAAATCTAATTTGGAAAGTGCAGGAAAAGTCTACTGTTTCGTTGACAGTTTTCCCCCATACTGGCTTCCAATAAGATATTTAAACTCTATTGAGTTGCACTTGCCAATGTTTTCTCTGTTTATATTACAAGTTTTGCAATGAACATAACGAGAAAGAACATGATTTTTTATTTTTTTTTTCAATTACTATTTATTTAAGGACATTCTGTTACAACTGAAGGATGAAAACTTAGTTTTATAAGTATGTTTAGTATGTCTGTGCATATTGAAACATATCTGTGCATACTGATTTCTGTGAAAGGAATACCATGCCAATATGGCATCATTTTAGATGTTTGTTTAGCCTGTTTTTCTGCTACTGGCAGAAAATACAACTTAGTGAGGAAATGACTTGAAAATGAAGGATAAATATGCACATGCGCACATTTATGTGTGTATATATATGTGTTTGTGTCTTTATATACATGAAGCAACCTTTGTGCTGGAGGTCAGCAAAAGTGTCCCTGCCCAGGATCCTTCCCAGGACATTCTATGATTCTGTGATTGCATCTTTTAAAAAAACAATTTTTCATAGTTAAGATTGAAACCCCCAAAATTAAGACAAAGTTACTTCTTTATAATGTGTTAGTGTGGTTAGTTAACCATTTGGTTCTGTACCAGAAATTAATACTTTGCTGTGTATAGCTTTAAAAAACACCCTCAAAAAGGCTTTTTAGTATTTTTTTCAATATATGTTTAAATATCCTGAATTTGCCTTTCAGTATTATATTTTAGCATTCTCTCAGTTTCTTGTTTAAGTAAATATTTTTGCTAGTATGCCTATTATTCATTCACATAAAATCAACTTGGGCTAAATTTTTTTAAAAAATAACAAACCACTGAAGAATTAAATCTAACAACAGATAGAACGTACAAAATTGTATTTAATGTCTGACATTAAACATATCAAATTAAAGATACAAGCATTTTACACTTGATGTAGTCTTTTTCTTTCTATCCTTAACTGGATACGGATAGCAATGGGTCATTTAAAAACTAACAATCTAATTTGGGGAGAGTGAGAATAGCCTTAGATCATTCTCTTTCATTGTTTTTGAAAATCAAATGCTCTTTTTTAGATGTGAAAAATCATAAGTGGTCCTCTATTTATCCAGGATCTAATACCTTTGTGCTTATGAACAGTTTCCATTGCAGACTCAGCAAGACTGCTAGGAATCACTGCTTATGTTAAGGCACAAGTCTGTGCAAGCCTTGAAGGCTTGTGAAATCCATTGCTGTGTAGTAATCTAGAGTTTCAGGTTTATTATATGGTAAATGGATTAAGTAATTTTTTTGTATGCCTTTGAAGGGAAAACACATGAGAAACTGGAGTTAAGTTTCTTGGATTTAAATGTTCTTGTCACATTCCACCAATAAAGAAGATGCCTAAAACATCTAGTGTTAGAATTAATGTAGCTTCATGCCTACTGTCTAGGATACAGTTATATTCATACAGATTGCAAGATGGTTAGGTACTTTTGCTTCATAACTTATATGTGAGAAATAAAAGGTTTCGCTGTGGCTGCTGAGATGGAATTTTCTTTTTGACTCAGTTGTAACATACGAGATAGCTGTATTACTTCTGGAACAGAGAAGTAGTACTTTCACGGGAGGTAGGAAGAGAACCCATGCTTCCCCCTCACCACTCCCTACTTTTTCTCTCTTTTTTCCTGCTTTCTTTTTTTTTTCTGCTTAATGTGTAATAGGAATTTCCTCTGATCTTGTTTAGAGAGAACTGTCTGGCAGTTAAGTAAGTGCTGTTCCACTGAAGCATTGCATTTTCAGATTACTTTCAAACAAAGGATTCAATCTTAGGAAAAATTAAGGAGTGTCTTTTTTGGATACAATCGCAAAACTTTCCTTGCTTACATCAGTGAAGTACTGTCTCTGAGTAACAGCATGATTGATACCCTGAAGTCAATGAGAAATCTGCTTTGGGTCAGTTTCTGAATTAAATTCTGTAGTAACAGGTGATTAAGAACTGTGCCAGAAGATTCTTCAGGAATGTTTGTAACTTCAAAATACCAAGATAATGTGTTATGATGGGTATGGCTCAGATAAAACAGAAGAGGTGCCATGTAAACTGTACTGAAAACAGTAGAACTATTGCTACAGGCACTTGCCACCAGACCACTCTGCTATAGAAATTATCTTACATAATTTCTTACATAGATCAAGTGACTAAAGCTGCATATTTCAAGTTCTTACTCTGAAAGGAGAGCTTTATTTAGACAATGTTTTATACTATATTTACCTGAAGTCTGAGCATCAAAAGACTTTAAAATTTCTTTCACTTTTAAAATGGTGTGGAGTGTTTTGACTACAGGAAAGTAATGATTACGAATTCTAGTGTGGTCTCACACTATTTAGTATTCTAGTAGTCTTAGATATACTTATTTGTAGAGACCTAAAGTTACAGGAAACATCCCATTACTAGCATCCCTTGTCTATTAATCTGAAAAGTCAACAGACTTCATCTGTAAGATAAGTGAAGTAGTGAAGTTCCCAAGTTAAATGTAGAAGGCTTTGAATGTTACTCTCAGTCTTGATGTATTTTTGGTACGATTCACTAGCTGTTACATCAAAAAATATACTGTAAACTGAAACAATTTTAGTTAGCATTTTATTTTCCAATTTATCAATTAGACTTCTTCTTATATCTCTAATATTATTAATTTAATAACTTCTCATAAATTAGATGGAACAGTGCTCTGATCTGCAGCATGTAATACTAATACTGTCCAGGAAATTCTTGAGACTGATGAGAATTTGAACTTGCTTTGAGTGTTTCCAATCATGGTGACTACTATTGATTTTTCTGTTTCCTGACAGTTCCTTATTTAGCTATATATTTGTCTCAATTTGGTGGTATAAAGTGAGGATGGAAAAGTAGATTAGAAATTGGTTGGAAACAAGAGTTATTGACTTTCTGTACAGCAAATAAAACTAATAAAAAAAAAGGAAAGATTTTCCATTGCACTATTTACTTTTGTATGTTTGTTTGTTTATTTTTTTCAGAACATTTCTGCATGTCTGCATTCATCTTGTGAAAAATCCCTGTATTTCTAGATGAAAGGTTATCATCTTCTTACAGTGCTTATTAGAAAGGCTTATGTCTTATTCTAGTCCCTGAATCAATTACTAATAATAAATAACAGTTTTATTAAACACACAGTAATAGATAACTACTTGCAGTAAAGGGAAGCAAGTTGTTAAAGTCTGAACTAAAATTAAATTTATACGCTAGTTATCTGTAAAGTACTAAATTTTAAAATTATCTTTGGTAAATGATAAATTGTCATTGCTCTGAGACTTAAGAATAAAAATTTAATTTGCTATTCCTTTCCATAGAATAGAAGCTTATTTTTGCTTTCAATTAAGTCTGTATGTGAATTTCTACTCATAGACATACCAACCAACAAATCTATTCTTTATCATGATATTAAAAAAAAAGTTTTGCATTAATCAGTCTCATCTCTCTGGGGGGATAGTCTGTGCTCCTTGTTTTGGAAAGGAGACTGTTCTATTAGGTTTAGGTAGGAAAAAAAACCAAAAAACCACACGCACACATGGTCCCCACCCCCAGATAAGAGAAGTATAACAAAAGTAAACTAACTTCAGATCATTTAAACTCTTCAACTGGACAACTTCAGTCTTGCAACAACACTTGGATGAAAAGGAAATTAAGCAGAGTTTAGTAAGAAGATTCAAGAGTCATTAAAAACAAACAAAAAAAAGAGGTTCTCAGCAGAGGCTTTTTACAACTTTTTTTGAAACATCAGCCAAAATGTCTGGAATTGAACCCTTAAGCACACAGTGAGCAGTCTTTCATTTCCCCCTTCCCCCCACCTCCACCCATTATAAAACTAAGATGTCACTGAGGCAAATTAAGGGATGAAAGTTCATGGTTTGCTTCAGATCATTTTGTTTAAGAATGCTCCAAACCAGCTGCCTGTTGAGATTTCAAATTAAATTAGGAAAAATAATTGCTGTAATCCCTCTGTCTAAAACAATCTTTGCCATTTACCTAGGTTTTTTAACACAGTTTGTTTAATCTATTACCACTGTCACCTCTGCTGTGTTCTGTCATAATCCAATCAACTGCAAGAAAAGCATGCTACTGTTTGTAAAGCAAACAAAGCAAACCCTTCGGTGTAAATGTCAAGAGCTCTAGCTTCCCCTTGCTTGGTAGCGAAACAGAAATATTAAGGTATGATTTTTTATTTATTTATTTATTTTAAATAAATTGATTTGAGCTACATTTCTTAGACCAGTTGATTGTTAGGCAGTATGGGAATTTTTATTTGTTCATTTCATGTATTAAAAATTCAACCTCTCCATGTGTAGTAGCAAAAGCGACGAGGCATTTGTTAGCACATTGGAATTCTCATTCACCACATGAGTGATGGCTTGTCAAGTTTTGAGAGTTTTGGTTGATGTGTGTCTCTTATAAATTTCAAGCAGTATTCTTCAAGGGATTAGCTGAAATGTGAATTCTTTCCTTGACTGAGATTAGATAACATTTTAAATTCACCTAAACCATTGTATAATGTTCATTTAGATTAAACTTGATTGGAACTCTAATTACGAAGTTCATCTCTAGGCAAAAAAGGAAATGCGGTTTGAGAAGTAATATTAATCCCATCTCAAATATCACTTGCATTTAAGAATATAGCAAATGGGCATATGGTACGTGCCATTTTTATGTAAGGTCATACTTATCTAGGCACCAATATTTTGCTAAACATAACAAAAAAATGATAATTTGAAGAGCTTGCAGTAGGGGGGACGTTGCAAAAAGATGCCCAGTGCATTCAGATGAGTTTAGATTCAGTCTCTCTGTAACTACAGGAAGCACAGAAAGCACTTCAATCTGAGTGTTTTTGTCTTTACCTTTATTAATAAAACAACCTTCAAGTCAAAGGCTACTTAAAGGTTGCCTAATATTAAGGTTATGAGCAAATAGTTGTTGAATTAAGTTGGAACCAATGCTTTAACATTTTTTTTCTGCAATCGGGAATTAATCAGAGTTGCTCTCTTCAGATTTGTACAAGGAGAAATGAAAAGTATTTGACTTACGAGCAATATCAAGGAACTGGGAAATTTTTGGAAGTGGTTAGTATGAAGAAGTAGGCTAGAATAGAACCCAAATAGAAAGCTGATATTAGATGGTCTGAAAGACCACAGGAAAAGGGGACTTTCTTAAGCCATATAGTATATTTGCAGAGTCAAATTACTGAAGTAAGCTAGCGAAGCATCTTTTTGGGGCAGCTGGGCAAGTGACCTTTGATGTAGACGTTGGTGCATTTTATAGCATGAACATTTGTTAGAGTTTGGACCTGGCTCCCTGCCAAGTCCCTGAGACTATAGCAAAAACCTCCCACTCCCTTCTCCTTTGGGCAAAGGAAAAACTATAGAAACTGAAAAAAACCCAAACCCAACTGAATTATATCTATATATATATATTTTTACATATATCATGGTTATATACAGTTAAAATACTGTGTACATATAAAAAGGAATCCCAAACACCCCACAAAGGGAAAGGAAAAGGGACAAAAAGGAAACCAAAACAGATATGCACAATCGAAATCCGGGAACAATCAATAAAGAACTAGAAAAGAAAACCTTACTACTCTCCTTGAGACAGTAGAATCACACCAAACGACCGCCCGCACCCTCCACCTCCCAAGGCCTCCGAGGCCCCACTGGGCCTCACTCCCCCACATGAGCAGGACTGACAGCAGAGAACCTGTGCCTTCAGATCCACCAGAAGGGAACAGGGAAGAGGCTTCTCTCTCCTTCTTATTTATACCCTGGCGTACATAAAAATCGTATGGAATACCGGGAACATGGCCTCTTCCTTGGTTACAAACTAGTCACCAAGGAAGGCCTAGACTAAAACTACCACAGCATTGCTTTTAAAATATGGCAAAGCCACAGAAGTAGGAGGGCAATATATCTGAACAGCTTCTAAAATAGGAAACGTAGAGCAGGCAAGGTTGTGAGTTATGCTGACAGAAATTCTGGAGATGTAGTTAGTTGCCCCAGCCTGAGGCAGAATTTTGGGGTAGGGTTAAGCAAAAGAGAAAGCTTAGAAGTGTTGTTGGAATGGGGCTAGAATCAGGGGAGCGGGAGTCCAAGGAAAGTTAGGAAAACCAAGAGATCTGTACTGTGAGGGCCTTTATGGTGTTAGCCAGAGGTGAGGTTCTTAGTCCCAGACAGAGCTGGAAAATCCTGTTGCTTATATTGTAGTATAGTTATAAGGTCTGCATAAAATTATCTATGTATATATGCATTGGGTATATATAAAATGAGAGAATATGAGTATTTTTTCCCAAAAAACAGTAAAAATTTTAAACAAAAAATTACTTGATGGACCATTTATTATTGGTAATTTAATTATAATTAATTTTTTTCAGTAAGTAAATAGCTCGCACTTATCACATTCATCTTATGGGGGAAGAGAGGAAATTTTCAGGATGTTTCCCAGCATCTTGATAGACAAGATATTTGTAACTTTTAAGTAGCTTTAAAAAAAAAAATTATTATGGCAAATTTTTCAAAATGTAGGAGGAATAGTTATAGATTTCATACCTTTTTTTCTAATCTAGAAATCTTGTGGGGCCATTTGTTCTGAGATTCAGCAAACAGCAAATCTTGCTCTGGCAATTCGCACCAGCAGATGGATGTCCCCATTCCCCACAGTAGGGAGTTTTCTGTTGCTATTATTCACCACTTCCTCCTAATGATCCTGAGTGGCTCAGCCTCATTCACCAGAGAGACTTCTCATCCACTGTAAGGGCAGTGAACCTGTTCTGAAGGTACAAGTTATCAGGTGGGACATAAACCTAGTGCAAAAAGCCACCAGTTTCCAATCTTCATCATGAGAGTTTCCACTTTACAAATTCATAAGTATAGGTTCTTCCTGCTGCTCCCCTAAAGCTGATGGTTCAGACTCTTGAAGCTGCAAGATCTCAGAGATCTAGTCCATCTGTTTCTCATCCTTTCTGATTCTGTGCAGTTTGGTGGCCCCTTCCCATATGTCTTTCACAAGGAAGGAGAGCCCCTTGACAGCTACACATCTCCTGCAGGGTATGAGTGAGAGGCTCAAGAGGCTCAAGGGACTCCCTGCAGCCTGACACTTTCTGTGTCCTTCTGAAGCTTTCTGGTAATGAAGGAGCAGTTACTTCAGTCATTCTTTATGTGACAGCAGCAGAAACCCACAAGTACCTTATGGGGTTCCCATGAGTTCCTCAGTGATCTCTGAGAAAATGCCCAGAAAGTCAAGAAGAGACTTAAATCTTTCAACTTCACCTTGGAGAATGTACTCACAGTGTTTATTTCATCTACTTAGAAATTCAGTCAATATCAATAATAATGACAAAACTGAGGAATGGTTCTTACTCAAATATTTTATTTTGAGGTATGCAAATATATGGCCTGCTACCTTTTTGGCAATATGGGAGCTCCCCAACCAGAAATGGTGATAAAATATTGATATATTAGCAAATATCAGAGAAAGCTGCATCAAGAATGGAAACTGAAATGAGGCTGATATTCTGTTCTATTTTGAAAGGTACGAGAAGATGGTCATGTTTAGTTTTTATTATTTTTATTGTTTTCTTAATTAAATTTGCATATAGAAGATACGTTAGTGCTCATAATAATCAAGTGTATGTTTTGTTGTGACCAGGGAATCCTTTTTTTTCTGTGTTTCTCTCAGCTGAAACACACTTTACTCATAACAACACTTACAGGTATTTGCGTGGACTAGTGATGTATGAAGTTTGCATCTTGAAATACAGATTGATAGTGTTCTGAAAGATAATAAGGTATCTAGTTCATTTTTCATATGCATTAGTAATTTGGTTGATCAGGACACACAGAAAAGATTGATATATTACCTGACTATAAAAATGAATAAAGCATTTATGCATTTTTTTAAGCCATATGTGAGAGCTCTGCAGTTTCCAAGACAGCCTACAAATGGTTTAGCATTTGGATTATATCTCAGTAGAACTGTTTTCTTATGTAAGAACACTTCGTTCTTCAGTATTCTTGTCTGGAAAAATCCTTATTGCTATGTAGCTCTCAAAATACATGTCATCAACCCTTTTCCCTGGATAAACTCTAAACACTAAAATAAACTACATGAGATGTATGACTTTTTCCACATAGTGTGAATGTGAATATTAATTTCAGAATTTCAATAATGTCTTGTATCAGATTGCTATATAAATATATATATATATGTAAGTATATCTCAAAACAAAAAAATTGAATGGAAACCTATATTGTTTGGTAGTCTTTTTGTTTGTTGTTTTGCTTTTTAATTTAATATATGATTGATATCTCCTTTCAATACCATTTGGTCTGCTGGAAAACTGATTTTCATATTGATTTAGGGTTAAGTATTCAGGTGCTTGTATAATTCTTTTTTGATCTGTAGCTTCTGATTATGTACACTAATGAATTGACAGCACCACTACATAAAGCTTATTTATGTGAGAAAAAAGTTATATTACTTTTGTATTTAAAAAACAATTTCTGTTACTACTACACTGTGTTGCATACAGTTTATTCCTATACTGAGCACCAGCTACTAGAGAAAGAATAAATAGATGCTATTGCTAAACAGATACTACTTGCTAAAAAGGAGTAATATATTTCAGGATCCTAATTTCAGACTCTTACAAGTAGGGCTGTAGAGTCAAGGACCAAAGCATTACAGGGCTACTATGTCTTGGAGAGATTGTAGATACTTTTCAGGGGATCTAGTTTTGTTAAGGCTCATTGAGATGAGTTTAGTCGCAAAATGAAATATACTTGTAAGAAGCCTCTTAACCACTAATTGTAATTATCAAACAGTGCAGTGTATTGCCTGTGTAAAACGTATTTTCAGTTTCTTATAGGAGCACCTTTCAGTCAGTCTGGTTCCCACCAGGTTTTGTGCACCGACAGTTATTGTTCTTGTAGACTGTTTTTGGCCTAAAGATAGTAAAAGTGCAGACTTCTTTCTCCTGCAGGTGTAATTAAGGAAGATTTTTTGTCTTTTAATTTTATTTGATGGATGTAGATTTCAGAAGGAAAGCAACTACTTCCCTTCAGTTTTAAATCCTAATTGTCAGCCAGGTCACAGTTTACCTGGTAGATTAACTGTTCTCTCTCCATCAACAGTAGAATCTATTTTGGGGGCCAATGGGAATACAGATTTTTTTATTTATTTTATGTTATACTAAAGCAGAGGAAATCTGAGACAGTGAGGCTCTAAGAAAGTTCCTGTAAATATGAAAACAGACATTATGTGGGAGAAGAGATAGCTAAAACAGCACAAGATTTATCAGACAAAAATAATCATGCTCTTATCTTCCAACTCAGAATATTCTGTGATTTATTTTTAAATATTCATTCAAATATTCCCATTTTTCTGGCATGCCTACAGGAATATCTACTTGACAGAATTGTCCTTACATCTTTTGACTATCATATATTTTTTTGACTATCAGATTTTTTTTTTATCTTCATTCTAACAGTCCTTTCTAGTTCTAACTGGTTTCCAAGATAATTTTTGCAATAGCTCATAATTCATGAAAAAATGTTGAATAAATAATCAACACTTTATAACTTGGGTAGACACTGACAGTTTGGACATTCCTCTAGTGTCAATCTTCTTATGAATTACTGATCACGGTATTACTTAATTCACTAATTACAGTGGAGAAGGCTTGAGTGGGGAGGTTGGACCAGATGGCCCACTGTGGTCCCTTCTAACCTTACCCATTCTGTGATTGTGATACTGCAAGAAACTTTCAGTATTTGCTTAGTCATCTTGACTAATTTTTTCACCTGAAAAATGTAAATATCTCTTGTTTAAAATGAGATAAAACACAAAAACACTCCATAACTTTAAAGTAAAAATGAATGCATGATGTGCCCATAATCTCTTTACTGATCTCAACAGTTTAGAGAGTTAAAAGTAGTTTCTCTGAAGTTTTTAACTATTTTCAGATAATTAGTGAAAGCAGAATTTTGATCAGGTATTATGGATATTTTTTTCTGATAGTCATTGACAGAAAATGTGATTTCCTTGAATGCATAGTAGATTCTCCTGAACCTGGGGGTGTTAATTTTAATGAAATACATAGTCCATATGAAATTGAACTTACAAGAAACTGATAAAAAGCTATGCCAGAATCTACATGGAAAGAAAGATCTCTGAGATCAAGGGTAGTTTTCCCCACCTTGTTCCCAGCATTTTCCAATTTTTGAACTTATTTATGCCTCTCCGCATATATTATTCACAATTGTTGTAAAATTTCAGGTTTAAAGTTTTTTATGTATCTATGGACAACTTATATTCCTTCATAAATCACTTCTGGTAAATTAGTCATACACACAAAAGAGTCTTCTCTGTGTGCAGATGGGGGAAAGGAAAATAAGCGCTGGTAAATCAGCCACTTTTCTTTTAGTGTCAACACAGTACAATGATATCAGCTTGCAGCAGAGTTAAGCAACTGAGTAACACCAGAAGGAAGAAATATTTGATTACTAAACATCCTGGTGCTCAGCATTGTTATGAATATAAGCATTCATTAAAAAAAGTTCAATTTATTGCAGGAATTGGTGTCTCAAGATATTGTCAGGCACATAAACATTTATCATACTTTCAATATAGTTTCTGGTGGGCTAAATGGTGTTCTTGGCAGACTTGCTCACAGTAAGAGAAAAAGCAGAGTAAATTTTTTTTTCCCTATATTGAATATTGAAGTACTTGTCAAACAAAAATGTAGCCAACATTTGTCTTCCCTTTCCTGTGGAAGGACTGCTATGGATTCTGGTAATCTTTGATTGCACCTTTTAGATGAAGAAGGAAAAGAATTCTAGAAAATGTCAGATATACTTTAAATAGTCACTGCAAAACTACCCAGTGCCACACATGCTAAGTAATAATTTGCTGGCCAGCAAACATCACAGCTGCATACAGCAGTGCAGGTTTTGGAAGCAGGAAAGCTGATGGTTTCCTTTCAGACTTTAGGAGCTTTTGCAGTTTTTATCATGTTCTTACAGACTTCTAGCAAAAGAAATCTCAAAACAAACAAAATAAATATAATTTAAAAAAAAAAAAAAGGCAAAAAACCCCAAAACACAGCCATCCCATATCCCAACAAAATACAGGTTACTTTGCAAGTAATGAAGATTCCTGTCTGAGTTGCAGAAAAGGAAAATGTACTTCTTGTGTTGAATTTTTTGACTAACTGTGGGGGAAAAGATCCATAAGAATCAAATTCACTAATTTCTTAATGAAGCTTTATAGTTATTTCAGTAAGTTTTCTTTATTAGGAGGGTGACATGATCCTTAATTCATAATCAACTTGTGGCTTATTAAATTTTCAGTTCAATATCTGCCTTGCTTAAAACGTGTAGAATAATTTGTAGCATTAGGTAAATGGAAATTACTTCCATGCACAAAACAGTGAGGATATTAAGAATCTTGAAAAAGTGTATTCATTCATCCTGCTCTGAAATATGAAAAAGACTGCACAGTCATTTAAAGCACAAAAAAAGCATATTGATTTTAAATCATCATTTTTGATCTGTGCAAACTGAAACAGATATTTTAGGTCTGCAACTGAGTGAGTCTGCCAGAGTTTTCTAATCATTAGTTTAAACAGGAATTCTTGTCTCTCTGGGTCACAAATCCATAGACTTGCCTGTAGATTCCTACTATAAAGACAGATAGCCTTAGAACTTAATATTTTGGTGTGGTAGTGTAAGGTTCAGATTGTAAATAAATAAATCAATAAAACTCTACTAGTTTTAGTCAATTTGGCTGTGGCAGATGCCTTCCATGAAATGTGAAGTATCTTGTATAGACAACTTTTATTTAAGATGTTGCAGAATCTTTCTCAGAAAATGCTGTTGGCAAAAAATGGCAGTTTTGTAGAAGAAAAATTTTTACAGGGTTGAATTGTCTTTTTCCAGTTGAATTGTCTTTTTTTTTCTGATATCACTACCAGTCAGATCAGATCAAAATGATAGGTTTTTTTAACCATAATGCTTGTGCTCTGTCCAGTTCTATTTTAAGTATTTTTTTTTATAAAGCTGAGGATCATAACTCTCTAAATACATTTTCCTACCATTTCTGAACTTTTATAGGAAGCAAACAAATTTTTGTGCTAAAACAAACAAAAAAATAAATTGCTGCTGTCTTAATCTCCCTTTCTCCTGAAGGATGTGTGGAAATTCTGTTTTCTGTCTGAAATCATACTGACTATATTTCTTCTTCATCATCTTTCTTTTTGCTGTCATTACACCTTAACTGTTGCCCTCCATCCTACTCTATCTTCTCTTGACTAAGGGGAAGGAGAAAAATGTTGTTTCAATAAAAATTTTTGAGCTTCAATCACTGTTATGTTGCCTTAAACTGAACTAGGGCATTAAGATTTTCCTGCTAATGAACTGTACAAAGTAGAGTTCCTTTTTCTGTGTCTGGCTTTTTTTCAGGGTTCTGCCTTTCATGGTAGTCATAAAAGGGTGCAGGTTAGCTCTAAGATGTAATTTTCCAGTTTCAAAAGGTCAATACACTGTACTTCATTTCCACTACTCACCTTTGCAATTATTCACTTCACTGACAGTATCTTGACCTCTCTCTATACTTCCACCATTATTCGCGTCTTCCTATTAAAAGGTAAAATTCAGTGGAGAAAAGGTAAAAAATCTGTGGAGACATTTTATGGAGTGAAAATATTCACATTTGAAGGGAAAATTAAAGATCTCAAGATTTTTTTCCAATGTTGCAAATAGTTTCTTATCTTTTGCTTCGTTTATAAATTGAATTCTGAAGTTCCGCGTGAGAGCATCTAAAATAATTATTCTCTGTACAAATATGACAATGTATATTTCTGGGGGAAAAAAGCCTGAAATTCTTTTCAGTGGAGATGTGAGAGAGGTATCACTGCTGTTCAGTCAATTTGAGTTTTTAAACTGAAGTTTCAGTAATACATTTGAAAATGAAAAATAGATATTACTTTTCCAGTGAAGTATTTTTCTGTGAAAAGTAAAAGGAAAGAGTTGAATTTAAGGCAGCAATAGATTCATTTAAAGGATGTTTGTTTGTTTGTTTCTTTGTTTGTTTTTCATGTAATGAAGTACGGGAAAAAAATTAAAAATTAAAAATGCCAGGTTCCATTTAAAGTAGCACAGGGACATAGAATCAGAGACATAGAATCATTTTCAATTGAAAAACAAGCAACATTTCAAATCATGTTTCTGCAGATAAACAGATAAGCTATTTTTTTTTTTTTTTTTTGCTTCTTTTGTTTTGCCTTGTTTTAATGAGAAGAATATATTCTCAAAAATCTAGTTAACACCTAGCATTGCCTTTGGTAATAGCACTTAATCTTTCTTGAAAGATAAAACACACATTATATAAAGAACCTTCTTACAACATCTCAAAGAGGACTGAACAAACTTGGACCATAGCCCTACAAGATTTTTTACAGAAAATTACATTAAAGAGATCACAAATTATCTATTTTTGTTTGTTCTTCCTAACTTAATTCCAGACTTGTTTTTTTGCTTTACTTTAATTTCCCTACTCATTTGGAAGACTGACATGAATGACTGAGAAGTAAGGTAGATTTTATTTTTCTGACTTTATTCTGGAGTTCTTTATATGTTTGGTACACACACAGGTAGGGAGCTAAACACCACACAGGTGTTCACTCAGTCCCCTCCAGTGTGATGAGGGAGAGTCAGAAAAAAAGTAAATCTTGTGGGTCGAGATAAAGACAGTTTGATAGGACAGAAAAGGAAGAGAAATTAAAGAACATACAAAACAAGTGACGCACATAGCACCAGCTGACTGATGACCAGACTCTGAGAAGCAGTCAGCCCCTCCCAGCCAACTACCCCTATGTGTCTTTTTTTCAACATGTCATCACATAGAATAGAATATCCCTTTGGCTAGTTTGGATCAGCTGTCCCCTCCCAGCTTCTTGTGCAGTCTCGGCCTCCTTGCTGGTGGAACAGTATGAGAAGCTGAAAAGACTGACTTAGTGTAAGCACTGCTCAGCAGCAATTAAAGCATTCCTGTGTTATCAATATTATTCTCATACTAAATTCAAAACACAGCACTGTACCAGCTACTAGGAAGAAAACGAACTCTATCCCAGCTGAAATCAAGACAATTAAATATGTAAATTTATCATTATTGGACTCATAAACATCTTGAGTGAAATGAATTGAAATTTTACAGACACAGAGGTAAGTAAATTTATCTTTGACATCAGATCTTGGTTTGGTAGTCATCTTCTGCTTAATTGCCTGATGGAAATTCAGCCTTGGATGGTTTAGTGATTTCTCTCTATTTGAATTCTGCCAAAAATGAATTTGTATTGATTAGTGTCAACACTGGGAAAAGGTGATCTTTCAGGCTTACAATTTTAGCTCTGTATTTTGGCAGATGCTTTGCAAGAACACAGGGTTTCTCATGTCCCAGAACTTTCATGGATACTTGTAAGACATTATGTCTGCATATTTATTTAGGAAAAAATATAAGATTTGTGATCGTAGTCCAATAGACAGTATTTGAACAACTATAAACCTACATAATTTTGGTAGGGAAGAAACAATATTTGGTGCCTAACAGAGGTATGTGACTCCTTCATTTCCAGTTATTGTACAGAAATTCAGTGATCAGAGTTTAAAGACCTGATTGGGAACGTGTGAACGTCAAACAACGTTGTATGCATTGGAGTTAACACCTTGTAGTCTATCACCAGCTGCTACACCATGCCAAAAGAAAAACCAAGCCCAAAAGCAATGCTACAAAATTATCTTTCCCTAATTCCCTGCTTAGAATCACAGTATCACAGAATATTGTGAGTTACAAGGGACCCACAAAGATCATTGAGTCCAGCTGTTAAGTGAACGGCCCATACAGGGATCAAACCCATGACCTTGGTGTTATTAGCATCATGCTGTAACCAACTGAGTTAATATCACAGTTTAATCCAAGAATAGATGTTTATCATATTCTAAAGAATTTAACTTGGTAAATAACCTATAAAACTTATGAAGTAGCATGAATCTAAAATACATAGACCTCTCACTCTGTTGCATTTTAATCAGGTGGACCAGACCCCAAAACTAGTAGTTTTGTAGCTGCATTAGGTCTTTTCATACAAAAACAAATACATAATGCAAAGAAAACTACCGAATACTGTAATTGTTTAAAAAGTTAAATTAGTTCCCAGTTATTTGGCCAATATGATACAGAATATGAAAGCAATGTATTATTTTCTTTCTATCTTGTTGTTTTCCTTAAACTTAGATCAAAAGCTTTAAGAACTGCTTCAGATTTATCTCCAAATACTACCATCCAACAGTGTATCATGATGTTAAGACTCGCCAAGGTTTTAGGAATACTATTGGGGTGCGGGGGAAGAGTTGTACACGTGTTGTTGTTTTGTTTGTTAAGGGGAGCACATAATCCATGATGAGAAGGAACAGCCTGTGGAAATATCTATTGCTGATAGAATAAAATGCCTTTAAACATAATCCATTCACTTTTTAAGTCTTTGAAAATTTAGTTTTCTGAGCGAAGTAGCTGGTAGTTAGAATCATAGAATCTCTCAATTGGAAGTGACCAATAAGAATCATTGAGTCCAACTACCTGCTACTTGAAGGACTACCTAAAGTAAATCATGTGACTAGGAGCATTGTCTAGACACTCCTTGAACTCTGGTAGGTTTGGTACTGTGACCACTTTCCTGGGGAACTTTTTCCAGTTACCAACCACCCTCTCAGTGAAGAACCTTTTCCTAATGTCCAACCTGAACTTTCCCTGATGTCACCTCATGCCATTTTGAGTTCTTATCATGGGTCACCAGAGAGAGAAGATCAGCACCTCCCTTAAGGATGTTGTAGGCTATGATGAGGTCACCCCTCATCTTTCTTTTCTCCCAGCTAAACAAACCAAGTATCCTCAGCCACTCCTCAAAAGTGTTGCCATCATGACCTTCCAACATTTGGTCATTCTCCTCTGGACCCAATCTAATAGTCCAACGACCTTATATTGTAGTAGCCAAAACTGCACACAGTGCTCGAGGCAAGGCTGCACCAGCACAGAGTAGAGTAGAATAATCTCTTTTACTGTCCTCTAAGAACCTGTAGGAACCTCTTTAACTTTACAGAGTTTCTAATTGTTTTTATTTACTCAGAAGTAAGGTGGTAACAGACAAGTTTGCAATTTGATTCAGCTAGATAATCACTGTTACTATTCACAAGGTCTAAATTATGTTTCTCTTATTCTGTAACAACTCATTCTCTTTACCTCACATTCAGTAGCTTTTCATTGTTTGCCAGAAATTAATTTTAGAATAAAAGTAACCAATGTCTTAAAAAGTACACCTCTATGGCTCTTTCTAAAGCACAGATATTCTGTTTCTTTAATGAAGAAGTGCCTCACAATGTTATCAGTCTCTATTTTTATCAAACAATTGATTTTAGTTCTTACAAAACTGAAAAATTGTAAAATGTTCTTAAAATTCTGAGGTTTATGTATTAACATTTCTGGTTTTTTTTTCATCTCAGTTGAAAGAACTGGAACCTTTTATTTTCACAGTTTTTAATCTATCTTAATCCCTTTTAATCTATTTTAAGAACCAGTTAATAATGACTTGTTAATAATAATACTTAGCAATAACAATCTTCTGTTCAATATGTATTAGCACCTGATAAGTACCTGTTTTGTGCTATAAAAATAAATTCATTTTACCGTTTTTCTTTTGAAATCTGAGGAACATTTAATGCAACCTTGACAAAACCTCTATGTACTTGTGTCTGAAGTATAACTCAGTTCTTAAATAATTACTTTATATGACTTAGGAACATGGGTTTTTGTTGATATATTTAATTCTTCCTATATATGGATCTGATGAATGAATTCATAAAGTTATCCTAAATTAAGGTCACAGCATTGGCCATAAAAGATAATATTTCCCTTAAGCTATTAACTGCGACCACAGGAAACAGATTAGTGTGAAAATTTAAAAACCTTCTTTTCTCTAATTATGAGGTTAGCAGTATGCAATACTGAAGACATACTTTAGAACTTCTTCAGTTTAATGAATATTCATTATCATCCTTCTAAATTGTAAACAGAGTAAAACCATGCTGATTTTTCATCTTTTGGAGAATAAAAAGTGAACTTTGACAGTGTCAAGCCAAAATCAGCCTTAATGTTATTTAAAAAATTTCATTATTTTCTTTAAACTATTTATTTCATAAATAGCAGGAAAAGAATAAGATTTTGTTACCAGTTGCTATATTAAAAAAATATTTACGCTTTACTTTTGTAGAGGTACAGTTGATGAAAAACTGACTGTCTTTGTTATTTTCTCTTCAAATTCAGATATTTAACTTTATGACATGTGGAAGACTTACAGTTTGGACTGATTTCTAAGACACTGACCTTACTTTGAGGTGAAGCCATTAGCCTCACTCAGTGAAGAACAAGAATTTTTAATTATGTTATTCCTCTTTCTTTTTTTCCTTTTTTGGTTATTCCTCCTCCCATTCCAACCCTTCCCAGCTGGAAAGAATGCAGTGGGAGAATACCTCTGAATGGGGAAAGAGAGAACGACCTGAAGCAGAAAAACACAGTTTAGAAGAAGAGACTAGAAAACTGAAATTACAGGTAAAATAAATAGAGGGACATCTGGAGATGAAAAAATAAACCAGCAAAAACTAAACTGAGTTGTGATCATAAACACACACAAAATAAGCTGTTGGTTAAAAATAAGGTACGTGTAATACTTTGATTTTCTGGGGAGAACTCGCTCCCAAAATTACTGTTTCACAATGTTCAAATGTGTCCCTAAAACAAGGATTATACAAGACAGAACAACCCATTCTCAGACCTGGAAAATTGGAACTCAGTGACTTGGAACTTCCATAGGGTACAGAAACAGAATTAAATATCTTTTCTTTTCTAAAAGGAGCAGGGAGACATGACAAGTCTAACAAGACCAGGAAACAAAAGTGAAGACTAGGAAGAACAGAAGAGATTAAGTAAACTTTGGTAGCTACAGAGTCCTGATAAAGGTCAAAGCAAAAAAAACCTATTAGACAAAACATTTCTCTGTCTTATTTAACATTGAAATACTTCTTAGGGGAGGGAGAACAGAAGGAACAGTCTTACTGCTTTTTTCCATATTCCTCTAAAGATCTGTTCACTTTTAAACCTTATTGTACTGCTAAAAATGATGTGATAAATTATTCCAAGACTCTTAGCTGAGCATATTTCCTTTATTTTATGCTTTTCTATGCCAATAGCTAAGTAGTAATCCAGAAGACTCCTACTTTCATTAACACTCTGAAAGCTGTGTAAGAGAAAGCAAAAAAAACCAAAAACCACCAACCAATCAGCAAGTGTGCATACGTTCGAGTTGGGCGGTGAGAAACAGTAACATTTTTTTAACTTGCCTAAATAACAAATCATTTAATCTAATTTATGTGCATTTATTGTTGAATAATTGATTCTGAGTAACTAGATTTAGGGTTTAGTTACAATAGATAACTCCTCTTGGGAAAGACTGAGATCTCTACTTGATGTCTGCTTTTAAATGTAATTTTATGATTTTTCTATATTTCTGTGGTGGGTAAGGAACAGCAAATTGAAGTTCATTCATATAGCATACCTTTCTAAAACATCTCACATAGCACCAGGTATGGACTTTTCGTTACTAGTATTTATTTTATCATAACATATCATACATATCAGAAAACATCATAACATACCACATCAGCATTTTCTTGATTTCTGTGTAATGCAAGTTATTTGACGTTGAAGATATGTCCAGAAAGATGTTCACCTGCTAAGGCATGCTACTGTTTCTCAAATATCTTATATGACTGTGCTAGTTTATTTATTTGTTTGTTTTTTTTTAAAAACAGTTGCTTGCATAGACTATTAGACATCCGTGAGCAACTCTATTAGTATCAGCACTATCTGTCAGTATCATACCTCTATATTTGATTTACAAGAAATGCAAAACATGGAATCACAGAATAAGCCGGACTGGAATGGACCTCAGGAGATATTCAGTGCTACTTCCTGCTCCAAGCATGGTCAACTCTGAAGTCAGAATTGGTTACTCATGGTTTTGTCCAGTGAGGTCTCAAAAACCTCCAGGACTGCACAACCTCTCTGGGTATCATGTTTATGATGGGCTGACCCCAGCTGGCAGTTAAGCATCCACCCAGCCCTCATTCACTCTGCAGCAGTGAGGTGCAGGGCAGAATTGGAAGGGCAAAATTGACAAAAAAACTTGTGGATTGAGATAAGGAGAGATTAATAGTTGGTGAAGGGGAGTGAGGAAAAGCAAAAAAAGAAAAAAAAAAGGGATGCAAAAGTAATCACACACCACCAGCAGACTGACTGCCTAGCCAGTCTCTAAGCAACAGTTACTTTGGAAAAACCATAACCCCTCTGTTGTTGCAAGGGACTCTTCTACCCATGGTGAAGGACTTAGTCATTACTCAATTTCAAAAGGTTCCTGTTGGCCCCTCCTTTCAGCTTGGCAACAGAACTTTTTGATCCCGTCTACAGGCAAGGATATTGCCTCTGCCTGCCCAGCCTCAGAGGGAGATAACAAGACCTTTATGCAATTCTCCATTTTGGGCTGAGAAGCATGCCCTGGGATGCATCATCACCAAGGCTGAGTGGTCTTGTAGTCTTCAGTAGTGCTGCCAGCCAGGACATCTTGCCAGGGCCTACCATAGTATCCTAAGCATACTTGCTCACTGTGTCCAGGGCTCCTGGCCTCTAGCTGCAGGGAGATCAAAAAGTATCACCATAAAACAGTTTTCTGTGACACTGAGCACCCATTGACAGCATGAGCAAAACAAAGGTCAAGAGTGTTAGAGGAAAGGACTGTGGTGAACCCTTAATGACAAAATGAACTCTTCACAACTGGAAAAAGTAAGGTAGAAACAGTCTTATGAGGAAACTACTCTAGCAATGAGTTCGTGTCCAAATCAGTCATGGCACTGGGGGCTTGGTCAGTCATATGTGGAGAAGGCAGAGATGTGTAGAGTTAGTTAGCATACTTTTTAAAGTTACTGCTGCTGTTAAATGAAAAATGGGAGTTAAGGAAGGACAGAGTTTCTTTTTCAAGGATTTCAGTATAATTTGTATCTTAGATGGAACCTCTCTATTCCTATGTAGACACATCCTGATATCACCACTGGACCTTTCTAAACTCTGAGACTGTTTCTCTCTAATTTACCCTAATACTGTAAATAACCTGAAAAGAATGGCTTTAACTTCTAATTCAGGAACCTTTTATTTCTGGGATGGTAACCTGAGCCCAAATAAAATATCACATCATATGTAGGGTTAGAAGAGTACAAAAGGATGATTTCTGTAATATGGGTTATGGTTAGGTGTTTAAGTTAGCAAAGATTGAAATTACAGATGCCTAAAGGTCTTTGTCCATACCAATCTCTATGATTATGGTTTTATTTAACAAGTAGACAAAAGAAATATACATAAGGTGTTATAGAATGAATTCCAGAGCAAAACACAGTTACCTAATGTCCTAGCTTTTCCAAAACCTGTATTTGGGAGATTATTTGGGAGATTCATTGTAGTTGCATAGAACAAAATAGTGGTATTAACCTATAAGTGGCTGATTCATACTTGTAGAAGGTATAAGCAAACAATGGCAACATTTTTTTTTTAATAACAGATTTAATAAGATCAAAAACATGGTATCAAAATACAGAAATTAAATCCTTACATCCTTTTCTAAATGATTTCAAGTTGACAATTATCTTGTTCTTTAATATCTATGTCTCCACAGAACACAGAATTTGTGCCATCTCTTGCCATTTATGCAGACTGAAGTTCTGAACCAACAGTATGTTAGTTTTAAATATTTCCAAATGCAGTTTTTGAAGGTTGATTTCAGTTGCACAAGATGAGCTGAATTGATGAAACAATTGTTATTATGCAGTTTTATTGACTGTACTTCTTGGAATGGAAAATACAGTTTGAATTAATAGCTATATTATTTGACAAATAGCATGGTGACAAATATTAAATGGATCTAACTGGTTCATCTAGGAAGGGATAAAATGAAGGAAAAAAGATCCTTGGTGGTGGTACAATTCAATACCCAAAATATGCTGTTTATGGAAAAATACTTTCTATTTCATCTGTGACTGTGACCATTAAACAAACTCATAAATTAATTTTCAGGAATAATAACTGGCTTTTTGTATTATCTCTAATGATTATGGTAAATAGCTAGTTATGAAATACTAGATTAACTGAATATGTTTTGCAGTGGACTTGTGCAGAATGCTGAACTGTGGAGCTTGTAGATGCATAGACTAATTTTTTTTCTAAGTTTAATTTCTAAATTAACTATGATAAGTTTATCTTATAGGCCTCATAGATCTTAAAATGGATTGATGAACAACATGTATTTTTAAGAGTAACCCAATTTATGTTAACATTAACTAGCAAGATATTTTTTAAATCATCAATATTTTAGATTTAAATTTTCAAAAGTAGGAAACAATTTCTTTATGTAAATTATTTGAAAAACTATCTGTGTCTGGTTTACACAGAAAGGTTTTGGTAGCAGGGGTGGCCTCTATGAGAAGAGATTCAGGAGCTGCCCCATGCCAGCCACAACTAGCTCCAACTTGTTCCAAAAGGAACCCACCACTGGCCAAAGCTGAGCCTTTGTGAGAGAAACAGTCCTGCTGACACTGAAGTCAGTGAAGGAGAAGGACGAGGAAGTGCTCTGGGCACCAGATTAGAGATTCCTCCTCAGTCCGTGGTGCAGACCATGGTGAGACAGACTGTCCCCTTGAAGCCCATGGCAGTCCATGGTATAGCAAATAGCCATAGTACAGTCCACGGATGACCTTTTGCTGGAGCAAGTGGACTTGCTCTGAAGGAAGGTGCAGCCTTTGGAAATTATATGCAGGAGGCAGACTCCTGGTAGGAGTTGCAGTCTGTTCCTAAAACACTTTCTGCATGGAAAGGTTCCATTCTTGACCAACTCTTGAAGAACTGTGGCCTGTGGGAAAAACCCATTTGATCATTTGATGGAGGAGTTTTATGCATACTTAATTCCTTTTTTAATGAAACTATGTAGGAAGTTCTGTTTTAGGTATTTACTGTCCTTGTTCCAAGCCCTAAGAGAGGGGATGGGGCTGGAGCATTGACAGTTTTTGAGGTGGTGTTATACTACACGTGGATTAAGGGCCATAGGAGAAGCAAAGTCTAGACTCTTGTGTTTGTGCACGGGCCTCAGCACCTGCTGCTGCCATCTGCTTACCAACCTCTGCTCTGCTGACTTACTGGTGTGAATGGGACAAATGCAAAAGGAGATGGAAACTGCTTCCTTGTCAACAGTGACCACAGTAAACAGTGATCTGCCTATCCACTATCTGAATGCCTGTGGACTGCCAGATGTACTTGAGGAGGCAGCAGAGTGTGGAGTAGGAGTTATATAATTTGCCTGGACGATAAGAAAGGAGTTTGTATAATACGGTCTTATACTAGTTGACACGTGTTTCATTCCTGGTTTTGTGTCACAGATCTCTTGGACTGAGTTTTTAATATATTTTTTACTCTTCATCAGAACAAAGTTCAAGAAAAGATATATTTATGGTATTGTACTTAAACCCTTTGATCTTCATCTAACACTATTCATCCAATGGAGAATTGTATTTATTACAATGTAAACCTCTGGGGCTGGTTGTTGCAATGATAAAGCAGGCTGCACAGTTTGCTCCCTTAACAGATTTCTAAAACACAATATATCTTGTCAGAATTATGACTTTGGCTACAGTTGTTTCTATATGATTTTTTTTTCTAATTATTTTCTGGTGAAATGCTCATTTCAATTCCTTAGAAAACCCACTTAACTGTAAAGCTAAAGCCAAATAAAAAGAGTTTTACAGATGTTTTCATTTCCTCTAGCAAGTTATGCATATAGTTAATAAAAAGGAGAAAAAAATTACTGGATTACAATCTGCTATGAATCAACTCTCAACATTGTACTTTTCTCACCAAATTATTTCCAGTTTCAAAAATATTTTATTCAGAATTCTTGACAAGAAAAGCTAAAAGTCCAAGAACAGATTTAAAAATTAATCTCTCATTTGCATCTGCCTAGTGGTATAACTTAATATGCTTCCAATTTTTCATTTAAGTTTAGTATTTAGATCTTTAATTCTGTTTTTCCCTATTTTATTCACTCCTGAAATATGTTCTTTATATTTTTGCTGCTGATACAAGGTCAGGAATTTTCCCTTTGGTGTTTCTGGTGAGGGTTTTTTGTTGTTTGGGGTTTTTTTTGTCTGGTGATTAAGTTGTCAGTTGGTAAAGGGGGGATATATGTGTGTTGATATAAAGTGTGTTGATGCTCAGTTCAAGTATCATTCCTTTAAATTCATCCTGTCAAATATGACAGTTCCAGTGATTAATCTTTCCAGATAAAAACTTTACCCCTATGTGGAATATCTGTAAGCTTGTCTCAGTTGGCAAGGTAATTCTTACGCTTACTGAATATTTGAAAAGAGTTCTTCTGATTAACATCTGACTTTGAAGTAGCAAACTTTCAAATTCACTTGTTGCAGGAACAGGAGTTGGACTTTGATGATCCCTGTGGGTACCTTCCAACTCAGGATATCCTATGATTCACGTTCCTTTTCAAGAAAAATAAAATAAATTAAAAAAAAATTAGAGAGAGGTTAACTCAGCCTTCAGTTTTGGGCATCTTTTAACAGTCTTGGAAAAAAAGTAGAAGGCATTATTCCTCAGCAGCATTCCTCTTAAGAATGCATGCTCATGGATTTGAACTCTGTTTTGTGATATTTCTTATCGACTTTGGAAATTTCAGTTCTTTAAACAGTCAGCAGTAGATGCTCGGAATACCTTGAGCTATGCCTTGCTGTGCTATGCATACTGCATTGCTTGCTTGCTTGCTTCCTTCCTTCCTTCCTTCCTTTCCCTCTTTCTTTCTTATCTATTTATCCCAGTATATTACACTTGAGAAATGGGCCAGTGGAAATCTCACAAAGTTTAACAAGACCAAGCGCAAGGGGATTGGACCATCTCCTGCTATCAACACAAGCTGGGGAATGAGCAGATTGAGAGCAGACCTGCCAAGAAGGACTTGGGGGTGCTGGTGGATGAGAGGCTGGACATGACCTGGCAATGTGCACTTGCACACTTGCAGACCAGAAAGCCAATTGTAACCTGGGCTGCATCAAAAGCAGTGTGGCCAGCAGGTCAAGGGGAGGGTATTCTGCTCCTCTACTCTGTTTTAGTGAGAACTCACCTTGAGTCCAGGTCTTGGATTCCCAGCACAGGAGTGACATCAACCTGTTACAGCGAGTCCAGAAGAGGGCCACCAAGATGATTAAAGGAAGGGAACACTTCTCCTATGAGAAAAGACTTAGAGAAATGGGATTGTTCAGCCTGGCAAAGAGAAGGCTTAGGGGAGGGCCTGGTTGTGACCTTGCAGTACCTGAAGGGAACTTACAAGACCAAGAGGGGGTTTTTACAAGGGTGTGTAGTGACAAGACAAGGGGGAATGGCTTCGAACTGAGAGTAGTTTTAGATTAGATATTAGGAAAAAATTCTTTACTGAAAGTGTGGTGAGACACTTGAATAAAGTTCCAAAGAAGTTGCAGATGCCCCATCCCTGGAAGTGTTCTAGGCCAGGTTGGATGGGGCCCTGAGCAACCTGGTCTAGGGGAAGGTGTCCCTGCCCATGACAGGGGGATTGTAACTAAATGATCTTTAAGGTCCCTTCCAGCCCAGACCATTCTATTATTCTATATGGAAAGAGTAATATAATTGGAAATAACCTGGTTTTTCTTCATTGGACCTTATTAAAAAAAAAAAAAAAGAGCAGTGCAGCACACCACCTTCAAGGATTAAGAACTACATAAAAATTAAGCCTTGTGCCAAAGAGATAACAGCAATAACAGCCTTTATTTTGTTATTAGATAAAGTAATTTTGTGTAGAGATTTCTTAAAAACACCAGTTGTTGTTTGTGTACTTTGGAGACAGACAGTCGCCAAATGGCATGAATACTTATCTATAGATCTGAACACCTCTTGTCTGGCCCCATCTGTTCCCATATGCTTTGCTTTTCTCAGTTTAGGAATATTGACCTCTCTGTCTTTCTTCATTCCAGAATATTTGTGATGAAGAAAAATGATAGGCTATGTAAGGTAACCAAAATTATTTCTCTATCTGAAGTTAAAATTCCCTTTTTTTTTTCATTTTTTTCTTTTTTTTTTTAAGATGCTATGAGCAAAATTTTATTTTTACTTGATGATGATAAAGGTGTTCCTTAAAAGACAGTGTTGTACCCTACAACTACCCTTCTAAATGCAGAAATATTGTGAATGAAATTACACTTTTTTTTTGGTTTTTGTAAGTGAAGTATATTTAATATATCTGGTCTCTTTGTTTAGATATAGTTGAAAAGTGAATATCAAAGAAAAACTCAAGATATTCTCAATATGTTGTTGTCATATAAGAGGCAAAAACCTGGAAACAAATTGCAAAGGAAAACAAATAATCTTCAACATTATTGAACTTTTTATCTACAAGCAGAAATATCAAACAAGAAGTCATTTAGCAGGAATGCTTAGATACCATAATAAATCCTTACTTCAAACCATACATTTTACCAAGGATATTTATTTACAAATTACCAAATCTGGCAACCATGTTGGAAGATGCCATTTCTTTAGTATCAAATAGTGTACTATGTTTAATACATTATTGTACACCTTACTCAAGCAAGTTTGTAGACATCTTTCCAAATGTTGTCTAGAAAATATTTTTGTCACTATAGAGTTAGGGGTCCTTGTAACTTAGTAGGTGATTAGTCAGTGGAGACTGCTTTTTGTGCCAATATGTATGGATATATTGTGTCTGTAAGTATTTGGAATCCAGAACTCCTCTTAAGTTGTACTACTGTAATTTTGGTATCAGTGTCAAAAACAGTATGTTAATGTCTACCCTAACATGTCAGAGGGACACCTGTTCCCCAAGGGAAGGAAAGCCAGGAGCTGAGCAGCACTTGCTTTTGATTTCCAGCAGAGCTTTCTGGTCCTTTCTACTTAAGGTCCTTTCTGAAAAGGGAGCAGGGGCATGTCCTCAGCTATACTGTCTCTAAATTGACCCAGAGCTCAGGCAGCCAAATCTCTGCCCTATTGTCATTTGATACGTAGTATCAAATGACAGTATCTGCATTAGAACACAGCTAAGACGCTACAAAACCGTAGAAGAGGGAGAGTGTCTAGCCTAATTCACCAAAATATTAAGTTCCTTCTGCTCAGAATAATTAAATATGAGCTGAGTTTTTTGGGAGCTTTTTTGTTTGTTTTTTTTTTTTTTTTTTTTTTTTTTTTTTTTTTTAGTATTGTTTTGTGATTATTGGTTGCTCTGGTAAATTCATCAATTAACAACCTTTATGTCATGTTGAAGGTCAACACTAGTGATTGCTGACCTTCAAATGGAAATGACTGTAATGGGTTTCTGTATAGTTGAGTGGAAATACCTTTTACCAAGCCTAATGGCCTAGAACTGATAAGTTTAAATCAATTACTCTACATTCACACTCTTGTGGTTTTATGATTACTAGGTGTAAAGGTATCTGCAGTTCTGAATTGTCTTAGTCATTTACAACTCATCACACAACATATAGAAGCCACATACCATGATTGAAGAAGGTGCTTTTTCGTGAGAACTTATATTTCTAGCTAACTGAGTGGAAGTGAATGCTTTTGGCAGTTCTGCATCCCTGGCTCCCATGGTATAAGGCGGATCAATTTACATGAAGAATATTGTTGGTAAAATCTGAAAGGTCATGGTACTCAGACATACATAATAGTCTGCCTTCTGAAAAATCAATCTGTCTGAATTGATTAGGTGAAGAAAGCTATTGATGTTTCTGTTTGTTTCAGAAACTGATGGTTATGTTGAGAGTGAACTTTATTGCCATTGACCTTATTGGGACTTCTTAAATCTAATAAATAGGGGGTTTTTGGATTTAAATACAAGAATAATCTTTATGATTTAGAAAATATCAATTCCATAAATCTAAAGTTTTTAGGAAATTGTGCTATAAAGAGAAAGAACATAAGGTCTTAGAATAAAATAATGAGAAATAGGAAAACTAGTCTATAATCTACTCTGGGGTAGATCCTCTTAAAACTATTTCAGTGATGCTCTTTCACATAATAATAAATCACTGCAGATGTGATTGAGGTGTTCAGTTCTCATCCAGCCTAAAATCTAGCAGTTAAGCTGCTATGAAGACCATATTATTTTTGTTCATCTTTCATTCTATATATAGAATGAAAATATACTGAGAAGCATATAAGCAACACTCCACTCAAGTCTCTGGACTTATTCCAGTATAAGTGGGCAAGTTTTTGTCTTTCAGTCTCCTGGGCTGTTAATGCTCAATTCTAACACTGTCGAGCTCCTCAGAGAAATATTTTAATCTTACAGATTTGAAAACAACATTAACATGAAACATAATAAATAATTTGTGAAAAGAGGCAGGCAGTGTTTGGGATCAAGGAGATTTATTTTCATTCTCTATGTTTACTTGAACTTTTCAGAAAATAAGATTCTTGAGAGACATTGCATTCCAACTTGAAAATTAGT
Organism: Pipra filicauda; assembly: GCF_003945595.2. NCBI lineage: Eukaryota > Metazoa > Chordata > Aves > Passeriformes > Pipridae > Pipra > Pipra filicauda. The sequence goes on along the minus strand of NW_024104776.1, from coordinate 2,250,921 downwards.
CTTTTACCTTAAAGACAAACTTTAAAGTTTTGATAGTAAAGGGTTCAAACTGGATTGAGGTGTAAAATTAATTTGTAGTGACAATGATAGACTTTTGACTTCCACATTTAGAACTTTTTTTTTAATTAAAGAAGACGGAGTGATTGTTAACGCCGAAAGTTGGACTGTTTAGGTCAATAGGTGTTCAACCTCAACTGTTACCAAGAGAACAGAGGCAATTGTATAATTTTTTAGCAGTACTTGGAACATAAGCTTAGTGTTACTGTTCAATTTATGTAGATCTTTTTTGTTATTTTATACTGCATTAAGATACTTCAGTACTTTATTTATTTAGTTCTGTTCTGATGTTGTTGTATATAATAGTGGAATGCTTTAAAATGTATTTGTCACAGCAAGATTTAATGAGAGGATTATTTTTTATCTCATTGAGATTTTGTGAATTTGCTTAACTGTCCTGTTGTGGTTGTACTAGTCACTAGTTACCTTCGTGTATAACAGTACATACTGCTACAGTACCCCAACTTTCATACTTCATCTCAAAATAAATTGACCTTAAACTTGTATCATATTAAGACACCTGAATCTGCCAGTATGACCTCTGAGTACAGTTACCCAAAACATGAGAAATTATCTGTCCTACCAGCTTCTTCAAGGTGAAAAAAAACAGAAGGTCTTTGCTAACCGTGTCTCAGACTATCAGCCTTTGTATGACAGGGACTATACATACTGCTTTTATTTGGAACATTATTGTATTTGAAAAATTGGTGTGGATTCATATGGATACAAATAATTACAACAATAGTATTATAGTCAGGTCTGTTAGATGAAGACTTGATTGTATTAGGTCTTTGAATAGGGTTTAATCCCTTAGTTTATGCATCACTAGAGTTTGAGCGTTAAACCATTTAAAAAAAAGTCTGTGCAGATGTATCATTGCTATAGCATGGTACTAAAAAATCAGTGTTCTGTAACAAAGGACACCAAGAATAAATGTATTTTTAGCACTGTACAGAGCATAAAAACAACCTGGGCACTTTGGGTTTGATGTTCATCGACAGTTCCAAGGTTCCCTTTTTTTTGCAATAAGGTATTGATTATTTGATGAGTTCTGTGAACACTCTGAAACTCTGCTGTAATTCTCAGTATTACTCTTTATGTTCATACAAACTGTGAGAATAAGCTGTATTTTCTTATATATTTTTCATATGTCTCAATGTCTCTGCTGTCTCAATTTCTTCAGATTCGTGTGTTAGTAGTAATCACTCAAGTCTTAAGATTACATACTTTGAATAGCAAGATGTAGGTATGCCTAAGTCTGTATACATACTGTGTGTTTCTGCTCATCTGCATATTTATATAAAAATATGGACCATATATTGTCACTTTAAACTATAAATCATAAGTATCTTGCTTTTCCTTGGAAGGCAGTACAATTTAACATTTTACACATTGTTCACACTGAAAGAATTTTTATTTTCATTTCCACATGAGTGCAGTGAATGCAGACCTCAAAAATCAAATCAAATCAAATCAGAGGCAGTACTCAGATATATTCTATTTAAAGGTTTATAGATTTATAGCACGTCTTAATCTAATCTTTGATAGTGAACAGTCCTTTTTCTTCATTTTCAGCTATGAAGGAGGTAGAGAAGGCATGTTGGAGGTATTAAACTCTTTGAATTTTATGGGATTTTTTAGAAACAATACCAAGGAAGTTATACTTCAGACTTACGATAATACAGTGATATGACAGAAGTAACACCATTGAGATGCTCTGCTCTAGAATAAAATATTTCAAATAATTTTTATCAGAAATAGTTCATTACATGACAGCAAAATCCAATGGTTTTGTTGGTGTAAGAAAAAATTGTACTGAAGGTATAACTATAAATCTGCATGCTTTTAAGAGATAAAATAGTCAAATATTTTCACTTGAAATTGAAAATTGAGCTCTTACAATTTAATGAAACAAAAGGAATAATATTGTCAAAAATAAGTGTTCTGTCACTATAGAAATTGTCAATTTAAATTGGGATGACAAATAAATTTTCTTTCAGTTTTTCATACAACTGAAACTTTTAAGTCACTTTAGCACCTTTTCCCTCATCATTCAATATTATATTCTGAGCTAACTCAGTTAAATGTTTTACTTAGGTGGTTATGTCATTAATTTCTTTTTCACTAATAAATTTAATTCAGACCTATATTCTTAGTAAGTGTGTATGTAGAAAAAGTTGTGTTATCTGGCTTCATTCCAATGTTTCACTGTTTAACTGAAACATTATTGAAAAGATTAAGTAAAAATTATTTACACCAAAAGTAACTAGGGTAGCTTTTAAAAAGTAGAAATAAATCAGATATTTTAGCGTGTTTGGACATGTGTTGGAAGGAAAGAAAATTGAAGGGAAGGGAAGTCTAAAAAGAATAAATGGGTACTCTTATCAAGTACTCTGACAAAAGACATGACATAAATTACTATATTGAAACGTATTTAAACATTTTCCAGTGGTGTTACAATCTGTGGAAGCACACATGCTATAGTATAGAATGCCTCAAATTTTGCCATAGGAAGGAATAAAGAATAGCAGATGGTTAACACTCTTTGAGATATATGTCCCATTTTATTAAACTCTAAACTTCATTCATTTAATGAATTTTTATTAAACTTTTAAAATTCATTACTGTCTTTTTTTCACAGCTAGGTAATGAGGTTTAATTTAGGAAGAACTCTAAGTTCTTAAAAGTGTTTCTGTGTATTGTTCCGAAGTGTAAAAAAAAAGATCAATGTAGGATAAATTAAAAGAAGTCTGATTTGCAGTGTCTGTAATGTGATTCTGGACAAATGCAGTAGCTGTAACCATTACAAATTGTTTTCTACTCCACATGTGTTTTATTTAGTGAAAATAGAGTGTGTTGTTTTGCTACAGAAAAGAGAAAAACATACAATAAGATGTGTGTAGCTATAGTACAGTGCCTACAAGGTAATTAATTCTCTTGCAGATATTCAGAGTTTACAATACCACCGTTGGTCCCTAGTAGGTAATGGACGGTAACTGATTTTTTATATTGTGTCTTACTGTAACTTCAAGTCATCTCTTGAGTGGCAACTCGTGTAGAAAAATGAGGAGAAAGCATTTGTTCTTGTTGATCTATAAAAAAAATAATTGAGTTGTGGGCTCGTAGAGTGGTCTTGTTTTGTCATTTCTGCATTTGTGGCTACATGTGGTCGCCTTTTCGTCCTAAAACAATAAATCCCAGTGTTTCTGCACTACTTTCTTCCTAGTTAAGAGAAATGTATTTGCAGCCCTATATGTATAAGAAATCACCTCTGTCATATATAATTATAAGTACTGTAGAAGAAAAAATCCAGTGTGGCCATACCTTACATCATAATTTATTCTAATTCAATTGAAGTGATGGTGGTGATATTCAGGAAACAGACAATAACAGAATTCAAGATGTTGATCTGAGGAAAGGAAAGATGTGGTTTTGAGATTTGGAGGGGGATTGTTTATTTGTTTGTTCAAACAAAGAAATTGTTAACCCCCAAATAATCTAGCGTCACTCATCTTTCTGCACAAAAATAAATAAGTACAACAAACTCATAAATCAAATTTGCCAAATTCAAACCCAACAGATGCTACTCCATCCACTGTTATTAATGAAAAATATTTTAACATTCTTCAATACCAAAATTTGTTTTACTAGTATTTCTATAACTATGCTATCCTCAAGTACTTTATAGCACTGCATAACACTTTAATGTGGCCTTCAAATGCTTAAGAAAGAAGATATTATTCTTTCTTGGATCAGGGCTTATCGTTATGATAATGAAAAAGTTATAGAATCATAGAATCAGCTGGGTTGGAAGGGACCTCTGAGATCATCAAATCCAACCCTTGATCCACTACCACCATTGTACTAGACCATGGCACTAAGCGCCACATCCAGTCTCATCTTAAAAGCCTCCAGGGACAGAGAATCCCCCCCTGGGTAGCCCATTCCAATGCCTGATTACCCTTTCTGTAGAGAATTTCTTCCTAAATAAGTATGGATTGGATGTAACGTAAACAACAGTACACAGGCCATGGTACTAGAAATAATTTGGCAATGGAACTATATTTTTGTAAGGACCTTTGTGATTCTCTTACTATTTTACAGGAGAGTAGTGAAAATCTGAACCAATGTCCATAGTGCTTTAGAAACAATTGTTTTTCAAACATGAGTCATTGATTTTTTTTTTTAAAGAAAAGACTTTTAAATGTGGAAAAAAAAATCCCACAATTTCAACAAAAGTTAATTTTATTCTCATCCTCTTTTCTGATTTCAAAACATTCCACAAAAAACTTGCAGCTTATAAACTGTTAAGTTTGTTTCCATCAGGATGTATTGAATGCTTCAATAATGTAAAAAAATTGCGGTGTTCACACTAAAAGATGAAGGATATTGAAGACAATTAAAAACCTTGAATGTTTATAGTTTTTTGATAAATGTATGCATTCTCTGAATTAGGAAGAAATAAATTTTCATGAAATTATATGCCCTAACCCTATTGTGACTACAATTTAGTAATCTGTTACTAATTAATTAGGTAATGAAGGATTAGAAATCACATTTTATGAATTTCCAGGCCTATTTTTCACTGTCCTAGTTAGTTCTTATCCAATACCAAATTATTTTATTTTTTTCAAGTGTTTTTTTTTTTCCGAAATGTTTCAGGTCATGAAATTCAGCTTATAATTTATTTATAAAGAATTTATTATTAGTGACCCAAATATATGATGACAACTCGCAAGAGGTTTTCAAGGAGATCTTTCAGAGTGTGTGGTACTTACTAGCTTCTAAATGCAGATAGGGTAATTTCATTGAACAGTGGACACAACTCACACAGAAATGTTAAACCAAATGCTTCAGGATATGCTTATATTAAATTTCATAAGAACAAATCAGGCTTACGTGCAGAAGTTTTGCACTCTGGAATGCTGAAGGTCATATACCAATCAACAGAAGTTGTGAAAACTGGAGTTTATGAAGAGCAATGACTAGAAATGTTTTAAATTCCATTTTTTCCTCCTATAGAGGAAAAAAATATTTTTCTTCTTAATGAAAACAGGATTTGTCTCCAAATCTTGGACATGATTCCCTAACTTACATATATTACTTTGGAATATTAGAGTATGTCCTATATCATCTTTTATAATTTTCTGAATAGGTATATTCATTCCATGCATTTGTGTTTTGTCCATTATAAAGATGTGTTCACATAAGGAAATAATAAAATAGAATGAGTTGATGAAAAAACCCAACATATCTATAATCAAAACAATATAATATTTGAAAAGGAGTTTTAAAAATATTGATATTCAATACTGTAAGCTAAGATTTCATTTGTTCTTTATGCTAAATACAGTACAGTAAGGGATTTTTTCTTATCCTGAAAATAACTTCTCTGAATATGGTGAGACATGGAGAGTACAGAACTTTGGGACTTTTTTTTAACCTACAACATTGATATCAATGACAAGGCAATTTATAAAACATAGCTATGTTACATAATCCTAAATAGTATATGTAGAATGATAGAATAATAGAATCACAGAATGGTTTAGGTTAGAAGGGACCTTAAAGATCACTTAGTTCCAATCCCTCTGCTATGTGCAGGGACACCTTGCCCTCAACCATGTTGTTCAGAGCTCCATCCAACCTGGCCTAGAACACTTCCAGAGATAGTGCATCCACAACTTCTCTGGGAAACCTGTTCCAGTGCCTCATCACCTTCACAGTAAAGAATTTTTTCCTAGTATCTAGTCTAAACCTGCTCTCTTTTAGTTTGAAGCAATTCCCTCTTGTCCTGCCACTACATGCTCTTGTAAAAATTCCCCCTCCAGATCTCTTGTAGGCTCCCTTCAGGTACTGGAATTTGATCACCCTTCTATTAGGTCATACCTTCTATTTTCCAGGCTAAACAAACCCAATTCTATCAGCCTTTCCTTGTACTAGAGCCGCTCTATCCCTCTAATCATCTTGGTGGTCCTCCTCTGGACTTCTCCCAACAGATCAATGTCCTTTCTGTGCTGGAGACCTCAGAGCTGAATGCAGCACTCCAAGTGGAATCTCACCAGCACAGAGTAGAGGGGCAAAATCCCCTCTCTTGCCCTTCTGGTCACACTGCTTTTGATGCAGCCCAGGACACAGCTGGCTTTCTGGTCTGCAAGTGCACATTGCCAGGTCATGTCCAGCCTCTCATCCACCAGCACCCCCAAGTCCTTCTCAGCAGGGTTACTCTCAATCTCTTCATCTCCCAGCCTTTATACCAGGGATTGCCCCATCCCAGGTGCAGCACCTTGCACTTGGTCTTGTTAAAACTCATGAGATTCCCATGTGCTCACTTCTCAAGCTTGTCCAGGTCCCTCTGGATGACATGCCAACCTTCAGGTGTGTCAACAGCACCACTCAGCTTGGTGCCATCTGCTTATTGTTGTGGCTGCACTTGATCCCTTTGTCTTTGTCATTAATGAAGATAGTAAATAACACTGGTCCCAATATGGACCAGTATATAAAATATAGTTTGGTTACATAAATAAATATAAATAATATAAAAATAAACATAAATAAGCATGTTATGCAGCCACGGAGAATTATCGGAATATTATGGACCATCCAATTCATGGCATGTTCCAAAACTCAGGCACATTGATGTGAACTCGCATTCTTACACCTTCACACAGTAAATCAGCATAATAACAGAATCAGAAATGCTTGACAGATGCTATTCATGAACTCTAAAATAGACACTGTGCAACTCTTATTCTACATGGTGTACAATTCTTTTAACAGAATTACTATAAATTCTGATATTCAGTATCTGAAATTAAATGAGTACTCTGTGTATAAATTACTAATGAGTGGGTTTGCAATAGGGAAGGTAAGCTGAGTCTAGCTTGGATGTGCATCTAGGCTGGAGTATTTAATATCCGTCTTGGAACTGTGGCCAAAAGGATAAGGCTTTGTATTTTTCTAATACTTAAACAGTGCTTCTGGGCTAAGGAACTTCACTTGCACTGGAGTATTTGTTCAGTTTGGCTCCAGAGAAACAGAATCTGTGTTTCATAAGATCAGCTAAATTGATATTTAGAAATGTCACCCATGATATGGTGGCCTTTTCTAATATATCCCAAGGTAAACATAACCTTTCACTCAAAATTTTTGTTGTTGAAATTATGTGGTCATATAGCCTATTTCTTATTTGGAACCTTTAATATTTAAATGATATTTAAAAAATAACTGGATTTATAAGCAGATTTGCCTTTTTTTTTGCCACTCAAGATCATTGATTTCTACTATTTATACATATGGTAGAAAGCATGCCATTAGCATGGTAGGGAATGGTTGAGCAGAAGTTAAATGTTTGATCAAAGAATTCCCACTGAGGAGGGGAAAAATGAACCTTGTTAGACTAAACAAAAAGGAATTTTTGGTATGAGAAATATATATGGGTGGAAAGCATACATACCAACTAAAACTTTTTGTGAAATGGTGCTATCCTTCTATGCACAACCTTCAGAAGCCAAGAAGAATGCTGTAGTATTTTCATCTTTAAACTTTTTTACTTTTTTCTGTGTATTGTGTCCTCTTACCCTTTTGCCCTGGCCTGCTGAAAAATTAGGCATAATTCCCCTGATGACACCAGCAAACGTTGACAGAAAAATTATGCTCATAATAGTCCTCAGGTAAATTGCTCAAGGGACCTGTCAGAAATGCCTTACTGTTCTTGTAGCACACACATTAGAGTTACCTTCTGGGTGATCTGAGGGAAGAATAATGTTGCATACTTTCTTTTAGAGACTGGAAATAATAATATTATCCTGCAAGAAGGCTTTAGATGTGCTTTGAAAATTTCTTATTGTGAATCCTTTCCACCACACTGTACTAACTCAATGGCTTTTAGGAACATATCAAAATTACACAGTTTTGGAGTGGGTTTTTTTAAACCTTTGTGCCAGGCAGCATTTCCACATAGTTACTGCAGAGGTCTATTCTTCAGGAAAAAAACCCCAACAAACAATCAAAACAAAAGGAGAATCAGCCCACCAAGGTGATTACATTGCTATGAGGTAGGCAGCTCTCAATTTAAAAATCTAGTCAAGTACAGTGTATCAGTAAGAAAGAAATTTTAACTATAAAATATGAATAAATTAATATATTGTGCTAATATAAAGAGTTAATGTGTATTTAGAACAACTTTATGAAATTGCTTAAACAAGGTAGTAGGATAACCTAGGTGGGAATGTTGCTTTTAACTTATCCATATGTATTAAATATGTAGCAGCTGTATGAAATGGGTAAACTGAACTAGACTACGGTATGCATGAGATATATAAGATAACATATAATACAGAAGGAGTGTATTTACAGAAGGACTGTAACTGGCAAAATTAATGATTTTTTCAGTGTGATAGCAACCATCTCAAAATGCAGCATGAGGTTGCAATAAAAAAGAAGTGAACAAAAAAATATATTGATGTTTTAGACAAGGTGTTCATATCTCTTCTCTCCCCCACCCACAGAAATTGTATCCAAGTGGTATTCAGAGATCTTGTTTATAGATGTTTGAGAGTGGTCTTGTTCAAAATACAAGTCCTGAATGGATTACAATATTTCCTAACTGAAAAATGGGATCTTGGACAAGTCCATTATGCAGATCAGCTTCATAAGACTTGTGCAGTGACACTCTGATTTTGGGAAATGCAGAAGTTTTGTTGCAGTGCTGTGCATCATCGGTCTGACTATACACTAAATTTGACATGAGAAAATTATGTTGCCTTCCCTGAGTGTACTCATACCATTTGTGCACATCATACCCAATAAATCTGACTTGGAAATTTTGATTTGTCGTACTCATTTGCTAAGTAGGACAGCTATACATGTTGCTGAACACTTGAGCAGTATGACCACCTAAGAAAGGTAAATTGTGATAAAACTAGGTGTTTCTTTTGTAGTTTTCCTACTTATTCAAGGTGTGATAAAATGGATTAATTGAATTATTTTCCTGGTATAATTTGTTACCTTAAATATGTGTAGCTCTTTGTTAGTGGAGCAAAATCATATTTTAAGAAACAGAGCTTCAGGGCATGTTGTGGCAGCCAGGGCAGGTGCAGCAGATTTCAAGGAAGGGTGCATGGGAAGTGCTTGTCTCCCTAGAAGTCCATTCCACTATCTGAGTGGGAGACCAGGAATAGGACCTGAGGGAATGGCATGAAGCTGTATGGTTTGGCAATGGAAAGGGGTCACCAGGGAAGTGGTCGCAGCACCAAGCCTAGTAGAGTTCCAGAAGCATTTGGACACATGGTGTGATTTTGGGGTTGTCCTATGAAAGGCCAGGAGTAAGACTTTTATAATCTTTGTCGGTCCCTTCCAGCTCAGGATATCCTGTGATTCTGCGTTTCTGTGACATGGTGCATGAATGTTTCTTAAAGCAGTTTAGCACTTTTTTTTCCCTTTCTTTTCATGTTGTGCTTTGGGATTATGACTGTTGTATTCTTCCATTTTCTGTGCAGTCTGGCTTCTTGATGCTATGGTTAGAAACTAAAAATTAAATTAATAATCCAATTATACGTCATGTAATTTATTGTTGTGGTTTAACCTGGGTAGGTAGATCAGCCCCACAGAGCAGCTCACTCACTTCCCCACCTGGTGGGATGGTGGGGTGGAGAATTGTGAGGTTAAAAATGAAAAAAGCTCGTTGGTTTAGATAAAGACAGTTTAATAGATAAAGATTCATATACAAGCAAAGCAAAAAAATTAAATTCATTTCCTACTTCCCATCAGCAGTCAAATGTTTAGAGTCATTCCAGGAGAACAGGGCTATATCACACCTAACAGTTATTTGGGAAGACAAACTCCACCACTATGGGAAATTTCTTCTTGAAGGAACAAATCTGTGAGGTAGGAATAGTGGACAGGGAGACAAACACAGTGATTTCACTTCCAAAAGGACTCCGCTCACTTAGTAGCTCCTGGTTTCCCTGTAGCCATCAATAAACAGGAACACACTGTACCTACAGAGCCAATAACATAAGGTTAGTATAACTGTGTAATCCAAATATCTAGTTACTAACCCAGTTACAATGACATTAAAATTTACAGGATGAAATACCTAGGTAATAAAGAAAATGTTCTGTAGGAATACAGTTAAATTTGTGGTACCTAAATTACTCAGGTTTTCACTTTTTTTCTCTGATATTTTGTTCATCTTTCTGATGTCAGTCTAGTATCTAAGACTGGTACTCATCCTCGAGAGGGATAGGGTGGGGGAGAGGATTACAGAAAGTTATCAGTCATGAGTTCTTTTCACAAAGAAGTTTATTACTGGTGGCCATTTCTTTCTTCTCAGATGTGAGTCTGTCATGGTATTATTTTTTTTTAATGTTTTCAAACACAATGCTATTGTTTAACTTTTATTCATTGGTTGACACCTAAAAAACTGCGATTGTCTTTGCCCCTTAGTGAAGACATTTTGCAATTATCAGTTTAGGTTGTATGATACCCTCCTTCAACTCCAGTGTAACATATGGGATAGCGTTTGTTATTCATCAGCTTTGTATATTTGTTAGACCTTTGCCATAAATAATATTCACAGTCAACAGTTACTTGACTGCTAAACTCAATTCTGGTGAAGATAAAACATGAGATATCTCACTACCAAGATAACAGAAATCCTGTGGCCTTCCACTAAAAGGTCAAACTACTATATGGACTGGCATCACCACCACACTCTCGGTATAAACTTTGGAACATATTCCATGTAGACACCCTTTACTGTATGGATATTTTCATTTGGGTTTTGTTCTCTTTGGTTTAGGAGTTTTTAGTGATTTTTTTAGAGGTTTTTTTTTTTTCTGATTTTGAGGCTAATTAATGAAATTAGTTGAGACCTGTTGATCCTCTAGCAGGTAATTATAGCCAAGCTACACTACAGTTTTTATTGTATTTACCTGAATGTTCCAAATTAAGTTACGTAAGATTCATTGTCGATAGCGAAAGAGCATTTGGAAGAAAAAGATTAATAAAAAATTAATCTTTGAAAAAAAGGAAAGTAAAGTATAAGTCAATATAGAATGCCAAAGCATATCCACTGTGAGCATATCCACACTCCTGTTCTGTAGCATATGCAAGGCTTGATATTCTAAAGCCTTACTCAGTGACCATTTTTCCTGTTTTAACTTTTCATAGAAGGGGAGTGAGGGACAGTGGTGTCTTCAGTGATATATTATGAAACTAAACATCTTCAGTGGACAGCCTACTTTTCTTGTATTTTGCTTTCCCAGCTCCTAACTGATAACAAAACAAACAAAAAAATTGCCTCTCCCCACGCTCTAAAATACTTCCTTTCAGAGTGAAATAACATTTAGTTGTAGTTATGTACCCGTCCTAACACCTGTTTTCAAAATTCTCCTCAGGAACATGGGGACTTGAATAAAAATTTTTGCTACAATGCTGTAAATCTCTATAACTGAATGGCCTGGGGTCTGTGGGTTCTTTTGAAGGTGGCTTGTTTAAATCCATACATAACTGATTATACCACATCCTGGCAGAGCCTGATCACATGGAAATCTATAAAAGCTGTAAAGTGGTTCAGGTAATACCCATAAAAGAAAATGATTGACTTGGGAGTAGAAGGAAAGGCTTATCTGGTCACAAATAAATTCTTTTCCAAGATATTGTGAAGATACTACTTGTAAAGGAATTTGCTGGGATTGAGACTGAAGAGAAAGGTTAAGAGGACAAGTTCATATTAAAAGTTCAATATTAAGAGTGATTATTGATAAAAGAGGAAAAAACAAACAAAAAGGTTTAGTAAGAAGCCTTACATAGTAATTTTGGCTCTAATGACTTTGAATGGATTTAAACATTTGAACAATATTTACTGTTTTTTAAAAGAGAAATATGAGAAGTAAGACAAGAAAAGAAGGTTGTTATTCCTCTGTGTACGTATTACACACAAGCTTTAAAAGTTAACTTTGAATATCCTTTTTGTACTATTAAGTATTTTTGTAGTGGATGGTTCTTTTTGCAATTTGTCTTTCCAACTCATTAAAATTCAAGAACTTTTGAAATCAGTAAACTGACATTTATGTCCTCAGAGCAGAGAGGATAATAAATCTTTTACCTTGAAAATCTAGTTGTTTGATGCATCAAAGTCCTGTGAGTAGAAAAACTAAGGTAATACTGTTACTTAGGTCATATATGATGGATTCTGCAGATATGGAACACTGTATACCATAGATGTCTGTACTGCAGTCTTAAGAGCTAAATTTGCTGTTGAGTTTTGTTTTCTATTTCTGTGAATCGGATGGTTGCACAAGACTTTTCATTGCTTCTTCTTCTGACAGTTGTTGTCAACAGACCTGAAGAACTGCTAAATGAAACATAATGGTCATTTCTGTAATTTCCAGCAGGAAAAAGGACTCATAATTTTACAATATTTGCATCAGCAAGTGTGATAGTGGTGTGATGCCATTGTCAGTGTATGCTTCGTGCCTGCTAAGCAGAATTTCTTATTTGGCATTTTAAATCTGTGGAGACCTGCCCTTGTTTAATAAAAGACAGATGTAAAGTCAGGAGTGTCTTAACTTGAATTCAAACTCCATGTATACATATTTGCTAAAATACAGGTAAAGCAGGCAGCTGCTTTTTGACCCAGTTTAAAGGTATATGGATCTACTCAGAGACTATTTTATGCAAAGAAGGTTGGTAACATCCATTTCTTACACCCTTTTTTGCAAATTTGAGGATAAACAATCATGCTGAGTAAATAATTTTCCTGCTTACTGAATTTTGTTAGTCTTCTTGACATATCTGTTAATGGTGTTGGAAATACCACTGGGTATTAAAGTAAGTAATTATTAGAAGTAGTTGATAGCTTAAAGAAAATTTTCAGTAAACTATATGATGATATGAGATTTTTATTTGCTGCATCTATCCAACTGACAATCGATAAGGATGAAAGGTTTTGATGTACACTGTATTTTATGCCTTTTATGCCTACCCTGGAGAATTTTCAAGCTATGTGAGAGGAATTTTATATAAGTTACATCAATAAATAGACTACTTTCAGTGCTTTTTTAAAATTACTATTACAGTACTCTAAAAATTCACTATTCTTTATTTGTTTCTGACCAAATATGAAAGCAATGATAGCCCTCAACAGGTGGCATTAGTAGGAGGTCACAACAATATTTACCATAAGTATCTACATGGCATCAATGTGACACAGTCTTTTGTGTATCATTTTGAAATTTAGAACCGTATTGCAGAAGTATCTCCAAATTTCTGAAACTATGTGAATTTAAAGAGGAGAACTCCTAGTTGAGCTCTGTAATGGTACATCTCCTCTGCCATCCCCATATAATGATCTTATTGAGAGAATTTTTCCTTGAAGATGCTGCATTATAATGCATAATATATAAATATTATTTCTTGTCAATCCTTAATGAGGTGGTCATTTAGGAAAAAAGTACTGGATTAAGTCTTAACAACATGTAATTCCTACTCACATATCTTTCTGTAAAAATTCATGAATGGCCTAAAGGGTCAACAGAGACTGTTTGCTCCATCTCTAATGCATCATTCATTCAGAACAGCTTCATCTTTTGTAATACCGCAAATTCTCATGATGGAATATTTGTATCTCATAAAATTAACTTGAAAATCATATTTAACTCTTCCCAAATCTGTATATGAATGCAGAAGGCCTAAGAGAACCACTTAGAAGGTAAAATATTTTAGTTAATTTTTACTCAGTAGTTGATCTTAATCAGTAATGATTAATAGCCAGCATTAATACACTAGATGAGTAGAGCTAAATTATTTGCAATGTTTCCTGTATCTAAGTAGCTTCAAGATATGATATCTGAATAAAGATTTAAAATAATACCCACACTAATAAAGTCTAGCTTTGAGATTATGTTTATTTCTCTGTGCTTTAGGGGCATTAATTTTGATCTACATTTACACAATTTGTGATCTGTAGCTGAGAAATCATTCAAAGCTAAAAAATTGCAAAGAAGAGATGACTATGAGCGCAATATGAATAAAAGTGAAAATAAGATTCTTGACTTGGTTTAGTTTTGGTATAGTGTACTGTAAGTTACTGTAATAAACAGTAGGTCTCTCAAGGTAGTGATATTTTAAGCACTAAACTTCTTGTTGGGTAGGTAATTTTAGCTAATGCTACAATTCCTTTCATGATGGGGAAATTTTTTAATCTCCATGATTTTTTTCTGAGTGTTGCTGTAAAAAATCAAAGTAAAATAGGGTAAAAGAACACAGAATCTTTTGGTGTGAGTAGCTGCCATATATATACATGTATTTATGTTCTACCAAAGTAAATAAGGAAGACTTTTCATTTCAAGAATTTTAAGCATACTGGGATATCATCAGTAAAACTTCTACACTCAGTTAAATTTAGCTTGCTGTATTTTAGTAGAGGAATCTTAGATTTAGAGTTTCTAGATCTTCAACGACATTTTTTTAAGTAATCAAAGTGTCCCTCAATATTCTTGTAACAAGAATTAACAGGAAGTCCCCCACTAACTGAATAGAATAGGTTCTGAAATTACTATATTTTCATTTTCACAAAAGCTTTGCTTAGGTAGCCCTAGCCTCCCCTAAAGGTTTTCCTAAGCAGAGAGGCATTTTTTTAAAAATCGTGATTCTTAAAATAATTTTATTTGTAAAGATGTCTCCTTATTTTCATTGCTTTGATTTAAAAACAATGTTCACATAAAGTGAGTTATAAAATAATTTAAGTATGGATAAAGCAGCAAATCTGTGGGTTTTAACTTGTAAGAAATACATGGTTCATTTGGTTTCTGCATATTGATCATGCTGAGAATATAAAAACCTTGATAAAGTGGCAAAGATTGCAATTTGAACAAAAGGAAATGAAGCTGAAATATTAAGAAAGCCTTTGGATTAACATTGGCAAATGAAGTCTCAAAAATTTATCCACATTCCGAATCTGTGTTTTGTTTCATATAAACTGTGAAACATCAAAGTTGGAAATTAATGTAATCTATTGTGAACATAAATGATATATTGTTCATATTGACGAATATTCAACACCGAAATACAGCTGCTAAAATCAAAGAACATGGAGAGAATATTAGCTTGTGCATAACAGTAATTTAAAAAGAAATGCAGAGAGGGTAGCGACATCATTTTCCTGTGATATTTAACTTCAGTACAATTGAGACTGCAGATGTTTTTAGGTACCATTCAGAGTAGTTGCAAAAAAAACTGTTGAACAGATTAGAAAAGTGAAAGACAAAATTGTTAGAGTTTGGAGAACCTGAAGTACTGCCCTACTAACAAGTGTCTCAGTTGGCTCAGAATGAGCTTTTTGGCTACTACCAAGCAGCAGCAGGGCTACTGCTGAGTAGTTAACATGGCCATCCTGCAAGAAGATAAATAGTTCAACGCTGTTCTACCATTTCACCACCACCATTTCCATGATTACCATAGAAACAATCAAGTATGAGATGTTGCTGACAAAACTGCAGACTGCAGCTACAATCCTTAACTTCAGAAAGGCTGAGCTTCATGATTGATCAACCTGAAACTTAACAATGGGCATTTTTTCCTGCATTTTGTAGTCTGTACTTTTTCAGTGGAATAAGCAGGGGCTAAAAAAAGTCTTGAAGTAAGTGTGGATTGATTGTTGGGTATTCAGACTTTGGCTACCAGCTTATATGTCACTTTTTCTGCTGGTGCATTTATGTCTGCATGTGGTCATATTTACTTGGCAGAATCTCAATGGAATATAATCATGTAATAGTTTTTACGTGAGAAGAAATGAAAATGAGATTTCATCATAGTTCTCATGATTGATGAGATTTGTAAAATAAGAGAGAGTCCAATTACTAAACGGTGTTTCAGGCAAAAAGATCACTGAGTTTCTCAGTCACTGCTGACTGCTAATCAATTTGTTGAGTGATGATTAAAATGTTTTGCTTTGACCTAAAATGACTTTGCAGTTTGAGTTCTAACTAAATGGCTCTTTCTGATAAGGAACTGCATTCCTTTTCTGTATATAAGTTTCAGGTCCCTGTTTTAAGATGAAAAATTATGAGTAGCTCTTTTAGGGTTTTATAATTTCCTCCATTTTTTACCTACTCAAAACAGGAATTTGTCATCTTCATAACACTTGCATCATTTTTTTGTTCATGAAGGTAGGAAAAGAGGATGAAATACATCAAAGATAAAGAAGATGCTGATGTTTTCAGTCTATTTTTTAAGATCTTTCTCCTTAACATTTTGACATACTCATTTTCTGTTTCATAAAGGATGGTTGAGACAACAGTGTAAAAAAGTACCTATGTAAATGCAGGTGAACTTCTATTCACAACAGTAGAATCATGTTTCTTAGATAAATGAAAAAAATGAAAACACACTAAATTGTAATAAGAATCATTTAGAAATTTTTTTTTTCTGTAAGATTTCATGGAAGAGTTTACTTCTATTTCTGTGGTTTTGTCCCCATTAGGTTTTATTAAAAATACATAATGGTAGAACATTTGTATTACTATATTACGAATCAAGAACTGCAACTTCCAGAAGAAAAGAAAATTCTAATAGAGTGGTATCCCATTTGCAGGTAGTCCAGATTTCAATGCAAGCTCTTCAGATGCATACAGGTGATGCATGGGTACGATCCAGATAAAATTTTGTAGAACAGAGCCATCATTCCTAATAGTCTCAGTAATCCTTTTGTAAGATTTATCTAACAGGCAGATACGATCATATCCAAGTTTAATTTGTTTGGTTTGGGAAAAAAATTGCTAGTACATCAAAATGTCAAGGTAACTGATAACATTGAAGATAATAAACCTTTCCCTCATAGTAACATATGAAACCCCTGAACCTATCATTTTCCAAAACAGATTTATGATATAAAATCTTCGTGCAGAAGTCAGTTATGATTCAAACGCACAATTCTGGCCAACGTCCCAGATTAAATACTGTAGCATTAAATCTGTTACTAGTCCAAAATTCAGACTCTTATAAAAGTCTCCGTACTGTTTGTGAGGTGATTCAAAACCAAAAAAGTCTTAATACTCTTAGGTAGGTTTATTTAGGCAAAGTTAAATTTGCTTTAATGTTTTATTTTGAGTGACTGTTAGCTTAAGCAGGATATTAGGATACTAGGATATATGCTAATTAGAGAATTAATATATACTAGCTTAGAGAATGGAAATGTCTTTGGAGAGCTCTAAAAAAATTTTGATAATTTTGTACAAGTTTGTATTTAACAATTAAAATTGCAGAGAATAAAATTATAAATTTTTAGATTTATTTTTGGGTTGATTTTTCTTTTGTATTGATCATATTTAAAGATTGAATAGCTCAGGGCATATGGAAATCTATAAGAGTGTATCTTTCTTTAATTAGTAAGGAAAAGTCATATTCCATATGCAGGGCTGTTTTGTTTTATTCTTTCTGGATTTAACTGAAATCTTTAAACACCTTAAATATTCCATTAAAAGAAAATGCAAAAAGTCAAATGCAGAAAGCAGTATCGAGTCTTTAACTGTGTAGGGACATCCATGAGAGCAGAACATATAATATACAAACTTTCTTGAAAAGTGCAAAGGTGGAGAAAAGCTGAATTAGCTTATCCACCTCCTAGCAGCAGAGTCAAGCTGTTATTCGGAAGAGTTTGTTTTGCCCACAGGCAGAAGTAGTGACAGTGTTCCCTCTCGACATTTACTCTAGGTAGCAGAGCTTTTTGGGAAAACACTCTAAGCAATGCTTAGCAGGCAGTTGGAAATGCAGAGCAAGCAGACTGTTTGCTTGTGGGGAAAAGACAATCTGTTGGTGTTCAGAGGAGTAACATCTCACTTTAACAAGATTTATTGCAGCTTCAAACTGAAACAAATTTCTTTATGTATATGTGTATATATATATATGTATAAAAGAGGATGTGGTTGTCTTGATCAAAGCACTGTCCTAATGATTAACTGGTCTGTGTTGTATGTTCAGTTTTGTTCAGACTTGAAGAAGATAGGTAGTAGTTCCCTGCTTCAAATTCCTCATCAATCAAAATGGATGATAGTTTCCTACTTTGTCAGTTTGCAATGACCGAAAATTATTGCTCATAGGTTTCTAGTATTGTTGGTCCATAGTTCCATAAAGAAACTTAAAATATTAATATTCCGTACCTCTACATACTTTCATACTAATATTTCTTCATTGTGTTGTGATCTCTGCCAAGTGATTGTCCCACTGCTTTGTTTGGATTTAGAGCAATTTACCTGTATGACACATAATAGGCTGTGAGTAGCTCTACCTTTCATTTGTATGTACATACATGGAAATTATTTTTTCAGCTTGATTTTAGCTTTACACCATTCAGATATGTAATTATATGACAGCTGTTGCCTTTTTAAAACTGCAAATTATTTCAAAAAATCAGAAAAATATATATAGACCTTGTTGACCACAGATATATACTTAATAGACATTATGAATGAATCTATAAGGTAAGATCATATGAGATAAAAATTCTCTATATTCACTACATGATGAGGCATGTCTCCTGTGTATTACCAAATATTTATAATTTTTCAGTTTTCCATCTTAACCTTTTTGCTGAGAAGTGCTGTAGTTTGAATATCTTGAGAAAAACCCAGGTGATCTTCCAGCAGAGAAGTATTTCTTTAATGAATAAGCCCTTTAATTATGTTCTTTTTCTGCTATATGCTCAATATTGTAAAATTGCTGAAGAGAAGAGCAAGTAATTGAATAGCAATTTAAGTGTGAATTTATTAAATCAATTAGATTTACAAAAGTTATTTGAGACACAGTGCTGCTATGTTGGGCACACCAAGTATATAAAAAAATTAAAATAGATGCTGATAAGTGTAGCATAGTTTCTAATGGGAATTTGTCTTGCTTATAATAGTAAAAATGATTGATTCTACATGTCTTGCAAAGCTTATTCTGTAAGTCATTCTTACTCTAATAGCACCTCAGAGGTAGGCTATTTCATTTCAGATTGCTGGGGAATCTCTAGGCATAATAAAAGATTTAATAAACTGATGAAAATTTACAACAGTGATTGAAATATTTCTGTGCTTTTATTTTCCTGTAAAACAAACACGTCTTCTGTATTAACTAGTTTGATAAAGGTATTAATTTCTCTGCACTCTGAACTTCCATGAACATTATGTTAAAATTTTATGTGTAATGTACTATGCAATATTTTATGTGGTACTTAAGAAAGCTAAAGGAAAATGTTTTTGTGTAATTTGATGGGTCTGTTTACTGTAACTAGCCAAACATATGGACAGAAAATGGTTACAAGGGCTTATGTGACCAGTAGCTGCTTTAGCCTTCCTGAAGACCTGAACTCATACCATGGTGTTATGTGCATTATATCAGAGTGTGAGAGAAGTTACTAGGTATCAAAACCCACAAAGACTGAGTCTATCATGAGGAGTGTGACTACTACTCTTTGCTTACCTTTTCTACCTTCCAAATAGTGGGAAGGGATATGTCTGTTCAAGCTTTCCTTAGTGTCAAAAAATAGGATGTAATCAACACAGAATTTATTGTCTCTTAATGGAAGCAAGACCTCATGATACGCTTTTCACTGTTCCTCCAGTTTAGTAACAATCTAATTCCTCTTCTACCTCACATAAAATATAAGCAACCCTTCAGAACATCTTGACCACACGTCCTATCCCATGAGACACTGTTTCCCTGTTTGCTCTCCAGAGATACACAATACCTTGAAATACATCTTTATTCTTAGGTTTTGGGGTTTTTTTTCCTCTCCACTTCCAACTGTCCTTTGAAATCTGACAATTAAAACTTCAGTCGCTGTTGTTATGTTCTTTCCTCTTTCTCTTACTTTATTTCCACCAGGTTGCTTGGATATTCAAGGTCTTCACCCTTTCCTCTTACCAATAAATATTTTAGTTGACAGATTCTGTACGTTAATTTTTCACTATTCTCCTTTGTCATCTGAATTCAGAAAAGTTTCAGTCTGAAGAAGCAAGTTTTATATTTGATGAACATTTTTTATTACACAAATTTGTTCCTGATTACTCCACTGTTTACAAGGTCAATGTGTGGGCTACATGTTAATGTTAACATCAAAATAGGATAGGAGAGTGAAATCAATAATATTATTTGTTAAAGAGTACATACATATTCCCATGACATTCAGTGAAGAATCATAGAGATCAAAGCAGTGATCAGTATTAAATAGATAGATTAATCATTTATTTAACTAAAAGTGAGACGCGAAAAGCTTTTAGTTTAAAAGCACAAAAATGAGTAGTGAAATATTATCAACAGTTAATTTATGACCTCTTTGGGTATTAGGCAATAATTTTTGGAAGTAAAGTAATAAACCTCTGGTCTTAAAATATTGCAGCTCAATGAACAGGAAAATATCCTAAAATTCAGTTGTCTATTTTTTAAGATAGGAAGTGTTGGAGAAGCTAATGAAAAACAGTAAACTTGAACTGGTTGGTTTTATTAAGGTTCCTGCATATTTTGAATTTATAACCACAAACAAAAACAGTGAAATGTGGAGAATGGAAGACTTACAATTAAAAACTCCATAATGTCTAATTGATTGCTGGAACTGCCAATAGAAAAGCTGATTGCATGTTTTCTCTTGAACAAATCACAGAATCACAGGATGAGTAAGGTCAGAAGGGAGCACAATGGGGTCGTTTGGTCCAACCTCCCTGCTCAGTCAGGGTCATCCTAGAGCACATTGCACAGGATTGCATCCAGATAGTTCTTGAATATCTCCAGTGAGGGATACTCCACAACCTCTCCTGTCAACTCATTCCAGTGTTCAGTCACCTGCACAGTAAAGCAGTTCTTTCTCATGTTCAGGTGGATCTTTGGGTACATCAGATATTTATGTTCAGCCATCAGGGGTTGCCTGGGTAGTATTTCCATACTCAGGAAATATTATTAGCAGCAGGTAACAATGACGCTTAAACACAGAAATATCTGACTGTTTGTCAAGTTGGGGCATCAATAGGTAGAACTAAGTCTCCAGCGTCCACAATCCCCACACTCTGCTTTCACATAACTCATGAGAGTAAAATGAGTTATATTCCAGATCTCACAGCATCTCTTAGGCCTGGCTCTACTGTCTTAAATTAGTAATCGGTTGCCCCATCTTGCATTAGGACCCAACTCCATGCATCACCTTGTGTACTCTCACATACTACACACACCCCAGTCTCTGCCTCTCGCTAATTACTTGATAGAGCCATTGCCTAGCTCACTGGATAGGGTGTTATGTACTAAAGCATAAAAGCCCTTTAGATCAGCCAAAGAACACTGGTGGTTGCAGTTTCTTTCCCCAAGAAGTCTACTTGTTTAAGAATTCAGAAATATATGTTCTACTGTGAAGTAGACAAGTAGGATGCTAGTCACTTTACAACCATTTTGTTGACCCTTTTAAAGGAATTCACCTATTAGTGGGTGTAAAGTAAGTGATGTCTATTGGAAAACTTTCTGGAAATCAACTAGTGATACTGACCATCAGGAAAAACTGAAAGAGTTTTATGTACTCACCAGAGTTGGGAGTAAGGGGACGGCCCTAAGATTTTATTCTGTTTCAGTAGGGTCAATGATTTTTTTTCACTTTCTCTTTTCATCTGGAGTCCCAATGCACCAAAATTTGGCAGTATTGTTACTCAAGGAGAGAGTAAATTTCTTCGAGAAGATAACCATTACCGCTTCACTTGCATATAAAAGGGTCATAGACTGAAGAAATGTTTTATTGTAGTGCAGTCTGACTGAACATGTGACCAATATCTTACTAACTAATGCATTTTTGGTATGCACTCTTACTTTAGGCAGAAAGAGTGCCAATTCTAGGGCTAGTAGTTACTGAATTTGAATGGACATTCTTGTGAAGGCTTGTATCCTCTATACACGAGATATTTAACAGCAGGCTTTTAAATTAACATCACCCTGATGGCATGTTTGAAGCCAGGCAAGGTATGGTGCAGTAGTATTGATATAACAGGTAATAACAACTCTGTCACTCTTCAGGCAGGTCTAGTAGGTCACTTCCAGAAATAAAGTTGAGATATTGCACATTTCTCAAGGGAATGGAAAATAAGAAGACGATACTTCCTATAAGAAGATGATACTTCTTTTCAACTGACCTCAACAATAATGGCTAAAATCTTGCTGAGAGCAGTGTTGAGTCACAGCAGATGTAGTAACAATCACAAGGATCCTGGGTAAAATGTGGGAAAATCACACTAATGTGCTGTGATATGCAAATATGCCAGCAGTGAACTATCTTCTTATTTCTCCTCTTACTGGATTTCTTGGGGATCTCCAAATACTTATGGAACATAGTAAAAGAAAAAGCATTACAGTTACAGTCACTTAAAGAAAAATCTTAATGCATGTCCGACTTAGTCCAACTGTCTTAGTCTTATCTAAATGTTTTTTGTATACTGAAGTTAATGTTCAAACTTGACACTCACTTGGAAGTATGTCTTTGTCTCACTTTATCTCAACTGTTCCGCAGTAAGCAATTGTCCTTTCAGATTACCTAGTAAGTAACTAATAATAATTATTACCTTAGAATAGGTAATCACAATTATAACATGCACTTTCTGGTATCACAGAATATTCTGACGACTGTAAAAGGGGACCAAGACAGACAACAGGAACTCTGCTGTGACATGGATGGTGGATGCTATACAGGGTTATGAAAAATACTGCAAGTGTGCTGATGTTCTTCAGTGAAGCTATCTTAGCTCAATGTGCTAGTGCCTTTATCCATAGTACAAGTGGCCTGAGAAGAAACTGGCACTTTTGCCTGAATCCTTTTAGCAAACAGACTAGCATAAAAGTTCGAATTCTCACCAACTTCACTAACAATTATGTTTTGGAGTCAAACATAGGCATGTACATCTGTCTTTAAGTTCTGTCACGGGGCTGGAAACCAAAAGATGAGACAGTCAGGAGCAGTAGAAACCTCTTCAAATATTACATCTAAATGCACCAGAGCTGAGCTATTGATGCTGATTTTTGACAGCTTTTGTTTGATGACTTATTTCAACTTCAGTAGGATATATCTGTGTACAGATTTGCATTTACAAAGAATTGCAAAGTTTAAAATGAAATTACTATATTCTGGTCTGTGAATACTGTAATACAGACCTTGTTCTCTGTGTGGACACACACACACATGCACGTGTACATGCGCATGAGCGCACACACACACACACACACACACACACACACACACACGAGTCTTTGCTTTTTTGCATTCCCGGAGTTCTTTGTGACAATGAACTGTGACATGGAGACTTTTGATAGAATTGCAAACAGCAGTCAGATTTTGTTGCTGCTCTGTTGTTGCTGGTTGAAATTCTTTTTTCAGAAAAATGTTAGTTTCAATGTAAGACTTATTTTTTACACACTGGCACTCAGCACTTCATGGCTTATCTCTAATCAGATACTTTTGTGCTGGCTTCTCCAGTAGGTAAAAGGGATAAAATTCTTAGTATTAATCACTGGTTTACCATTTAGTGTAAACATCCAACTTGCTTTGAGAGAAGGATATTAGAAATGTTAGGAGATAACAGACCTAAGGCTATCATCATGGCTCATCACAATGTAGATTGATATGATTGAATCCCACACCTGTGACAAAAAAGGAGGCGGCAAAAGAGAGTGTTTCTCCAGTTACTTGGTGTGCCTAGACTATCCAGTATACTCTGCATTTTTCAAAACCTTGGCAAAACTTGTGGTATTGAACAAAGGTGTTCTTGCTGTAATTTACAGATTGAAAATTAGATACATGTTGAGAGATCATTTCTGTTTCCTCCTTTAGCTGTGACTTCAAAGATTAGGTTACCATGTGTTGGTAGGACTAAAACACTCTAATGTTTTAGTCTCACTGAATGACAATATTAAACTTTCCCCATTTCTTCACTTATGGGCTTGACTTACAAAGCGGAGGACACTCTCAGAAAAATACTTCTTTATTCAGTCACCCCAAAAGTAAAGAGTGTGCTCATTCCAGTTAATAAGGGAATTCTTATTTATTTGTCATTGATGCACATTTTACTGCTTTTCTGAGAAGTGATGATCTTCTGGGATTGATATTTAGGTAATTTCCTGTGACTCTTTAAGATCTTATGATGTTCAGAACATCTATTATGTTACGTAAATTTCTAGGTCACTACATAAATAAAGACAGTTCTCCTCCTCTAGTCAATATTCTTGCATCAATTGATATGGAATGCAGAACTGATAAACAGAATACTGTAACCCACTAGCAGCCAAAGAAATTTGCAGCAGGTAAAATATAGATATATAGAGGAACAAAAATGATTTTTTAAATTATGCATCAGCATTCAGAACTCACAGACAAATCTTGTATGCTAGTTTTTTGCAAGGCTCTTTACTTAATCCTAACTTTTTGCAGATAATACTATATCTAAAGTCCTTTTTGATTCTGTCAGAGAATCAGATGTGTTTTCAGGTTGGAGTGAATCTTGTCAACTTTGAAAGTCATAGATACAGTAACCTATTTCAAGGTTCTTGAATTATTCCAGACCATCTTTCCTGACAATGCTGTCTATATGTATTTATCTGGGGGGAGGAATGGAGGGAATTAAGCACTGTTAATAGCAAATTACAGTAGAATTCTAATTTATGTTTGAAGATAATTAAATATTAGTTATAGGGGTCTACTCTCTGAAGAAAGGTGAATATACACCTTAGCTCAGAAAGGAGTGGATAGTGTAACTCTGGTCTTCTGGAGGTAAGCTGGTAACAGAACAATTAGCTGAAAAATAGACTGTATTTAGAAAAGCTGTTTACTACGTAATAACTATTTTCTATAATAGTAGTATTTCTCAGTTACTTTGAATTGAATAGAAATATTCATTTTGTCTTTCTTTCTGTCTCCCAAGTTTTCTACCTGCATGAATGCAGATGAAATTTCAAATGTAACTTTGGATACAAATAATGAAACTCATTTAACTTAATTTAGCAGAATGGGCTATTTTAGGATACAGTTCATTTCATCCTAAAGTGGATGTCTCTCTGAAACTTTCTGTTATCTAACAAGTCACACATGCAACATAAATATAGTAGATGAGATATGAGTGTGCAAGGTCTAGAAATTACTAGTTCACTGCATTTAGAAGCTCAAAACAAATTTTATTCAGTTCATTCATTACAAATGTCATACTGACATATTGTTGTCCATTTGTGAACTGCAGAAGCTGAAAATTACAGTAATAGATGTTGGAGATGGGAAATATGGACCATTTTTTTCATATAATCACCAATGTGTTTTTTTCAATACTAAGAAAAATTAACACTATGGTAGTCAATGATAATTGTTCAGTTTTGCACCTAATGGGGCAGATTTCTTCAAATTTTACTTTCAGCCAAGTTTCATTTTATTTATGTTCTAAATTGTTCAGAGTAATGATTAATTTTTCTGTTTGCTCTTACCAGAGTGTAATGGTACTGCACTGCAGTCTAATGGTGCCAAACACCAGTACGATAAAAAACTTTTGTTTTTTAAGCTTTTGTTTTTAAGTTACTTTAACACATTTATAGCCTATTTTGTGTTGTTTCTTTCAAAAATTGGTTCCATCCTCTGCCTTTACAAACTAAAAATATTAAAATTTTTTACCAAGTTACAACATTATCACAAGGAGGGATGGTGTTGTCTCAATGTACATATACAATATTATTTCAAAGGAAATAGAAGACTGTGAACTAGTAGTAAAGCACAAGCTAATAGTGATAGTTAGAGAAATATTTCTGCTCAAAGGACTATTCTTTCTTTGTCAGTGTCTGGAACAAGGGAACGACTGTGCTGTGATAAACTCTATCAGTGACCTTTGACAATTTACACTATCTGCAAACAAGTCACAGTGGGTTTTTTTAAGTCTCTTTTTTTCCCCCAAATAACCTCTCGTATTACTTGCATTTCAAATACAAAAACATACTAATAAAGTGTGAATAACCTTTATTAGTATAAATAGAGTATGAATATTTTAAAAATAATTCTTAAGCAAGTCTTTGTCTCTGAAAGTCTTATCCTAGATAATATAGCAAATGTGGTCAAATACAGATTTAAAAAAACACCAAACAACACCAATGTATCATTTTACAATGTCTTTGTCCGTATCTACTTGGAAACATTATAATGGTGTTTTCTTTCCCCAGCAATAATCAGATTCTTCTATGTAAGATGTTGGAGTCTCAGTTTTATTTTTTTGTTCTTAGTTAAAAAGTAGCTTGAAAATCTGCAGCATGCTTACACCAAACTAAAAACAGAGTATCAAGAAAAAGTAGGAAAACTGCTATGTGCAAACAAAGTAGTAGAATAGAACAGCATGAAGTTGAAGTTAAAATACCAACAATTCTTAGGAAATCTTAGGGAGCTAAAATATTCAAAAGTTGAGGTAGTATTTTGAAAATTTATATATTTATTGGAAATTAATCAAGTCATTTGAATTTGGACAAGGATCAGTCAAAATCATTGTTGATATTGTCCTTTCTATATCTTTCCTCTCTCTATATATTTGCTTTCCTATTACCGTGTGTGTATGTGTGTGTGTGTCTATGTGTGTGTGTATGTATACACTTTGAAATGTCTGTATTTGTATAAGTAATTGAGACCATGACAGGCTGATTTGTAAAACATTGCACTGTTTGATGGCAATATCTTAATGTGTTTTAAAACATATTCAGTATAAGTTGAAAGAAGCTGATTTTTTGCTGCAGTCTTAGGATTATTTACTTTGATATAAATTAAAATTGTTAATGAGAAGGGAATTATACAGTTAGGTATCTAGAAAATGGTATTGGGGAGAGGTAATACACCCTTGTTAATTAACTGCAAGCGTATATAATTTTTAGCAGGTTTTTTTTTTAAATTCTTCATGAATACTTTATACTTCCCTCAAAAGAGACATTATGTGAAAGAGATCAATCTTTACCTTTTAAAACTGTATGTGCAAGATATGCATTCTTCCTTCTTCTCCATCTGTCCCCCTTCTGAAAATAACCTTCCTTAATACATATTTTCTCACCAGTCTCAGAATAAGGGTTTCTTCTTCTTCTTCTTCTTCTTCTTCTTCTTGTGATGTATAAAGTATCCTTAGTTAGATGATGAAAGTAGCTGCCTTTCCCATTCTCTGGAAAATGGTTGGACTTACATTATTACACTTCATTTAAAGGATTACCCTTCCTCTAGCAGTGCATGGAAGTCACATGTTTAGTTTCCTCTGAATTCATGTAAGGGACAGACAGAGGTGAATCACTAGCTGCATTTTGAAATCTATAATAGTCCTTTCTGTAATCATAGTCATGATACCAGCATAAAGAAGACCCCTCCCTACCATTCACCTTTGAGTTTTTCTTTCTTGTATAGAAGTGTGTAAGGTTAAACATTTTCTTATCAAACAATATGACCCTTGTGAAATAACACAGTGTTTAAAATCTCTGGTGAAGATGAATTAAACAAATAAATTCTTCCCTTAGTCTTAAGGATGTGTCTTTTTTACTTGAGCTTTTGTTAGGTTTTTTCATTTCCTGTGATTGCATTTCTAACAGTCAAATACACCCAAAGACCAGAATTTAGCAAACAGATCTCAAAGAAAAGATAGGAATGGTAGGAATAATAGGAAAATACAGGATGGTGAGCATTGATAGGATTTTAGGCTTGTTTTGAGTATTTTGGAATTGGGTTTTTTGTTGTCGCTTGTTTGTTTTAAGACCAAATCCTTGCTATATATATTCCTGTGTAAAAACTTCAATTGCCTCACTTTAGCTGCAAAAATAAACTTTGCTTTTTCGTGATCTTCCTTAATCTGGACATCACCTCTCCTTTAACCAGTGACCCAACAGCTTGCTTGGAGATGAGGTACATACAACTGCTCATGACTTCAACTGCCACAGGTTACAAGTTCTTTAAAACTCCGAGTGACAGATCAAGAATCACTACAGTCAGTAGGATTATCTTTCAACAGAAAAGACTCTGATTGCAGAATGCATTAGGAACCTTGACTTTATACTTTTTTGTCAACAATGTCTTCACAGTATCAATAAAGTACAGTAATATAATACAAATAGATACACACATATTTGGGATGTCTGCTCAAACATTTTTTAGTAATAAAAGCACCTGAACAAAAGTGTTTGAAGACCTCTGGACTAGACCATCTCCAGAGGCACCTTCCAACCTCTGCACTTCCGTGGCTCTATGATTCTGAAATTACTTGGTACATTTGCTAGAAGTGACAGGAAAGAGCTTATATAAGAAATTAATACAAAATAATTTAACTTCCTTTATTAAAAGATTCATGTTGTGGTACTGTGTTTTTTAATAAAATTACTGCATATCTGGAACCTTTTTTGTTGTGTGAAAACACAGGTTTCAAGTTCACAGTTGTTTACCTACTGATTTCCCTGATCTTCAGTAAAAGCCTTCTCTCTGATCTTTCTGGGGTAATAAGTAAAACAAAGGAAAAATGCCTTCAGTAGTGGAGGAATATGTTTTCCTTTATTGCTTAAAAAACCCATGGTGCCAAGGGAGAGATAACTTGTATTTTGAAAATATCGCATTTACTTAAGTTCTTTTCCTTAACAAAGCAGTTTATCAGTGATTTAGCAAAAAGCATGAAGATCCTGTTTTCATTCTAAATCTGAGTGATAGGAATAAAGGGATAATAGTAAATGCTAGTGTAATTTTCTTTAGATGGCACATAGCTATGGTATATTCGCTGCTAATATACATTGCACAAAAGAATTGTACTTAATGGTACAGGCAGTGTGTCTTTAACACACCACAAAAGTAGTTTGTTGTTTTCTCTGTTTCATTGCCAGGAAATTATCTTGTGTATTCAGATGAAATGTGCAATGTGATTATTTGTATTCCCAGACTCATAGGAAAATGGAAAGTTCTCAGGTTTTTTGACTCTGCTATTTTTATTTTACTATATGATCCATATTCATTTTTACTGACTCCTCTTAGGAGTACATTTATATAGCAGGTTTTGAAGGGATATTTGACATGTAGTTAATACTCAATCTGATTTATGCAGATTATTGCAACTGTCTGATGAGCCGTCAGATATTCTCATTATTTTATGTACTGTTTAGGACATGAATCATTGAAGTGATCAAGGCTTTTCTGAGGTAAGTGGGATTCGAAACACTTATCAGTGATTCATTAATAAAGCCTACAATTTCAAGAACAAAGGGGTTCATTTTACAATGTGTGGTAAAAATATGTAGCACTAAGTTTTGTATGTGAAATTATGTTTATGTGCAGCTCTAGATATGGCTGCAAATAGTAATATTACCTTGTTTCCAATGAGCTAATAGGTCATTATTATAATATCTTCCTGCACAATGTAGTGTGTTTTCCTTTTTTCCTACAGTTGTAAATTTTTAGATTCTGATCATGTGGTTGATGATTAAATTATTTATGATGAGTAAGGAAAACTCAATTTTTCTCATGAGAGAAAGAGATACTCCTTTAAAGATTTGCATCAAATATTTTTTGCTGCATAAAAACACATTTATACAACTAGAGTATACATGCTGAACAAGGTGTAAGTTATTTATAAACAAACAATGTTTAATCCCCAAAACAACATAATGTGGCACTGGTTAGAAACAAAGAGAATTTTGCTGCAGCAAATGTTTCCATCAATAAATAAAATCAGAAACACTTATCTTTTTCTAACACTGCTAGGGATACTGCTCTATTAATTTCTTTTGTAAGCAGGGATTTTAATTTAGTCTCTACTCTCTGCAGTGCCTTGTGGTCTGTTTTCTGAAAGAGTAAATAGTTGGGGCATTTTTTTTCATGTAGTCATTTCAGAACTTTGTGTAATCATGTTATGTTTTCACTTTACCACCGCCACTACCACCAAAAAAATAAAATTAAGAATGGAAATGTCAACAGTAATGTTAAGCTGTCCTCCTGTACCTTCTGACAGTAATCTGTTGTAACCTCCTGTAACCAATCTGACAGTTATGGATGCAGTGAGATCTGTGCTTCCCAGAAGTAGCTGAACTGATTTAAGTCTTTCAAAGACTGGAAATATTCTTCAGTATCATCTTTACTGTGTTTTATCTCAGTGAAAAATGAGGCTCTTTACACTTGGTAACTGGTGATTGGAATGTGGTAGGGAATAAAGAAGGAAGAAGAGAATAAAGAAGAGAAAATTTGAGTATTCTATGAGCCAAGAAGCAGCAGAACAGGGCATTGAATCCATGGGTAGAAAATGAGATCAGCTAAGATCTTGCTTTAGGGATGCTATATGAACAAGTGGATAATGACTTCTACGGTTAGAAGCAGTCTCACATTACCAGATCCTGGTTCCTGGTCCTTAAGGGGGACTTCAATCACCCTGATATTTGCTGGTTAATATTCAGTGATCTTCTCCTCTGAGCTCAAGAGCAGTCCCTCCCACTGAGCAAGTCAGGTAAAAGTTCTAGGAAGTCTGAGGGGATGAATATGGAACTCCTGGTAAAACTCAAACACAAAAAAGGATTCTACAGAGGGTGGAAGTAGAACAGGTAATTTGGGAGGAATACAGAGATACATTTAGGAAAACCAACACCCAAGTGGAATTTAATCAGACCAGGAATGTGAAGGGCAGCAAGAAGAACTTCTATAAGAACATAGGTGACAAAACTAAAAATAAGTAGAATTTGAGTTCAATACTAAATGGGGCAGGGGCCCCAGTGACAAAGGAAATGGAAAAGTCTTTAGTCTTGAATGGTGCCTCCATCTCAGACTTTACTAGCAAGATCAGCTTTCAGGAATCCCAGGGCTCAGAGACAGAGCAAAAGTGTGGAGCAATGAAGACGTACACTTTCTGGAAGTGGATCAGGTCCAGGAATACATAAGAAAACTGGACATACATAAATCCCTGGGGTCTGATGGGATGCACCCAGAAGTGCGGAGGGAGCTGGTTTATGTCATTGCCAAGGCAACTCGATAATCTTTGTAAAACTATAGTGGTTGAGAAAGATGCTTGAGGACTGGAGAAATGCCAGTGGCAGTCCTATCTTCAAGAAGGGCAAGAAAGAGGACCCAGGTTACTCAGTCTCTGGAAAGGTGACAGATCAAAAAATTTCCAGATGTGGTAGGTTGAAGATCATTGGGTGTAGTCAGCACGGATTCACAAAGAGGAAGACATGCTTGACTAGCAGAAAGAACCTGTCAAACCTATTGAGTTTATTTTATGAATACCAGGATCTGAAGCAGAGCAATATGCAATGCATGTGCATACACATGAGGTGACAGGACTGTCTTCATATTCAAAAAACATTTGAGAAAAGAGACTGGATTGCACGAGAAATATTGACTTGTGGGTCTTCTTTCATTCGGGACTTTTTTTGATGAGTTTTGCATTAGTTAGTTGAAGGATGGATAACAGCATATCCCCTTCTCTGTTTCAACTATTTCTTTTCAAATACCTCTCACAGCTTCTGTCCTTAAAAACTCCCATCATTAAATTGATTTATTCCTTTTCTTTCTGTAGATTAGCAACTTTTCTAATGGGTTTTTCAATTTGATCACATGGCACATTTCAACAAAAAACACTTATCCTTTCACAGAAGAGAAAAACTTCCAACACTGTGAATGTTTCCTTTCCTAGATGTATTTGCTTGCTTTTGATCTCAATTCTGCTTTTTACTGCAATAGAATCTTTTTCTCTCCCCTACATGTTTTATATCACTCTATACTGATGCCTTTGTAAAGTAGTCTGTTCATTTTAATTTCTATCAAATTTACACCTCTTAAATGATAATATATGTAAACTAGTAATGTAAATTTTATTCATTCAGTTCAATTGGGTATACTAAAATCTCTGTAGACTACCACCTAAAGAACTGTCAGAACCAGGTCATTCTTGTGCACTTGTTCACAAACACCGGAAACCCTGTTCTATATATTCCAGAGTATATGTTAAAATAAGCGCATAAAACCCCTTATATTCATAAAATAATCTCATATGGTAGCACATACATTCCTTTAAAGCAATGCTGATATACTCATAGAATAGTTGATAATAATTGTAAGCATAACTGTTTTAACTATCCCTGTTGATCCTACCCCAGTGAAAAATGGGCAAGAAAAGTGTGGGATTCTTTCTGGGAAACAATTCAAGGTGAAGTCTTGAAGCCTTCAATTGCAAATGAGATAATTAAACTCCTATTAGGCAGGGTCAATATTCGTGTTTTTCAGATTTTGGTCTTGATTACAGTTTATTTGCTAGATATTGTGGCTCCCAAAGATAAACAAGGTGGGATAGATAAAGTAAAGGCAAATAATTTTGGCCTGCAGCGTGCAAAGGACAAAAGTGCAGATGGCTAACTAACCAATTAATCACTGGGTCCAAATGCAGTTTTTCATTGCTTTTAGGTGAGAAAGTCTATGAAAGGAATAAAAATTTCTTTTGTTTTCCTTATTTCTTTTTAGTAGGATCACAGAGTGCACTAACATATCATGTAAAAGTGTGAAAATTGTCCCAAACTATTGCACAGTTTGAATCCATCAGATTTATAAGATTGCTAATTGTGCTGATAAATAATAGACATGATAACAGCTCCATATCTTTCACAATGATCTCTAGTACAGGTCTCAAACAGTTGAGAAAGCTGAAGAATTGTGAGGAAAAGTTAAATGTACAGTGTCATGCTAGTATTTATTTGAAAGGAAGTAAAGTGCTCAGCCCAACATATTCGAAATCTTTTCTGCAGGATGCCAGGTGACTTAGAATAGAATCATAGAATCATAGAATCGATTGGGTTGGAAAAGACCTCCGAGATCATCGAGTCCAACCCTTGGTCCAAATCCAGTCCATTTACTAGATCATGGCACTCAGTGCCACGTCCAATCTGCGTTTAAAAATCTCCAGGGATGGTGAATCCACCACCTCTCTGGGCAGCCCATTCCAATGCCTGATTCCTCTCTCTGTAAAGAATTTTCTCCTGATATCCAACTTAAATTTCCCCTGGCGGAGCTTAAGCCCGTGCCCCCTTGTCCTATTGCTGAGTGCCTGAGAGAAGAGACCAACCACCACCTGGCTAGAACTTCCCTTCAGGTAGTTATAGACGGTGATGAGGTCACCTCTGAGCCTCCTCTTCTCCAGGCTAAACAACCCCAGCTCCCTCAGCCTCTCCCCATAGGACTTATGCTCCAGTCCCTTCACCCTTGTTGCTCTTCTCTGGACCCGCTCCAGCACCTCAATATCCTTTCTGAACTGAGGGGCCCAGAACTGAACACAATACTCAAGGTGTGGCCTCACCAACGCAGAGTACAGGGGAAGGATCACTTCCCTGCTCCTGCTGGCCACGCTATTTTTGATACAGGACAAGATCCCATTGGCCTTCTTGGCCACCTGGGCACACTGTTGGCTCATGTTGAGCTTCCTGTCAATTAGTACCCCCAGGTCCCTTTCTGCCTGGCTGCTTTCCAGCCACTCTGTGCCCAGCCTGTAGCGCTGCAGGGGGTTGTTGTGGCCAAAGTGCAGGACCCGGCACTTGGCTTTATTGAACTTCATCCCATTGGAATCAGCCCATCTCTCAAGTCTATCCAGATCCCTCTGCAGAGCCCTCCTGCCTTCCAGCAGGTCAACACTCCCTCCCAGTTTGGTGTCATCAGCAAATTTGCTGATGATGGACTCAATCCCCTCATCTAAATCATCAATAAAGATATTAAACAGGACTTAGTTTGCATAACAAGTTCAACAGAAACTTCTCTGTACATACTTGATTATTATAGAGGGAAAATAATTTAAAATGTAGTATCTAAACATAAGAAATGATTGAGTGATCCTAGGCATTACTGAGAGGATTTGATTTTTATAGATAATTCTCTTAGTGGAATATTTGGCCATTCACAAAGTTCTTAAGATCAATATTATTCCTGCAAGGTAAGAATAATAATAAAAAAAAGATGTCTATACATGGAAGAGTACAAATAAATTGTTTGTATTCTGGAGTCGTATCTTGTTATAGGTGAACAAATGAATTGGCACTGTTTCTGTTCTTAACTGCTTTCCCTGAAAATAAGTAATAATGTCTGTCATAGCTAAATATATAATACCCCTTGAATTTAGATCAATATTGTCTGAGTAAGCTTGCCAAGATCTAATAGCAAAATCCCTACAGAGTTATATTTTTATCTTTCACTGACTTGAAGGCCAATACAACTTTATATCCTGTACATTTAACAAAAAAAGAAGACCTATGTATTTTCTTTTCAATATTTCCATAAAATAAACAGTTTGAATATATGCTCAGTATATAGTTTATCAAGTTCCTTCTTTACTTTGAACACAAACAATATTCAGGTGTGTGTGAAAATAGTGCAGTTTTCTATATGTGCAGTTTTAGATTTTTTTTCCTATGACTGTGTGGATGAAGGCTTCAAATAAGCTTACTATCATGGTCTAAACAGTTGTTATATAGATAAAGCAAGGCCATCCCCCTTGTGAAACTCTCTCCATAAAAAAGGCCACACTTGTCTATTTGGAATTAAAATTTATTGTCCTATTGTTGAACCATGAGTCCTTCAAAACAGTATGAATTCACTTCACAGAGTGAAAAACAAGAAGTTTAAGAGGGAAAAGAAAATTTAGAGATATGTTAAAAGTAAGATTAATCAAATATTTTATTAAATTATGTTTTAGATAAATGTCATAAAAACTTCTAAGAGACAGTTGAGGTCATGGATATCACTGCCATGCAACAGATGATACAGTACTGAATTAAGGCTCAGAAACCTTGAATTCTCATTCTGTTTCTGTCACTGAGATATCATGATTTCAAGAGAGTCACTTGTCTGTACTTCAAAATCACAGCCTTTAAAATAGAGATAATTACATGTCCTGAGTCAGGTATCTTCTGATATACTCATGTTTTATAATGTACTATTTCAACTGACTACAAACCATGGAGCAAAACCAACATAGAAATAACAGATTACTTTTCTTTCAGAATTTTAATTCTCTGAAGAACTATTATCAGTCTAAAATATAGTCCATTTCAGATATGATACCTGGTTCTCCTCTCCCATGTCTCCAGCCTGGAAGGTCATGCTCTAAGTCAGTTCTGTGGCAACTGAAGATTCTTACTGTTTGGAAGATTGGAAAGATTTCTAGGAGGGTCAATTATTTAAAGATAATCTATCGAATGTCTACTTCTTCAAAAGAGGCACAAAGCCAAGGTTCTGACCACTTGCAGTGGTTAGCTCCCATGGCTCAAAGGGTTTAACTGGTGTTGAGCCAAACCCTGCCCATCAATTTTAGTGAGATGATATGACTGCAACAGATGGCAGAATTTGTCTTTTGTTTCTCTGGCCTCCTTTCAAATTATGTAATTACATTCTATATAACTACAGTTATGTACGGTTTTGGTTCAGTTCAATATTTTTCATCCCCTTCATTGCTAAACAGCCTTCATACTTGAAGAACCTTTATTTCTGTTTTATGGTTGCATAGATGATATTTTTCTATATTAAAACCAGTATTTTTTATTTATAACAACGTAGCATGCTTATGCTCATATTATTGCTAAGACTCTACACAGAACTGAACACAGTGCAAGTCTTGAGGATCTTAGGGTCTACTTAGTTTGTTACACTTCTAATGCATTAAAGTCTATTTGGGACACATATTTATACAATGTCAAATGTATTGGCACTGTAACAGCCACCACTTCCAGTCCTGCAACCAAACTGAATTAAGGATGGTGTACTTTGCAGTGGGATGTAAATAAATTATTTCACCATCAAATAACATTTATTTAATCTGAAAAAGCCAAACAAAAACCCTTCAGACGAACAAAACCTCCCCCACCAACCCAAACAACCCTACAAAAAAAAACCCAAAAGAAAATAGAACAAAATACTTTTTATTAACAAAGTAGTATTATGTTCCAAAATGCATTACTAGTGGCTTGCTTCACTCTTTTCATAATTGAAGTTAAGAAATAGAGATGCAAAACAAGAAAATTTTGCTCTAAGTTCTAGCCTAAAATATGATAGGAAAATAATAACCAGAATAAATCATCTAAAGATATTAGAGTACAGAAAATTAATATCTCTGTGTGAAGAAAAATTTACACATTTAAGCATAGGCTAGTAAACTACTTGAAAAAGTAGTTATAATAATTGCAAATCTTACTAGAACTAATTCTTGACTTAGTGAGAGTCTTGATCTCATACCTATTAATGTTACCTTAGAAACTTCCTTTTCAGAGTCTTTGAAGAATTCCAACTCCTTCTCTTCCTCTAATCTCTGTCATAAGACATAAAAAAGAATTTTCATTTAAAGGAGCAGATTTTTACCATATATTAGGCTAATTATACTCTTTTGAGGTGTTTACTATTTAGACTTCACTGTTTAACTGTAGATATAACCTGAGTTTTAATTAAATTCAGCAACAGTGAGATGCCTGTGTTCTCAACTTTCTGTGTTCTTATAAAAGTATACTTTGAGATTTTTGAATTTGAATGCTTACAGTTCCAATAAACATTTCAAGTGATTTGGAATCTGTCAAATTGGAATACTTTTGAGCTTTTCCAGTTTCTTCGTATTTAGATACTTGTTTAGTTCTTACCCTCTTAATATTATCCATCTCTGCAAAAGTCCTCTGGTTTAACTTTTACATTTAGTCGATACAATCAATATAAATTTGTGTAGTTATACACATGATCTCATGGAGGTATTAAGAGTGACTACATTCCTTTCCATGCAGCTGAAGATTCACTCCAGTAAGGAATGAAGTTGTATATAGTATGCCCATTGAACCCATTTATCTGAAACTACTCAGAAATTCACAGTATGTCTTCTGGGATTCCAGAGGTCATGATTAGGAAAGACAGTTACATTTCTTTAGGTTTCTTAATTACTCCTGTTTTAAAGAGTTTTATTCTCTAGACTCCTTTACCGTGACTAAACCATCTGGCTGGGACGTGTTTTATTATTTCTTAGGGACTGTGATAACATGGCTCATTTTGTGGCTTTTTTCCACAATAAACTTCATGTAATGATAGTTAGGTCCTCCCAGATAAGATCATGATGTTATCCTAGTGTGAGTAGAACTTATAGTAAATGATGCAGGCATGCTTTGGACAAAATAAGCTATTTGGTATGCTTCATGGAGAATGAAACTCCCTACATGTGTTATGTGTAGGAGAAACTCTCTTGTACAATGAAAACTCTTAGAAAGGATATTTGATTTCTCTCTCCATCAGCGCGGTAGCCGTTGTCATCAGTATCACTAGGTATTGCCAATAACATTCGTGCAGAGTTGGAGAGGCAGATGAATCATGTTGCTAATTGTTGGGAGGTAATTTAAGAAATTAAGATAGAAGCATTTGAGCTATTACAATGAAATTAGCCATTGCAATGGTCTAGATGACCCTTGCATCTAGAAAAGAAGTTGGAGGGCATCAAAATCGTTACACTGAGTTTGTTTTCTGCTTCCTCCAGTTTGAGTCTGGTGAATACCCTCCCAAGACAACTGCTGACTTTCCAAATACTGTTTTGAATGGTTCTTAAAAAAACTTTTATTTGCTTTAAAGTCTAGGTTGCTCATGATTATTTAATTAGTTTTTCTTTTAAATAAATAATTTTTAGTCTTCTGAGAAAACTATAGAACAGTACAAATGTTTCCTTTCTCTCTTCTGTTCAGATCCTGCCTGTTTATTGATTTTAATTCTTGAGAACAAGAAGTATTATTTAATTCTTATCAGTGAGTATCATCAGTTTTCTCACCTTTCCTTCTATGAAGAAAATTCCTTTCTTCATAGAGTTACTAGGATGGTTATTACTGTTATTTCTGTCAACCTCTGACAATGAATTTTATTAACAAGATTTAGTTCCCTCATGAAAACAATGAGTAACAGTTCAGATCTAGGATATGTACAAGTGACAAGACAATAAAAAGTTATTAATATTTTTGTACAGAAATGACCCATATAATTATTGCATATTCATGATTATTTTTTTTTCCCCCAGTTTCTAGGGACCTATTCAAGTTTGGTCAAACCGTAAAAGTGGGTCTGGTTTTATTTAGAAAAGAAGCCAGGTAAAAGTGCTACACCTAGTGGAAAACTTAATGAATTCTTTGTGCCTTCTTTTTGTAGATCGAATAGTTTAAAGAAAACAACGACATGAAAACTGTATTTTTACTTCATGTTCCAAATTCGTTGAAGAGGTAATACTCCTTATACTGAAATATGCACATTAAACAGAGCTGTCAGTCTCTTTTCTCATCCACTTTTGAGTGCTCTGTTAAATTCAGTCATTCTATATTTATATCTCATAGTTCCTCAACTAAGTACAATTTCACAAACAATTGAAATAACATTCCCCATGTCTCCACTAGGCATCATGTCCTTTGTTCTTTTAAAGCAACTGGACAAAAAGCCTATTTTATCTCATTCTGACTGTTCACAATAGTCTTAAAAGTTTTATTTAAGCAGCAATAGAAGCAGAACTCACTCAGAGTGAATGCACTTTCAATTCATGACCCAACATTGTCTTAGTTTTCACCAGGTTCATACATGTGTTTTATGTCTGATAGATTTATTTGTCTACAGTGTGTAAATTATATGTTTAGGGTTTTTTTTTACCATACTTAATTATAGAAAAGATTCCTTTATTCAGTTATTTAAGAGGAATCATTTGCAAAATTTCTGAAGACAAGAGTTTATTCTAATTATTTTTTTCAGAGGTGTTGACTACTTTCAGTTCCTGTCTTCCAGAACTAACATATCATCTAGTAAACAAAAGAGAAATTATGTTGCTGAAATGATTGTGTTCAAGTTTTAAACAAAAAAAGAAATACATCTAATAGTATTGCAAAGTTAGAAACAGAAATAACTGTCCTTTTCTGGAGGAAATATTGCCAACTATGTCAATGTCACTAACCTGTCAACTGATGCTATAATATTTTATTCTTCTTTCCAAGGTAATCAAGTAACAGTATCTGTAGAACAGCAGTTTCTCCTGTGATTGATAACAGTCAGAAATACAGTACAATCATAGTAACTTAAAAGTGTGTCATGTTTGTATGGAAGAATAAAAGAATAGATACGGAAGACAGTTTTTTCAATGTCCTTTTTTTTAAAATACATTATTATTCTATACAAATTATTTCTCTTTAGCAACTAGTCGTGTAAAATTTGAACAGAAATCTGCTTTTTCCATTGCAATTCGTATTTCAAGTCACATTTTCAATATGGGACCTTCTGCAAGTCTGATTCATATTTCCTGTAATGTAAATTTGTCTCATGTAATGCTGAGTAACACAGATAGTCTGATTAATGAGAACATACTACACTATGATTGAGTACCTTTCCAGAAAATCAATATTTTTTAAACTAGCGTAATATATAGAATTTCATGTCAGTTTAGCAAACCAAACAAATGCTATTTTTTTTATTAATTTTGGTATTTCAAACATTTTTGTTTCAGTAAGACATGTTTTCCAGAACTGTAGTTTATGACACTTTATGCAGTATTGCAAATTATTAAGTGCTTTTGAATTATCTTGGACAAAATGACAAAATGTTAACTGACAAGAAACAATTCAGTATGCCAGTCATCATCTTCTTCTACTGCCTCTGTCTAGAAAAGAATTAGAATTTTTTACAAGTAGCTTGATACTGATCAGAACAGTTTCTAAGCCATAATGTCAACTCTCTCATTAAAAACTTCTCCTCTATGTTATTAAATATTGTCATTATGGGTTTGTATCATTTTCAGAAATAAAAATGTAAGATTTTGACCCCATAGGTTATGCTTTTTAGAAACTTAATTGCCACATTATATTCACTTCACCGTTCAAGACTCATATTTGTTCTTGAGACTAAGAATACAGTCCATCAACAGCCTCTGAAAGTACAGAAGGCATTGAACATGGAAACCAGCTCAAAGTCAGATAGAACCTTTACAAAAATGCTGGTCACACATCATTTGCTAATGTATCAAAACCAGAAAAGAATAGTTTCATCCATTATTAGTTTTCATTGCAGAGATTTCATAGCGCTCAAATTACATTTCTGTAATGGAAGTTAAATGTGTCCTATTTCTAAACCATCTCTGTACTATACTGAATTTCCAGTCTTGTGACATATATTTAGTTGGCAGTGACACAGAAACTGGAGAAATACATTAAGATAAAGAAACGTCCTTCTCTGTGATTAGAAGGAAAGATCTATGTGATGTCCTGTTGTCCATAAACTGTTATATAACATTTTAATGGAAGAATTTCAAGGTAGCTAAGGCAATGAGATTTCTGTGGATAGCCTAGAATATACTGTGCAATGATACACCTGCCATAAAATCTGACAACTTTAATTTCAGGCATGAAAAGCAGGATACTACTCTTTGAAGTTGAACATTTTAAAAAGTGAAATATGTACATGTATAGAAGACAGCTTGAAATATTCTTGGATGTTACTTTGCATTATAAGCAACATCAAAGTAAAAATGTGCTTAGGATACTTGAAAATTAGTCTATTTATTCTCAGCTTGATGTTTTGCTAAATTAGATTCAAAAACTACAACAGTGCCTGAATAAGCAGAAAGAAGCAAAAGAAAATCTGCAAATTCAGTTTAGGTATTTGAAAAGTACATAGATGA
The DNA here is from genome assembly GCF_003945595.2 of Pipra filicauda. Taxonomy (NCBI): domain Eukaryota; kingdom Metazoa; phylum Chordata; class Aves; order Passeriformes; family Pipridae; genus Pipra; species Pipra filicauda. The sequence continues at coordinate 2,210,206 of NW_024104776.1, read as the reverse complement.
CTTTAATAGCTGGGTCTTAATGGGGATGTTAAAATGGGTAGATTAAGGGAAGATGTATTGTAAGTCAACTTGTTCTACAGTTTACAGCAATATTTATAGTGAAAATATTTTTTTTAATTTTCTGTTCTACATCTATGTTTTAAATACAAAATGTTGGCTTTAATGGTGAATGGATGTAACAATGTTAAGACAAAGTACAGGCAAACAGTGGTGTTTCTAAAAGGAAAATAGATCATGCTCCTGTGTCAGGTTCTTCATGAGAGACAGCTAATTGTGGATATTCATATTGTGCCTATAGATGCTGTTCCTAATTGCTCTTTGAGAAAATAAAATTATTTGGCATAGATATTACATAACTGGTATAAAAAATTAATTGCATAGCAATGAAAAGACTAGTTGAAAAGAAGTCTACACAGAAAATCATAATAGATAAGTCTGATATCCCTTTGTGTTAACCCCTTTAATGATTGGATTGTTTCTCAGTATAAGAGTACAACCTCAAGGGGATCTTACACTGAATGAGGAGTGCTGATTCTTAGAATGGTTAATCTAATCTAATCAATAATATTAAATCTGTGTTTCTTTATGGGAATAAGAGCATTTGATTTTCCAGGAAGTTGATTGGAATGAAAGTGTTCTGGAATAATATCCCTAGGAAGAAATGTAATAATCTTCAAAAAATCTTCTCCAGAAAACCTCAGTCCAGACAATCCTGTTTCTCCTACAGGTTATAGCTGATCCTAAGACTGAACAGGTTCTCCTGTGTTGTCATGGAAATATACTCAGTCATTATATTGAGTTTACTGTTACATACTTTTATTGCATGGACATGGCTAGGCCACATCAAATAGCAGATTACTCCAAAATTTGATGTCCTTTGTATTATCACATTCAGAATTAATTTCAATATATTGGATGTAATGCAATAATCAGCTACTTTATTCTTAAGTAACAGGGGTTTTTTTTCTTTATTCTGTGGATGTTCTTTATGAAATCCAACTGTTCACCTTCTAATGCCACATAATCCTAATAAGCATATTTTTGACAGAGATGGACATTCAGAACAGCAAACAGTGAAAGATCAGAGAAATAACATTGTGTGTGCTAGCACATATGTTATTTGTGACACAATAAAGTTAACAGCTGCTCTTTTCTTTTTAACATCAAGTTTATGTACTTTGCAGCTTTATCAAATCTGAGTGTCATAGACTAGCATTTAAACCAAGAAATGAATGAAAGCTCCTTTGTATAGGAGACAATTAGCAATGTGTTAAATCAAAAAGATTTAACATTTACACCATTTCTAAATATCCCTTCAGTTATTTTCCACTATCTTATGAAAGAGCAGATCAGCTGGCTGTGCAAGTTTTTTAATGGCAATGCTACCAGCCACGTTACAGAAACTGGTTACCACAAGTAACCAACTAAGCTCTTAAATGCAATATTCTTCTTGATTTTGTACTGTTACCTTCTCAGGATAGCTGAAGGTTTATGGATTTAATAAAGCAAGGTGTTAATTAATACACTAAAATTGGCAGACAACTTTGTGGGGTCTGAGTGTACTTTGGAAAGAATCTGCAGGTATTGGAAAAGCTCCAAACCACATAGGAGACCTCTATATTCATGCCAGCAGATGGGATTTTGTTTGAAAATGCAAGGTTGCAATAAAAATTTGGGCTACTGCTGGAGTTGTTTGGTTCCATGAGCTTTTAATGACCAGCTGTTTTCTGTATCCATGGTTACCTTGAATGTTAAAACATCCTTTTTCAAATAGTTTATCTGTATACTACTATTTAGGTATTTTGTAGTGCTACATATAACTATTGAACAATATTAAAGAAAGGTGTGAAATACTGCAATTCTGTTTTTACCTAAACAAATACACATGGGTAAAAAAGCCTAGGTGTGTAGCAATCCAAAATTTGGATACCGGAAAAAGAAACTACTGGGTCTCAGCAGAAAGTCTTAACTGGGGAAAAAACCTGCATTTGAGGACCAGACAGAATGTCACCTGTTTGGAATGTCCTGCCAAGATACAGAGACACTGTGCTGTGATGTTATCAAGCCTCTATATAAAATCCATTGTTGCTTTCTCCCTCCCTGTGTATTCTGTAAACTTGAATATCTCTCCCCCATGTAAATCCCCAAAAATGTAATCCTAAGATAAGTGGGTTTTCCCCATGATGTAAGTACTAAACCCAAAAGGTGTAGCTTGGGTTTTTCCCTTACCTCATCTTTGCAAAACCCCCTGTTTATAATAGTTTGACCCCCCTATGAATATGTAGACTCAAGACCCTTAAAATGTCAACCTGTATGTCCAATAAACCATTCCAGTTTTTGCCCCATAACTAGGATCGTGTTAGTTTTCTTGACTCTCACATAGGTGCATCTAAATGAAAAAAAGAAGCTTATTTATTTATAGGTCTTTTCTTTTACTAATTAATACTCATGAAGAAATCAGTTACTGTATAGTCTAATAATGGTCTTACATTAAAAAAAAAGTGACCATAAATGAGAAATTCACCATTTCAAGAAAAGGAATATATTTAAATATTACACAGTGCAATGTGTTGGCATTTTTACTTAAGTACTGATGTTAAGTTATAGAAGTTATAGGCTGAGAGTTATGAAGTCTCAATAGACAATAATTACACATGGAATGGTCACAGAACATTATGTAGCTAATAAGACACATAGAGATTTTTGGGACTACAACAACCTTAGTATTTGTATACAGCTTCATTTAAGTATCTTTTTAACATATTTTTTTAGGAAAAAAAAGTTAATATTATTTTCAGGATGCCAGTTTTTTTGTATTATGCACTTGAAGTATTACACTTAAGCACTGTATTTAGCACTTGCCTGCAGCTTCTTGTATACTCAATGATTTCAATCTTTTAAATATGTTTATACACTTCCAACCAGTTCAAGATATTTTCTAGAGTTTTTCTGCTAAAAGTGCCCTGTTGTGCCCTGCAGTCAACTAAAAGCCGCTTAGTATTTTAAATTGAGTTAATAGTGAGGAGAAGATAGTATATCTGGAAGGAATCAAGATGCCTAAACATGTATGATACAGTTCTTCATAAAACAGAATATCACGTTTAATCTGCTTCTCTCTGAGTCTTGAGGGCAGCCAAGTGAACTGCCATCATGCATTTCAGAAGCAAAATCTTCAAGCCTTCAGAAGATCATTTTATGACAATATATTTATTTTTTCATCTTTGGATAACGATTCCACTTATCACCATAAAAGTGTTTTATAATATATAAGAAATACAGATATTACTTAGATTGAGTCATTATTCATTTTTTATACAAATCAAAATTACTTTGGAAGTGTAGTTTACTTCAGAGATCTTTCCAACTTTGGCTGATATTTTTAAAATTTTTGTGGTTTATATTTTAAATAAAAAAAGAATATTTTCAAAAAGATGTGTTTTAATGCCCACTAGATTTAGTAGAATATTAGTTTCTGTTCAAGAAACTAAACTGCAAGAGACAAAGTTGATATGCAAATTTTGCCCTACTTTGCACATTAACTAGACTGAGTTTATAGTTCTAAGTAAATGTTCACTGATTTAATTTGAAGGAAATTTGTATTTCAATTTGAGGTAAATTTTTATTGACACAAGGTGTTCACAGTTTAGCCTTTATGCAGTCAGGATCTTGGCTGTGTAATTGTCTAATTTAGTGTCTTCCAGTATTTTAAGATTGATTCATTTTGTAGTGTTACTCAGAAAAACAGATTTTGCTTTCCCAGTAAAGATGTGAAACAGCATACCTATGATAAATTTAGGTTTTGATATCAAAAAAGTGATATATTTATGTTGGGAATTGTACTGAAGAATGTCTGAACTCAAAAAATCTACTTTAAACTAAAAAGCCTCCCCTAGACTTGCTGTGACTTTTTGGCAAAGGCAGATCCCAGTTAATTTCAAGCTAAATAGTTTTGAAAGATTCAGGTAAAGCATAGTAATGTCAAAAAGAAAAAGAAATAACTCAATAATAATCTTTCCATTTCTCATTATGTCTAATTATATACGTCTACTGGATAAGATATCTTCATTATGTTATGAAAGCACCATTTATTGTTAGTGACATGAATGAACTGCTCTGGGTTACCAGTTGGTTGATTAGACTAGGATTTGAGACATGCTGTTCTCTGACAGTGACTCTGCAGTAGATCTTGGATCAATCACTTCACTGGTGATTTTCACTTCTTGAATCAATCACTTCTTCCCTCTTCTACATCCTCTCTTTGTCTCTTCATTTTAATTTTCTTGTCTTTTTAGACGATGAAGTACTCCTTATTATACACTTCTGTAACATCTAGAACAGTTGGGATTTGAATTGGGCTGTAATTTTAGCGCTTCAGCATATAAATATTCCTGAAGGACTTCAAAATCACTGAGGTTGTGATAATTACAATTATATGAAGTGTTTAAGATAAAATAATATTCCTGAGTCAGTGCTGTAAAAACTGAGCCTGCTGGGTTCTAAAATATTTAGCATGAGGTTTCTCTCAGAACATTTCTGCATTTTATTATTGGAGGATGCACCAAATCTGATTTTCTTATTCGTGTTCTCACAGAGGAAAAAAGATATTGCAGCCAATTACTCTGCTGGCCTCTTTCTTTCTCTCTTCCCTTCTCCCTTGCATTAACTCTGTCTTGGCTTTCTTTTTTCTTTTTACAATTGCAAATTTCTATTCCAATGAGAAGGAAGATTGTTAATACTTCACTCTCTTCTGCATGGTAGCTTGCTGGTTGCTCTACCTCTTTACTGATGGTGTTCTGGCAGCAAGTGGGTAGTAACCCCTTATTCTCTCTCTCAGTCTCATTTTTTGGTGGTCTTGTTTTGGGGTTTTTCTTGGTGCTACTTTTTGTTTTTAAGACAGGAAAGAAGTTATCAGATGTCTTCAGATATCATGGAAATGGTTCAATGAAATTTTGACTTTGCTAAAAGTTAAATAATGTAAAACTGATGTTTTCTTTAATTCAGGTTATCATAATACTCCATTCAGATGCCAGTAGTTGACTAACTGTTCCAGAGCATTTAAAATGCATAAAAATAAGCTCCATCAATTCAAAGGCTGTTGCTGGTTTTGTGAGTTCCAGATCATTCAACTGGGAACACGATGAAAACAAAAATGTCCATATATTTTACTCTGCACTTGTTAGGCATGTTGGAAATGAGAATCTGTCTCACAGTCAACTGGAGGTAACAAAATGCACTGATAGTGTACGCTGGGAAGGAAGATGCTTCAGTGTTGTTTTGGAGAAGTAGCATTAAGCATAAAGAAAGTGCTTGGATTTTGAACTTCAATGTTTTATGTAAAGTAGAATTTTGATATTTAAATGCAAAATATAAAAGTCAGTTAGAGATCACTAATGGAAAAAAAGCAACCCACACACAAAAAACCCCAAGCACTAATGAAATTTGAACTATTTTGTGTAAATCTTGTTATAGTTCTTAATGATTACAATATTACAGTATCATAGTTCTTATATATTCAGTCTTCTGGGCAGTCAGACATGCTACTTTTAGCAATAGATCTTATGCCTAATATATGGTAATATCTTGATTTCAACATCTTGACACAACCTAATCTGGCTACATTTAAGTACATCTAGTACCAAGAACCAGAAAATATTTTGACTTAACTTATTCATTTCAGTTTAAATTATATTTATCTGTAACTAATAGTACATAGCTATAGCAAAGAATCCCAAACTTGCAATAAAACATAAATTCTAGTAATAATTGAATTATTAATACATAACAAAATAAAATTCAAGAATATTACCAAATTCAAAACGAGTCTAGGAAGGACAGCTAGTAAGATGTTTGAGAATTGTTTTTGGTTCAGTTTTTCTGTATGGATAAATTTGCTGTGTGTTCTTTACTATAACTCTGCTCACTAGATTAAAAATTAGAGAAATAAATGTGTTTAAAGTTTGTATTTACTTCTCACTGACTTGTTGTAGAAGGTTTCTTTGTAATACTTACTCTCATATGAATTTCATGTACCAATAATACTCAATACATTCTGGTTTTATTAACTTTACTAAGTACTTTAATTCACAGGGTAGGATGACAACACTACCTAACCATTCTTCTAGTAAATGAAGTCAAATAAATCATAAGTATGTTATTTGTCTCCTTTAAGAATGGGCTTTGTGGTTCTGCTGTTCATATAAAATATCACAGCGAGGTCAGGGAGTAGACTCTGTATCTCTCCAGGTATTTTATCTCATTTTAGAGGGGGTGCTGATAATAAATCATCCAGAAACAATTTTACTCCCATTTTCTCACTGTGGTACTATTCTGCCAACTTATCTTCTTTTTTAGTAGCCAAGCATTTATTTATTTTTACATGTGTACTAAAATATTTTCCTTCCTTGAGCTCAGGGTCGGAGTCCATGAAAATGCACCTTTGAACACTGACTAGTATACTGCTTCCTCTGTGAGATAGCTCTGAACTTCAAATAATTGACTGTTCATATCTGATAGATTCTTACCCCTATATCTTCATATATTTTGAGTCTGACTTTTGAAATCATGCTATTACAGTTATTTGAACAGTGTAATATTTTTAGGTGAATCATACAAAAACAGATCAACTTGACATATTTCACATTCACTTATGTGTAATAAATGTTGTGATCAAGTTTGTTATGCTGTTTACAAAGGTAGTAGTTGTGACTTGGAGTCTGACTTTGGAAATAGTATTCATATCTTCAAGCATAGACATTTTTAGAAGAGGAAATCAAGAAATTATTACTCATAAGATTTTTTTTAAAGTCAGTAAATATGACAAACTTCTGATGTTTCCAAACTATTAGGAGTGGGACAGGGTAAGAAGGGAGTTGTTTGTATGCTAGCATGTATGTATAATACTTTTGTGTATTACTGTGCTTTTAAATAACTTTATAGAAAATCTAAAATAACTTGGAAACTGCCAAAATAACAATTCTGATAGTTGGAATTATGCCAAATTTCTCCATGAAAATATGAAATGCTTCAGTAAAAAAAAAGTTTTACTTTCAATTAATGATTTTTCCATTTATTTCTGGCTACCTCATTCTTCCCATTATGCAAAGCACTGTCTCCCTGTGTAACATTTATGCAACATTTGAAGCCAAGGTTTCCTTTAACTTCTGTGTTTATCCTAAATCTTACCCTCAGGTGAAGTTTTAAGAGAGATATTTTTACACAAATGTCATTTGACTTATCCTAACAGACACTTATCCTAACTTACGTACTGTAAGTTTTCCATTATATTGTCTTTAGAAATCTAGAACTGATGTTCAATTGTAATTAAAGTTCTGGCGAAAGATGGGAACATGCCGCTGTGTGTTGGTGCTATTGCATCAGAAAAGTACAGACGCAGTGAGATCTCTCATGAAAAAAACAGGTAATGAAGAACAGGAGTAGAATAATAAAAAGCAAAATATTCTGAAAATTACTGAAACAAATTTCCCTTTGGACATTCAGTAGGCTGTTACAAGTCCGTGGATGTTGATTATTTAAGGTGAAGACAGAGTGTTGAATACTTTGTCTTTCAAAGATCTTTGTCACCAACACCAGTAAAAATAGAGCAGACTTTCATTGAGTGCGTTTGATCTTCAAAGTGTATGGCTGTGCTGAGTAGATGAGTATAGATTTGTAGATGTGTGCGTGGGAGTTCTGTTTAGTGTTTGTTACAAATCTCTACCTGCAGACAAAGATTTGTGACTATCAGAGCCTTTGAAACATAAATATCAGAAATCTCAGCAAGGAAGAAACTTCTCTTTCCATTATTTTGTAATTGTGTTAGGAATTGGGCTTTCTTTTTTTTTTTTTTAATAAACTTTTTTTAGCTTTATCACAAGAACTGGCTGGGTAGAGTGCACAAAGAGAAACCCCACGGTCTACTGGTTAAGTTCTCTGTGTCACAAAGGAATTAAAATAAAAATCAGACTTAATCAAGCCTCATGAATGAATAATCAAGTTGAACATTAAATCTTAATTGCTTTTTCTAAAATATAACAAAATTATTTGAAGTCATTGTTGCAGTGACGCAGCATTTACATTAGCACTTCTCAGTCCGATAATATTTCATGTTCCTTAATATGGTTAATGAGTGGCCTTTTAATTCCTTTCATTATTTATTATCTTTCATATATCAAAATGTTTACGTATTTTTTTAGAACCATGTGGAAAAAAAACCTTTATGGGTTTACACTCTCTGATACATTTCCATGAACTATGCAGCAACATGATCCACCTGAATTATTTCAGTAAAATTTTCTTCACTGTTGTTGTACACTTGAAATAACTTATATTGCCTGATCCTACAAATGCTGCATCTTTTTTTGCAGTTGATCAAAAAACCATTTAGCAGCTTTGGAAAAGCAGCATACTTCTAATGAGTTATGAAGATTAATAGAGGTGTTCTGTCTTGAAAAGAATAAATGTACAAATGACTTTTTTAACAAAAATTTCAGATTTAAAATTGAATTTGTGAAATGTAAGGAAAACTGAGGGTTCACAAGTCCTATAAACAGAACAAATAGATTATTATTAGATTATTAGAAAGGAAATAACTTTGTGTTGTTTGCGGAAGTAACTTTGATGTGATGGTTGTAAATGACAGAAAATGACAGTAAAGCAAATAGAAGAAGTGATGTGAATGGTTGATAACAGAAGTTGAAGATTATTTTAGTTAGAAATGCATGCATTATTTTTTAATCATAATTTGCAGGAAATATATCTTTTCCAGAATAAAGTAGTATTCAAATTAAAGAGGGTCGAATCTAGCTACTAAAGGAGTTTTTGGGGGGGGTGTGGGGCGGAACGGGGTGTATGTAAGTCACTTTTCACATTGCTAAGCAGCTCTAGATGAATACCAACTGTCTCTAGGGTGGCACTAACAGTTACTAACTAGCAATTGTCTAACAGATAATAAGAAGTTGCATTTGTCATGTTGAACTGAATGCTAATATTCTCACGTCTATCAAAAATAGTAAAGAAAAACAGATGCATAACTTGACTATGCTGTCAAACTTAAATACAAATATAGTGATCTAGCCAAAGATGATGTTTGTGCCATGCCTGCAGATGCACATTTTTCCTTATAATTCTTGAAATTGGAATATTAATGGTTATAATGACATGAATTCCACAACCACTATAAGAAAAAGTTAATCATTAACTGGAATCACTTTCTGATAAATACACTTTTTAAAAGTACACAGATTCTAATGGATTAAGTACTTTCACTGAAATATTTCTGATCAAAAGTAGAAACATATGAATGCTTTTATTTTTTCTGTTATCAAGAAAACTTCTCATTGAATACCTGGATAATTCTAAGAAAAGAAGATTTAATTAGCCTAAAAGTTTGTGGAGAAATGTATAGTAGCCCTTCTGTCCAAGCCACTGAAGCCATTTATTAACACTTTTTTCCAAAGGGCTTTTCCCCTTGTCCATTAATAAAGCTAATTTGTTAACTTTTAATATTCAGCATAGTTTTTACTGTTATTCCTAATTTTTCTGTCACTGGCATTTTGATGAGAAAAGTATATTATCATAGGTGCTTCACTCTAATTTGCATCAAACTAACTGAATTATTTGGTTTACCAGATATATTCCAGTTTATTACTAAGAAAAAAAATATTTAAATAGGCTTTGGGAAAAGAGGGATCAAACTCAAATTCCCTTACACATTCCTATTTCTTTGTATTCAAGTCAATTAATAATTTCATGTAGAATACTGAGACAGTTCTTCTCATGGACAGAATCAAAGAATCTGTCCTCTTAGATGAGTAGCATTAGCCATGAAGTTCCTGTATATTCTTGCCCTGGATTTCAACTTATTCATTACAGAATTAAATTATTCTGACACACGTGGTCTATCAATTTCACTTTACTTAGACATTTACTTTGTAACTTACAGTTTCATTAGGCAGAAAATGTAGGTTCATACCCATTTAGACAGAGAAAGAATTTAATCTAGTTCTAACCTTCAAATAATGCATACTAAGCATAATACAAGAACTGACTTTCCAGGCCACCATAAAAGCACTATAGGTTTTTCAATCTTTTAAGGGTAATGAATTGCCACCAAAGAATGATCTCCTGGTCAAGTGATCTGGATTTGTCAGTGGTTTATGGTCTGCTTTTTTGAATTACTCATGACTAGGAAAAAACCTTCTGATTATAATGAAACTTTTCAGAACTGAAGTTCATATTTGCAAGTAGTGACTCTAATTTGTTCTAATAACTTCATAGTTGTGCCCAAGTAGTGATATTTAGTGTGTATTTCATATTGCTGATACTTACTCGTTCCCAAGGTGACATCATATTTGGCATAAAAAGATAATATTGAGTTGTACAATGTATTCAGAATGGTTCAGGGTGTTTATGGATTCCGGTTCAGGTCCTTAGGATGAACTGTGTAGACATCAGTAACCATTGTTATTTCTCTATTTTAATGTGTATTTAACACATTATCTCATCTAATTGACACAATAATGATGGGGTTTTTCCTGCTTTCTTATGGCGATTGCTGCTTTGGGATTGTTTGGGTTTTATCACATCCTTCATAAAACATTAAATACTGTGGCTTTAGTTGCCAAGATTCAACTGTAGTTCACACTGTCTGAGATTTCCAACCTCAATTTTTGTAGATCATTAGTTTCATGTAAATCTGTTCATTGCGTATAAAGCCAATGTTGCTTTGCCGGTGATGGCATAAAAATTGAAACATAATTTATCCAAAATGCTGCAAGTTCATAGTTCTCTTACTTTTGTGTTCAAGATTTCCAAGTTCAATATTTGTTCTCTACAGTACAGCTTGATTATACATGTTTTCTTCTTGTTTTGTTGTTATGAAACAGTGTTTCCAATAAATGGATTTTAGTGTCCTTGCTCTAACACACCAATTTGTTAGTTCACTGATAAATGTCTTTTGCTCTTTGTTATTGTGAAGATAAAATGGTTATAAGTGCTAAGTGCTCTGAGAGCTTTGTCTATTCCAATACACTGTTTCATGGCTCTGAGAGTTCAAATTTCGGTAGTATGAACCTGTAGATCTAAGGATTACCTACAGTAACAGAAAACTTAATTGTATATCTCTTTGCTTGAATATCTGTGTTTATCTCTTATTGTAGAAAATAGCACTGGTTATTGATACTTCTTTTTTCTAACTTTGTCACACACCAAATTCTACCTGCTATTTTAGTCAGTTAATAATCCCAACCCACTTCCAGAAATTATTGCAGCCTGGAACAAAATCAGAAAGTCCTATTTAGATCCAGGTTCAAGGCTAGGTTGGTACATGAAATCACTGATGATACAAATTCATTTATTTTCAGTCTTTTCCCTTGGCTTTGCACTATCTTGTATCCTTCCTGTATGCCACTCCCTCCAGAAACCAGCATCGTTACCTGAGGATATGTCCATTATTTCATAGTGAAAAACCAGAACTCTGACGCCTTCATTAATTTCATTTAAATATTAATATTTTCATTAGCATTTTTTTGCCTGCATTTTTATGGCAGGAAACAAAAGTGCCTCTATTGTAGTAAAGATAACACCAGAAAATATTTGCATTATAATGTACAATGTATAGAATTGGTGACTGGACTTGTTTAGTTTATTTTATGGGGGAGGAGGTGTTGGTTTTTGTTGTTTGTTGAGAGGGTTTTTTTAGTAGTTTCATCACGGTCCCTGGGACTAGTGGTCTTAGCAAAAGATATGACATATGGAAAAATGGTAGCAGAGAAATTTTGAGAAAATACTTTTACTGCTGCCATTATATGAATAAATAAAGAATATTAAATGTAATTATATTTTAAAAGGGATAATTTCAATGTGACACTGTCACATGCTGTATCTGTTACCCCTCTTAGAAGAATCCTACTTGTTGGATATCTTTTTATGTGTGTGAGTAGTCCCTGCCACTCAATCATCCATTGAACAAGATTAGTCATCAGTGTTTCTTAACTGTTTTTAATAAACAAGAAGAGACTTTTTTCTCTTTTCTTTGTTTTTTTTTTTCTCCTTCTCCAGACTTCTTCCTTATTGGACTGATACTGCTTAAGTAAAAGAGGGCATATTTAGTATTTCAGGCTCTATTTGTTAGAAGACTCTGGTACAGGATTCTCCAAGAATTCTGTGAAAAGGAGTTCTGTCTTCAGTAGAAGTTGAAGCACATTGTGTCTAATTACTCTATGTTGTTAATCCAAGATGCTATCAAAGTCTATAAGACTTCTTGGTAAACATAAACATTAGGCTATTTAAAGAAGATAACTTTGTGAACATATTTCTCTAAAAAAAACCAGTTAACTGTTGCATAAAAGTAAATTCCATTCAGAATATTCAGGAGAAGTAACTAAGAATTAAACAGCAATTCTAGACTTAATTTTGAGGGGGGGAGAAAAAGAGAAAGACTATATTTTTATAACATGCCTTTAATTGCACATCACACTTTTTAATTTTCTGTTTAAATTCTGTTTATATCGCTATTTTTCCTTTATGTGAAGTAAGGGTACTGTAAACTTTATAGCATAAAATTAGATATATAAAATAACGTGTTCAGTTTGTACAACAGATCTGACTATTCTTAGTAAATTATGACTGCTATCTAAGCAAATCCGTACTCATGCCTTGTGTCTTTGGATAAATGCTATGCCCTTCAGGAATTAATAGGGAAGATTATAGATGTTCTGGAACTCTTGTAGATTTTAAATAATGAAATTATGTTTTCAAGATTTTTCAAACTAAATTAATTACAATTGATACAAATCTTGACTTAAATCTGATAGTGTTTGGTCTTCAATATCAAACATTGTACTAAAATAATGTCTTCAGCAGGAACTAAGCTGTAAATGATTAATCATCTGCATTTATTCTTTTTTGTTATCAATCCAGTATATTTCTTTAAATCAGGCTGTAAATGTATACTATGTGAACTTTTTATGCTGGAAAATAATCAATGTACCTAAATACTCCTAAGAGTCTCTGTTGTAGAATCCAGTATCATGTCCTATTTCTAATTAAAATATTTGGAAACAAAAATCAGACAGCATGTTGTGTTTCCCCACCATTTCAAAGTGATTAACAATCATTACCTTTTCAGCAGTAGGAAAATTGAAAAATTAAGTTTTGTATTTTAGTCAGACCTAACTATTCCAGTTTCAGTAGCATTTTGGAATCACAGAATAATTTAGGCTGCAAAGGACCTAAGAACCACAGGACATCCTACCCAACCCTGTGCTCAAAGCAGAGTTGACTTCAATGTGATTGCTCAGAGTCTCACCCAGTCAATTCATTGGATGTTTGCAGCAGCAGAGATGCCACAACCCCAAACAAGCTCTTTTGTTGGAAGATGTGTGCATTCAACAACAGACTTTATCCTGAACACAAGAGATGGTAAGCTTCTGAGAGCAAGCTCAATACTAATGAATAAATGATAAGTAAATATTGTCTGAGGGAACAGACACAGCGTGCTTCTGAGATACCACCTATCTATATATTTGCAATAGTTCTATGGTAATAAAGAAAAGATAAGTTTTTGAGAGGATTCTGAAAGATTGAAAGAGAGTAAAAGAAACGACTAAATTCCTATCTAGTTTAAGCAAGCATAATGTTGTTGACTTAGTCAAAGCAATGCATTTTTATCTCAGTCCGGGAACTTCCTTAAACCTTGTCAATTGTAATCTCAAACTTAGGGGTTTTTTGTTCTGTGTTTTTTCATCTACTTATTTTTTTCATTTAATGTTACTTTTTATTTATTCAAGATCTCTTAACTCTTATATAAATAATTTTTTTTTCTCACTGTATTGGTTATGACAACTGTTGTTCATTAAAAGTACTGAAAGTATGAATCATAGTCAGGTTTCCAAGTCCAGTGCTATAAAACATGAGCAAAAATCTTTGATAAAGTGAAAGAGGTGATTCCATTATTTCCACAAGATGTGAGAGTGAAATATAAGTTCCATTTTTTATGTGATACCACATAAAGGGATTAGGGCTAATACTGTTTCTCTTAGAGTCATGGAGAAGGATATTTGTCTCTAACATTGAGGGAAAGGGTAAGATACAAATGTGTCTGAACTGGAGCTAGAACAAGAGGTTAGATATACAATATCTTTGTATAGGCTTTTCTGTGGTCAGTGTGCACTCTCGGTGCAAGCCAAAGTGAATTTGTCTCTCGGGGGGGAAAAAATTCTGAAGTCTGTGTTCCGAACGAAACAATTACCTTGCAGTCAACATAAACAGACAACATTTCTGCAGCTGTCTAAATCACGGATGCTTACTGTATCATTTTTCCCTGTAGTACAAGACTAAATGCTCCATCTGCAAAATGATTAAATGGATTTCATAGGTAAACATATTTGCCATTCCATTTTAATGAGTTACCCTTCATTAGAGACTGTCATTCAAAATTAATATGAGGAGCTATTACTGTGGTGTCTAAAATGAAGAACTGAATGTCGTAGTACTCATTTTTCATAAGTACGAATGCTTTTGAAATGGGAATTGAACAATGATAGCAGACTGATGTAATACTTAGTTACATTTTATGTCAATTGCTCCTGTCAGTCAAAGTGTGAAAAACTAAAGGAGAAAATACAACAGAGGAAATATTCAAAGCAATAAGCACAAACAAAAGAATGTCCTCCTCTTGTCCATTTTGCTTGTAACACTTCCACAAGCGTGGAGGAATGTTCTGGGTTCACTGTTTTTGGGTTTTTGTTTGGGTTTTGGGGGTTTTTTAGATAATAATGGAATTAATTTGAATTTCAAGAGAAACAAATGGGCAATGAGCCTATATGAGCTTAGTGAGCTAGAAGACAATTTGTATATCACTGTTGGGACATGACCAATAGACATGTTTGACGTTTATATGTCTCAGAGGAATGAGCTACATTTTATTCATTTAAAATTATTTGATTTCATTATAGTTTTTAAATAAAAATAATAATAAATTGTGTTTTAATGGTGTTGAATCCTTGCTATTATCACAAAATATGCAAGGCAGAGCACTGTATAACTCCTGTATTTTAGGTTTTCTTCTGTCACTGTAACCTAATTAGTAATGAGGTTAGTGATGGAAGGCTTTATAAGTCTACCTCTTTGCAAACCTGTTTGGCCGAATAACCACTTCCTAAAACCATTTGAACTTGTATGTAACATTTTGCATTTTTTTATCTCAGTTTGCTTTCTATTGCAAAATATTCTTGTGTTTACTTTGTACCATTGTTTGACAAGAAGTGAGTATAGACAGAAGAACAAAATATACTGAGTTGGAAGGGACTCACAAGAATCACCAAGTCCAACCCTTAGCCCTGCACAGGACTATCCGCAAGATTCACAACATGTGCCTGAGAGTATCATCCAAATGCTTGAACTCTGTCAGGCTTGGTGCTGTGACTACTTTCCTGGGGAGCCTGTTCCAGTGCTGAACCACCCTCTAGGGGAAGAACCTTTTCCTATTATCCAACCTAAACCTCCCCTGACACAACTTCAGGCTATTCCCTTGGATTCTGTCACTGGTCACCACAAAGAAGAGATCAGTGCCTGCCCCTCCCCTTCCCCTCAGGAGGAAGTTGTAACTGCAATGAGGACTCCCCTCAGTCTCCTCTTTTCCAGGCTGAACAGTCCAAGTGACCTCAGCTGCTCCTCATTTGGCTTCCTCTCAAGGCCCTTCACCATCTTCATTGCCCTCCTTTGGATGCTCTCTAATTGCCCTTGTTGAAAATATACAACACGTAAAAAACATAGGAATGTTATTGAAATGATGTTCTAAGACTTCTTTTCTTAACTAAAGTCAGAAGACAAGGGCAAGTGCTTGATATAATTATTATCTCTGGTCTATATTTTACCTTACTCCTTCTCTTCCCTCCACCCACAGACCGAATATAGAAGAGGAAATATAGAGAATATAGGACTATATAGGGGAAAGGTGTTGGTTTTGTAGAACGGAATGTACATTTCATTACTTGATAATGGTTTCTAGGTTCAAACAAATAAAAAATTGGCACTACCTATTCTTAGCTGATCTTCGGTTCTTAATCTAAGTGCAGATTAATGGTAAAGCAAATCACAGATAAATGTGAATGACTACAGTGACCATTCTACTTAGTCTTAATCCATTGTCATTTTTTTTCCTTCCCCTACTTTACTTTTAAAAAATACACATATAAAAACTGTGTAAACATAAGTGATGAGAAAGGAAAACACTCAGCAGTATTTCCATCAGAATTTAAATATGCATTATTAAAGTGCTGATCCTTCCTGATTCTTGACAGTATTCATCAGAATAAGTTAAGATTGATCTAGTGTAAGTTTATTTCGGGAAATCGGAAAGATGAAAAATGTCCACTTAATAAATGCACTGAACTGCTAGTTTTAGTTACGTTCTGTTGGTTTCATAAAGCTGAAGCCACATGTTCGCATCAGTATTCAATGAGCATATGTAACTGATGAGTAAAAATGTTATTTCAATTAAACATTCTTAATAAACCATAAAGACTAGATTGGAAAAATGACAGTTGTCCAATTTTAGCATAAATAAAGGAAAAGCATGAGAAAATTAAAGTAATCTAATAATCTTTATAGTGACAAATCAATTTTTTAAAATAAATTTTCATGAAGAAAAGCTAGTATTTTGCTGATAAGCTCCAATTTTCTGCATAATTATCTTTTAAGGAACAATCACATTTTAGTAAAATGACTAATTAACTCACTGTGCTGCTGTGCTAATAGCGAAGGAAGCAAAATAGCCGAATATTGATAGTATGAGTTTTTAATAAGAAAAAAAATTAAATAATGTGTGCCCCATATTCCATAGTAGCAATTTAAATGCAAATGTACAATACAAAAATGGGCCCCCATTTTCACCCTACACAGAAGGGATATGCATTCTGGTAAAGAACACTTTTATTCAGGAACTGCTCTGAGAAAAGAGACGAGTTAATGAGGAGATATCTGTTGTTAAAACACAGTCGATGAGTTCATCAGGGGGAGATTTCAAGCAGGGTTATCCTCCTTGAAGTGAGAATTCAAAAGCGCTAATCTCCAACAACCTAATTTCCTGAGTTCTTTGCTTCTCAACAATTGCAAAGTCCACTTGTCATTGGGAAAAAAACTGGGACTACAGGTTGTTGGAGAACAAAAATCTTTTCTCTAGGAATGTAATAGATTGATATAATATTGGACGAATCAAGGTCTCATTGCTTCCAACTCACTTCTTTGCCATAATATTCAGAATTTTGCTTTACTTAAGGAACAATGCATAGCACAAAGGGTGGCTACATTGAATGTAAAATAATGGTAAGAAATGGACTGACTGAAATTTTTGCTGAGAGAGAGAACCTGGAACAAATAGTAAAATAAAAGTAAAATGGAGATTTTTATCAGTCAATATTTTCCCCTGTCTAGTCAGAACTGGGTTTATCGTATGCATAGACCTGTATGAATAAGAGCTCACACTAAAGAGGAAGGCTAGAATTACATGGTGCTTCAAGGTATATGTGATCAACAAATTAGAACTGTTTTATACGTTATTTCAATATTCATTTTCAGAACAGCACTTACCTTCTATAGAGAAAGACCTGACACCCAAATTTTACATCCAGCTAGATATTTCAACACTACTATCATATTTATAGCTTGATAACCTTACTTTGCTTTGGTATTTCTTATTTATAACTAGGCAGTCCTCTAAATAATTCATATTGAATATTTGCACTTGCAAAGTGGAGAAAGTTGAAAGACTATGAAAGAAAAATCTTTTTCTAGCATCTTCCAATCATGCTTCCAGAATGATGAAGGGAAAAACAGATACTAAACTGACATTTGGGCATATTAGATTTGGTGCTACATTGCGTATCAATATGATATATAATCCCACAGTGTTAGTTGTGTCACTGCAAAGGTTGCTAACAAATAGTTTCCTAGTATGAAAATCTAGTATGGAAGCACTTGTATCAGAAGGTGAGCAAAATACAAAGAAATACTGGCTATGGAATTTTCAGATGGTACTTTAGATTTCTACTATTATTATTAGGTTCTGATTTTTTTTTTTTAATGAAAAGGTGTCCTAGATTCACTTTCATTCTCACATTATGTCATGTCTCTAGTTGAGAGGAACTTTTCTTCTTTCTTTTGTACCTCGTTTTATTTCTATTGCTCTTGTTCCTCTCTAATTAGAGTAGCCAGTAATCTGAAAACTGTGGGTTTTCTATGTGTATTGAAGCAAGAACTGATGAAGGGACTTTCACGCTGAATTTATAATGGACATTATAAGAACCAATTTTTTCACAATGGTGCATTTTGCTATAATAGTTCATAGCTAAAAGTACTGAGAAATTATTCATGTCAAAATTAGAATTAAAAATGAAACTTAAAACTGCAGAAAGCAAAGAAAGCAAGAATTTGACTTTCACAAAAAACTGTAACCAAGACTAGTCCTTTAGAAAGTTGGGTGGGGATAAGGATGGAAATTTACACCAGAACTCAAAAAGTGTTATGAATGGTTCCCGGGGCCAGAATTATGATGAAATACAGCATTTCAGATAAATAATGCTGATAATCAATGCAATCTTTTAACACCAGCCTTAGACAGGACCATACTAAACATAATGTGCTATTATATACTGTATGCCTGCCAATCAGCCCCACATCACTAGTTAAATAAGATTTATGTCTTTACAAACATATCTGGAAAGAAGTTTTTCACCATAATTTTAATTTCAATTATATCCAATTAGTAGCTACCCATATTCTTAAACAATATCTGTTCCTTAAAAATGTATTGTATTCTGAAATGTGAAATTTCCTGTGTTCTTGTCACCTTTTAACAGATCAGTGATGAGAATCTCCATCAGGAAATGATGAGTTGGGTCCCTGCTTTGCTTTACTCAGATTAGCAATTTGCTATTCCAGCTATAAAACTGAAAAAAATCCCATATATTTGAACTCCTACTTCAGTGCATTTCTTTAGCCTCAGTTCTCTGGTAACCTTTTCTGTCTGTCAAATCATATTCCATATGAGTATTCAAGTACAGGAGATCTCTTATTTTGCAAATAATAATTGTAATAAGATTTCAGGTATAGACAAGTGCTCATTTCTAGAGCCATTGGTCATATTTTTAATTATCTCTAATGCAGTTGAGTTGCTTGCCAGCGAATTAATTGAATAAATAAAAAGAGACCTTTTCATATACTGATACTTCATGAAGAGGATTGATCAGAACTTTGGTTGTAGTTTACAATTTAACTATCAGCTTTAAGTAGAGTCTGGATTTTGAGAGATATTGTGGTGACTAAAAAAAAGAGAAATTCATGCTATGTCAGCCTGCAGCCTTTCTTCAGTGAAAGATTAAGTTGTTGTGTCCCTTTTGAGTTTGCATTTTTCTTACAGTGGGTCATCTTCCATCTTTCTTCATTTTAGCCTTTAGAAAAGTACTGATGAAGAGATTTGTTTGAGATACAGAAATAGATTATACGTGGAAATACTTGCTATACAGGTCAAATGCTTTCAAATAATGTAAATGATCAAATCTATCAGCACACTTTTCATTCTCCTTTCTTTTGATGAGTACATAGGCAAGAACCAATTCTTCTCCTGAGTTTTTGGGATTCAGAGTTTCTGTTTGGAAAAACAAATTGGAGGTTTTCTGTCCTATCATCTGTAGGAAATAAGGCTATGAAGAAAAACAAACTTGCATAACTTCATGATTCATACTTACTTGCAGTCAAAATATAACATGGCCTCCATAATCTGTCTGAGCTGTGCTGAAAATGACAGTATATGAAATGTGAAGTTTTCAGAACAATGGAAGACTGTTTTCTTAGTGAGTGATACCTAAGCTGATACCTTTGACGGCACATCTTCATGTAACACTTGTCATATGTTCTGAAATTTGATACAATTTGAGGTTAAAATGTAATTAATTTGTAAAGGAACTATCTATAACATACATTAACTTTCTCATAACTTTAATTCTATTTCAAAAGCTAAAGATCTTACTTAAACATTCGCGGCACTAATGGGAACTTAATCTACAACTCTGTTTTAGGAGATTTTGTTCTTTTTTTATGTAAGAGGTATCTAGAAGTCTTGTCAGAATGCAGCAATTATTTTTCTAGCAGCTTTGAGAAATTTACATGTATAATATGTAGGCAACTGTTTGGACACATTAGGAAAAATCCATGGGAATATTTCATAAAGGTATACTTCTGTGTGTGAATGGACAACTTTTAGCTCTCTTAGACTGTGATATTTTGTTGGTTTGATAAAGACTCTCGGATAGTGAGCAGTAGGCAGCCTTATGTGGCTTGCAAAACCAGTTATACTTCTTGAGTTTTCAGTTAACATTGGCTTAAATCCTTGTGATTTCCCACTATATAAACTCCAGAGTGATAATCTGTCATATGCTGGAGATCATAATCAAACCCTGAGCACTGTAAAAAAAAAGTTAAAAAAGCTTACACATACGCAAAATTTCTTTTTTTTTTTAATTAAAAGTTTGATGACTTGGAATGTAGTGCTTATTTAGTTGTTTAAAATTAATATGAGCTGCAAATTCTTGCAATAAACAATGATTAAAATGTATGATTCAAAACTATGGCTGCTGGGTTGGCTTTTTTTAATTCCCAAGTATCAACTAAACACAAAATTATGTGCTGTATGTAGTGGAGCACCATATAATTACTGTCAGGAGTGACACCACTCAGTCTTCTGAGTGACAAGGCTGGGCTTTGGGTTGTTGTTGTTTTTTTCTTCTACTGTTAGAGCTATGTGTATATATTAAACTGTCAGACTCCCTGATTAAGTTATTATTGTTGAGATTGCCTTCTTCAGACCCAAATGATTTTGGAATAACTGGGGTGTAGCCTTTTTGTTGTGTTATTGTTAGGGTTTTTTGGTAACACCAAAACCAACAAACCCTCAGCCCCTTTCATTTCTGATGTTGCGGAAGTATATTTGCATCCCATCATGGGAAAAGATTTTTGCATTTGTTGTATTGATCTTAGAAAAAAACATAAAACAACATACTGCAGGCTGCTTGACTAACTTCCGCTGTTGACATCCCCTAGTGATATCTTACGCTTCCAGAAAAGTTTCTAATTTCTTACTTGAATTTTTAATCTAATGTGAATACTAATGTGATTTGTGAAAAACATTCCTGGAACAAAGATTAAACCTAGGCATAAACCCTTTTATGACAGGCCATTGAAGAAAGTCAGATTTTATTTAAGGTTATGTAAAAATATAAAGGAAATCTCTTACAAAGCTCTTCATATTCAAGATTAAAAATGTTTTGAATAAACTTCATTGTAACATACACACATGCACAGAATACAGGGAAACAAAAAGCCTGAAAAATAGTTAAAACCATTCCACCAAAGAAAGAATTATTGCAATTAAGTAACTTGTGAAGTTAATTACAGAATAAGTTATTTAAAGAGTTTAGGTGGATATTACTGTGTCCCTTGCAAGAAGTGATTTGTCAAATGAGTTAATTGATGTTACAACTGTCAAGGAATACACGGATCCCAAAAGATCTTGACTTTGTCTCATTGAAGATAACAGACGCTTTTATCATAGAATTACAGAATACCAGATTGGAAGGCACCTCAAAGATCATCTGATCCAGATTTTCTTGTTCAGAGCATGGTCTAGACAAGATGACCAGCTGAATCTTAGAAGAGTCCAATGTTAGGGAATCCACCACCTTCCTGGAGAGATTATTCCAATGGGAGATTATGGTTATTGTGAAAAATTTTCCTCTTGTGTCCAGTTGGAGTCTTGCCAGGATTAAGTTGCACTCGTTACCCCTTGTTTTTTCCAAGGAAGTCTCCATCTTTGTATCCACCCTTTAAATACTGGAACACAATGATAAGGTGTGCCCTAAGCCTTCTTTTCTTAAGGTTGAACAAACCAAGTTCTCACAGCCTTTCCTCACATAATGGGATTCTCAGTCCTTTGATCATCTTTGTGACCCTTCTGTGGACCCTCTCCAGCCTGTTCACATCTTTTTTTTATAGCAGGGATCAAAACTGAGCACAGTATTCCAGATGTGGTCTGACAAGTGCCAAGTAGAGTGGGATAATCACTTTCTTTCTGTAGGTAATGCCCTTGTTGATGCAGCCCAGCATCCTGTTGTCTTTCTTTGCTGCTGCAGCACACTTTTCAGTCTTATTGAGGTTGTTCACCAGGATCCCCAGGGCAGTGGGAATCCGTATCAAAAGCCTTGGAGAAATCCAGGTAGACAAGACACTGCTTACCTCACATCAACCAAACAGGTTACTTTGTTGTAGCAGAAGATTGAGTCTGACAAGTATGATTTGCCCTTGGTGAACCCATACTGGTTTTTCCCAATCACCTGATTCATCTGAGTTGGGAAAGCCTCCTGGAGGATTCATTCCATAACTGTCCTCAGGATTAAGACTGATGGGCCTATAAGCTCCAGGATGCTCCTTTAAACCATTTAAGCCTTCTTCTATTCTTCTAGGATACTCTCTGATCTGCACAACTTTTCAAAGATCATGGAGGGTGGTCTCGCAATTACGTCAGCCAGCTCCCTTAACACTCTTGGGTAGATAATTTCAGGGATCATAAATTTTTAGGGGTCATGCTTGTGTAATAGCTCACACACCAACTCTTCCTCTGCTGATGGTGAGTCTGTGTTTTTGTCAACCTGGATTTTTGTTCCCAAGTCAGGGGGCCTAATAGGAAAAGGTGAATGGAGTGTTGAGAACATTTATCTTTCTACCTCTGCTTTTTAACATCAGTTATTTATTTCAACACCCAGAAGGATTTTTTCTAAGATCTTAAGGAAATTCCATCTTCTAGGCACTTTTTTATATCCCTTGGATATGTTATTCTTAGTCAAAACTTTTAGAAGTTTGTCACTAATAACAATCACATAAAAATGGAAAAGAATCCAAACAATAGCATGTAGTACTTACACGTATCTTATCTATTTAGATCTTGCCCCTTGTAATTCGGCATGAGATCTGGATTTGTCTCAGGAGCTAATGAAGGGCAAAATACTCTGGCAGGAATGTGTCTGTATGGCAAGTACTGCTTATTTTTACCGCAAAGAATTGAAGTACCATCTTTATTTCTTGCCTACAATATTTTTCATAGCATTGTTGACTACTCCTGATTATCCTAGATTGTCTGACTGAAATGAGATATTTATTTGCTTGTTGGCTCAGAACCTTCAGCAGTGTTTTGCTTCTCTGAAATTGGCACTAATACTGCCTATTGGCTTTGATAATTAAATTGTACACCTGCTCAAAAATAAGCACCAGATTGTTAATGATTCTTGGCCATCACACTGTCGGTAGTTTTCCAACAATATTTCCCTTCAAATTATCAGAACGTTTTTGTATTCCTCTAATTGTGACATTAACAGTTCTAACATTCTTCCATGGCAATATATGGGTAAAAGAGTAAGGGTCTGTATTCTAAATCAATAACACTGTAGCTGAAGTGGGGAACGTGCTGTAATGAGGGTTATTATTATTAAGGATTTATTTAATTAATAAGCTCAGAATTACACTTTATAAGACATATTTAATTTTGGTTATTTCTACAAAGATATGACAACTCTACATGTAACTGGAGGTTAAGAAATTATAGTAAATCAAAATTCATCATATCAAATTCTCTGAAAAAAATAATCTCTTATATTTAAAATTGCTTGTTTCTGAGTAACTATGAAGGAACAGCAGAAGTAGAGTATAATGAAGAATAAACTATCCCATACATAAATGTTATTGCTCAACATCTTTTTTAAGTAATAGATGCCATCATATACTATTACTATTAACATATTAGAGCTTTATGAATAAGTCTTGGAAATTCCTTTACTAAATATGTTATTATGAGATTTATGAGCTTTGTGTTTCATGTAGAACCTTTCCACCAGGTCAGGGCTTCATTGCACAAAACGATTGTTGAACAAACAAAGTACAAAACGGACTAATACAGTATATTAAAACCTTTCCCTATCCCCAGTCTTTGAATTTATTGTATTATTATAGTCTCATTCATTTCTAGAGACCAGAAGGGCAGAAAGAAGAGTCATTGGATACTTCCTGAGTGTTATATGAATTAGAGTGTTGTCTTCTGTTGTCATTCACTCTTTGCAAATCTGAATTCATTGTACAGTTGAAGTTTGGCTTCTAAGGGATTGTTCAATTTTTAAAATTTTTTTATGGCACATTGCCTATAAAAGAATTTATGTTTACTTTCTTGTGAGCACAATTCTATCTCTCCTTCATAGCTGATTTTTTTATCTGATTACTTGTGGTCTGTACAATCACTAAAGCATGAACTGTTTTGCTTCCTATGGTATCTCATCCTGTTCAGTTGGGTCTCCATTGCTGGGCCTCCCAGACCTAGAAACAAAGATACAGCAGCATGTAAGCACGTCTGTCTGTTCCAAAGTGCCATCTGTGTGGTACTCTGAAGTTGGTTACTGCATCTGGCAGCAGTACTGCTTTTCCTGGGCTGTGCCTTATTCTCACCTTGCAGAGATGGAATCTCAAGAGCTGGCACTGCAGTGAGATGAGCATTACATTCAATAGGGTCATCTCCACAATATATTTTAACAGCTTCTGCTCAGACTACACATCTGCTGTACGGCCAAAGGCAAATTGATGAAACAGTCCATGCAAAACAGCATAACCAGTAACTCTTTCTCCATCTTTCATCACTTTTTATATGCCTTGACTGACTCCTGATGTCATACAGAGCACCAAGGAATCTTTACCTGTCCCAGGGGAAGTCTTACTGCTTTCTTCCTACTGATTTTTCATGTTTTTTTCTGGTTCAGTTTGTACTACCTGTCTCAAGGTTCTTCAAGCTCCAAACTAATAGAGAAAGGAAAATTTCTGTTCAGATCGTATGCATCATTAGACTATATTCATATCTGTAACAAAAAGATTTATACTGTAAATGGCACACTACTTAGACATCTTTCTATAATGTTCTCAGAGGTCAGTGTTTTAAAGGAAGGCTTATCTGGTTGTATGCTGCACCAATCCGAACTTCTTTCTGTTTTGAAGCTGAGCCTCATTTTACCTGAGCAAAAAGTCCTGCGTAATCTACAGAAGAGAAACAAATTCTGTACAGAGACAAAACATATAGTTGTGGGGTGCGGAGTTGAAGAGTAGATAACCTGCTTCCACAGTTCATGTATTTCACTAGCCTTATGTTAAAGTTACATTACATATATTCCCACTTTTACCAATAAAGTTTCCAGAAATAATTACCTACTATATTGTCTATATGATGAACATTTTTCTTTCTTATTTCCTTGTTGCTCTCTCCACTATATTGACATGGCCCTAATGTCTGCATTCTGATTTGTTTCATGCCTGTGATATCTCTTGAAGCCTGTGAATTTGCACCAAATCCTGTTCCCTTTACTTACATTCTGCCATTTTTACCTGGGAAGCTTGTCCAAAGCTCCCCAGAATCTGTGATGCACACTGGAATCACACACCCTTCAAATAATCCTGTCTTTTACATGTTTGATACATGTTTAGATGTTAGATTCCTCAGTTTTCCAACACATGCACTGAAGTCTTTCCCATTGGATTATATCTTGCCTCTTGTCATATTAAGAGTCTCAAGGGCAAGACTTATGAGGAGCAGCTGAGGTCACTTGGCTTGTTCAGCTTGAAAAAAAGACTAAAGGGTCTTAGTCTTTGGGTCAAAGTCTTTACATCCTCAAGAGGATCATGGAAGGGGGAGATGTTAATGTCTTTCTGGTGACCAGTGACAGGACACAAGGAAATGGAATGAATCTGCAACAGGGGAAGGTCAGACTGGACATTAGGAAAAGGTTCTTCCCTCAGAGGGTGATTGATCACTGGAACACCGGGGAAGTGGTTCTGTCATGAAGACTATCGGAGTTCAAGGAACATCTGGATGATGTTCCTAGTCATGTATTTATATTTAGCTAGTATTGCAAGGAACAGGGAGTTGGACTCAATGGTCCTTATGGGCCCTTTCTCACTTGAGTTATACTATGATTCTATGTGACCTTCTATTACCACCTTCTAGGTGGTAATAATAAAGCTCAATATCAGGTCTTAATCATAGAATCATAGAATTGTTTAATTGCCCTTTCTTCTCTCTAGGGTGACCACTTACTCCAAGTTTCATGTCCCACAGAGTAAGAGCATGAAAAATTCTTGCTTATTTAACTAAATGGGTTCCATTTTTTTAGGGAAAAACCAGTTTAAATAGACTCGTGGCTACAACTAGTATTTCAGACAAACTTTCTTACATCTCCTCCAGTATTTTCCCTTGTGTAGTATGGGATCTTATGGTCTTTCATTTAATCTAAAGGTAGACTGGTGTAATCCGTGGCAGTAAAATAACGTCCACACCCTCTCCAAAGCTTTAGCCTGAATCAAAATGGAGAGAATAATCCTTCCTTCATCCCATCACAGGCCACAGAAAAGAAAGTATGTAAGGGAAAATGAGTTTTGTTAATCCTGTAACTGGAAAAGCCAAGCTTATTCACTGCTTCTGATATTTTGCAGTTTAGCAGAGTAATTTGCTACAGGGTCTGTGTTGACTACCATCCCTCTATTCCAATTATCAAAAACTTTTGTCTTTACTAATTATTGTCTAACACATTAGAGACTAAAAATTAAGTTGTTCTTGACGGTCAACATTTGATGCCTTTCCAAGCCTTGGTTACCTAGATAGTCAATATATATAAACAAATCATGAGGAAAGGGTGTATAAAACTATTAAATCCAGGATTAAGGCAAAAAATAAAAATCTTTTCTTAAACAAATACATTATTCCCAATCAGACTTTGGTAGAATTAATACATATTGTTCTAAAATGACTGATACTCTCCGAAGATTATGAGGAATTTTCACACTAGAAATATACTGGGTTGATCAACAAAGACATCTTGTATAGCTATTGCAGTGCCCAAAGAAGGCTGCATTTTCAAACACAAAATCATTTTTGGAGGAAAACAAGTGACATGGTTACATCTCCGTGTTGGAAACATACTGTAGCTTGTTTTGTTTATATGATGTATATACTAAGTAATATACCAAGTAATAGAAAATTGAAAAATTTAAGAGATGTCTCATAAAATCTTTAAAAAAACTCATGCTAATTATAGGTATTGCTGGCGTTTAATTAATATTTTTGAAATTTTAAAAAATTATGTTTAGAGAAAATAAAGAGTTTCCAAGTATTTCAGTTGTGCATGCATTTGTACTGAAAACATGAAATAACAATTTTTAAGTCAATTTAGTCTTCATGGGACTTAAATTTGAATTCTTGAACTGTAGAGTTTATTCAGTGTGTTTACCTTTGGTTAATTTTTAACTCAGTATTGTTTCTAATCTTTTAGTCGGTAAGTGCCCCACTTCCCACTCCCTCCTTGCCAGTCTGAAGGCCACAGCTCTGGCACAGTATCTTACCTGCACTAGCATGTGCTCCTTTCTCTACTGTGCAGTGGGACCAGACTTAGCACCAGTACATTCAGCCCAACAAGGAATTAAGTCTGGGAAAGAGTCAGCAGACTGTCAAGATAATGGGGCAAGTGGGCCCCACTGTCCCTGGTAGTAAGAGCCTTCCTCTCTAGTTAATTAAAATTACTTTTGGATAAATCAAGTGAAACAGAGTTAAATCCACACTAATTGATAATCCCTTCATATAGACATGGTGCTGGTGTTAAATATGTTGAGATGTAATGTCATAAAAATATAAAATTCTGTAAATTTTAGAAAAACCTAAAATTACATACTATTAATAACAGATCTCTCAAATGAATTTAATAAATGCAAAATTTTGACATTTTGTATGTATCCATTTTTGTTAATGAATTCAGTACTTACTATATGTGCTATGTACTGCAATCAATAATTCATGAAGAGTTATATGACAGGTTCTACATCAGCAAGGAGCTTAAGTTGCTCAGATATTATTTCTAAATGTCTTAAAGATATCTAAATATCTTAATTAAATCTTCAACATTGAAATCAGGTTCTTAGGAGATATTGTTATAGTGTAACCCATACATATTAACATATATAAATGAACACAGAGTGCATACAGGCACCACAGAGAGCTGTCAATGCTTTCATATGTGGAGATCTACCAACTGACACCTTTCAAAAAATTTAGCAATTGTGTAATAAACCTAAAGCAGTGGAGGAATATCCCAGGTAATTTTCCTGGAAAAAAAATTTATGTACCTACAGATTTTATATTTTCTTCTAGTGTTATTGCTCTAGTTTATTCTGTAGTTTAAGAGATTAAGCTGATATCTACTGCATAAGTTTTTTTCATCTAAATTGCTACAACAGCATAATTGCCACCAAATAAAACTTGGTGAAAAAGGAAACCCAAACAACACTACACTTTCTCCGACACTGTTCGTGCCACCCATTTGCTCTTCATCAAATACATGATGTAATTTTTAGTGAATTTGAAGCAAGAGTTCAGCAGCTAGTTGACAAATAAATACTACAGGGTTTGCAGAAGCACATTTTTCAGCCCAATCTAACTTGAACTTTAAACCCTTGACTCATTTGTCATTTCAAATTCCTTTTGAAAAGCTATTCATCTACTGTATTTCCCATTCACATACAAATATAAATAATGACCAAAAAGTTGGAAAACAAACTAAACAAAGCAAAAGATCTCCAAATTAATTAGAGTGGCAACCAAATGCGAAATATGATACAATAAAAATACAGATTTTTAAAAATATTACATTTCAGAATATCGTGTAATATGTATTTCCTCTTAGAATTTACTTAACAAGAAAGTACCGGTCTTTACCCTTCAAAATCAATTCATCTCTTTTGAAATACATGAATAAATATTGCTATTTTCTGGATTCTTCCCACTGTAATTTTAAGTGTAGCATGTACTCATGAGGTTTTATTGCACACTGGAAAGAATGTGCTAGCTTCATGTACTGTCCTGCAGGTTACAAGGGAAGAATAATAAGATTTTAGCTCCTATATTCACTTTAGACTTTAAGCCAGAGGAGGCCATGGAGGCTATTAAGAAACCTGCAGTTCTCTGAAATTAATGAAAAGTGAAGATGTGCCATGTTTTATTTCTGTGTTTAGTAGATTAGAAAAAGACTGTGAACATCAGAAAAACAGTATCCATAAATGTTGAAAAGCTTTGCCCTAGCACAGTAGCATGCATGGAGAGACCAATCTTGATATTCAGAATATTGGATGGATCAGACCCTTATAAGGTAGACTATTCCATTTGCACAATCTCCCATAGTTGCTCATATATAAAAAATTAACAAATTAAAAAATATATTAAATTGTATTATCCTATATTGCTTTGCTTAAAACCAGGTTATTTTTATACCAATCATTGCACCTGGATATGATAATGATAATAGTAATAGCAATTAAAAACCTTTGCCTGTCATTATCTTGTCAGTTTGACAAACTACTATGGTAGAGCACTACATTGTCTGGAAAGACCTGAAGCTATGTGTGCATGTGTCTCTGACATACACACACACACATATATATAACTATACAATGCTGTAAGGATTTGGCAGCCTCCCAGAAAACATACTGATTTGCTTACCTTAAAATAATTCTTAAGTTTAAACTTTTGGACTTATAGTGCTCTGAAGTATATACTATAAGTAAGGTAAATTCATAATTCTGCTGTCAGATATATGCCTTTTGCCTTCCCCATGAAAACATGCAATATTCTGATGAAGCTTGCAGAGGTCAATTTCCCACCCTGGAGACTCATTAGAGTTTTGAAGAAAAATGTTTCTTGGTTTCTCTGTCTACCTTGTGTACATCAATCCTGACTCACTAGATAATGTAATATTTGTTAGAACTTCTTCTTCTAGCTGCAAAGGACATCTGCAGTGTTTTGAGGCAGGTTCTGTTCTGTTTGCAACACTCCCCCTCTGACACCCACACCTTGAGGAAGAGCAGCGAGGCTGAGATGGTCAAAGGTCAGTAGGACTGGGCTTGACATGGTGCAGAGTTGAGGAACTGGGGGGACAGAGGCAAAACAGGAAGGGTAAAAAAAAGTATTAGGTAGTAGGAAATGGGACAGAGGAAGACTGGGAGAAGAAGCGGTGATTAACAGAGCAGATGGGAACAGGGAAACAATCCTCAACCATGCACGTAAAACTAAGAGCTGTGGGTCTCAATTCTGCAATTTTTAGCTCATGAGATGTTTGATTTTGCAACTATTACCCTTGCATGGATGTAGTAGCAATGGGCAATAGGACAGCCTAACTATAAGTCTTACCTTTCCTTCATACATTTCCTCCACCGTTTGATTTTTTCACTTTTTCCCTGTGCTGAGTAGAGGATAAATTCTGAAGTTCTGTATCACATCTCTCCACCCAAAATGGTTGTAAGGCCAATTCTGTCTCTGTCTTTCTGCCAGTAACAATTTGTTTTCCAAGAGTAAAGGAGGAGGAGAAGGCAGACAACTTTTCAGAATAACCGATGTGAATGAACTGATTAATATCTCTACTGAATGAAATTAACTTTGTTTTATATATGATTGAAAGAAATAAAGTTAGTGTTTTTCCTATATTAAGGGTTTTCCTAACCTCCAGTCTGTGGTCTTACGAGGCAGTTATCTCAGTTCTATAACTCAGTTCTCTGTTGAACATACATGAGTTATCTCCACGGGAAAAGAGTTGGAAAAGAATATATAGAATTTTCATTTCTTGACATTTATAAGGGCAGTAATCTTATTTTATCTAGTTTAATCTTCTTTCACTGAAAACTTGCTTTCCCTAATAGCCATCAAATATTCAACCAATATTTAAATTTTAATTATTATGAGTTTGGTTTCTTATCCATGTGTTGTGTTTACTGCATAAAAGCTTTCAATGAGGATTTGATCATATTTAGATATTCAACCACAGAGAGGAATATAAAAAAATTAATTAAAAATTATATAGTCTATGAGCTTACCAACAGCATTAAGCAACAAACCTATAGAATAAACATTAAAATAATAGTTTAAATAACTCTTTCTTCTAAAAATAAAAATGTATTTAAGCAGATCCTGCTATTCAGGGAATGAAAAAAGGTGAAGGTTTCAATACCATAAAGCTAGATACTTGAGATTTGGAACGGACAGAGCCAAAAGGATGTAAAATCTGATTGGTGTGCATGCTACAGTATTATATCCTGCAGGAACAGTAAATTATGGCTACAAATTGATATATTGTAACATCAACAAAGTTGCTGAACTTTTATGCTTATGTCGAATTCAAAGTGAAAAGTTTATTTGAAAGTTGGCTCTCAAAAAGGATTTTTTTTCCCCTTAGTAAAACACTGTGAAGAATTGCATTTGATGCTGTTGCTTCTGCAGTGGAGATATTAAGTACCTTGAAAGGATATCTAGTTATTTTATTTTTTTTAATGGATATATATACATTTTTCATAGTGGAGCTGACGACTCAAAGAATTGTGATTCAGTGGGTCTTGGGAAATGAGTCACTTCATGGGGATTGATTGATTCTAAACTTATAGCACCATAGCAACTCTTCCTCCAATCTAGAGTTTAAAATAATCACATTTTTTGACCTACCAAGCTGGCAGCCAGGAATCACCAGGGCACTATTTCAATGAATATGAGATATTACATTGTGTTGTGCAAAATGTATGTGGGAAAAGAATATTGAGTGATATGTAACAGCTTTGTAAAGACAAGATCTTGCATGCTTCTTCTACTAGATAAAAAAATCCCAGGCAAAGGAGAAACTGCACAACATCCTGATTCTATTAGCTTGTGCAAAATAAGGAAATACTAATATTCTTTCTCTAGAGCTTTAGAATTGGTCTTCCAGAAAATTTATATTCATAATTACATATATTTTCTATGTCCTTCATTCTCAAAATTGAATCTATTTTCTAAACTGACATCAACAATGAATTTATGTCATGTCACATTTATTAAGACTTTGAATAGCTTGTTTTCATTCATAAAGTTTATTCTCATCTGTCAGATGTAGATGGGAAAATGCATTTCCCCAGGTCCTTAATCTAATTAAGAAATCAGTTTAAAAAAATAAATCATAAATTTTTATTCTTTTTTATATATTCTATATTTTCTATTTAACTATAAAATGTCTAAGCTAAGTTGCTGTCCTTTTTGAATGCTTTTACCTATAGGTCTTTGAAAATGAGAAATACATTTGTGCAAAATGGTTTTGATTGATACTTCTACAATTTAAAAAGGCAGGCTGATCTTGAGCAGGAATTTCATGAGACACTACTGTGTTGTTTGCATGCTCACAATCCCTAAAAAAGTCTCTTTATCACTAATTTTTTGGGTTTTGTAGTTTAGTAGAACACACACAGAAGCAAATGTAAGGAGATGGTGGATGGATTACTTATGAACATTTAGAGGAACATAACAGAAGGAGAGTTTCCATGTTGTTTGACTTGCATAGAACACTACAATTGTGTTTGCCCTCTCTATTAAATTGGAAAGCCAAAGTGTCTTTGATCAATGACCTGCTGAAACTATAGCCCTCTTTTCTACACTTTCAGTTGCTAAACTGAAATAGTGATTTAATGTCAGCACAGAAATGGCTTTCAATATTAGAAAGAAAGATTTAATAACCAGACAGTTCAACTCTTTTTTTTTTTTTTCATTGTGACTAACAACGTAATGCCCCCAGCATCAACCACATTGCTTCTTATAGGTTTGGAAAAGTTCAGTTAATGAGGATATTTTTATATTATGCTGATTACGTCCAACAGTATATTATATATCATACATATTGTTGGTGTGTGTATATATATATATATCTATATATCTCAACAGTATATGTATTATCTGCTTATCTGCAAAGACACTTTTCTTAATATTATCTTCTTTTGTGTTTTGTGTCTGAAATAAATATCCACCCCAGTAAGCACAGGCATTTTGACATCATTCTATAAATGTTCCAAAAGGAAAAACTTGGCATATGATTGCATGAACAAGATGCACCATTTCTATTTCACTTTTATTATTTAGAAGTGATTAGGTCACTAGTGGAGCAAGTATTTCGCTAAATCGCCAACATTTTTTGAGGCAACAAACAATTAGATTTCAATATGTGATTTTTTTTCTAATCTTCTTAATTATGGAAATAACACATTTTTTATTCCAATGGGATTGAATTCATTCAATGACTATTATGTACGGTAGAGATAACCATTGTATTATTCTGAAAGCTAACCTTAGGTATTGCATGATTTTCTGAACTATTGATAGAGTAGCACCATGATTGTTCTTAAAATGATCTTTCCTGAAATATTTCTGTCACGGAACACCATTAGTAGATCGATTAATAATATTACTAGCTTGTATTAAACAGCAAAGTGCTTTACTGATGATAATAAATATCATAGTCCTAAAATGTGATTTTATGGAGAAGTTTTAAAAGAATAACACAAGTTGCAAAACAGTTGTAAAAGAAAGACCCTTCTTTTTACAAATCATTTGGAATTTCAACTTTTCTGAATGTATCAGAGTAAGTGGATGACTTTATGCTGAACATTATAAATGTGTATCATTGCCCAGATTAGCTAATGGTCTTCAGCAAGAGTTTTAAAACATTTTTTCTAGTCAACTGTGTATTTTCTGGTTCTTAAAGATTCTTCAAAAGATAATTTGTCATGACAGTTTCTGTGTCAGCAGCTCTTTTCTTTATTCCTGAGAGCTTTAATTAAATCTTTTAGATGTGCTTATCACTTCCCAGCACATATTTCAGTTATATTTTATTCTGAAGATGAGAAGAGTAACTTTCTTCTAGTTTTCAGACAGCAACGTGAAGCATTTTTATGACACAGCTTCTTTCAACAACATTTCCAAAAAGTTAAAGCTTACATTGAGTACTTTTTTTTTTAGGGTAGCAGGTTTGTCATCCATACTTAAAAGCCTTCTGCTGTGCTTTGCACTTAGTGTCACTTGCAAAAAAATATTAGTGTATGTTACTCATTTTTTTTGAAAGAAATTTCTGAGATGCTTTTAAAGAATTGATTTTGTCTGCTTGCCCACACTGGAGGCATGTTTAAAAACATAGAAGCAAACAAAAAATGTGGAGATTTTTGAAGCATCATCACAGATCTGTAGTGACCACCATTAAAATTCAACAAGTTTCACATAGAACAATCTGAGAAAAATTCCCCAGGGTGTGGTATCATCACATCACAGCAGTAGCTGGACTAAAGTTACATTTCAATAAAAATTCTTTATTTGCAATCAATAGACTTAATAAGAGGAAGCCATATGATCAATATTTAGATTTTGAAGAGGTATAGATTTTCAAAACTTAGGCCAAACTATTTACTTGAAACACACAGAGCAGTTTTTGGTTATAGGGAATTTCATTTTAGAAAACATTTAGTAAATATAAGTGTATATTCTTTATTGCATTGTAGTTTCAAATAAAAAATTGGAAGCACTAAAAAAATTCAGAAGCACTAAAATTTTTGTGCTGGACATCTAAATGAAAAATGAATACATCTGCCCAGAACTGATCTACCAGAAAGCTTGCAATTTGCTGTAAAGTATATTGCTTCAGCATAATTAAGAAATTAATTGATATATTCACAACAAATAGACACAGCAGAAAAATGAGAATGTGGAAAGTAGTGTAAAAGAGGAACATTAATTAGAAAGTGATGCATGGCCAAGTGCTGGGATTTATGAGTAATAATGCACTTTGCAGAAGGTCCTGCAAACCTGTCATTTGAATGATTAATTATTTTCATAAGTACCTAGAAGACTTACTTCCATATTCTAGTGAAATGAGATATCTTTGGATGGGATGATAGGAAACTGTAGTGCTAGAGAAGCAATATTGTAAAATTTCTGCCAAATAGGCTATCTTGTGTGAAACTGGAGCATACATCAAAAATTAAAAGAGAGTTCTGATGCTTCCAGTGTTACATATTTTAACAAGGTGCAGCTTTGTTGGAGTCCATTACTATTATAATGGATTTTAATTCTTAAGGGACATTTATGGAGATGTTATTTCAACATTTTTAAGGCCATATTTGATCTCAAAAAAGAAATAAAATATATTATAATTATCTGAATTACTTAAATTCAATTTAGCATTGATTGCAATGAAATGTAGGGGTAATGATAGCCCAAAGTCTTTGAAAGAAGAAACTGTAATTTCGCCTCATCCTTGAAGTTGTAATGCATGCAAAATACCACTGGACTTTACTGGACAGAGAGAAATCGCTTTCTGAAACCAAATAGCCTGAATTTTGTGTTCTCTTTTGCTGCACTTTGAGACATTGGTACTGCTTTAATGTAAAACATAAACCCATGTTTATGAATCTGAAAGTTTCTCCCCAGTCAGTAAGGCTTTGTGTCTTAAATACAGTTTGACACAAAACCCAGCAGAAACAAAACATCCTCCAAGTTCTAGCAGAGTGCATTTCACACTTATAATTCTTCTTGTGCCACTTTAAACCCCGGGCATGAAAAACACCCCCTTAATTTCAGGTGTTGTTCTGTATGCTCAGTACTGCCTAATGAGTATAACAGAATAGTATCACTCAAAATTCCATCTAAACTGGTGTCCTCTTTCTAGTGGTGGACAAAAGTGGGTCTGTGCAAGAATTTAAAAGCAAAGCAGATAGGTAGACATATGTCTCAGGGGATCGTGCAAGATTCCAGGAAAATCCAGATCAAGGATTCTCAGTAAGAAGTGGTATCTTTTAAGCCTTATATTGAGTTTTCTTTTATTAAATTGTTCAATTGCTTTCTGGACCCCTGTAAAGCTTTTATAACAGTCTAATACAAGAGGTCTCAAGACTTAATTGTGTTCTGTTAGAAGTTACTCTCCTTTGCATCAAAGATGCCTTTTGCCAGTTTCATCCGCTGCTCCCTGTTTTCATTTTTGATAGAGGTTGTGACCTATTCCTATTCACTCCATCATATGCATCCTGAAGTTTGTTTAGTCACCCCTGCTGTGCAAGCCAGACCAGACATTTGTTTACATGTATGTGGTTCTGCAAACCTTTCCTTGATTTGGTGTGATTTCTTCTCAGATACTGTAAATATTGTGCTCAGTATTCAGGATGTGGTCATTTTATTGGATTAATATAGCAGCATAGCTATTGTATCCTCTATTTCTTTTCTAACACTTTACTTTTTTTTAACAACTGTTTTTCCTACAAGGAAGACAATAACATATTCTCAAAACCAACAGGACCACTAAAAAAAATATTAGTTTTCTAAATGAAATAATTCAGAAGTTTTCAACTTCAACTACAGCTTATTTAGATTATTTAGAATCTACTTATCTATAAGTAATCAGAAGTTAGTTATTCCTGTATTAAATTTTTCTTCTTTCTCTGAATACTAACAGTTTGATGATGCTTTCCACTGAATTGATCTCACTGTCACTACATTGATCTCAAACTATCATCTTTAGAGATCCTGAATGAGGACGTGCTAAATTGTTTCTTGAGCCTATTTCAAACTCCAAATATTGCACTTTTTTACTTCTATCCTTTTATTCAGAGAAATAGTAATGTATTTTTCTATATCCATTATGGTGTGCTTCAGTTAAAAAAAAAAAAAAAAAGAAAAATTAGTGTATTTAGCTACAAAAAATTTAGTGTCAAGGAGGATGTGTCAATATGGGCCTGTCAGCATTTGTGGTGCTTACAGGGTGGTGCTTCTTTATTATTATCTGTAAACTATTTGTCAACATTACTTTTTCATTATTGTTGTCATGTTTCAACTGAGATGTGTTTCAAAATTTAGAAAATATATAGAAAAAAAGAACACTCTTATAGTTCTTAGATTCATATCTCAGAAGTCTGTTCTTCCACCAGACATAAGATGTTTTAAGTCAAACAGCATCTCAGACTTGGAGAATGCTAATGTATTCCTCTTAGAAGGACTTTCATGTCTTCATTCTGGAGATGACAGTGCCACTAAGGAAGTTCTTTCCCTTCCCAGTAGAGTGATACTTGTCATAAAAATTTCCAAGTGATAATTGTGTCAAACTGAAAGACTGTAAAGTTTAAGATTATTCATATTATTTGCATACTGTTTTTAAATTTCTAGGTTATAAGGAAGGAAGACTTAAGAAAACTTAGAAATTCTTACTAACATTAAAAGAGTTGTTCCATGGAAATGATTTATGTATGCTCAGAATTCGTGTTAGTTTTGTGAAAATAGCTCTGTGAATGTTAGATACATTCTACAGTGTGGAGCTGTCAGTGGTGCTTCTTACACAATTTTCAGGGGGAAAATTGTTTCTCACATCAGGCTTATGAATAATTAAATGCTGTGTCTTCTTATTCAGATACACATACACTCATACACATACATCCATTTGTAACAAACAGACTTCTATATATTCATATATCATTATATTAACCTCAGTTTTCTAATATAACTTGAAAGAGATGAGCTACTTACCTCACCAAAATGTCATGGCCACTCCTTACTAGAATCTAATAGAGAATAATTCTAATACTCTCTGTGCATCAGTTGATGGAGTTAATGTAATTATACTGGCACAAAACTGAAGAAATCCAGCACCTACAACACAACATATGAATAGAGTTCAGAACAATATGATGAAACAAGGAGTTTCATTTTTTGCGTTTCCTAAATTTAGCATAGATTATGTATGTGCCTCTGACTTCTACATATTCTATGGATTTCTCATC
Source organism: Pipra filicauda (assembly GCF_003945595.2). Lineage (NCBI taxonomy): Eukaryota > Metazoa > Chordata > Aves > Passeriformes > Pipridae > Pipra > Pipra filicauda. Next base: position 2,172,487 of record NW_024104776.1, on the reverse strand, counting down.
TTCTATAAAATGCTGCTAAACTTCCTAAAATCTAAGAAAATCTATCATGCCATATTCTCAAACTGATTTTGTTATTTCTGATCCCGGTAGAATGATACTTACTCTAAATCCCCTGCTGTGATTCATAATTTTTAGGAAATAATGAGAATACATTGAATAAGCTATGCTTGGTTTAAGGACATAACAAAAAGCTGGATTCTATTTCTGATCACAGAAAAGCATGTCAGTCCAATACCCTATTAATTTTAATGCCATAAATAGAAAGATTTTATTTTTTTTTATTATTGCATCAATATTTTGAGAAGCAGAGATTTTCAGGTATTGAAAGAATATTGTGGCAAATTTGATCTTTGGAAGCAGCAAAAGATTTAGAGATCTGAAAAACCAAGGAATTGCAAAGCAACAGCTAGAAGGAGATTTGTAACAGTAACAAAGTTAATCAATCCAAACAAAAAAGAAAAAATACAAGATTTTTGTATTGTTACTGAAAGACAGAAAGAATGTTCAATATATAAGACCTTTTCTATTATCAAAAGCAATAAGTAAAATTGCAGCAGATGGAAAATTAAACTTGACTACATATAATCGGAGCTACTAATATTCCATCTTTATATGTATGCTTTTTTAAAAAACTTTTGAGCATAAATGTACAATAAACCAACAGTTGTGCATGCTTCAGCTTTTGAATATGTCAAATGGATGGATGGGCTGCTTTGCAAGGAAAGAGGCAGAGAGCTGAGGGGGCTATGAATGAGAATTACACAATCGTGAAGGCGCTAGATAAACTGAGCATGGCATCGTTGTTGACCAAATATAACAACTAGGGGGCACTGAATCCTGAATGAGAGTACAAATAACAGAGGCAGCAAACAGACACAGCAGTTTACACAGTCTTTTGCACAGCAAAGGGCAGAAGATGGATATGGGAAACCACAGAACAGTCAATCTCACCTTGATCCCTGGTAACAGGTACAGCTAATCCTGAAAACCATTTCCAAGCATACTGAGGAGAAGAACATGGCTGTAAGCAGTCAGCATGGATTTCTAAGGAGGAAGTCATGACTGATCAACCTGGTATAGTCTTCTGCAATGAAATGTCTAGCTTTCTAGATGATGGGAGATCAATGGATGTTGTCTATCTTGACATTAGTAATACTTTCAACAGTGTCTGTCATAACATACTCATAGACGATCTGATGCAGTACAGAATAAATAAATTAAAAGTTAGGTGACTGGAAAGTTAGATGAACTACTGGGCTAAAAGATTTGTCCTTAGTGAAATGAAGTCCAGCTGGAGGGCTGTCATTAGTGATATACCCCAGTGGTCAATGCTGGTGATAGCACTGTCTAACTACAATAATCATCTGGATTATGGGACAGAGAGCCATCTCAGGAGATGACACAAAACAGGTAAGAGTCATTAATAGACCAGGTATTTCTGCTGTCATTTAGAGGGACATCAAGAGGGTGGAGGGATGGACAGACACTGACTTCATAAAGCTCAAATGGAAATGCCAAATCCTGCACTTGTGTAGGAACAAACCCTTGCAGTAGAGCAGACTTGGGGCTACCTGGCTGAAAAATAGCTTTGCAGAAAGGGAGGTGGAGGATCCTCTTGGACAATATGCTGATAATGAGTCAGCAATGCACCCTCAAGGCAATGAAGGCTGACAACATTAGAATAAGCACAGCCATGAAGTAGAGGGAGATGACCCTTTCCCTCTACTCAGCACTAGTGAGGTTCTGAACCCCCAGTGTAGGAAAGATGCGGACATACTGTAAGGAGTCTACAAAGGTTTGCAGAAATGATTGAGGACTTCACTGCTGTGAACCTGTCTCAAAAGATTTCTCAGACTAAGCGTATTATCTCTTCTGAATTTCTGGACAACAGGTCAATAAGGCAATCCTGAAAGTACTGAGCAGGAATGCATCCTCAGATATTCCTGATACAATGGTTCTGGATGCTGGAGGAGTATCAGAAAAAAAGGACAGTAAAAACACATCCATTTTGTTATTAATTTTGTCCTGGCACTGTCATAATCCAGAGACACTAAAATTAGACTTTTCAAAGGAGTGTGTAAATAATAGGTCAATTTATCCTGAACTGTATTGAGAATTTGGTATATCATGAATGTAATTGAGATATGGAAAAACTTGAGGCATCTTTTCTTACAGAAAAAAAAAAGCAATTTAGAAAAGTAATATTTTTTTCTTCCAGATCTATGAATGGCATTTGGCAAATAGCAATTTGTTTTACCTTGGTAAATAGATAAAACTTTGTTACAAAAAAAGGACAAGGAAAAAAGTAAGAATTCTCTTTATCTTATCTACTTGTGTATTATCTCCTATCTGTAACTGCTTTACTCTTTCTCTGCTTTTGTCTTTATCTGCTTTACTACCATGTAGGGATCAGCGCTTGCCCCCTGATGTTTGCATGCATAAGATAATTTTACTGGTCCTGAGAACACCTGTACTATTTTATCAGACATGGTAGGTCCTAAGATAATGAAACCCTCACATCACTAGATTACCATCACCATTCATTGCTTTTCACTTCAGTTCCCACATGATTTCAGCAGTCAAAGCCCTACAAACCACAGAACTGGAGATTAGTGACTTGTGGTATTTGAAAGCTGAGGTCCCAAATTCCAGTTAGGTGATTTTCTAGCTGCATGCTATCTTTAACAGCTGGTGAGATAGTAGCTGCTATCATTTCAGAATTTGAAGCTGGGCAGAGTGGAAGGGAGTAGAATAAGTAATTGTAATGCACACATTCACATTCTATCTTTAGCCTTACAAGTCTTAAAAGAAATGCTTTCACTGTTGCAAAGCTCGTAATCGCAGCACAGCAGTTGTGCACAGTATTTGTTTCTACTCCAGCCGGTTCAAGAGATACCAGACTTTAATACTGTCAAAGATGAGCAGTGTTTTGGGCAATGATCCAAGGCAGAATATGACCTATGGCATAACTTCCTAGTGCTTCCCAGAACGCTCATATAATTTTCATTCAAAGATTATAAATAGGAGGCATAATACTGAATGATACCACAGTATAGTAAGCAATATTTTCAGAAATTAAATTATTTATTTTGTTGAACGCACATTTTTTTTCCTTATTTTGAAGAGAACTTCACTTTCAGTTTAAATATTAGCATGGTGTGGTGTTTTCAGAGTGAAAAACTAGTACAAAGAACCTCAGATATAATTCTGAAGATATCCCATTCAGTTTCAAGACATCTTTGGATGGAGAACAGGACATGGGTAAGGGAAGTGGGGAGGAAAGTTAATGTCTGCTACAGGGATGCACCTTTCATACCTGGAAGAAGTAAGAGGAAAGTAATGAAGATGCGTGTTGAGCAACTGTTGAAAGTTAAGAATTCTGAAAGGGTATCATAGAATCATAGAATCATAGAATAGGTTGGGTTGGAAAAGACCTCCAAGATCATCAAGTCCAACCCCGATCCAACTCCAATTACTATATCATGGCACTAAGGGCCATGTCCAATCTCTTTTTAAAAACCTCCAGGGATGGTGAATCCACCACCTCTTTGGGTAGGCCGTTCCAATGCCTGATAACCCTCTCTGTAAAGAATTTCTTCCTAACATCTAACCTAAACCTCCCCTGGCAGAGCTTGAGCCCATGTCCCCTTGTCCTATTGTTGGTTGCCCGGGAGAAGAGACCAACCCCCACCTGGCTATAACCTCCCTTCAGGTAGTTGAAGAGAGTGATGAGGTCGCCTTTAAGCCTTCTCTTCTCCAGACCAAACAACCCCAGCTCCCTCAGCCTCTCCTCACAGGACTTGTGCTCAAGTCCCTTCACCAGCCTCGTTGCTCTTCTCTGGACCCGCTCCAGCACCTCAATATCCTTCCTGAAGATAAAAGGAACTAAATTGAAGTTGGCAACCATGTAATTATTGGGAAGGGAAATGATCATGCTTTTTATCGGCCTGAAGATTACGTAGGTGAAAATATTACTGTGGCAAGTGAATCTTAATGTATAAAAAAAAGGAATGAGAAAAGAGCTTGTTCTAAGTGTACTTTCTTAACCTTTCTTCAGCTATTAAAAAAAAACCCTTCCATGCAAATCAGGAGTGTGTATATTACTTATAACTTCTCTGTAGGACCAGAAGAATTATTCCTGTCTTCAGAATCAGAAGGTATTTTGTAAAGAAATATTGAAGCATGTTACATCAACAAGTCTTATAGTACCTATTTGTAAGTCCTAATACAACCATCTATACTATCTACTTCCTTCAATATTCCTGACATCTGCCTTTCAATTTTTACTTTTAAATGTGTTTAAATTTTGAGTGCTTGGAATATGAATGTAGAACACAATGATTTAGATAACGAGAAAAATGGCAAAGTCAGTTTGTATTTAGTCTTCATGTATGCTTAGTAATATTAAAAGAGCTGGAGGATGCTTTGTATTCAAATATAAGGAAATTTTCTGTTATTGTACTATGGAAGAAATTAAATATTTATTGGCACAATTGCATGAGACTGATAAATAGTGACAGACATAGGGAAAAAAAGTATTTTCAAGCAATTTTTGAAAAGTGTAGGTTTTTTACCTTCTTTCACTGTAAAAGCATATGATATGAACATTCTGGTTCATTCCAGTAGGTTCAGAGTATTCCAAAAACCAAAGGTAGAAAGGCCGAATTTTTTTATTTCTTGTGTTTATTTTTTTGGGGAGAGAGTGGACTGAATTTTTCTTCTGTCATGTAATTGAAAGAAAGAGTGGCTTTATTTGGTTATGCCATAGCCTGGTATGATCATATTATAAAATATTAGAATTGAAGAAAGATGTTATTATTCAAAGCCAACTGAGTAAAAATATGTGATTACCTGAGAATGCAGTGGTGCATCCACCTCTCACCCCTTGCCCTGGTTTTGAGCTACCCTAAAAAACTTGTTTCACAACAATTAAGGAAAAATAATTAAAGAAAAAGGAGAGCTTTTCAAAGGTCATTTTAATTCTTATTATATGTCAGAACAGTGAAACAATTATTTTACAAATGGGAATGATTCTTCTTTTGAAAAACCTCACTGTTAACAAGACCTGAATTTACAAAAGGAGTCCTTTCCTGCTAGGTAGACACTGAGTACTATTTATCCTGACCTGTAGTTTTGATCTGTATAGTTACAGAAATACAGAAGTAAAATGTTGCTTGTAGTTTGCAGTACCAAAAGTTTGATCAAAATTGTAATTTTTGTCATATTCTACTTTAGAGAAAATATTAAATGTAATTATACAGTAAATTTCATTGGTCCCTATTGTAACACACTGTGCCCACAAATGTACTACAGAAATTTATTCTGAGACAAATTTTGAAGTTAAAGTGGGTTATAATTATATAGGAAAACACAAATATCTTCTTGTAGAAAATCAAAGAATAAATTTTTATGAGTTCAAAAAAAAAAATGAATGAGAAATACAGAAAAACATGGCATAAGGTCTTGTGGCTCTCAAAAAAGATACAACATTTAACATTTGAAGAAAAATTCATGCTGTTTGAGAGCTCGTATAGTATTTTTAATATTGGAATGGCGTAGTGGATGAGTTTGCACTGGGTCTAAGATATTTCTGCTGTGTAAAAATATGAAACCTAATTCAATATCCATATGTTCACTCACGATCTTTCACAGTCCCCTAATGCTAAAGGGCAAATGTGTTTTAATTAAATCAGAAGCTAACATAAATCCGTGGTCTATAATTTGGGCAGCAACCTGTAATTCTACTCAGAATATTAATTATTTTAGTCATTAATAAATGTCTAAAAGTAAGGTGTAGTTTATACCAGTAAAGATGCTAGCTCAAGTTTATAATGATTTCCTTTCTTAACTCGAATTTGGTTTCATACCAGAGATCCCTTCCTTCTACACCCACACTTGGAAATAATCTATGCATGACTTTTCAAATAGTTTTGCATAGCACCACAGCCACTGGTGAGACAGAAAATGAAAAATCATAGTGGATCTGGGCTGACATTTATTATTATTAAATGAACTCTCACCCTTTATATTTTAAAAATATGTATTCAGGATATTACTTATTTGTCTAATGATTTATTTGAAAAAACGTTTCTGATGCAAGTATCTGAGATGTTGTAGGGGATATTTTTACTCGAATTTCATTTTCTATATCAAACTTATGAAATAGTATATGACTCTTTTAGAAAGGAACATAAGATAATTAACAGTATTCCTTTGAGAAGAGAACTATTTTTTAGTTTCCATGAGGAGCCTTGAAATCAAACAGGAACCTTGGTAGGATTGACCTAGTGTGGGAAAGTTCAGCCCTTATAGGAGGCATGTGAAATCTCTCAAGTACCAAAGAGAGAGATAATGTGTTTTACAAATAAATTTCATCTTACCTTTGGAAATCCTGAGGTTCCTTAAACTTTAGGTTTTCAAGAATAAGTGTTTCTTGATGTATTTCCTTTAACACTGTTACACTAGTCCCTTACTATTTTGCCACTAATTTATACTCCTGGGAAATACCCACATCTGTCCTTGGGAAGTCATCATTGATTAAAACAAACAACAACCCTGTAATGTCTCTCTGTAGCATCATTACAGCAAATTGTGTGAGGATTAAATAAGACGACAATAATAATTTAAGTATCATGTGTAGCTACCTTAAAATAGTTTTATCTAGCTCTTCCTTTTAATTAAGGTTTGGAAAGAATCCCATCTTACATTAATACTTACTGTGCACTTACACTAAAAAAAAAAAAAGATTAATTTATACGGCATTGAAAAATTTTAAAATGTTCTGTGGAGAAACGCACACGCAAACTATATTAATCGAGCTCTAAATTTGTGATGCTAAACAAAGAAAGCAAGGAAATGCACAGTGAAGCAGGAAATGTACCATATGTTATTGTATACCTGGGCACAATGGGGACACTATCTTAATGGCTTTCTTAATGTTCCTGTTGTACTAGATATCAGTGGACATATGGTATGCTGCCTTTTTATGCTTGTGTATTTTCATGATTTTGTTACTGACTTTGATAGCATTTTCTATTTGTCTACTGTTAGGAAAAAGGTTTTAAAATGTTTTGCTCTGGAGTCTGAAATCCATGCATTTTATTTTGATTATTCATTTGTATTATTAGTTTTTTACTTTTATCTTTCTTCTTAAGCAGTTGTATATTACTTTTATTATTAGGCTTTCCACAGTTTTAGTCTCTTTTTGGCAATAATTTGGAATACAGTTGTGCAGTCTTTCCATGTACAGAGGGGTTTTGACTCACTGTCAGTGCTGGCCAAACAGATGGCTAAAGCAACAGCAGCAGCTGCAGAGCTCACCAGGCTTTGAACAACTATGATGGTACAATGATAGAATCATAGAGTTATAGAATTATTTAGAATGGAAAAGGTCTTTAAGATCATTGAGTTCATCCATTAACCCAGCACCGCCAAGTTCAACATTAAACCATTTCCCCACGTGCTATCTATCTTTTGAATACCTCCAGGAATGGTGGCTCAATCACTTCCCTGGGCAGCTGGTTCCATGACAACCCTTTCGGTGAAGAAATTTTTCTTAATATCTGATGTAAACCTCCCCTTGCACAACCTGAGGCCATTTTCTCTTGTCCTGTTGCTTGTTACTTGAGTAACAAGCAATTGGCTTCTTCCCTGCCTGCCCCAAGGAACCTCAACAAGCTCCAGTTGGCAGCAGGCAAGTGCAGAATTACTCAGAGGAAATATAACTTGTAAACAGAGAAGAGCAACTGAGCCAAATCCTTTTGACATGACTTACTCCAGTTATATACTGGCAAATATTCTCTTGGTTACAGCTGTGACCTCAGGAGTTCTTATAGGAGGTGTTTGAAGACTGTTGTAAAGCAGTGGGGAGATAAAAAGGAGTTGCTATCAATAGGCACTCTTAAGTGTTTTGTGTTGTTACACATCAGGACTAGTCTTTTAAATAAGATTGTCTATATGCTAGTGATTTCTAGCAGGTGTGAGTACTTTTGTCTAAACTTTCAAAGCTTACCATTCTATATATTCATGCAGCGGTTTTAGTAGCAGCTCATGATATTTTCAGCTACATTAATCTAATTATGAAACAGAAGGCAGAATAAAACTCTCTTAACTTTTTATAGATGTCAGATAGCTGTATGTGACATCTAGAAATGCAGGACTAAGTGTTTCTGAAATGCTTAAGTAAGAAATACTTTAAAAACAAATAACATGGTTTGTCCTGAAAATTTACTATGTGTATTCCCAGTGGAACAGGAGGTAATTTAAGCCCACAGCCATAAGTTACAGCTATTGTTTTTTCATATATTTTAGTTTACTTTCTTTAATTTAAAACTTTTTCAATTGCTAATTTTAGGGATTCTATTTTTTAAGTTTATATTAACATATTTTTAATTAGCAAATGAATGGAAAAGATAGAACTATGACTAATATTGCACAGGTATTTTAATAAGGAATTGTTAACAGAACTTGTATAGATTTTTTTTTAAGGCAAAGTCATTATTGAAAATCATTAAATTAAAGTAATTAAAAAGGAAGCAGCCATCTCATTCAAAAAGATTCCAGTAAAATTTGATAATGACAACTAAGTTTCTGAGCAGCCCAGTCTTGTGTATCCGGCAGGGTGAAGAATTTGCCAGTTTATTGATTCTTACTGATGTAGGGCTTGGCAATCAGTTTGTATCTGGAATTAGTAGGCATGTTCATCAGTAGACAGGAGCATCATGAGGTCTGTGACGCTATAAACAATCACATGGCTATGCTAGCTCAAAGGCTTTTATAATTGGGCAGCTTAAATGATTTTGACAGGTGATGCTGTTTTTATTAAGAACATGATTGTTTTATAAGTAGACAGATTATATTACATGTGTATTCATAATGGCATGACTGACCCATCCACACTGTCAGGAAATGGGTTACAACTACAAAGAAGCAACAAGGTATCACCTGTTATATCTGATTATTAAAATTATTAGAAATGCCTCTCCCCAAATTAAGGTGCAAACAAGATCATATGCCAAAGTCAATTGTATGTTTTTTATTTAACAATAAATGTGAGGCAGAAAGAGAGAGATAGAAAGAAATAGAAAAAAGGAGAGGCAGGGGAAAAAAGAGAGTGACACAGAAAGATTAAATAGAAAATATATCACCACTCCATGTAACCCAGTGGCATTCCGTGAATCCTCTTCTTCTGGTCTTCTTGGTGGTGAGGGTCTCAAGTTCCCATCACAGCCCAAATTCCAGTCAGGAGGCATATTCGGGAAGGGGTGTGTTTCAGTGGTCACAGACAGGTAGTTGCTTTCTTGCAGTTTGACAAAAAGTCTTTCTATGATTTTGACAATATTTAAGACATTAAAACATTTCATTCTATCACACCACCACAGTGTTCCACAGCTTTGTAAAAAAGTCTCAGGTTCCCTGATATGTTGTTCAAACAACAAGAAGACTTTTTAGGGTCCCAGAGTCAGGAATAAACCAATTGGTTTGTGGATTCCATTTTCTGAAAACTTGTTCAAGATACATAAAAAAAATAATAATAAAAAGACTAGAAATACAGTAAATTGCACTGTTGCTTGCGGTAGAATGTCAATGAAAGCGCAAAGATGGCATGGAGAGAATTGAAGATTCTTTAAGCTTAAAGCACAGGAAATTTTCAATTAACCATGGATGAAATGAAAACTAGTAATATATAGAAATAGTTTGGATCTGCCAGGATTTCTTTACTCTTACATGCAGTCTTCTCGAGTCAGTTTGTAGTGTAACTACTTCGGGCAATACTTAAGATCCTTAATTTTGATAAATCTCACTTATTCTATAAAAGGCTACTTTCTGTTCATTGTGCTCTGAATTCCTCAGAGCATAATAGCCTGTTTCTGGTGCCCAATTGGAGTGGATGTTCTTGGTCTGCTGCACATTGTTTTTAGAATGTGATTTATCAACCCCAGAATTATAAAAACTAATATATTTTTAGCATGGTTATGTTTTAATTATAATCTTTATGGTGATCACTTTTTTTGTAAATAATCTCTCGCTATTGTTATTAATATAATATGAAGATATTATGCTGAACTAGTACCTGAATTCTGTCAAATGAAGGGTTTGAGATATCTTTGATCTTTTTCACTATTTCCCACTTTCTCTTCTCATGAGTTACAAGTAAGTACTTTAAATGTATCTTGAATAACAATAGGACTGCAGTTCAGAACTGCCAATCAATAAATAATGGCTTCTAGTCATCAAAAGTGTAGCTTGCTTCTCACTGTGAAAGAAAATGCCAAGTAATTGCTCTGAAACCCTATACTTTTTTGTTCTTTATTAAGGTATCAGCTGAAAAGGTATCTGGTATGTACTATAAAGTTAAAAATTCTGAAAGATTTTCTTATCAAAATTCTACTGTTTCCTACTGAAATTTTTTCTTAGATGAAATTTGATCTCCAATTGTTTTAGCTTCAGTTGACTTTTCTGCTTCATGTTGCCATCACACCATTTTAAAAATTTTGTTTCAGAGCAAGGAGGTGGAAGAAAGTGAACACAGGATTTGGGACCAGACGAAGTTCCTTGTATGTTGCTGGAGATTCTCCCAAGACAGTGAGTGAAGATACAGGAGATCATCAAACAACCCTGCCAGCAGCAAGACCAACAGCAAAGAGGAGGAGCAAACAACTTATATTCTTCATAAAGACTTACATGAAAATGTAATTGAAGAAGTGCACGTCGGACATATAAAGGAACACTGCGTGCATTATTTTTACGTATTCCTGATTTTTTGATAGGAGCAAGGGAAACGATAGTGTCAGTGGGTACAAATTTAGAATTTTTGTTGGCCATTATCTGTCCTTCCTTTCTAGTTGTCTTAATGGCTCTCTTCTAAAGTAAAATGTGGATTTGAATTAACATGTCCTATATTTTATCTTTGGGGAAAAGTACTTTAGAATGTGCATGGCATAGCTGAGAGGTTCACATTCTGTCCTGGAAAGACAATGAGTCTGAAGTAGAAGTCGGTGGTTTGCTTCTTGCTTTGCTCTTGCATTTTGCTTTCATATAGCAGTGAGCAAATACACCTGTACTTCAGGTCTTCCTGCAAATGATTGGAAGCTGAGATCTACATGTTTTTCTGACCCTCCCTGAGCTTTTGTCTGCTGCTGGAGATGGAATGCTAAAGCAGAAGGATCTGTGTTTTGACTGCCTTCATACTTTCTTAACCCTACTTCGTGTCTATAAATGCTGACCTAATCCCAGTCATTACCTCTCAGGACAGACTAAGGGATATACAATGAGGGAATATTGTCTTTTTCTGTTGTCAGTGCTAATACACAAGTTCATCAACAAGGTATACAGAGATACTGTGAGATAATGTATTTTTAAATAGAGTTTAAACATTTTAAACTTCTAAGAATGGACAATAAAATAAGATTCGTAATATTTTTTTCATAATCCAAACTTCCTCCCTTTATTAGTTCACTGGTTCAAGGTTTTTTATTAAACAAAATGTTCTGGTCTTGTTCCCTGCGTTGTGAAATGACGCACTGACTTTCTCTAAAACTCCATCTACTTTTCTTCTACCAGCGTCTTCTTGCCACCTCAGTGTGTAACAGCAGTATTGAAAACCTTGATGTGCACAGTATTAATGGAAAGTGCATAATTATTGATTTTCAAATGCTATAACAGCCAAGTGCACTTTTATGGTTACCTTGAAGCACTTGAAAATACAGCAGTACCACTCAACATCTTACTGATAAAAGCTTGTATCATTTAGATAAGCTTTACAGATAAGATTTTTTTTTTCTCCTATCCTCTGACAAACCATTAGAAATATACTTGTTTTAGAGCCCTAGGGTTCCAGCATTGGGCAGAATCTGTATAAGCTCCAGGGTCTCTTTTCAGCCCACAGTAACATCTGTGGCTAAAAATCAAGTCAAATGATTTTATGAGTTACTAGGGAAACTGGGATTCTGTCTTTCCCCTCTATATTTCTAAACAAGTAGGAAAAACAAGTAACCTTTAAGTGGTGCTGGAGAACATTTCTGTGCTTGGTAGTGTAATAAGGATATTGATGGAAATCAAACTAGCAGCTAGTTTCTTCTCCTCTGTCTAGCTCTACCACATAAATATTTTGTACTTGTTCACTGTATTATAATACTCAGCAGATGTGATACATCTGGGTAGTCTAACAGTCATGGTGACAGTAAAAAGATCATCAGATGATGCTAGTTTAAAAATTTATATTTCAGAATATCAATGCAGTATCTTTTCTTTCTCATGAGGAAATTATACTTTCTTGTGGGGTAGTTAGTATTCGCATTTGTCCCACCCATGTCTTTGTAATCACTTATTGATCATATTTTACTTTCAAGTGCCTTCTGAGTAGCACTTTTTAAGTTTTCTTGCTTACCTATGATAGATCACGCAAGATGCCTTAATTTTTCATAATTTCTCCCTATTCTCTGACGTAGAGAAAACTAGCTACTTCCATTAACTTCATAAAATATTTATGTTGTCAATACATACACAGAGAACTTCAGAGGCGTCTATGAAGAAGTAAGCCCATGAATTAGTCACCTGAAGGTAAGCCAAAATGAGATGATGCATGATTGCCCTGGCTGGAGTTGAGTATGTCTGACCTCTTCATAATAATACTAGAATGTCTCTTGATCTTAAATAGACATCTATGATATTTGCTATATATCAGTGTTCCCGTCCATTCCTCTTCAGACTTTACACGGTGACTAAGTATAATTAACCACACAAACTCCTAACGCTAAATCTGGTTGCAAACCTTTGAGCTGTTCTTCATCTCTTAAATGAGTGGTGCCTAAAAATGTGGATTGTCTCTAGAAAAACTTCACAAAATAGTCTTTCTTGTTTTCCTTTTCAAGGTGATAGATAGTATGAATGTTTTATGTGGATCAGTTTTACAAACAGATTATAAACACAGTGATAGAAATACCTGCAAATAATTTTCACAATTTTCAATTAAACCTTGTTTAATACCATATATAAATATATATATATTATTTAATATTGGAATACATGCAGAAAGATAAGAAAGAGTGATTTATGTGGTTTTGTGGTCACCTAGTAGTTGATAGGAAAACAGTGGGTAACACTGTGTTTAGAACATAATAGAATAACTCATCTGGAAAGGATGTATAATAATCATCTGGTTCAACTGCCTGACCACTTCAGAGCTGATGAAATGTTAAAACATGTTATTAAGGGCATTGTCCAAATGCCTCTTAAACACTGATGGGCTTGGGACATTGACCACCTCTCTAGGAAGCCTGTTCATGTGTTTGATTACCCTTTAGGTAAAGAAATGCTTCCTAATGTCCAGCCTTAACCCCCCATGGCACAACTTTGAACCATTCCTATGCATCCTGTCACTGGACACTGGGGAAAAGAGTTCAGCACCTCCTTCTCCATTTCTGTTCCTCAGGAAGCTGCAGACAGCAATGAGACGGCCTTTCAGCCTCCTTTTCTCCAAACTAGACAAGACCAAAGTCCTTAGTCCTTAGTCACTCCTCCTTCCAGCCCTTTCACCAGTTTTGTTGTCCTTCTCTGTATTCATTCCAGACCTTCACATCCTTCTTAAATGGCGGGGCCCAGAACTGCACACAGTGCTCATGATGAGACCACAGCAACACTGAATAGAGCGAGACAATCACTTCTTTTGACCAGCTGGTTACACTGTGTTTCAAGCACCCAGGATGGGATTTGCCCTCCGGACTTCCAGGGCACTCTGCTGACTCACATTGAGCCTGCTGTCAACCAGCACACCCAGATGCCTTTCTGCGAGGCTGCTCTCCCAATTTATACTTGTGCCCAATATTACTCCATCCTAGATGCAGAATCCAGCATTTATTCTTGTTAAATTTCATCCCAGAAATTATCACCTAATGCTCTGTTCTTTATAGATCCCTCTGCAAGACATCCCTCAAGAGAGCCAACAGCACCTCCCAGTTTGGTATCATCAGCAAATCTGCTAACGGTGTATTCAGCTCCTGCATCCAGATAATTGATAAACAGATTGAACAGAACTAGCCCTAGAATTGAACCCTGAGGAGCACCGCTGATGCTCAGTTGCCAGTCAGATGTAGCCCCATTCACTACAACCTTTTGAACTTTGCCCTTCAGCCAGTGCAGCATAAACAAACTCATCCCACAGTTGAACAAATTGTCCAGAAGGATGCTGTGAGGGACAGTATCAACAGCCTTAGTAAAACCCAGAAAAACCACGTATATCATCTTCCCTTTCTCCACAAGGCAGATGAATTTATGATAGAAATACCTTGAATTAGTTATATAGGACTTTCCCTTTGTGAATCCAAGTTAACTGTGCTGTGTTGACTTCCTCCTTCTGCACTGAAGTGCTACTTATCTGAGGGATGTCTCAGTCTCCCTCTACAATACTTTGTAAACACTTTTCAAGATACATGCCAAAACAATGCATATTTATTCCACTGTTCACTTGATTAACAGTAGAGGATAACTGTGAAGGACATATGACCAGCCCCGAACTTTGTCTTTGGTAGGGTGGGAGGTATCAGAGTTTAATTAAAAATTGGTGACTATTTTCCACTGAAATATCTACCCTTGTATTCCCCAATCCTCCTATTTCCATGACTTCCACAACTGAAAGGTTGTCTCAGAATAACGGGAGTCTACTTCCCCCACTTTAAAGGGAAAGAAATCTCCAATATTGAATTTATGCCAGTAAGCAATTATTTCTCAGAAACTATGAAGATTCTTGGATGCTTTTTACCATTACAGATCTTCTATCACATGACTTCAGGAAGAAGGAAAGAAATTTTATTCAATTGAAATCAAAAAGGTCTATTCAAAATGATCTAAAAAATAGCACTAATTTAGGGGGATATTCTAAATATATTCAACAAATATAACTATGTTAGACTGCAAATGTGATTCACTTGCCTCCTTTAATCATGAATAGAATATTTTCCAGGCAATGCCATTTCAGGAATCTATTGATCATAATTAGAAAAGGACCATGAATGACTATTTATGCTAAGATTGGATAAAAAATTCTTAAGGTTATTAACATTTGAAAGGAAGAAAATGTAGATAAGAAAAGGACAAACAAAACCATGCTATTTAACATTGAAGCTTTGGGTTTTATCTTCGTAAGAGAATTTAAAATGAAGAATCATTTGCATACCATCAATCAGTGAACACATCAGAAGTTAAAAATGGATTTGCTAGTTTCATTAGCTCAACAAAATGCAATGGTACACATACAATAGACTGTATTTCTGTTAGTAAATTAATGCTTTTCTTCCAGTCAGATAATCAATAAAAATACAAATGGATTCAACAGCTGATGTTTTACATAGCTTCTCATTAAACATTGTACTGCTTTATTGGTATCTACAAATGGAATTTAAGAAGTGGAGCTTTGAGAATTTTGAAATGGCAGCATATTCCTGAAGGCCCTTAGTTGTTCCCTAATGTTCTATGGGCATTGATTAGAGATCAATAAAATCATGGATCTCTCTCTTAGGGAGAAAAAAAAAAATTAAAAAAATTGTGTGGACCAAACAGTGTCATGGTAATACTCTAAGAAAATAATTTAGAATAAGGAAAAATATCAAACTTTGAGCTGTCTGCATTTAAAAGAAAAAAAGAAACTCAGTATTTTTAATGTACTTTGATGTATCTTAGACAGGTATTTTGAAAAATCACGATTTTTTCTTAATATAAAACCATAAATTTATGTGATTATTCTCATATTTTATTCTTTCCTTACTGTGCACTAATTCTGCACCATATTTTACTCCTTTTATGTATTGTCAGATATAATGTTAAAAATCAGATTGAGCGGAATAGGAAGTATTAGATGCTTTTACTGCATCTAATGGAACAATAATTTTTTTCCCAACTTAAATGCCTTATGAAAGCTTACATGTAATTACATATAAATAATCATCGGTCAGATTCTCTTTTTACAGTGTTGTGGTGTGTTAGCCATGGCTGACTGCCAGGTGCCCTCTGAGATACCTCTCCACAGAAGAGAGGGAGAAAATAGGATTAAAGAGCTTGAGAATCAAGCTAAGGACGGGGTGATTTTTTATAAGGTATTTTCATGGGCACAACAGATTTGACTTGGGGAAATATAGCTTATTGCTAATTAATTATAGTGAGAAATAAAAAAACTAAACAAAAACCACCTTTCCCTCCCCCTTCTTCCCATGTGTGGCAGTTTGAGCCGCATTAGAAATCTAAAATCCAATTTCCAGGCTTCCCCACCCCTTCCTACATTTTATCCCAACATCGAAAAGAAAACTTTCAGGCCAGAGGCTTCTATAGGGAAAGGGGGAAGCATATATACATTTTATTTACACAAATAAATATACTGTACAAACTAAAAGCGGCTATATATATATCTTATTACACTTCTATCAGTCCCTTCGAAGTTTCTCCTTTTAACTTTAGTCCAGGAAAAGCCTTTCAAGGCTGATAGGTAATGCAGTCTCTCTCTCGTGGGAGTGTTCGGGGCCCCTGAACACTCCCCCACCAACCTTCAGCTGCTTGTGGAAGTCCTTCCTTCCTCACAAAGTCCAAGAAGGCAGCTCTGAGTCCTTTCTCCTTTGTCCTGTGTCATTTCTGCTGTGTGATCTCTCCCTCTCGGTCTCATACCTCGGTTCGCTGCTGCTGTAGTGTAGCTTATCACAGTAGGCATTTGGAATCGTCATTCTTCCAAGCCAGTTTCCAGCTGCCCCCTGTCAAACCTCGGCAGGGCAACTCCCGAGCCCTTTGGCCCGTCTCCAATTTCGCCTGGGATTTCTTTCTCTGGCTCCAAGCTGTTTTGTTATCAGCCAGTCCACTTGGCTGTGCTTCAATGCTGAACCTTGCATCCACTCCCACTAAAAAGTGAGAGGGAAAAACAGCCCCCTTCTGCAGCCTGGCTTTCCCAGGGGGAAAGAAGAAGAGGGCCTGGCCACAAGGCGTGCCTCTCTCTCTCTCTCGCTTACCAGTTGTTTGTGAGTCACATCCCTCACAAACACACACTCACTCCAATCCTGTCTCTAACTTTGGCCTAGGCAGAGCTGGTGGGCCACAGGGTTCCCCTCTCCCCCCTGGAGGGGGGGAAAAGAAGGAGCCCAGCCACCCCCTGTCCTTCTACACCTACACGCAGCAGACACCAACAGAAAAACTGCCAACAGCTTCCAGTGCTGTGATATATGATTTTAAGAAGAAGCGAACAAGACGAGGGGTGATTGGCTCTCCAGGGAACACTGCCCTGGCACCCAGTCATCTCTGAGCCCCCGAACCTCAGGGGGAGCCAATCTCAACCCATGACACCATGTTAAACTTCAGTCTTCACTCCTGACTCCTCTGCCTCTTTACTTCAAGTAGCACAGGAGTATGGGGAATGAGGTCCATAACATCTCCTCCCTGCCACTGCTTCTTTCTCAACATGTGGTCCCTCTCACAGGATACAGCCCATGAACTGATTCAGTGTGGGTCCTTCCCATGAGGCATGATCCCTCAGGAACAGACTGCTCCAGCATGAATTCTAAGCTGCAGGTCTTGCCGGAAAATCTGCTCCTGCATGGTTTCTCCACCGGCTGCACCTTCTTCCTGGCATGACGTGGGGCTGCTCCTGCTCTGACGTGGGGCCCTCCATGGGCTGCAATGTGGATCTCTGTTCCATCATACACCTCCAAGGGCTACAGGAAGACAGCCTACCTCACCACAGTCCTCTCCAGAGGGCTGCAGAGGAACTTCTGCTCTGGTGCCTGCAGCACCTTCTCCCTACCTTCTTCTGTGGCATTAATGTCTCCAGGGCTGTTTGTTTCACTTTTCCTCACTCTTCTTTCTCACGGCTGATGTGCAGCATTTTTACCCGTTCCTAAAGGTGATATCACAGAGGAACCAACAGCTGATGGCACAGCTTTGGCCAGTGGCAGGCTCTTTTAGGAGCTGTCTGTAATCAGCTCTGTTGGACATGGGGTCAGTTTCTGTTGTCTTCTCAGAGGCTACCTCTGCAGCCCTCTCCCTGCTACCAAAACCTTGGCACAAAAGCCCAATACAAAGGTCTTCATTCCAATAGTAAAACACTTCTTTCTGGAGTAGTCTGAACAGTGGAAAAAATATAAGTCAGAGTCAATTTACCCCATTGTCTTATTTAAACGGATTTATTCCACCATTATTCTATTGTTGTGATCTCTTATAAAGCAGTGTATCAATTTTTTGGGGCTACTTGAATTATTCAGTACAATCCTAGCTGTACAGCAGTATGCTGAACTGTTCCAAAGAGGTAAGAATTAATATATTTCTCCATGGTTGATAAGAGTTGTTTCCAATACTGTCATTCATTACACTATTTAGCAATGAAAAGTCAAGAATACAAGAATGACGCAACTCGATTAAAAAGCACAGAAAATTTTACCTAGCTTATTGTTAGTAAAGTAAAATTGTTTTCAAAACACAAGTGTGTTTCTGTTCTGTTAATAAAAATATAGCCACTTTGTAAAACTTACAAGTTCATGGAATCATAGAATTGCTTGGGTTGGAAGGGACCTTAAAGATCATCTAGTTCCAACCCTCCTGCCATGGATGGGGACACTTTCCGCTAAGCCAGGTGTTAGGATATGATTATTAAAACATACCTCTGCCCAAATTAAGGCACAAACGAGACCATATGCCAAAGTCAATAGTAACAGTAAATATGAGGGAGAGAGAGAAAGATAGAAATAGGAAGAAATAGAGAGAGATATTAAGTGAAAAGGTAAAGATACCACCACTACTTGGATTCTGACAGCATCCCACCGGTCCTTCTTCTCCTGGTCTTCTCAGGGGTGAGTGTCCCAAAGTCGTGCTTCTGGGGTACTGTTTCTATACAAGTCATGTCATGGATATTCACAGGGCATCTCAGATGTTCCCATAACTTGAGATGGCATTGGTGTAAGCAGTTGACTTCTTTCCCACAGCTTGCACAGTGGAATTTTGTTGGTGCACTAATTTCAAACCTTTACCTTCATTTAGGTCTGGAATGAACTCTTTCCTTTCTCACAGTTTTTCACTGTTCAAACCTTTATTCAGGTAGGTTACCCAGATCTGTCTGGTTCCTTTCTTTTAAATGTCTCAAACTGCTAAGCTTTGAGATGAACAGAAAATATGTTCAATAACAATATGATTTAATTATTTTCAATCTCCCTTTCTGGTAAGGAAAATTTTTTTTTCTTTTTTTTTTCACTTTGAAATTCTTCTCTCCCAGTTTTGCTGCCAAACTGAAAAATTCATTCTCACAATCCTTTTTTAATGCTGCATAGAACAGCAGAGGCTTCTGGACAGGCACAAAAATCTATTCTAGTATTTTTTCTTTAATTTTTAATGGAAATACTTTTTTTTTTAAATCTAACTTTAAAGACTTGGGTTTTTTTTTTCAAAAATATTCTCAAGGTAAGAAGGTGTTCACAGTATTTTTACCAATTTTCAAGAGGATGCATTTTTCTGTCATCAGCAAGTAATATCTGGAACTTCTTTTTTAAAAAATATTAGATGTCTCTTGCACATTTTTCCATCAAAAGGGATGATGTCAGTTATTTGTTTCTGCTCCACTGTGTTTCACAATACTTACTTTGCTTTAGATCATTATTCAAACCTTGTATCATATAACAAGCAGCAGTAAGTTAGAAAATACTGAATATAAACAAATCTTAGTGTCATATATGTATTAAAGGAAAACAGGAAGTCTTTTAACTTATTGTAAATTTCTAGGGTCAAAATTGCATTATTTTTCACCATGATCAGAATATACCTCTATATTAATTTTTAAAAATAAATAAAAATTAAGCTGAAAGTGTAGAAAGTGTAATTATAATGCTTTACTCTTTGTTAGCTCTAAAAAATCTGCTATTGTTGCATTTCTTCATTTGTGTTTTTCACAGAAATGCTTTTTTGCATATTCTGGGTTAAAATTAAAAAAATATTTTTAAAATGTATGAGAAAATGCAGCAGTGTTTTTGGAACATGAACAGGACTTCAGTGAGAATGAGGACTAGACATATAACTTGGCAGGCTAAAGATAGCTGGGAGCTAAAACTCACCATGATCTTCAAAAATAATGAAGTAAACATTCCATTTTTATTAATTCAAGCTATTAAAATTCCCACAGTTTACATCAATCTGCATTCCAATCTAGATGAGAAGGAAAATAGAAAATATTAACTATATGTTGGATGAGAGTCTTTTAATGCATTCAGGGAAAGAGGGAACCTTATGAGTTGGATGGTTATTGAAAGTCTTGCATATTTAAAATTTGGTTTCAAATGTCTGTTATTAAGGAATATAAACAGAAACTATAATTGTGACTGCTCCGTAGTTCTTTATCTATGAAAATACTGCCCATAGAACTGAAAATATGCTCCTAAAGAGACTTTAATGTCACAGTCCTTTTTAATTGAAGCTCATCCTGGACTTCTCAGGTAAAACACTACAAACGTAATTAGGTACAACACTGACACAAAAGTAATGAAGAAGATATATTTTATTTATTAATTTTCTTTCCATTCTTTCATTTGTTCACATTGTTTGCATATATGGAAGCAGAAACTTCATGTTTTAGTTCTCCCAACTCCCTCAGTAAGATGAAGTTTAATCCTTCAAAACTTAGATATTGTAGTTTGCCTTTGTGTCCACATAAGGGATAAGAAAGTCACCTTCAGTTTTCCATGTGTTTTTTTCTTAGAAAGTTGATTTTTTTCTGTGTCTGTATTGTATTATTAGGTATTTCTTTACAAACTAATCTGAGTCATGCAGAAGCAGCTTTTATTATATTTAAAGTCAAAAATTCAGGATGGTAGAGAAAAAAAAAATCAACTGCTGGCTAAGTCAGTTACATTTTCCTATATCTCTACACATGATGGTTTCTAAACAGGAACATTGGGACAGAAGTAAGGGTCACATGAATGAAGTAGTGACTACTGTCACTACTCCGTGAAAAAAAATAATTTACTATTACTGGTATCCCTCTCTTAAAGCTGATCCTAAAGAGAAAAAATTGCTTGATTTTCCTTTAGAACTAATGCACAGTATAACTCAAAGTCCTCCTTAATTGCCATTTCTTCAGGCCTGACTTCCCATAATAAAACATTTCACCCATAGGAAAAGATATATTTGGCTGCTGAAGATTTAGCCATTTTCTTTAGATAGTGCCCTGTGGGAGAGACAAGGAAAGGGAAGACTTATTTTTTACTCCTAACTAATTTTCAGACAGTAGAAAGGAGATGTTAGGGCTCAAAAGATGCTAGTCTTTTCTTCCTAAATATTTTTAGATTTACAGCACAGTTTGCTGCAGCACTGTTGAGTGGGTATATTTCTTTGATTTGGCCAAAAGTAAACTGGCCCTATAATATTTTTAAATGGAAGATTCTTCTTAAGGTTAGTTTCCAATTAAACACTTGATGCAGTAACCATCTAAGCTACTCATTTAAGCATATCGGTGTATTGGAGGATGCATAAGATGTGATGCATATATTCAATATACGAAGCACAATCATACATTTGGAAAGCTTTTGTACATTTAGCAAAAACAAACCAGAAAAATCATGGAGTTTTAGTATGAAAATACTCTGCTAATTGTTAGTTAATGCACTTCTCATTCAAGCTAGAAAGGGTATAACATAAAAAGGGAAGTTTTGTGCCCTGGAGAAACTGATATGACAGTTATTTTTTTCTGAATGGGAATATCATAGAGTGTAGTTCACTGTTTGTATTGCTTTCTCAAGCTAGAAGTTCCATATTCTCTGTTCTAAACTTTTAGATTTAGAACTGTTATTGACTTAACCTTTCCACTGAATGTTATCCTTTTCATATATCTATACTGAATTTTAATAGCAAGTGTTCTTGCATGCAAGTACAGAAGATAATAAGAAAGTGTTACAGGTACGTAATCTTAATCTTTTTCTGACACACATCAAAGCCACCTGACCAAAGGCATGACACTGAAAAGGAAGTCAAGTACTAAAGAGAGAAAAATCTGTGGACTCATGGGTCACAGCACTGTAAGAGTTCAGGCCAGAATAACATTTTTTTTTGTGAAAGGCTTGCTAGAGCTACAAATATATTTGCAATGCACATCATCTCCAGCAAACAGCATGTTCCGTGTAATCCCAGATTGAATACATTTAGCATAATTTCAGGTAGTGATATTTAGAGGCTTGATGAACCTCATAAGTATTGGTGAAAGTATCTGAATATAAATAATGTAATGAAAGATCTGTACCTATTAACTTCACAAAAGTCCTGTCAGCCTCTGTTCTTACTCATGGAAAGATTCCATCAATGAGGAACCTTTAGAACAGTAATATATGTATGTGTGTATGTGTGTAGAAGCACATAACCTAAAATACAATTTTTTCTTTACAACATACCTTTAGGTTTGACATCAATTAGCAAAGCAGAATTAAACTATTATAGATTTAGCATAAAGTGCTATAGCACATTTTTAAAAAATATTAAAATGCATAGAATTTAAGAGAACTATTCACTGTGCATGTTACTGTATCTTCCTCGGTGCTTATCACTCAAAGAAAATCTTTGTGTCCTACTTTTCTTCTTCAAGTCATATGGATTTGAAGAAAGTTGACCAAAGTGACCAAAATTAGAGAACATGACCAAATGATGAGGGGATAAAAGAAAGAGGTATTGCAGAGGTCAATAAAGCTAAGACGATTCCAGGGAGGCGAGAAAACTGGAATCATTTATTGGACATACAACTTCATATTTAAAGGATTTAGGGTTTACATATTTAACAGGAGCTTTACATATTCATGCTATTAAAATTGGGGGGTTTCACAAGGATGACATAAGGGAAAACCCAGGTTAACACATCTTGGGGTCTTAGGAATTAACTCATGGAAAAAAAACTACTTTATCTTGGGTATTTTACAGGGGGGTTATGTATTGGATCTACAGGATGCAAGGGATACAGAGTATACATATGCAAAGGGGGGAACACAATGGATTTTATGTAGAGGTCTGATGAGATCAGGATGTGGATTCTCTGGCTCAGGTAGGGCATGTGATAACATCATGTAAGGAGTCTCTTTAAATCCTCCTGAAGAAGGCAGGAAGAGTCCACAGAGATGAGGTTAGTGAAGAGGGGTTTTTCCAGTTTCTGTTCTCCATGGCCTGCTGCAGAGACCACTCAAATTTCTTTCTGCAGATATATTTTGAAACCCAACAAGGTATGAAACTAAAAATGATTAATGCAGGTAAAAGAAGAAGTGTACAAAAGTAACACAAGCAAGTATGCTCAGAAAATTGTCCATAAAAGGATCAAAACAGAAGCATAATAGACTTTTCATCCTAACATTGCACGGCATACTGGGACTCATTAGGCCAAACCTTCTTCCAAAAGTTTTCAAATGTTGTGTGGTAAAATGCATGAACTTCAGAAAGAAAGTAGATAGGAACATATTTCCATAATTCATAATACTGTACATACTTAGGTTCTTTACCTCCAGTTTAACAAGAAATATAATCCTTTCCGAGTAATATAATTTAATTCTATTAAAAATACAATTTCTCATGGTTTTGCTATTCAGCATTTGAAAATAATAGCTTCAAAGCGTAGATGGCCTGTTTTTTCCAGGATTGGTTTTACAAAATATCACTCTTCTTCTTTTTATTTTTTTGTTTCACAAAATCATAGAATGGCTTGGATTGAAGGGACCTTAAAGAACATCTAGTAACCTCTTCCACCACACCAGGGTGCTCAAAGTCCCATCCAATCTGGCCTTGAACACTTCCCAGGGATGGGGCATCCAAAGCTTCTCTGAGCAACCTGTTCCAGTGTCTCAGTAAAGATTTTCTTCCTAATATCTAATCTAAATCCACCCTCTTTCAGTTTAAAGCCATTCTCCCTTTTCCTATCATTACATGTCCTTATAAAAAGTCCATCTCCAGCCTTTCTGTAGGTCTTCTTTAGGTACTGGGCAGCTGCTTTAAGCCTCTCCAGACTCTTTTATTTTTTCCAGGTTGAACAACCCACGCTCTCTCAACTTGTTTTCATAATTTCTTTGTTTTTAACTGTGACCTTTTGAGTACAATTCCCACTTTCAGAAATGACAATACAGAATTGAAAACAGGTTGGAGGTAGTTTCTCAAATCTGTTTAGGGTAATGAAAAAAAAGCATGTTTGGGTTGTTTTTTCTTTACTAAAGCATAATAAAATCATCTTTGCTGAAGATGAATTTAAATTAATTCTAACAATCAGATGTTTTAAAATTTTATCAGGTTCATAACTACTAAATGCATAAATATTTTTTGGGTCAAATGTAAGTTTTTTTAGAAGTCTTTTCATTTACTAATTTTTACTGGTTTATGAAAATGTCAAATGGGATTGAAAAACACTTATTAATAGATTTCCTCTCTAGTGCTGGTCTTGTGATCTATCTTGTTTTATAGGTTCATTAGTGGTTTTGACACAAAATCTAGAATATGCTTACAAAAGTGCTGACAAAATAAAGACATTATTGTCCAAGCAAAACAGAACTGGCATATCATATAAGCGTGAAATAGAACTCAACAATCCAGTGACTATAATATAAATAGTGCAATTAGAAACTGACCATGTTTCTCCTTTATCTTGTGATAGATTTAGTCAAAAATGAAGAGGGCAAGGAAGCCACCAGCAGGTTTCAGAAGCACTTTGGTGTTAATAGAGGAAGTAGTAATGAGAGGCACCAGAGGACACATAATAAAGCTACATACAAATCTGGTTGCCAGTGTTCAGAAAAACAGAATTCAAATTTGAACCATTCTATTCAAGGGTTACTAAGATGGGTATATTTGACTAGAATAGTTTGCCTTCTTTTAGTTTACTATATAAAGCTGAGGAGGACTCAGAAACACACTGGATGTGGGAGAAAATGACAATATAGGCTAAGCAGCAATGACAGTGTCACATCATATGACCATAAATTTGCTATGAAAGATTTGTCTTCACAACTAGAACAAAGTCCCCACCCTCTCTTTTGGGGTCGTGGTATGTTACAAGGTGAGTGATGTAATGATTTTGTTAAATTTTAAAAATCAGTTAAATTGAAATTTAAGTATTATGTATTACATGGTGTTAAAAGAGGGATGAAAATGTGGACTGCAAGACCTTCAGGAGACTAATGCATGAGTTTAGTCTGATATATTAGGAATGATAGAAAGTGGTTGAATGACTGCAGTTATCCATCAACCAGGCTGCAAGCCGCAACACTGTGTTCCTGCCACAATAATGTAATGCAAGGACTGATCATGCTGTTCCAAGATTCCTGTTCTCCAAGGTGTTTAAGAAATATTGCATATGAACTTGTAGAAACAACTTTAATAGTAAATTATATTCAAGTGATGTGAAAGTGTGATACTATAGTCCTGTTAACAACAAGGAACCTGTGTCTACTGCCTCCGAAATTCTGCACCCTTCGGGATATTAAAAGTAAATTGTTTACCTGAGTTTGTAGACTGCATGAAAAAGTTTCCTGACATGTTTGAAATGCCCCTGAATCTCAGATGAGGATTAATTACCAGATGCAGCAGACAGCTGGCTCTGCCATTGCCAGCTCAGTCTGCAGCTGAGCAAGTCAAGCAGTGGCAATGCTGTGCTATACCACCCCTGCTCCCTGACTCTGGAGTGAACTCTGGAGAAATCCTTCCATTTCATAAAGACAGAAGAGGCTTGCTACCTTTCACAATGAGAGGAGGGACTCCACGAGGCTGCAGAGGTATTTCTCAACTGCTAAAGAGGAGAAGGTCATTAACCTTCTCCTCTTTAACTTAGTATGTTATATAATAACCTAATATATTGTGCTATGGCGTTTCTATGCTTTGAAATAACGCACAGTTTCAGACTTAACTAGATCCCCAACATTCAGTCTCTCTGTTCACAAATGTCATAGTGTTAAAATATTTATTATTCAAATACATTTTTAAGTGACTAAAAACACCAGAGACCTGAATACTGCCCCTCAAACAACTGTATGGGTCTGACTACAAGAAAGGGCTGCATTAATTATTTTGTCTTCTATGTCTTCATTCCACAGACGTTAAGTACCATCAACCCTATCTTGTCCAACAGCAAATTGACATTTTACTTCTCAACAACAGCAGGAGAATTGATCTCTATGTGGGAATGACAGCTAAAACAGTTGGTGCTCTCTGGGACTTGTTCAACATATGCTCATCCATTGAAATGTTCTACGTGTTTCCTTCATAATAGGGGTTGGACCTCAGCCATTCACAAAGTAGAGGACAGCCATAAGCACCAGGCCAAGAGCTATATTCTCTGTATGGCCTTTTCTCTGCACACCTTCTGTTCTACTCACTCCCCAGAAAATAACTTTTTTTCTAAACTTAAAGTTTTTAATCAAAATGAATTCCCCGTTTTTTGCCAAATCTGGTAATTGTTCATATTATCTTCAATTTAAATGAAGAAAGAAACACTATGCTTTTTAGCAGAGTGTTCCTTTCTTAATTAGAAAACAGGAATTTATCCCAGTGGAATAAATTATATTATAGCACAACATTTTAAAGTATCATTAAAGCATCATTAAAGCATCAATAATATAAATACATATCCTTCCTTTTTGACAGAAGTGTCACTGCTCTATTCAAAATTGAAATTAATTTTCAGACTTGCATTTCTTCAAACACCATCCTTTTCATCCGGGACTCCTAAAATAATGCATTCACTTTATGTGTTAGAGAAGTGCAGCCTGATCCCATATAACTTTTCCGATCTCCATAGCTTTATAAAAATCCTGAGAAAATAACAAATTTTTTCCCAGATAATCTTTAAGTGATAGCATTGCTGTTACTATGATCATATTTAATTTTCAGTTTCTGGGTCTGTAACATGTAGCTACTAAACTGTATTAAAAGTGGTAGGACATGGCATTGTGGTTGGGACTTATGCTGGCTGCAGAAGATCCATGAAACCATAGATGGTTATATTTTCACAAATCAATTAGAAATTTGAAAGAATGGCTTTATAAGCATTTGAGGAGCCAATAGAATTCTTCTCTGTAAAGATGTAGATCATTCATTGGTCCCTGGGGCTAAGAGTATAGGATATCAAGACTTTTTCACTGGCTTTGAGATCAAAATGACATAGCCCAGTTTGCATTCACCGGTACTCTCTTCTCCCCCAAAAGAAGTGGGCAGCAGCAAAACTGCCTGTGTGGCATGTCCTTCTCAAGAGTTGTTTGTGCCAGCCTGTGCTTGGGCAGCACATGGCAGAATGCCACCTGACATTGGCCAGAACTGTAAAGGACCATGCCAATGATTGAGTGTGCAGCCATAACAGACTGTAACCACAATACAATTACAGACCATAATTGTGGTGCTGTCTCAAACCTAACACTGTTTTGTTTATTTGTACAGATAGGACCTGTGAAACCTGTGAGATAGCAAAGGAGAGGTGTTTAACATTTGCAGAATATTAATATGATATAAGCTGATGGAAAGATTATAATGTGCTAAGAAATAAATTTTTTTTTTTGTTCTCGCTTCTATGAGAACAATGAATTTTAAAATCCTAGACATCTTTTGATGGATTCTGAGCTGTATGTTTTTATTAACTATTTAGGTTCTGTTTTAAAGAAGCCTCATCATTCCAGATACTTAAGTTCGCGGGTAAGTCTCACAGAAGTACAGGGGGGGAACAGTCCCAATATACCTGGGCCACATAGGTTAGTTATTTCCTGTAACAGGATTCCCATGTATTACCAGTCTTGCTTTGATTTTTAGCTATAGGCTCCACCTTCTGTCTTTTTTAGCAACTTTTTTTTATGTCTTTCTTACAATAGGTGTAAGTTCTCCTCCCGAAAGATATAAATAGAGGTCTCAACTCATCATTAAAAGCATATTTTAACCTTTGAAACCAGAGGGAACTTGGATAATAGAATGGGACTCACAGACACAGAAAGTAGACATTACCGTAAATAACATATTGTAGAGGTCTAGTAGAGTGAAAATATATCTCGAACCCAAATCAATACTAGTAAACTAGTCACAAAATAGATTTATTACTGCGTACTGTGTACTTAAAGTTTTGAATTGACTTGAAATTCATAAAGCTATTCCTTGTGAAATTATTTAGATCTTACCTTTATTAATATGTGTACAGAAAGTGCAAATGATCATTGAGGAAACTTGTCTACTTTTTAATGTTTTCATTTGCAGTGAACAAAGTTGCCAAGTCTATGTCTTGTAAAACTTAACACCTTGAATCCAGCTGGTATATAAAAGCAAGCTATGACCTATCAGGGTTTGGAGCATGAGTAAGAAAACACAAAGAACTGCAATGTAAGGAAAACATTGCTTACTTTTAAAAAAGTATGTGTGCTTAAGCAAATTTTTTTTTTCCTAATATCAGTCTGGAGAGGAACTTGAAGAGACAGTCACAATCTGAGTTCTAAATCACCATGTGTGATTTACTCAAACTCTGAGAAAAGAGAAAGGAAGTATTTTTTGGTTTAGATGTGTGACCAATGCAAAATCATTGTAGAGAATTTTTTTTCTTAGAGCTTTCTTTGGACTCAATTTAGCTTTTATTGTGATATTACAATACCTGAAAATCTCTATTTGTAATTAGTATAAAATTGTTCTCAAGTCTTGTGTCAGTGCTTACAGTGTGTTCTAAAATCTTTTTCTATTTCAATGTAGAATTGCCCTTTTTTGTTATAGGACCACATTTTGCCATTAAAAGAATATGGTTTTAAATACTTTAATGGTATTTCAGAGTTGATTATGTATAATGGCCAAGTCCAGAAAGCCTTTTTAGACAATAGTGATAACTAGTTCTTTCTGTTGTCTTGTACATGAAATATTGTAGAATTATGATCTCCTATGCAAGTGTGGCATCATCAAGGTCCAGTTTGAGATTCAATCAAGCTTTATTTTGGGCAACTAATGCTAAAGGTATCAAATTGGAAGTAGCAATACTAAGAAGAAAACTTTATTTTCTTCTGTTATTCCTCAATATATAACCTGGAAAAAAAGATCTAATGGAATAGCAGTTCTTTTAATAATTATTCCATATAAAATATGAAGTCCTCGGATTTTTTATATTCTGATTCTCTCTGCATCTATGAAATACTTTGCTGTTTTACTTGACTTTATTGAATTAGCCATAAAATTTTATAAAAAAACCCTGAATATTTGGCTTTAGTTTCTCTTAATATTAAAAAATTCCTTGTAATACTCCATCTACATTATGAAAATAATGCTTCTATTGCACATAGGATAATTTAATCTCATAAATGTCATGGCAGGTGTCTTTAAAATGAGGTATAAAACACTTTATGAAAGTACAGTGCTGTGTAAAGGTACAAATGCTAGTTTTTTTAATATCTTCCTGGTGATTTTTTTTCTGAAATTATGTCTGTTTAATATAAAACTAAAAAAGTTTGGTTTATATAACCTAAAATTATTATGTTTATTTGAGCATATGTTATATGTTCAGCTCCAGCATAATTTTGCTCATGCACCCTCCTAGAAGACTCAAAAAGTCTGAGGAAGACTAAAAACTATATATAACATACAATTGACCTCCAGGATCATTTTCAATATCTGAGACTTTAGGAACAGAATACATAACATTGATGAATAGGAAACATAATCAGCAAAGTCCATGTCAGTGTTCTCCTTTCTCAAAAAACTTCTTTAGCTTGATATGAACAGTCCAAATCAGGATATTTTTCATAAATAATAATTTATTTATTTTGTATTACATGGCAAAGATGGGCTTATTACTCATAACTGTCCGCTTTTGAAATCCAAGTGATTACTTATAAGAACAAAAATTTGTGTCAAGGGTAGGGACACCCACCACTAGACTAGGTTGCTCAAAGCCTTGAGCAAATCCAACCTTGCCTTAAACACTTCCAGGGATGGAGCATCCACCACTTCTCTGGGCAACCTGTTCCAGTGTCTCACCAACCTCATAGTAAGGAATGTCTTCCTAACAGCCAATCTAAACCTACTCTCTGTCAGTTTAAAGCCATTCCCACCATTTAAAGCCATTAATGTTCTGCAGGTTGGGACAGCCTGTGGGGTGTTTATCGCAGTCACGAGGTGAAGATGCAGACACGACATGCTGCACAACATCTTGCGGCTGTACATTCTCTCAGTGTCTGTTAGTCAAAATGCAGCATCTAAATATAACAGGCCAGGGGCCACTTGCACAGCATTTTGTTGACATTGGGATGGCATCACGTGCAGCCAGATGCCTACACTACCCCTCAGAGCCATATTCAGGTTCCTCTCAGTCAGGGTCAGGGCAAGAGCTGGAGGCTGCCCGAGCATCTCTCTGGTCAAGCCTCCACTGGGAGCATGCTGAAAACAGCAATATAGAAATGGCAGTAATCCTACACTGTTGTCTGTTTTATTTAATGATAAAATCGTAAATCAGAGAGAACGACAGTATTACATCCTTTTCACCTTCTATTAGAGTTCAGTGTTCCCCTGATAGGAAATCAGTTTCTCCAGAGAGAACGAGCTGATCCTGGATTGATTTCTGAAATACTCTCAAGCTTCTAGGATTTAAGAGGAGATGGAAAATTGATTTGTATTTCACATGCTACATTCATTTGTAGAACATGTCCTCAGCTGCAGTAATCTAGTATTTCTCCATTACAGTAATGTGTATGAAGCCTGATTTACATTACAGTTTTGTAATGTAATTATCTTTTAACTCCCAAGACTGCAGAAGACATTGATACTTCTCACTTACTTTTGGCATGAACACATGAAATGTTTGAAACCTGTTTCTTGAGTCAGAACTTAATGCTCCCCTCTCTGCCCTCTGAATGACCTCTTTTCTGAATATCCCAATGAAGAGAGATAGCCTTTTCAAGGCAGGAAGCAGGAGACATTAGTCTATTCCACTGTCTCTGCTACATGAATTAAGTACAATTAAACTGATGACAACGTTTAACTGTCAAAATGATCATTCCTGAGAGAAACAGCATAATGAGCGTTTCTTTTAGAAAATATTCAGGTGAAGTTTGTATATTCAGACAGAATCTTATAGACTGCATAAAGCCAGCATTTTTAATATTTTTTCAGTTCACTGTTTGATTTAACTTCCTCTGATAAGTATCAGTTTATTGTTTCTTAAATAGAAATTATACTGATTGTGAAGAATGCCCTGGTCTTTTGAAACTATTAAAATTATCAAATCAATTTCATTTATAACCCTGACCTTTTTCAAATGTGCTATGCCAGGTCTGCTCCATGTCATTTGTTTAGTTAAGTCATGGTCTTGCTTGTTTCTGTTATGATTATACAGAAATATAAAATTAGTTTTGGTTTGGTCAAGTAAGCTGAACAATCTGAATTCCAGAGTTCTAAAACTGACTGAACAACAGAAGGCTAGGAGGTAAAAAATCAGACCTTGTTCAGTGTCAGGAGGGTATGAATTCACATATGGATTCTCATTTATGACAATTGACTTTGTGCAGCATGAAATAGATGCCTCAGCACAGAAATTATGACATATTGCTTTCATAAAGTCTCTTAAAAATGAAGGAGACTCTGCAGGTAATTCCCCTAGGATTTTCAGCTTTTTATTGGCATAAACAAGTGGGAGCAGTTTACATCCTGCTACCTCTATTTCAATGGTTTTAAAAATTCCATAAAATGTAGTGTCTATTTTTGTTTGTTTCTTTTTTTTTTTGGCATGCAATAAATATCTCCTTGATTGAGAACTATAATTTTTATAGGGAATCTTATCTGTTCCTTTTCATCAAAGAACAAAGGAGCAAAGATTGTACTATTGTGCATTGCTTCCTGAAAATACTGCATTTTTTTTTTCTTTTGACATCTTAAGATGTCAACACAGAGATACCAAGCAAGCTTCCATTATCTATCTTTAGTAAAAATCTTAGTTATTACTTGAGTTCCTAAAAATTCTCTTGAGCTTTCCTAGGTACATGATGTGATGTGTAACTGAAGAATGACAAAACACCATAGGAATTGGTCCTTTAGAAATGTTTCATAGAATCATAGAATGGTTTGGGTCGAAAGGGACCTTAAAGATCAAGTTCCAACCCCCCTGCCATTGGCATGGACACCTTTTACTACACTAGGTTGCTCAGAGCTCCATCCAGCCTGTAATTGAACACCTCCAGTGATGGGGCATACACAACTTCTCTGGCAAACCTATTCCAGTGCTTCACCACCCTCACAGCAAAGAACTTCCTCCTTGCATCTAATCTAAACCTGCTATCTTTTAGTTTGAACCCACTCCCCCCTTGTCATGTTGCTACATGCTCTTGTAAAAATTCCCTCTACATCTTTCTTGTAAGTTCCTTTCAGGTATTGTAAAGTCAGAATTAGGTCACCCCAAAGCCTTCTCTTTTCCAGGATAAACAAACCCAATTTTCTCAGCCTTTCCTTGTATAAGAGGTGCTTGATGCCTCTAATCCTCTTGGTGGGCCTTTTCTGGACAACTTCGACAGGTCAATGTCCTTCCTGTGCTGGGGACCCCAGAGCTGGATGCAGCACTCCAGGTTGGGCCTCACCAGAGACAAGTAGAGGGATGGAATTACCTCCCTCGACCTGATGGCCATGCTGCTTTTGATGCATCTCAGGACACAATTGGCTTTCTGGGCAGCAAGTGCACATTGCCAGGTCATGTCCAGCCTCTCATCCACCAGCACCCCCAAGTCCCTCTCAGCAGGGCTGCTCTCAATTTGTTCAGCCCCCAGCCTATGTTGATGGTGGGGTTGCCAAGACCCAGGTGCAGCAGCTTGCACTTGGTCTTGTTAAACCTCATGAAATTCCCATTGGCCCACTTCTTGAGCTTGTCCAGGTCCCTCTGGATGGCATCTTGTCCTTCAGGTGTGTCAACTGTAACACTCAGCTTGGTGTCATCAGCAAATTTGCTGAGGGTGCACTCTATCACTTTAATGGAGATATTAAACAACACGGGTGCCAATACAGACCTTTGAGGGATGCTACTTGTCACTGATGTCCATCAGACCACTACCTTCTGGATGCGACCGTCCAACCACTTTCTTATCTATCTAACAGTCCACTCATCAAGTCCAATTCTCTTCAATTTAAAGAGAAGGATTTTGCGGAGTCTGTGTCAAAGTCTTTACAGGAGACCAGATAAATGAAATCTGTAGCCCTTTTCTTGTCCACTGATGCAGTCACTCCATAATTTTTATTGTATCCAATAGTCCACAAGATTTCTTGTGTATTTTCACCATGACAACAATTCATTAGGTAAATCTGGAAAGAACAATAGCATTATTGATATTTCCAGCAGTATTTCTAAAGAAGTTGGTGAATCCTAAGTACCCTCTGAGAATATCCATTGAACATACTTTCATACTAGAAATCCTGGCACTGACACTTTGCATGACAAAAGTCACAAGGACCTGTCGCCCAGCCAGAGGACTGAAAACTCAGACACACAGCAGGAGCCTAGACCCCAGACTTTCCCAGGCTTAGACTGTGAGGGGATAAAAGACCACGGGTATGTTTGTTTGGGGTCCCTGCTTGGAGGCACCAGCTTGAGCTGCTATTTTGTTGTTGCACCATGGTTAAATTATTTTAAGGATTGATTCTGCCATGGGAAACCTGGGGTCAAGCTGGGAAGGAAACTTGGTCTGACTGTGTGAGTGCGGGGTGTGTAGGGAGTCAAGTGGCTCACTGGAACTACCTGCTGTGAAGGGGTCTCAGTCCCAGCTCAGGCGGTGCAAGTCTGATGGCCAGAGCAGCTCCTGGATGGTCAGACAGGAAAGTTTCCTTAACAATCCTCTAGAGAGATACCACTGGCCTGTTGGTTGTTTAATGTAAGAGAGTCTGAATTCTCTTCTGTGTTAAACATACTACCCACTCAGAGTGGTAAAAATTTGCATGCATTTTTTGCAGAAACAAAGGGAATGTGCTGTCGAAACAATCTTTGCCAGAATCTAGTCCTAAATTGTGCTTTAATTCCATCAAGCCATCAGTTTATCTCCTAGATGTTGTAAGGTAGGACATTAGATTGCTATTGCTATTTCTTCCCTTAAAGAAAAATCAATAGTTAACATGATGGATAGTGCTAGGCAGAGAAAGAATGGTCCTGATTACGAAAGATGCCAATTACATTTTGCCCTATAGGGCAAACTTTCATTTCACAAAAGTGCTAATACAAAGCAACTCTTTCTCTCAATCAGCACTTATTTGAAGACTTTAGTACTCTGACTTGCAGCTCTAAAAAATATGGCATGGAAACTTTTCAGTTATATCACTGTCAGAAACACATTTTTGCCTTCAAAGCTGTTTACAGCAATGCTGTGTCAAAGAAAGCTACTTTCTACATGTATTTAGCCATTATCCCAACATGGTATCCTAAAAAAAAATTTCCCTGTTTTTTATTCTGCTGGCTCTTTCTCTGCTATTTACTTTCCCTTTCCTGTAGTTCAGCCTAGGGACCAGGTACGATTCCCTATCTTCAACCTTCTTGTCTAAATATTGCTATGTGTTGCTGTTAACTGAGATATAGGTCAGAGTACCGCATATCATTATTTATTAAATTACTGTGGTTATTACTTCGTCTTGTCATCAACAAAGGAAATATGCCTGTGAAAACTCTCTCAAAAATATTTCCATATCACCATGAAATATCTGAGAACAACAGACAACAAAATTGCTTTTTCTTCTTTTGTGTCAGAATTTATCTAATGTACTGTTAGGAAAAACTGTCTCCATTGTAGAAAAGCTTTCAATGGTTCACTGCTCTAACACTGTTCAACATGCACTAAATGCTGTTTTGAAGAGATGAAGTGACAAATATATGTGAAAAATGTTGTGGTTTTACCTGAAACACAGTATCTTCTTACAGTCTCCTTCCATACTTTCCAAATCAGAAATTGGGTAGGAGGGAACTGGATCAAAATTGCATTTAAAAAAACAACAAGTAAAAAACCAAGCAAAATTTTAAAAGAAAAATATTTTATATCTGAACTCTGTTTTCGATAATTTAGAATTCGTTTATTTATTATGTTCTTACTTACAGATACATATTTATAAAAATGTTTGTAGTGATATAGACCTCTTTAATAAAAAAAAGAGGAACTTTAAAAATCTTGCAAATCTGAAGCATCATATTGTTTAATAATTAATATTTAGAAATTCAGTTGGCTTACTTCATCATGTCAGAATTGCATCTTTAAGGATTTCTACAGCTGACATAGTTTCTGCCTGTGTAGAATTCAGATCAATAAAAAAACTTTAAATGGCTGCAGGTGTATTTTCTCTATTAATTTTCCACAGAATATAACTTAGAAAAAAAGGTGTGGAGAGATGTTTCATGATAAGATTTTTTTTAAAAGTCTCTTAGTATTGTGATTGCATTGTTGGCTAATGCAAAGCTCCAGAATGGGAAGTTAATACTTAAAGTACTCTATTTCATATGATCTCTATTTCATATAGCTTACCCTGGCCAGCAGTGTAGACCAGACAGACATGTGACAAGGAACTAAACCTCTCATATTCAGCATTTGTATCCTCTAATCTTTATTACAATCTGCACCCATTCTCACTTGCACATGATGTCCTTACACATTTACTTTTTAAAATCATTAGTGATTATTTTGTCTTTCATCATTATGCATATGGCTGTCTTTTCATTTCACAGACAGTGAGAAAAAACATCAACCTTGGAGTCTAAAGTCTCTTATCATCTCTAACTGCTAATTCTTCAGCTGAAAAAGAAGACGTGAATTTTATACTAGGGCCTTTGAAGGAAGAGTCACTGGTCAGTGTCTCTCCAGGTTCTGCTGCTGCTTTTCGAAGTATTTTTGGCACCACGATACACCAACATTTCAGAGCTGTGAGTGCCGCCTTGGTAATGCCTTGTTTAGGTCTGCCATTTTCTCTGGGAATATATCAAGCAAGAGGAAAGTAAAGTGCCGTGTCGAAAGCAAAATACTTGACAGTTTTGACCTGCTGTAGACATGATACCGACAAACAGCAGCAACGTGATCCAGTGGATGGCATTTCATGGGTGCTATGCTGTGCACACATACCTGTGGTTCTCCTGATTTCCATCCCTTTCCTTCACCTCTTGGTGAGCTCAGACAATGCTCAACCTTCAGAAGTACAAGTCCTTTTACAATAAGAAGCTTATAAACTGAGACTGTGCAGGCATAAAGTGTGAAAAGTCCCTGTAGAGTGCGGCATAGGACAACAATTTCTAGCAAAGAAAAATTAATTGCGATATTTTATAGCTCCTGGCAGTGAAATTATGATTGCTCTTTTGAAAAGTGAAAAAGAAATGCAAACTAAGTCTGATTTAAAACATAGAATGTAAACAATTATGTAAATGGCAGAAACCATAGTGTTTATCCACAGTTTTCTAAAACAGGTTCTTTTAGTGTTTGCTATTTTATATATTTTATGAGTTTGGTTATTTGTTCTGCTACTGAAACAAGCTAATAGGTGAGGGGAGAATCTTCTGGAGACAGAAGTCCTGCAGTCTAGGTGCCAGGCAACTTTATGCTGAATCATATCGTCTAAATAATGATCAATATTTTTGATGTATTCTTAGACAACAGACTTATACAATGAAAATTTTGCTTAAATATCAGGAAAATCTCATACAGAAATCAACATAATTATCCATTTCCTAGATCCCACCTTTATATCATGTATAACAGGTTTGACATCATCATAGCAATAGTTACCACACAATTTTATCTGAGAAGACCAGGATCTGCTTTACAGTTAGAATATCTAGAATGTATAGTAAATGTTTACTTTAACATACCATTTAATGAGCTCTAAATGAGATATGAGTAAAGAATAAGAAAAGTCTCACTGCTATGATACACTTTGGTCCATACCATTATATTTATAGCCAGAACTAATATATCTGAGTTAAAAAATAGCCAAAATTCAATATTATTTTCGAATGTCATAAAAACATAATTTTCCTCAGATAAAAACTTAAGTGGAAACATGAATAAAATCACTGCATTTTTTAACATATTCTTAATATTAATCATCATTGGTATAGCACCTAAGACTTCGAGCTTATCTCTTTCATTTAAGGGTCTCAGAGCTCATTAAGGGTTTAAGAGCCCAGGCATCTTTATAAGGTGAAGAAATGTTATTTTCATTTTCCAATAGGAACAGTGACAAAATTAACTTCCAGGAAAGTCAATGAAAACTGTTTCAGGCTCTATTCCTCCTCTTCCTATTCTGTATTTCTGCATATTTTAATTATCCCAGCACTCTTCAAAATTGAAAATGTTTCAGCCAGTCAAAATTCAGGAATGCTGATATGTTTTTGACTGGTTCACCCTTGCAGCTTAGTATGTATACTTATTTCTTAGTCACTCATTTTATTGCACTTATATTTGCATAATGATAGAGCTAAGTTCTATCTTAGTAATTTAGCATAGTGTGCAAATTCCCATACTCTGAATTGCAGGCAGCTATTATTAGCCAAGCAAAGTACAGGGATTTACATTAATCAATGTATTGCTCTTTCTCAGTTACTTTATGGCAATTATCTAAATCTCATTGCTCTGATTATGAAGAAAGAAAGACTCTTGAGAAAACTGAGATGGAGTGAATTGAAGTTTTGAAATCACTATAGTTTTTATTGACAATGATTTTGTGGACCATGTGCTTTCATCATAAAGATTACATAGGTGGAAAAAATCTAATAGGTAAAGACTGTAGAATAATCTGGGTGAGGGCACCATTTCATAAATGCCTATAAGATCAAATGTGTCACATAAGTCTGTAATTCATCTTAGTCTGTTCTGTAAAGCAACCATTTTCTCCAATATCTAGTTTGTTGATAACTATATTTGTTGAATACTTGAATGCTGAATACTTGACACAAAATATAAGAAGATAAAATGTTCTCAACAAAGCATAGGTGCCACGGTCCGAGGGAGGATGGGGCTGTGACACAGCACGGACAAGACCA
Organism: Pipra filicauda; assembly: GCF_003945595.2. Classification (NCBI taxonomy): domain Eukaryota; kingdom Metazoa; phylum Chordata; class Aves; order Passeriformes; family Pipridae; genus Pipra; species Pipra filicauda. Next base: position 2,134,536 of record NW_024104776.1, on the reverse strand, counting down.
GAGTCGAGGCAGAGGTGCAAATGGAATACTTTATTGAGGTGTGCCGAGGTTTTATGGGTTTAGGCAGGGAAAGGGCTAGAACACAGGGTGGAGCATGAGACAGACAAACGGGGGAGCAAACCAGGGTGGGGACACAGGCAAAGGGGGAGGAACGTGGGAGGAACTGGGGAAGGAAAGGGCAAATGGTAACTGTCTCCTCTCTGCAGCTTCTTCAGCCTGTCAGAAGGGGGAGCAGGGAAGCAGGGAACAGGTAAACTCATGGCAAGCCCGGGCCTGCCCAGGCTGTGCACTGTGTAGCATGGGTACAATGCAATACACTTATCTGAAACCACATAATAACTGTAAGGTCCATATAATAAAGTCCTGTCAATTGCTGTATGTCTTTCTCCATGCCTGGAACCGCTCCCATCCTGAATCTTGCTCCTTCACACATAGGTACTTAAAGATACCCTAATAATTATGGCATTAGAACAATTAGAAACATTCCCAGTATTATGGATTATCACCACTCTTTTTACTCTGAATTACATCAATTTACAGATGGTCTAAAGAAAACTGTCCAAAACATGTGACTTAGAAGTTCAACTGTAGAGAACTCATCTCTTTGTGTAGGCACATTTTCAACCTTTTGACTTATTTGTACCGGGGAAGATTTAAGAATAAAAAGTCTTAGATGATTCATCCTCCCATTTGGGAGCACTCAGGGTGATATAATTGAGAGAAAATATTTCACATAAAATAATAAGCACAATTTTTCTTCATAAGGAGACAAATCCTCTCTTTCACCTTGTCTTCAGAGCTGCTACAATCTAGTAGATGTGACCATCTTGGGGGAGGTGAAATACCCTTGCCAAGATTACAGACAGTTTATATCAAGAGTTGATTTGGTCATTAGGCTGCCAAAATTTTTTTAAGTGGTAGCTCTTGCTTTAGAGATCATATAGAATGGTGAGGGTTAGAAGGAACCTTAAAGATCATCTGCTTCCAGCCTTCCAGACAGGCGTAAGGATGCCATTCACTAGAACCTGTTACTCAAGGCCTCATCCAGCCTGGCTTTGAAATCTTCTAGGGATGCTATCTACCCATATAAAAAAATCCCTCTCCCCTCTTTTTTATTAAGCCCCCTTAAGGGGCCTGCTTCTCTTCTCCAGACTGAACAACTCCAGCTCTCTCAGCCTGTCTTTATAGGAGAGGTGCTCCAGCCCTCTGATCATCTTTGTGACCCTCCTCTGGACCTACTCTAACAGGTCCTTCTTGTGTTGAGGATCCCAGAGCTAGATGCAGCACTCCAGGTGGGGTCTCCCAAGAGCAGAGTAGGGCGACAGAATTAACTCCCTCGACCTGCTGGCCACACTTCTTTTGATGCAGCCCAGGATGTGGTTGAATTTCTGGTCTGTGTGTATGCACTCAGCTCATGTCCATCTCTTCATCCATGAGAACCCTCAAGTTCTTCTCCACAGGGCTGCTCTGATTTTGTTAGTAATAAAATTCAAGTAATATCCCTGAGTTGAGTCTGTTTTGCCCATGGCACTATTCAGTGAGTGAATCCCTGTCCTCATCTCAACTCATTAACCTTCATTATATTTTGTCTCCCTTGTCCACCTATGGAGAAGAGTGATAGAGGGGCTTTGGTGGGTGCCTGGCCTCCAGGCAGGGTCAACCCACTACAGGTCTGAACTGTTGTTTTGTGCAGTACTTTTTATTCAAACATTCTCCTTGCTGCATACATGAAAAGACATACACACACACACATCTACTATAAAATTTGCTGTTGAAATTCCTATTAGTTGAAAAGCAGTAGAGTTGCCACTGTCTCTTGAATTAAAGGAATGTAATGGATAACCGTATACACCTCTGAAATAACCTAGAGGGAGTCTTTAGAGCAACTTTGTAGCAGCTGTTTTGAAGCTATGCAAACCACCTAGAACTGGGACCCAGAACTGTTCTCAGTGGTTTTAGTTTAATATATCATCCCTCAAATTAGGATTTGTAAACATTTGTAATTGCCAACAAGTTTGAAGCAGCTGAAATAAAGCACTCATTAAACCTCATCTTCCACTCCAGTTATCTTTACTTTTTTCTTTCCCTCAGGAATGTTTTTTCTCTTGACTATTGCCAATTGTGCTAAGTTTTTGCAAGACAATAGTAAAATGTACATACATTTGATATTCATTTCCTTATTTCTCCACAAGCTATCACGAGTGATATAAAAGTTATTGTCTATATTCCAAGGAAAGATAATTTTATAGTATTATTATATATTTATATGAAGAAATAAAGACCTACATTTGGAATGGTTCATGCCTGTGTTTATTCTTTGAAGTATGAGTAGATCCCTGGAACTCAAATATAAGCACATATAGGAACATGGTAAGATTTTGCTTTAAAACTATTTTTAAGGCACTGAAAATATTACAGCGTAATTATAAGAAGAATACACGGCATAAAGAAGCATATCCTTAATCTCAAATTTACAGAGGTAGTTGTAGAGACACTTAACAGTCTCTTCATATCAACTGAGAAGGGCCTAAAGGAGTAGTACATATTTTACCAAGAGGTGTTGTACTTAAATAATTTCCTGCTTTTTTAATCCAGGATGCTAATTTGGCATCTCATCTATTTATAGTATATATGTGTATATATGTACAGATATATATCTATGTGTGTGTGTGTGTGTTTGCATGTGTATATAATAGATGTTTAAGAAAGGAATACAAAAGCATAAGTAGGCTGTTTCCTAGCGAAGGAAATACTGATCTACCAGTGTCTTGAACACAGACAGGTCATTCTTTCCTACTTCTGTTGACACCTTTCAAAAATTAACTATCAGAGCTAGTGTTGTTGTTGTCTCTTACTTTTCCCTCCATAAATTTACATATTAGAGTATTCAGTCAAGGGACCTTGACAAGGACCTAATACATATATATTACTTCCAAAGCATTCTAGCCAACACTTTGTGAGGAGTTCATCTGTGTGAACACAAGCATGCACTGAGAAGCGTGTGCACTCCTAATTTGTGAAGATTTCTGACTACAGCTCAGGCTGACATAACAAATAGTTCAGCCTGCAGTAGATTTTCTTTCTTCACAACAGGCAGAAAGATAAAATATGAAGTGTACTGTACGATAAAACTTGTGGCCCCAAAAATATTTGCAAGTCTCCAAAGTTTGGTAGCTACTGAGATGGGGTTGTTAAAATCACAGTTTTAAAGTAACTGAAATCCATTTTCGGCTTTTGTGTATATTATTCCTCTTTATCCTCACCTGGATCTCGATTAAGATTTTCTTTAAAAGCTTTGACTAAATTAGACTCTTATTACTAAGAACAAAAGCAGTGTCTCTGTTTACCTTTACAAATGGAAAAATGTTTGACTGAATTTGAAGTTACAGTACTTTGGTAAAGAATGAAAGACAATTAAATCTAACAAGGAAATCTGATAAATAATTCACTGCAAGAGCTGGGAGATGCACAATAGTTTTTCTTGTGACAGCTGTGAGAAATCCTGAAAGATTTGTTGTCCTCTGAAGCTGAACAAGACCAGAATAACAGTGAGCACCAGAAAAGCAGTATTGCCTCTAATGTTAGCCAGTTCCTCACAGCCAAGCTTTTGCCCAGAGCTTCTGTTAGCTTTTTCTTCCTGGGATCCTGAAATATTACATATTATTTCTGTTGAAGTCTTTGAACAAAAGCTAACAAAATCTCCACTATAAAACTTGGGTTCATTTTCAAACTCAAAGAATACAGTGATCAGTAACAGAATTATCAGCTGAGGCTGGGTCAGTGGTAGATGTATGGTCTGTATGTCTGGTTTGTGTGTCTGTCAGCTAATACCAAGGTTTGAGTGCAAATATATCGTTATTCCAAACGAAATAGAAACCTTTGGGGGTACAAATTCAACCTTAATAAAACAAAAAACCTAAACCAAACAAAATCCTTTCCCACATGTAGGAAAAGGAAAATATTCTGCCATTATATTAGACAGCAAAATCATAGTTTTTTAAAATATCTGGGAAAGAAATACAGGTTAGCGTTTAATGAAAATCTGCTTTGAAATTTAATGAAAAAAACATGCTGTTGTTGATGATATTGCAATTATAGTGAACTGTATTTTTGCTAAGTAAAATTAGGATGTAAAGAGACCGATTACTAGGAGAAAAGTAAAAGTGAATTTTCAGAACAATAATGTTTCCATCAGGGAAATAATCCAAAATGTCACTATGTCTGTGGAGAGATTCTTTCTTTGCTGAACGTTTTACAAATACATTAAAAATATAAAAAAATAATGAGATAATGCTTTGTAAAAACTAAGTTTTTTCTCCAGGTCTCTTGCCTAATGGCAAAGTTGCAAAGTTGAAGTTTCACAAGACTACCCAAAGGTTCATATTCCTTTGAGTTTTCATAAATTTAAGGATTAATCTGTAATAAATAAGAAACACTCTGAAATGTGTAGCAATCATATAGTTTTGATAGTTTGTCTTTTTGGACTTTTTAAGCACACAAAACAGAATGAGATTAATGTTATTTGAAAAACAAAAATGCTTGTCTATAAAAACTGACATTTAGATTACCATTAATTGTGTCCATGGACTTCTTAACTTGATTTTGTATCAGTTAAAGGTGAAGACTCACCCACCGTTTTCAAAGGAAACAGGCATAAAAGAGCTGGAAAGCAGTGAGTTGGGCTTGCAGTTTATTAAGACAAAACAGGAAATTATAGATTTGCAGCAGCAAATATGTTAGTACATTATTACATAAGAATTCCGATATTGCATATGAGATCAGTTGCTGATAAAGTAATATTAAATTAATTTGAATGACAAGAATAAGATGCACAGAGATATTTCACAGATAAGATTCTTCTTTAAGTCTTTGTTAGATATGTTGTCCTGGTTTGTTACGTAACTACAGATGTGGCTTTTGACCTGCAGAACTGAGAGTCTACTCAAAATTGCTTCAAATATTGTATGACATTTCTTGATAATCAAAGCAAAGCAGTGGTAGCTTACAGCTATTATTCTCTCTGTTTAGCTAAAGTTCTTTCTACTAGAGATGACATTGTGTTTGAAGTCATTTTGATAACTTCCCAAGATTTTATTAGAAGTATGTCATAATTATTTTTCCAACCTGCACCTACTCACAGTGTTGCCCTCTGTCCCAATATGCAAATTAATGAAATAACGAAGAGTTTGGAGTTCAAATTTATATGCAGATCTCACTGTTGGTTTTGATTTCTGTGTTCTTTATTTGTACTTTCAATGAGAAGTGTTTGGATTTGCATTCGTGTTTTAAATTTTTCGTTTTTTTCTTGATATAATTTCAAGGCCCATGAACTTCAGGCAGGATGTATTTTATGCCTGATTTTTAAAGCTTTTTAAGGATTGCTTTGTGGTTTCAAATAAATTACCTTGTTTTGGCCTGTATCTTTGCTTGTTAGCCATTACATATTGCAGTTGGCAACACTTGTTCCACAGGATTTTTCCTGGTTTTGATGATCCACATTCTATTGGGTTATGTTGCCCAACCCAGGGACCATTAACCTAGTTATCTGCATGTTGACAGAGACAGATGAACCTCAGGATTAAAGGGTGGGCTCAGTTCAGTGCACACTGTGTCTCACCTAAAAAATCCACTGCGCAGGCTCGAAGGGTAAAGACCTTCGTTCGCAAAGACTGGCCATGAATGAATGAATGAATGAACAGAGACATTCTTATTTGCTTCCATAAAAGCAGCCAAAACAGACAACTTTTGCAAAATCAGCAAGCTGCAGTTTATAATCTCCAACGATGCTCTTGCTCCTTGACTCAGCATAATCACTCCAACTTGTTTCACAGGCAGCCTGGCCAGGATGCATGTCATCAGAAATGCTTCTTCAGAACCCAGCACTATTTAGACCAGTCTCCAGGATGTAACTCATAAGGCTCGTTAACAGAACCTATGATAGGATCTTTGATATAATTTCTGATTAAAAGTTCCTCCTTGAATAGGAAAAATCGAAATTAATTAGAAATGAACTCCAACTGATCCCTTACAAGAGTTTGCTGATGGTGAAGATTCAAAAGGAGGAGGGGGGAAATTGTATTAAAATGGATTCATCTTTCATAAAAAATTAAATACTACTGAAGATAGGTTTCAGATGCTTCCCCTTACTCTGAGAAATCTCTTCTTATATAACAAGACACGGTGATGTTGCAGTCAATCTGATGAATGGAAAAAAATTATTTTTCTTTTCATGACAGTAAATATTAATATATTATGCACATCACATAATTTAGAAAAAAATCTCTATATGAAACATACTTCGGCACTTCCCTTTACTTCTAGTAAAGGGAAAAAAAAAGGTAGGAAAAACCCCCAATGTTCTTTTCACAGAATATGATAATTTTCTGCTGATTGCACTTAATACTCTTAGTTTATTCTCAGCTATTGCTTTTATACCATATTGATTTGCATATAAAAGGTCTTACTAATTCCTCTCAACTATCCATTCCCCGTACTTCTTTTTCTACCCTTAACTGATTGCTTTGTTTAAATTTTACATAATTTTTTGTCCTTTCAAACTACATTTCTTATAGAATATCAATCTTCTATAAGGAGAAAAAGAGTTGCTTTTTTTCTGAAGAGGACTAAAATGTGCACTGCACTAGAAATGAAATAAAAATCTGTGTATTTATTTACCTTATCAATTCTGAACATACATTAGTTAAGTATTCAGCCATTATTTATCTTCTTTTATTTTTCTCTACAGTGTGAAACCAAAGGACAGTGTTTGAAAAAGGCAAGACTCACAGTTCAAAGAAATAATGTTTAAGGTCATTATTACAGCACTGAAGCATTTGCTTTCTCTTTGTGCATCAAATTGACAGTTTTGATGAAAGATAGAGCTGCTGTTTCTTCCAATTTCTTTCTTAAAATAATGCTTTTTTTCTTTTAAGCGATTCTCTTTCATGTTTTCTTAATTTAATTGTGCAAACCATAGAATTGGACAGGAAAGTAGATGTGGCCTAAAGTTGTAATTATTCATAAAAATCCTCAAAGACTTAGCAAGGAGAAACTGTTTGGTGAACATGATCGATGTAACTGTCATTTGACAAACAAATGTCATCATAGCAGATGTTTTTGTGTATTCCTGGTTAGCTTACTTCTGTTAAAGACAAAGTATGAGTATGAGATAAACAGAATATTTAGTATTTAGGTTTTTTCTATAATTTATGAGAATGCAACTTAAAATTATGGCAAAGATCTTCACAAACTAGTCTATTTCAGAAAGTCAAAAATTCTTCCTCTGATCTGAAATAATTCAGAAGTCCTAATATTGAACTTGGAAGAAAATAAAATAAGACAACAAAAAAAGTGGAAATAGATAATTAGAAACTGATTTTCAAACATAAAGGGCAATTTCTCAAATATAACTATGCAAATAAGAAATATGGTACATAAGAAAAGACTAAAAACCAAAACTTTTCTGGACTAATCATAGCATATAAAAATTCCAAAGGGGCAGCATTTGGAAACAGAAGATTTTTTTATATAGTTTATTGTATGATGCAAAGACCTAAATGCTCTAATTCAGCCTGAAAGGTCACTGAGGGGTCAGAAAGGTGTTGACAAAGGTTGCACTTATGAGAGAACAGAGAAGCCAGACAGACATAAGCCTTTCCAGAAGCAATACAATCTGACATCAGAATAGCTTTTGTAAAAAAATAACTAACCACACAAACCAAAAACAGGGACACACACGCACATCCATACATGCACGCAACTACAGCTGTAAAATACAAAACGGGTTTTAGAGAATAATGCTCATGATTCTCATTTCTAGTTTTGATGACTCATTTCAGCATTTTTTCCCTCATTTCAGAAAAACTAATCTCTGTTTTTTAGTAATGATATCTGGCTGAAACCAGCAGCACCTGCTTTACGTTTTTTCTGCCACAGGCAATCGGGAAAATGTTCATGCAGGTGAATGTCCACTGGCAAAATAAAGAGTCACTAACCTGTTTTCTGTTCTTAATATTTTGCTTTCTTAGGTGACTACCTGGTCTAGCAGTCTGACAGAACCTGTTCTGTGGATCGCTGATGCCCCACGTTTCTTCTTATCTTTCTTTTAATGTTTGACTACACTGTAGTTGACTGATATCTAAAACAGCATTGATTCAGCTGGCTATCCTGCTCCAAAGCTGGCTATCCTGCTCCCTTCCCAGATATTCTGGGTAGCACAATATCTCTTGGCTTCCAATCAGTAAATTTCATTTTATTGCCTAGCTTGCTACTGCATTTCATTTTTTGGTAGTGAACTCACTCTTTAGCCTTTTGACTTGATTTCTGTCACTGTGCTGAACTTACATTAAATTTTCTACCATTTTTTCTCCCCTCATATGTTCTTTAATTCACTATCTTCTTACTGTCTCCTTCTTATCCTTTCACCCTCTGGAAGGCTACCACTTTCTTGTCACTTTGACTGCTCTGGAATAGATGGTGTGTACTCTCATAGCTCTCAAGCTACTGATAACTACCATACTTCTTTTTCCATGTGGCAGGAAGCGAGAGACTTAAACATAAAATAAATAAATAGCATAAAGTATTAGAAAACGCAAGCTCTAACATTTTTCCTTTCTTGCTTTCAGCTCTAAACTAATCTCTAGAGCAAGACTGTTATTCTATTATTTCTTAATCAAAAATGATGTAATCACTAAACCCTCAGTGTCTACTTTAAAGTGTTAATTTCTTCAAGTCCAGTGCCAATAATTTTGCAAAGGAATATAATTTCATTTCAATAATGTCGACATTTTGTCCCAGTGGTCAGAGAACAGACTCTCCTGAAAGACCTCTGTTCTCTTTTATCCTTCTAATCCTGATCTTCTGTAATCATATTCCAACCTAGAAAACAATAGTGAGGATTTTTTTCTTCTATCTATAGATGTTTATTTTTAAAGTAAAATCCAAGATATCCAGGACTGGAAAAAAAATAATATTTTATTCCTACACTGCTCATGGTGTTTCTACTGCCAAATGTCCCACGTTTGATTTTTCAGATTTTCTTTCAAACTTTTTTTCTAGATTTCTTAAGCAATGATCAGTGGAAGTAAAATATAACCTGAAGAACGCAAGGTTTTAGTATTTTTGTTAGCTGTTCTGTAAGCCACTTTCCATCCTGGAACATCAAAACCTTTCATCCAATTCAAAATGAATCATTTCAGTGCAGAAAGTTTGTTTTTGATATAAACCTGAAGGGGCACATCATGGTTTTACTGCAAGTATTTGTGCTTTGGTATTTTCAAGTACCTAAAGTAATTGCCATTCCGGAATATTTCTGAGGCCTTCTTCACCTAGCCATGGTGATGATACTAAGTAGAGCAAGAACAGGGATAGGGGCAAAGATACTGATGGTTCTTGGCACAGGAGTATGATTAGAAAGAGGGAGTGGGGGAGAAAAGAAACCTTAGAACATTTTTTTGTCAATCACAGATCCATAAAAATCCTTAAGGTATGGGCTAACTAAATTGAAGCCAACTGGAATTGTGGGATGAATCTGTCTTGACTTCTTCCTTATACTGTGATACCCAAGAAGATCAAATGACATAATTAAGCACTAAATACAATCTCAATTAGAATTTACATAAAAAATGAAGATTCAAAATAAGAGAAGAAAGAACTGAAAGTTTAGAAGAACTTTACTAATACCAAAATGCAACAAATACTTTAAAAAGTCCCTGCTGTGACTTCTGAGATCTTCCTGGCTGCTGTCTGTCCTCCTGAGCAATATCTCTATGTGAGTTTATTCAGTTTCTTCCTGGAGAGGTTAAAGATCCTCCTTTTTAGTGAGTTCCACCAAGCCAAGTTTCTCCCTTTTTAAAGGAACATTGAAATATATATTAAATGTTCTGTTGAGTCCTGTGTGTAGTTTTGGGCACCACAATATAAAAAAGACATTAAGTTATTAGAGAGCGTTCAGAGGACAGCCATGAGGATGGTCTGCTTCTCTTGTGAGGAGCAGCTGAGGTCATTTGGTCTGTTCAGCCTGGAGAACAGGAGACTGAGGGGAGAGCTCAGTGCCATCTTCAGCATTCTCAGAAGGGGAAGTGAAGGGGCAGGTACTGAAGGGATCACCCTTCACTTTTGTGACCAGTGACAGGAATCAAGGAAACAGCATGAAGCTGAGTCAGCGGAGGTTTAGGTTGGATATCGGGAAAAAATTTTGCACCCAGAGGGTGTTTGATCACTGGAACAGGCACCCCAGGAAAGTGGTCACAGCACCAAGCCTTTGGACAATGCTCTCAGGAATATGGTGTGATTTTTGGAGTGTCCTGCGCAGGGCCAGAAGCTGGACTCGATGATCCTGATGGGTCCCATCCAACTCAGCATATTCTATGATTCTGTGCCTATGATTCTATGAAATACTATTGTCTATCACAGGTTATAAAAGTACAGTTCTGCACTTTGAACCTCTAGAGAAGTTGTCTCAAAATCGATGCACTATGGAAATTCTATTCATCTCCTGGTGATTAACAAGAGGGAGTTCCTTGCACTTGATGTCCGGGTAAGTCCAATTCATATAGAAAAATTTGCATGGATTTTTCCTATTCATCCATATTTTAGAATAAGATTCTTTTTTTTTCTTCATTACAGTAAGTAATCTCAATAGGTATTGCTGGGTTGTTTATTTTTAAAGCACTATATATGTATATACACGTAAATATGTATATATATAAATATACACAAATATATTCTAGTTATCCTCCTTTGCATCCTCTAGTACTGCTACCTTCTCGACTTCTCGACTCTGTGATGAAAACTGATTGAACATCCTGCGGTTCCTGTCAGTGCTACCGTGCCATGTCAGAACACTTGGTTGCAAGTCAAACAAACACCTTTTTTTTTTTTTAAAGTATTCACAGAAAGTTTAAAAAGGCTGAAGGTGACATTTTGGCCTTGAGGCTTACTTCACATTGTTGAAATACAGACAGTGTTTTCTTCCTTATCATCTGAGGAAAAAATTCTGAATGGCAAGAGCAAAAATAACATTTCCATATGCACTAATCTCTATACAAGAACAGACTGACTTGATTCACAGTGGACATCAATATTGCCTATGGGCAATGGTATGTTTTGAGTTCTTTCAGTGTTGGTCCAGTAACTGTGCTCATTAGATGATTTAGCAGGGTTTTTTTCCACTTGTTTGAAACTTCCTTAATATTTTTCACTTGAAAGAACAGCAGCTAAAGCCCCTTATCCTCATGAATTACTGTTAGGTATATGTTGGATTGCAGTTGTATTCCCCTTCCTTCCTCTTGTTCCCTCCTCTCCTGCCCCTATATATGTAGATTATGGTGTCTACTTTATATATATATATATATATATATGTATTCTTTATTAATATGTTGCCTTGCCCTCTCTCCCTTTTTTTTTGTTCTTTCACTGTTACACTTGTTAGGACTCAAAAAGTAGTTGTTACTCCAAGATTAGAAATTTTAAATTTAAGTTTGAACTGAGAGAAGGAAAACATTGAAACAGAAATCAAGTAAGATATTTATAGCCATTTACAACACTTATAGCACTGACATAAGGTCCCAAGGGCCTCAAATTTTTCAGCAGAACTAGAAAGGATTCATTATTTTGTCAGTCAGCTACTGCAACTGACTTTAACAAAAAAAAACAGATTCTGAAGAGCCGATGTAAATGCAAATAGACAAATTCCCTTTATCTACCTCCGTCTTATGTACTGTCTTGACAGAACTGCTGAGCTTTCACTTCTAGGACAAAGTCGAATTTTACCATTCCTATGCAGTGTTTTGTATGCTTATACAATGCCTTGAAGAAATTAGGGTTGATTTTTTCCTTCCCCTTTGAATTATTTCTTTTCATATAACTTCTTTCTTTTTGCAGATAATATTTTCACTGTTCTGATGTGATAAATTGTTGTTCCAAGGAGGTTTAATAGATACATTTATATAAACACATTTCTATTTCCTTTAGTTCATAAAGCACTGATGAAAAAATGTTTGCAAAGAATTAATCAGAAGAATTATGTTGTGGTTGGAAAGTAAATCTTAAAAAGCAAACAAAAGAAAACTATTTAGTGGGTATCTACAAATTGGTTGTCAGCCTGAATTCCAAAAAGCTTTTGAATGAACAAGCAGAAAATTTAGTTAGCTACAAGGTTGCAATGTTTCATTTGAAATGTCTTCCAGATTTAGCGTATTAGAAGACAACTTTCAACAAAACAGGTTAGTGTTGCTGCCTTTTACTTCATCAAATTGTCTCCTGATAGACTTAAGATGGTCTTGTCTGAACTATGAAAATACTGAAAACTGTAATTTAGGTTCCAGTTCTACTGTCTAAGGACAGCATGAAACACATATGTTCTTACAATATTAATGACAGTAATAGAGACAGTCCCTACACTACTATTCAAAACTTTTTTTAAACACTACCTTTGCTCACAAGGGAAAAATTGTTGACTCTTTGTTCAAAAGTTGATAGCAACGGACAAGACATGACTTGCAGATGGCTAGCTGTATATTTTTGTCTCTAACAGGTGCCAGGCTCCTTCAAATATATCTTTGTATACTGCAAATCTGACTACCTTCATTTCCCTTAAATCTGGAGCTACACAGCTTTTCCACTAAGTAAATGAGGACATGTGTTGGATTCTCTTTTCAAAAGCTTGTTAACTTTTTTCCTCTCCTCCAGTATCTTATGGACAACAGGGTGATTAAAATTACTAGAAGACAGGTTTTGAATAGACTACTAATGTATTGTTTTCACAATAAATATCCCATAGCATAAAATCACAAAACAATAAGCTTTCTGCCACAAAAACTTCTGTTACATTCCCTTTAGCTCACTTATTTGCATCTTTATACTGAAGTGAGCAGATTGCTCATTGCAATATCTGTCTACATTCTCACTCATCAGTTATATTCAGTTTCTTTTTTCCATCTTGCTGCCTAGAGATGTATATCTCAAATTCACTTTGTACTTGTACACCAAGTTTAGTCTGGAAAATAAACTTTGCTAGCCTAGGGTATACCAGTCTACAGTTGGGCATCCCACTGCTTCCCAAAAGCCTCAGAACTACTGTTTCCTGCTGATTTCCTTGGTGCTGTTTCTGTTAGTCTAACTTTGGACATGCAGCAAGATATTGTCATTACATTAAACTAAGGAGCATATAGATGTTGTACAACAGTATGATAATATTATGGTAAATGATAAATGGATTTGCTTTTATCTAGGACTGAAGTCAATTTTCATTCCTAGCATATAGGTGTATGTGTATGTATCTGTTCACATACACATTTTAAGCCTTTTTTTAATATATTTAATTTTTATTTTTTGGTAATTAGAAAGCAATTGTTTTCCAAGACACTTTCTTTTTCCTGTATAAATGCCTCTGAATTCAGCAGTGAAAAAGATAACAATACTTCTGCTGCATAAAATTGATCATGAAATACCACATAAAATCACATGGATAAAATACTGGAAATTAATTAATTGGAGCTTTTAAAAAGTGTTCAGCAAAATACATTTTCATTGACGTATACTATGTTGTTGAATAGTTCTTCAAAATATATTTGTTTTGATGGCAATTTCTTTGGATTGTTTTCTTGTATGTGAACGAGACCAACAAAATTAGTCCATACTTTCTTTCCACTCTGTTTCTTTTTTTTCTCCTTGTAACTGAGACCATTTGGCTGAAATCTGGGTTCAAATTTCAGAGCTTTACTCCATTTTAGATGAAGAGAGGCCTTAAACTGGATGTCTCAGAGACAATAATTTTCTCCAGGTTAAAGACTTGCAGGTCTCCTTTACTTCAAAAAGACCTCCAAACTCCAAAAAATTGACTACTGAAAACAAGACACAATTGCTATTTTCTAACCAGCAGCTTACACCAAATTATCAGTGTCATGCTTTCCTATCAATATAATAGAAATGTTTACTCCCTGCACCAGACTGTGATAAGGATAAATTAAATATTGCAGAGCTGAATATAATAGAGAAGTCTAAATTTAGTCATTATTTTTTCAAGCTGTTGCTAGAAGGTTGTGCCTCAAACGCAATACTGGATAATAAGCATTCCCTTAGGATAAAGCTAGCAAGCTACCATCAAATTAAGAAACACACACCACCTACTATTCCAAACACCTCTGTAAGTGTGACTCATACACAGTCTTTGCTAATGTTAATGCCACTGCCTCCCCTGATCTTCCAATTGATCCCTGCTGGGAGATATGAATGAAAATTCATCACAACTTCATAATAAACTATGCAGGTTGACAAATATTTATTTTGTGGCACAGTGTTCACTAAAGGCATGTCACAGATAACATTGTGTATAGCTCCTAGCGCTAAACACTGTGCCTACATAAGCATATATTAGGTGGTGCTATAAAGGAGGTCAATAAATGAGCAGGAATCAGTAGAGCAATGGTAATTGCTCAACTGATTCCTGCTCAAGATAGCTCAAGGATTGAAAATGGCAATAATTGTTTCATGGAAACAGTGGATGGATACTCAATCGTCAGATTTCCAACAGTCCTAGGATTAAGTTATGTGTATGTATTCGAGATCCTTAGGTAATTTCCACTTTTTTTGTGTTTTATTAGCATTACGGAAATATTTCTAATATTCATACCAAGTTACTCTGTAGAACTAGTAATGTTTTACAGTAGTGTTCAAGTTGGAAATAACTGAAGAAATCTACATCCATAGTTGCATATTTGAAGAAGTAATTTCATTTTCCACCAAAATTTTCCAATAATCCAACTACATTTTCTAAGCTTTCCCAAACAGAAATCACACAATCACAGAATCAATTATGTATGAAAAGACTTCTGACATCATTGACTCCAACCTATGATCGAACACCACCATGTCAACTAGATTATGGCACTAAGAGCCACCACATCCAGACTTTTCTCCACAACCTCCCTGAGCAGTCCATTCCAATGTTTAATCACCCCTTCTGTGAAGAAATTCCTCTTAATGTCCAACCTGAACCTCCTCTGGGGCAGCTTGAGACTATGTCCTCTCATCCTATCTCGAGTTGCCTGGGAGGAGAGACCGAGCCTGTCTGGCTACAACCTCCTTTCAGGTAGTTATAGAGAGCAATAAGGTCCCCCTTGAGCCTCATCTTCTCCAGGCTAAACAACCCCAGCTCTCTCAGCTGTTTCTCACAGGACCTGTGCTCCAGACCCTTCACCAGCCTTGTTGGCCTTCCCTGGACACACTCCAGCAACTTAATGTCCTTCCTGAATTGAGGAGCCCAGAACTGGACACAATATACAAGGTGCGACCTCACCAGTGCCAGCTACAGGCAATCTACCAGAAAATCACTTCCCTGGTCCTGCTGCCCACAACTATTTCTGATACAAACCAGGATGTCATTGGCCTTTTTGACCACCTGGCACATTGTTGGCTCATGCTCAGCTGCTGTGGACCAGCACCTCCAGGTTCTTTTCTGCTGAGCCGCTTTCCATACTGTTATAGGTTAGAAATCCAGGAGAATTTTTTCTTCCCCCCTGCCCCCCACTGTAGGAAAGATGGAGTTTGAATGGAAAGAGGGAAGGGAGTCAATTAGCCTTACAAAAGAACTAGCTGGCCAGACCGCATTCCTAACGGATGAACCCATCAGAGGCTGGGGGGAGAGGGGAGGAGTTTTGGGAGGGGGTGGTTGGGCTCTTCTCGGAAGAGGAGAGGTCAGATGGCTGAGTTCTCTCTCTCGGACGGAGATGGGGATCTGCCTGAGGGCATTTGGAGAGAAGGCCTGGAGGTCTGTCTTTCTGGCTTCTTGTCCTGGTCAGCCCTGACTGTTGGCCTCAACTTGCCTGAGAGCTGTCTTTTGTCTCCAGCCCGGACCTGCTGCGTTTTCATCGGAGAGTCTCTGTGCTCACTGGGAGAAAAGGAGGAGCTTTGAAACACCGTCATCTGAGAACAACAGTGAGTTCCACGGGGGGTGGACTTCTTTTCCTCCTGCCCTTCTTCCATTGGGGGAAAGGTCTCTGTTTTCTTTTCGGCTTCTCCTGCGACCCGAGACCACCCCCCAGACCCCCTTCCTGCGCGGTGACTGCCAGCGATCCAACAGTGCCCCCTGCCAACCGTGATTAGAACCACACTGAAGGACAGAGAAGTATTCATTCAGACCTTTTTTTTGTTTGTTTGTTTTTTTCCTTTTGTTTGAAGGGGAATTTTTGGGTACAGGACTATTGCCTAGGGCTTTTTTGTGTTCTGTTACTGTTCTTGCCAGCATACATATATCTTTTAATAAAGGGTTGTTATTTCTTCTGTTTTTTCCACACTTCCTCAGTTAAAACCCCTTAATTTTGAATTCACAATTGCTGAGAGAGAGGAGTTTGGTTTGTCTCATAACTCATCCTCTTCAGCAAACTTTCCAGTCTCTTCAAACTGAGACACATAGAATCATAGAATCATAGAATTCATAGAAATCTATGATTCTATGAAAGTTAGAAAGATATCTTCTTTCTTCTCTCCTAATAAACTTGTGGGGGTTTTATGCAGTCAAGAATTAAGTAGTAAAAAAGTAGGATTGATCAACATTGCAACGATTTTTCTCCTTACTAGAATTAAAATTCAATTAAATCATTTTAGATCTGAATTAGAATGGGAATACAAATTTTAGATCTAACTCAGTGTTAATATTAGCTGGCTTCTTCAGAATAGTTGAAAAAATCCTATTTTTCTAGTGGTACACACTATAAATATATTCAACCTCAGCTGTTGCTCTTGCAGTAATAAATTACAAGAAAAATGTGATTAATTCTTCTAAAGAGTAGTCAACTTTTTACTTATGGAGAAGATCTTAGATTTTTTGTTCAGGTTTTTGGTTCTAATTTTCAATATGTGCTTTCAGTGGAGTTTTGTTTAAAACTGATCATTGAATTTGTCTCAAAGTATTAGCCAGTGGCATTGCATCAATGATGGGAAAATCAGTATTCTTTCTCAACTACTACTACTTCATCCCATTGCTGACAGTCTCCCTGATCTAGATGCTGCTCACTCCAGCTATGTGAAAATGTATTAAAATGCTTAGAGCTCTATTGGTAGTGTTGCTAACACAGAGATAGATAAACTATGACTGAAGAATAGATATTAAAATCACTACAACAGACAAAGCCACAGCTTTAAAATTAACAGTGTGTCACTATAAATCTAACCCTATTGTAAAAATTCATACACATTCTTTCCAATTCTGGATGCCATAATGCTTCTTTGAACATTTCCTGATACAAGTGTTTCTTTCTTCACAGATGCAACTGTATTTCATTTAATGTTTAAGAATCAACCACACAGGAGGCAAATATTTCAGTTGCTGCTGCTACAGACAGCATAAGTCTTTATTTAACAAGCAATCAAGTAAGTGCAATTAAGAAATGGCAACATTCCATATAGTAAGTCGAAAAATAAACACAGTATATGTTTAAATTGTGCATTCATCAGATTATTTACTCATCACACCAGATTCCATAGACACTGGACTAATCTCTGTCCACACTCGTTTGTTCACATGAAACATCCTCCAGAGTACAGAAATGAGTTTTGGAGGACAGAGAATTATTTCCCTGTTCCTTTTACAGCTGCAGTCCTCACCCAGTCCCTCTGAGAAAGATTCTCATTTCCTTCTGAAGTCAAAAGATTCAGATTTTGTTCTGCTTTTTTCCTTTCCAGGCTGAATAATATCAATGTAGCAGTTAATCAAACAGTTGTGATAATGCCCATTTTACAGCCCACCTTGTAGGAAACCATGAATTCCCAGAAAAAGAATGCTTTACCTTTGCACTTTCACACATCCTTGTTGCAAATAGAAAAAATCCCACCCGCACATATATACAAACATATATGGAAAAACAAATTATACAACAGATCTTTCGATCAGTGTCTGACATCTCTGGGAAATTTAAGATGACTAGCAAGGTGCCATAAACACTGGAGAAACAGAAAGTGGAAATGAATTCATTCTGATGGACTTAGTAGTCTAATGTACATTTTATGTCTCAGTCTTTTTGCGTCACCACAGCTTATACTACTGGAGTCACCACAACAGAATGATCTTTACCATCGCTGAGTGTCCGGCTGTGCTGTTACCTCCTCATGAAAGACTTGAACTTTCATTTTTTCTCACTAAAAGCAGTATCCTTTAGCAAAGTAGCATTCCTTGCCCTAAATTGGTTGCCATCTGAACATTCTCCGTCCTTCAAATGTCATCTCTATTTATCTGCAAAAGAAAATCAGAACTTCTCTATTAGCAAGTAAATATTGCAACTTAGCTGTACTTTCTAACTTCTGATTCTTCTGTCTTAAAACAAAACAAAAGAAATAATTATGTTGTTGGGCATGTTAAAGCATTTTTAATGACTACACGTAATGAAATATGCCTCTTAACAACACATACATATTAGTTCCTAATTGAAAATTATCAGACTGTTATCTTTGCAATATAATAGTTGTTGTTAAAAGAAATAATTGGGGTTTTTTTGTAAGATTTTTTTATAAAAATTGTTTTCTTTGATTTGTGTAGTAATAAAATCTAAATGTGGCACTTGGACATAGAAAGGCCTGATGGTCTACTAATGCCATTTATCCATATCACAGAGTATTTGTTTCACTCATTATATGTTAAAGATATAAGGTATGACAAGATAAACTTATAGGGAAATTAATGTGCTATATTTTCATCAGGCCAGCAATAGTTTGACCTGAATTATACTAGATTTAAATATTTAGTTTATCAGAAATGAACTATTCTCTCTTGAATATGCAGTTTAGGATAGTTACTTAAACATATGGCTATGAGTAATGGAGTGGTACTTTAAAACATGTTTCTTAGTATTCATAAAATTTTACTCCTACCTTTCAGAACCACAACCTGTCATTATTACACTTACTATTAACAGACTATTTCAGCTTGTTTATTTTGGAAGATAATGGCTTTTAAGGCTATGTATTCATCCTGTTGCATTAGAATAATTTTTGTAATTCCTAATAACATTCTTGGGAGCTACTCGTACAAATCCTTATTGAATTAAGAATAAAGATAGGGCAGCATAAATGGAAAGAACATTGAAGGCAATAAAAACTTTCGTTACAAAAGATTAAAAGTAAGATTTCAGTGCCCAGTGGCTAATTGGTTAGTTCAACAGTGTCTCAGTTTATACACAGTCAAAATAGTCATGATTTTCATCAGTATTTCATCTTGCATCCAGGACTACAGGATTGTAAAAAACATAATTAAAATAGAATAGTTTTATAATAATTCATGGAAGATATGACCTAAAGGTTGCTGGTTAAGTTTATTTGTTATTTATACTCTAGACATTTCTTACTTTCTCATCTCTGGAAATATGTTCCCCCATAATTTTACATTTTTCTCTCCGAAACGTAAAGAGAAATCAAATGACCTTTTAGCTACTGTAAATGTCATTATGAGCTGTGATGTGAACAAGAAGGAATTGAAAGTTTGTCGATTCAGTCTTATAAATGTCTAGCAGATATCCAATGCAAATAAGATGAGGTGGAATTTCAGGAGCTCTTTAAAGTGACCTTACTTTTACTCCAGTCAAATAGACACATATATGACCTGACCAAAGTAATAAGCAGACACAGCATCTCACTTGTCTTACAAATGACCTTCATTTTTATTAAGCATTTTTAATAGGTATATTAACAAGAAAGAAGTCTTCATATAAAATATCCGCAATAATACTACACTGGAACTCTTCCAGTTTTTGGTATGCATTCTTTGCATTTGGTTTTTGTCATCACAAAATGATAAATAAAAGTATTACATGATGCATTATCTCAAGTGGGAAGGAAAAAAAAAAAAGAACAGAATGGGATTTATTACCCTGCCTAACGATCTGCCTACTCAGTGGAAAACAGCTGGACTTTAGCAAAAAAAGAGTGCTCCTCTGCTGTGTATGCAATCTTTGTGAATGATATGGAATTTGTGAAATTATGGCAATCACTAGCAAAATAAACATCTGACTGGCATTAAAATATGTTTGGGTGAGAGGGAGAGGAGCTGGGAGTTTTCTTTAACATGTTCAGCCTGGCATATATAATTTTGTCTCATGAATTGTTTGTGACAAGTATTTTCATTCCATCAGGATCATTATATATCTTTTTCACTTAATTGTTAAATGCCAATTAGTCTAGGAGGAAATCCATTATCATATTTCATTTGTCAAGCAAAGATATGAAATTTATGTATTAACACTATCAAATCCAAGAAGAGGAAGTTATTAATCTTTTATCTTAATTAAAACATGATTTCAGTGCTTTGGAATTCTGTATTCCTTTTATATCAATGATATTACAGACTGTGCTATGCAATCTGACATGAAGATTGACTATGAAAGGTACAGGATGCCACAGGCTTTATGTGGTTATAAATCTAATTTTGTCAAAATGGTTAAAGTGTTGGATAATGACTGGAATATTAATGAATATCCCATTAGAAAGATTAACAATATATAAGCTAGATTTTCATTTTGGTCCTAACATTGATACAGAGAACTGTAGTGAAAGCACACAGAGACATACTTAATTTTGATACGTCTGTTAATTATAAAATCAATTGCATGGGGGAAAAGGGGAAAGTCCTGTTTATGTGCAGTAAGTAACTCATTTGGGTTAAACATCATCTGAAATACAAAAGGGAAGCAATTGAACTCAGTAAAAAGGGGGTTAAGAGAGGAGAAGATAAATAGGAAGGCCAGGTTTGACTGCCTAATTTATAGATTTTGGTCTTGCTAAAATTATATTGCATTTTCAAAAGTCTGTAGCTGTACTGTTTTCAATGTGCTTTGTTGCTGATACTCCAGATACACTGTGGTATAATCAGACAATGTAACAATTGCTTCCCACAGACTCCTTTCTCTATTTCTTTCTGGACTTGGAGGTAAATCAGCAAAGTGTCTACTCATACTGATTAGATGAAAGAACTAACTTCATCCCCTGGCTTGGTTGGCTACTAATTTTCAGAATTGTAGGGAGCGAATGATCAAATTTAACAAGAGGACAAAAATCAAAGGGCTGGTGTCCGAAGACAATATCATCTTCTAGAAGCAGAAGATGGCAGTCCAGGGCTCATCAGATTATAAAACTGAGAGTCCTGGGTAGGCGAAAGCATAAAAATTAAATTAAGAAGAGGGCATAATGAGCTGTATACTGAATCCTATCTTTTCTAATATTACCGTCAGCTATTCTTCACCTCTATTTCTTCATTTCTGTTTTGGTTATTTAGGTCGTTCTCTTAAGATCAGTTCCAGATGGACAGAGATTTGTGTTTAAACAGAGCAAGGCAGCTTCAGTAGAGTAGACTTATTACAAAACTTTGATTATAAGTACTCTAACTCACCAAATTTTCTTAATATTTCTGTGAAGTCTCGAAAGCTGTTATTTTATGGATAGCCGATATCTGTGAGTACAAACCTGAATATTCTCTGGGTGAACTTCTGTTGACTTTTCTATTAGAATATTAATATTTTATTGTTGTTTTCTCTGTGAATAGTATCTCATTTGACCCTGTTCTCAGTAAAAAAAAGAAGTAACATAGGAAGGTTACATTTAGGAAGGTATCTTCCTTAAATAAGGTTACACGTGGAGATACTGGAGCGGGTCCAGAAGAGTGTGACAAAGATAATTGAGACTTTGGCATTCTCTTACAAGGACAGCCTGAGGTAGCTGGGCCCATTCAGCCTCAAGAGGACATGACTAAGAGAGAATTTCATAAGTGTACATAAGTATCTGAAGAGAGAGTGTCAGGAGGATGGAGCCAGGCTCTTCTCAGTGATGCTAAGAAATAGGACAAGAGGTAACAGGCAGAAACTGATGTACATGAAGATCTATCTGAATACGAGGAAAAACTTCTTTACTTTCCAGGTGACCATGAACCAGAATAGCTTGCCCAGAGAGGTTGTGGAGTCTCCCTCAGTGGAAATATTCAAGAACCATCTGGATGCAGTGCTGTGCCACGTGCTCTAGGATGACCTCGCTTCAGAAGGGAGGTTGGAGCAGATGACTCTCTGTGGTCCATTCCAACCTTACCCATTTTGTGCTTCTGTGATTTTAAAGAAGGTTTTTTCCTCAAAAATTATGGAAACTTTCATAAATGTAAACACTACCATAGAATCACTGATCAGTTTTATGTCCAATTTTATTGTACACAAGAATTGTCTTACAATTAGAGACAGGTCTGGTACTACATTAGGAAAGTTCCTGTTCAGGAAAGACAATTGCTACTGAGGGTTTTCTTGTCAAGGAGAAGAAGAAAAAAAGCCACTCAGAAGAAAATAATTTAAAAGAGTAGGCAAAGGATGCGCAGAGAGACCAGCAACATGAAAAGCTGACATGATTGTGGAATAATAGGAACAGAGAATGGGAAAACTAAGTTGTTTGAATGGGTAGACATAATTTTGGTATGGTTATGATAGGATTATTTGATATGATGGCTTCATTGGAAGTGGTGGGAGAAAGCTTATTTAGTGAAGGCAATTTAAATAACTAGCAAGTATGTGACTTAAAAGTTCAAAGGTACCAAATCAAGAAGGAACCAAAGTTGTGCATCTATATCCACCTTGCACCAAATCAGCACGGATGGTAGAACTGACTCCCCTGCTACTACCTTCCGTGGTCAGCTCAGGTAACAGAGACTTGGCAGGTTACCTGCCTGAGGCAGAGATCATAAGCCTACTTCAGGCTGAGAAACAGAGAGGAAATTCCAGTAATGCATCATTCCAGCAATGGATTGAGTGATGAAACTCACTTCTCTCATGCTCTCCATTCATTCTCCAAAATATATTGTCTTGACAAACCCCAAGTTATGTATTAACGACTGGCAAAAGGACACAGGAAGGCAAGTGGTGATGTTGAGATAGAGCAGCAGTGTTCCCACCACTTGTTACTCAGCTTGGAGACCTTTCATAACACTGATTCTCTTTGTTGCTTTAAGGAGGTGTCAGTGAAAGTGTTAATTTTGCTACTTGAGGCAAACTTGTTTCATCTTTATCAATACATTTTGCTTTCCTTTCTAAGAAGTATTGAGGGAGTCTCGAAAACAAAAGAGGCAAAATTCCCATGAAAACAAGTATTCAATAGACAATGCAAGACTTAATGTGAGTAAATAGCAAAGCTTATAGAGAAATTAGAAACTGGTTTGATACTTCTGAGAGTGGCTGGACATGCAAGAATGTGGGAGACATCACAGCAGAAAAGTAATCTAAAAGCAAGCTATATAGGTGTTGGATATATTAGGTGAAAGAAAGAACAATGAGGAATATGTTACAGACAGGAGAAAAAGAGAGAATATGGTAATAAAATTTGTATCTAATAATCAAGACAATAATTAGCAGAAGTGAAAAAATGTCAGGATTTCAGAAAAAAGAAAAGCATAGAAAAAATATTTGTTTTGGGTTGTTTTGGTTTTTTGTTTTTGTTTTTGTTTTTTTGTTTGGTTGGTTGGTTTGGTTTTGTTTTTATTTCAGTTCAACTGACAGGTTCAGAGATAGACTAGAAATCACCAGAAAGTCATTTAGTCAAAAGCATAATGTGACCTGAGGACCAAAGAAGTAAAACCAAACATGTAAGCATACAATGTTGGAAATAAAGCAAGGATAAAGGAATATTCCTGGAAAAAGCACTGGACACTTGATAAAAGTGTAGCTGTCTGGGCAGTCATGATAGGAACAGGAAAAGAAATCACTTAGAAGAGATCTTGCATAAAGAAGATGATACAAATCTTTTCAAAACTAGAAGTCCTCCCTTTCAAATCTATATTACTGGAGTGAGACTGCTAAGAAAGTGCTTCGAAAAGAACCTTAATCCAGACTACAAGAAGATAAGTGGATCCAATTTAAAAGCAGATGCTTCACAAGACAGGATTTTCACAGACTGCAAGAATACCCTGCTCATGATGTCAAATTATGACTTAATCCCCTTGAAAGGAAGGGATGTGAATGAATGTTGTTAGCAAATTACATTCATATTTGATCGCTGTTCACCTAAGCCTCTTTTAAATACATGGCACAACTAATGAGGCTGGGAAAACACCAAGCAAAAATCATGCTATCAATGTGAGTAAATTATGATTTGTGCATGCAAAAAAGATAATTCCTTGGAATGCACAATAATTAATAAGTATAATGGTTTTGGAAATTCTTTTTGTATAGATACTATTCATGTCATTCTGTTCCTTCTTGCTGGCTCCCGAGCTTTTAGTCCTAGAAGTACTGAATATGTCTGTATAACTCCAATTGCTTCTTGTTCCCAAGAGGGTATTTTACTACTTTAATTCCAGCTCTGAACAAAGTAATATTTTTTAAAATTTAACACCACCACCTTTTTATGGGTGTATAAGCAGCATAACATGTAGTGTTATGGAGATATGGAGGTGGCATCCATCACTTTGAAGTCTGAGGTTATGATTCAGAGCCCCCAATGTACAATAACAGTATCAGCAAGATTGGATCATTTCCTTCATTTAAATATTGCATTTACTTCTCTGACCACACAAAGTTACTCAGCAGATCAAATTGCTTATTTTCAAGGTTTAATTCTAACCTAACCCCTTTCTATGGCAATTATTTTCCTTCTCACAACTCACAATTACTGTGAAAACATACTTCTATGCTGCAAAATAAGTGAAACTGCTCAATTATTTTGAATAACAACAAATATTTTTTGAGGAAATCTTGCCACCATTTGTACAACATTCAAATCTGTAAGTTTTCCAAACTACCTGAGTGAATTTAAAAAGGGGCTGTTCTATATGCACTATGAAGATATGATATGCTTGTTTTTCTGCTAAGAAGCAAGTTTTATATTTCAATGTCATTTATATTACCCATTGCAATGCAAGTCAACTTGAGTATAGTTAAAAAAGTCTGTCGTGCATTTTCAAAACCGCCAGTCTGCCATGAAGAATCAGATTTTTCTTCTGAGAAATAGAGTGTGCTTATTAGTCAAGGAGTCATGAAAGTTTTAGATTCTCATTAGAAAGATAGGCAAGTCCAGAAATATCTGCACCTTGCCTGCCCTTTCTCCTTCACTAACAGAATTGAGATCTTTCCCAGTTGAAATGGCTGCTAGAACTCAGAGCAGGCTACATGTTCACCCTGGTCCACTGAGATTTATTTATGAGGTCTTATGTAGTGTTCTCTACTGCTCTGAAAGCAGCTGTTCCTCCAGCCTGATTTCTGAAACTTTATTTCTCTAAAGCTTGCATCATCACTACAGTTATAGAAACACACATGTATGTATACTAAAAAAAAAATGTTTCCTTAGAAAATCTTTATCCTCAAAAGACGTCAACATTAAATATCTGCAACAAAACTCCAAGTCATGTATGTCTATCATGCAATTCTTTGTAAAGACAAATTAAGATGCTCAAGAAAATACTTCAAATATGAACCATTTACTCCTTTTCTAAGGTAATTACCCAAGATACCTGAAGACTTTTCAAGCACAAATTTTTACTATCTGCTTAACTGACACAATTAACAAATCCTTGCAGGTTCCTTGGGTCATATTCTTCTATCATGGTATAAGGAGATGGAAAAGTCTTGAATCATGGAATCATAGAATCAGCTAGGTTGGAAAGGACCTCTGAAATCATCAAGTCCAACCCTTGATTCAACACCACCGTGGTTACTAGACCATGGCACTAAGTGCCACATCCAGTCTCATCTTAAAAACCTCCAGGGACGGAAAATCCACCACTTCCCTGGGCAGCCTATTCCAATGCCTGATTACCCTCTCTGGAAAGAATTTCTTCCTAATATCTAACCTAAACCTCCCCTGGCACAGCTTAAGACCATGTCCTCTTATCTTACTGATAGCTGCCTGGGAGAAGAGACTGACCCCCACCTGGCTACAACCTCCTTTCAGGGAGTTGTAGAGAGTGACAAGGTCTCCCCTGAGCCCCCTCTACTCCAGGTTAAACAACCCCAGCTCCCTCAGCCTCTCCTCATAGGACTTGTGTTCAAGTCCCTTCACCAGCCCTGTTGCTCTTCTCTGGACCTGCTCCAGCACCTCAATATCCTTCCTGAACTGAGGGGTCCAGAGCTGAACACAACACTTGAGGTGTGGCCTCACCAATGCAGAGTACAGGGGAAGAATCACTTCCCTTGTCCTGCTGGCCACACTGTTCCTAATCCAGGCCAGGATGTCATTGGCCTTCTTGGCCACCTGGGCACACTGCTGGCTCATGTTCAGCTTCCTGTCAATCCAAACTCCCAGGTCCCTTTCTGCCTGGCTGCTCTCCAGCCACTCTGTCCCCAGCCTGTAGCACTGCATGGAGTTGTTGTGACCAAAGTGCAGGACCTGGCACTTGGCATTGTTGAACCTCATCCCATTGGAATCAGCCCAACTCTCCAGCTTGTCCAGGTCCCTCTGCAGAGCCCTCCTGCCTTCCGGCAGGTCGACACTCCCCCCCAGCTTGGTGTCATCTGCAAATTTGATGATGATGGACTCAATCCCCTCATCTAAATCATCAATAAAGATATTAAACAGAACTGGGCCCAACACTGATCCCTGGGGGACACCACTGGTGACCGGCCACCAACTGGATGCAGCACCATTCACCACCACTCTGGGCCCGGCCCTCCAGCCAGTTCCTAACCCAGCACAGAGTGCCACTGTCCAAGCTGTGGGCTACCAGTTTTTTCAGGAGAATGCTGTGGGAGACGGTGTCAAAGGCTTTGCTGAAGTCCAGATAGACACATCCACAGCCTTCCCCTCATCCACCAGGTAGTTTATCTGATCATAGAAGGAGATCAGGTTGGTCAGACAGGACCTGCCCTTCTTAAAGCAGTGCTGGCTGGGTCTGATCCCTTGTCCATCCTGTAAGTGCTGAATGTTTCTCTCATAGATTTCCCCTTACCTGGAAAAACTATGTCTGGTACTGTTCACACCAGTTCCTACTAGATTGCAGGACTGGCCTAACTGCTGTCCTTTCAACTTAGCTCTCCTAAAGCGAAAAACTTCTTTTCATTATCTTAGTCTCAGAACAGTATTAGATGTTCAAAAATACCAAAATTAATACATTTCAAGAATATCTGTCCTTTTTTGTATTGAGTTACAGTCAATACAAAAAAATCATCTTTTTCCCTTACGCTGAGAATATTGTGATCCTGTATGACAATTAAATATTGTCTTACTACTCCGCAGTGTGTGGTACTGCTGTGTGTTAATTACTTTACAAAAGGATAACATCTCCTGCATCTCTTGTTTCATGTCTTTCTTACTGACAGTTTACATGCACCCAGTTGTGATTATGACAATTTTGAAGGAATGGCAACTTAATTTCCTTAAGAGTCATGAGAGAGATTACAAACATGCTACAAATATCTTCCTTTTCACTGGAATTTCTTCATCCTCCATCTCTGCATGTACTAAGCCTCTTTAGATCTTTCTGCTTTATTTTGAGCACAGGGAGATAAGTACTCCCATATCTTACACTTTTTCCTCTGCATTAACATTTGATCTGTCTTCATCCTGTGGTCTGAATTCCTTCAATTTCATTCTGATTATTTGTCCTGAATTATTGATTTCCAATTTTCATTCCCTTTTAAGGATACCTCATCTACCTTCTTTAGCTTGGATGCATGATATATGGGTTAAGTTTTTGTCTTTCAATTAAAAATTTAATTTAATATTTTTAATTTCTTTTTAATTACAGGATTTTTTTCACTATCCGCAAAGTTAATGAGTTCCCATGTCTAGCAAAAACATTTCTCTGCTTCTCATTATCAGACAAAAAACATATCTTCATATTGTTTCATTTTCTAGCGGTAGAGTATTCATCTTATAATTTTATCAGTTGTGTCAATGTTTCAGATATAATTGCTGACAGTGTTTTCACAGATATGTCAGTTCTTATGTGTCAGCCATGCTATTGATTCATGAGACTCCATTCTGAGTTACTCACAGCCCCCATCATATGTTTTTGTAGTGTCTACATCCACTAATATATGTAAATACATTTTTATCTGGAAGTCCAGCATTCTGTTCTGTTGCTATCATTCTCTGATATGCTTTTCCCTGCGTTTTTAATTACTGCACTTTATTTATTTATCACGATTTCTTGTTCTGAGTGTTCCTAGACTGGTAGCTTCCATTATATTTCATTCATTTCTTGCTAGAAAATAGGTAAAAGTGAGATGTTCATGGCAACCTATGACCTTTGTTAAGAGAGCCATTTATCCAAAATGCTAAAAGCAGACCTAACTGCATACCCCACAGTGTTATTCTCTGAAGCATTAACCAAATACCTCTCTTTGTAATTTCTATTCCTTCATCCAGTTATTTTCATGTTAATAAAATTATTAAAGTAGGCTGGATTTGCCAGCAATGGAAAGGTCAAAGGGATGGGCAGAAAGAGGACAGGAGTGTCTGAGGTGTGTCTGAAGACTCTAGGATACCTCGCTGAGCACTTAGAGTTTCAGGAAGAATCAAGTGGGATTCAGAAAATGTGAGACGATGCGTATATTTGAGAGGAGGGTCTTTCCCTCCCTTCATAAACATTCCTATCTCTGTTTTGATCTCCACAGAAGGATTTTACAGCACCGTCCTAAGTCTTTTCCTTCCTTCACACAATACCCTGTGGGGCCCCTCCTCTTCCCCCTGTGCATTTTTTCTGCCTTTCTGCGTGTTTGTATTTTCTCACACAGACTTGATTTTCCAATTATTCTTAACTAACCATTGCATTTGCAAATACTAGGCTTTAAGATGCAGCAAAGTATTATGTATAAGAGTATGGATTTCTGTATAAATCTATTTTGAAAACTGTGTAATGAAATTTTGTGAGAAGCAAGTGATAACCAAAACATGCACAATAAAATGTCAGATTTCTAATTTCTCCTTCCTTCTCAACTGGATAATAATCCTTTTTTCCCTTGGAAGCTGCAGTGTGAAGTCTGAATGCAAACCTAACCATAATTGCCTTTGCTGTATATTAAATCAAAGGTAATGCGAAAGATAGAGTACCAGCAGGAAGATCATTTGTTGGTCAGATTATGTTAGGGGTAAGTCAATTCTAAGTATATTTTCTGTTATTATGACTAGTGTATAAATAGAGCTGTGTGACAACAATGTGCATCTGCTTTCGTCAGTGCAGAGTAACAATACAGAGAGAGTGTCTGTAAGAGAATGAAATTTTATATCTCAGTTGGAAAAGACAAGAAGTAGTTCCCATCTTGTTGCCCTTGTAGCCCTTGCCACTGGTAATGCAATAAAAAGAAGGATCTGCTACCTCCTCAGCCCAGAGGCACATTCCTTCATCAAATTTGCTTGAAGAATTATTCCTAGAGCTTGAATACGAGAGTGTTGAGAAGAACTACAAGAAGTGAGAATGGCAACTGAGTTACAACAGAAATAATTATTAGTTGGAAAAACACTCTGAAAATTGCAACAAAACCAAAATAAAAATAACCAAACAATTACATCAAACAAAACCAAGCAAACACAAAACCCACATCCAGCCAACCAAATAAGCACATGAAGATTCCTAGAACAAATGAGTTTTCCTTGGGGTGGAGGGAAAAAGGAGGTGAAGTACTCTAATTGGATACAGAAGCTGACACCATGAAAACCATCAGTGAGTTTCAATGAGTTTGAAAACCAGCTCAGGAGTTTCAATGAGTTTGAAAACCAGTTCATGTTGAGTTTTTCATCAATCAGCACTCCCAAGTCTTTCTCTGCAGGGCTGCTCTCAGTCACTTCTCTATTTATGCTTACACAGATGATTACGATTAGATTTATTGCTAATATGATATCTAAATATTGCCAATACAGTATAGAATATAAACAGGTCTAAAGGGTTATAATATAAGCAGGTTTGGATAGACAAGTACAGGTTTACAGTCTTTGGCATTGCAGAACGCACAATTACCAAGCAACAAAGCACCTATGGAACTATTTTAGCATTTTATCTCTGTATGTGACCTGATCTTTGCACTTTTATTCACCTGTCCAAGCGCGTTTCCTGTTTTTGGGCTGGACATACCCTGCAAACATCCCTGCCAGGGTGGAGGTTCACCCAGAAGCTGACTGTAACTTTGGGAGACCAGTTTGCCCAGTTATCTCAGTCTCCAACAGAATTTTATACCCTTTTGCAGACCCATGTGTACCAAAGTTAATTGCAATCATCACAGCTCCCCCAGCTCTGCATTCATTATGCAAGCATCCAGAAAATTCCCAACTGGTGTCCTGCAATTCCCACCTGGTGTTCTTATGTTAGGACTAATCACAGTTCCCAATAAAAACAATTGCAAGGGAGAGGGAGTGTGTGAGAAGGGAGGAGCATGCAAAGACCCGACTGTCTTTCATTCCTGTCACAGTAAGTTTAAAGATATTAGGGAATTCACTGGCTCAAGGAATGTGGAATAAAGTTTTGTCAACATGAAGTCCCCTATATGTATACCTACCAATGCAGAGGATTTTATTTTCTAAGCCATGGTGTGCTAGAAAGTGCCATATTTTATTGCATTTACGTTCTTCAGACAGATAGGGAATTATGTTTTTTCTGTTACAATATTACATGTATACTACAGAGTGGTTGGACTATGTATGCTGTGAATTCACCACTTGCTTAAGAAGAAAAGCATCATCAGAACAAAACAGATTATCTCTCCAAAACTGTTGATAGGACACTGGCTTCACCTAGAGTATTAATTGTGGTACCTCTGAGTTTGTAAAATGATCTAGGTTCTTTCTGGAGAAGAAAGAACCATCTGCTTGACAATTCATTAGGTAGAAGTACAAATATTGCCTGCTAGAAGTACAAACCCTTTTGAATTAAATTATTATCATAAATGAAAACTAGGAAAATTAAGAATAAATCCCCAGACAACTCCACTCACTGTAAAGATTGTAACTATAACTCCTGTTCCTAAAATATTGTTATATATGCTATTTGACTCTGGTTTATTAGATTGATAACTTTCATAGAAAATTGTGTTTTCTATGAGAAATAAATTTTATGGGTACATTCTTTGGGATTAAAAGTATTTTTAAGCATCTTTTGCATGACAGTCAGACTTACGATAGTGGATGGAAATATAAGTCCCCTCAGTAGAGTTCCCAGTTTAAGACAGTGCACTGGCTTATGCATTAAAGATAAGCTACATAACTTCTGACAATTCAGATCCAGTGAGGTGTTTCAAATCAGTCATGAATTAACTGAGGTACTAAAAATAGCTAGACATTTTTAGCAATTTGACACAGACTTGTAAATTTGAAATCAAGTTTCAGTTTTCCAACAGTCTAGCCTTTTACATTCTCTGTTCCTCTGTCTACTGACATATTTATCAAAGACAGTATTTATAAAAACATTGGAAAAAGTTAAGGATAGCCTTTTCAGTGTCCCTAATATAATAATGTTACATTTTAACGGGTATAATGATGATAGAAAAAGTACTACTTCAAAACATAAATACCAGACTATATGCCACTGCTAAATGGACAGAGATTCCTGATGGAAAATAAAGCAGTGTTTCCTGGGTTGGATCAGATTTGATCTGTATAATGTATAGGGTGAATAAAATATTTTAAAATTAACATACTTTAAACTGCAGGCTTGTTTATCTGGTTGGTTTTTTTCTTTCTAACATATACATGAAACCTGAGGTAAGTAATTTTTTTATGTACCCATCTGGAACCAAAGCCCTTAATGATTCAAGAACAAAGTAGATTTGATGCACTATTGATTTTCTACCTCAGCAGTATAAAAACAATTGCTCTATGCAAAGATCTGTTTTTCTGGAGCTCTGCCATCAGTCTTTTGAGCATTTATGTAATATAGAATTTACATAGAAAAGGAATATCATAAAAGGTTAAAAAGGAAAAATACACCCTTTCATAACAACTTTAGGCAAGTCTTCATATTGCAAAATAGCTTCTGAAAGGTATTTAATATGCCTTCCAGTATTACGTATCTGTACTTCTCCAGAGTAAATAAATTCCCTCATCTCAGACCACATGCTGATCAGTCTACCTGCAGTGGTGCGCTGACAGGTTAGACACTATGTGCTGAGTTTCCTTTCCTAGAAGACTTGGGTATAGGGGTTTGGCCTTAAACTTTCCTGAATCAAACTGCAGTCTGTGTAAGAGGCATCAGTCAGACATCAGTTTGGTAAATCAAACTTGACGCCTCTCAGCAAACCTAACAGACCTGTGTAAAGGAAACTCCTGTTTGGCATCTGGTTCAAATGCATCTGAGCTCAAAATGAGTTTGTCTCTGTTCTAGCATTTCTTTGCCTGCGATCTGCAGACAGTTTGGAGCTCTTTAGAAGTGAAGAACAAATCACAGAAGCACAGTAACAGTGTAACCTTCTTGCGATATATTGTGCTATAAGGGCTATTTTACAGCAGCATTCCCAAGTCACTAAAAAGTCCAAGACAAAGCAGTATTTTATGTGTTTATAGGTGCAGACAACAGAACATTTAAGGCAACAATCCCATCAGTTTATAAATCATTAAAGGTCAAAGTTCCCCTAGTTCATTACAAAGTTTGAGAAGAATAATATTGTGTAGAAAATATATGATATCTATACAGAAATCTGAGGCATTTATACATGCTAAACATAATAAGTACCTTCCTTCAAAAGGTCTGTTGCAAAACCTCTAGAAGATATGTTATTGCATTCTACTGTCAGGTCTAATCTTGTCTCATCTATTATGTATTTCAAATAGGAATTCATTCCTTTACAAGGCTGATCAAAATTCAAAGTGAACATTTTCTTTCCATAAAATGAGTGTTTTATGGAAATGTTAATAGGATTCAACTGACTGGTCGAACCATGGGGTGGTGCGAGAGTCTGAAAGCCTGAAAGAGTGAATGTCATCATAGCTAGGCTTCACGAATGAAGATTTAGGAAGGCTCTATGCACATTTGTTACAAGCACGCTGGTGGCTTATGAGGCCAATACGAGATAGACATGTCCGATTGCAAAAGGCACAGCAGAAAGACTCCTTAGGTGGTATATTCAGCAAGACACGGTTCTTTCTGCGTTGTCTTTTCTCCTCGAGAGTGATCCTGCGTGCTTTCTCGAAGGAAACGGCACCGTTATAGATGGTGTGTCTCCAGACCTCCCGATTGGAGGCCAGAGTAGACCAGTTATGATGATCAATATGGTCGAGGTTGAGATGTTGTTTCAGGGAGTCCTTGTATCTTTTCTTCGGGACTCGTCTCTTGTGGCAGCCGGTGGCAAGTTCACCATAGAGCAAGATCTTAGGGAGGCGGTGGTCCTTCATCCTGGAGACATGTCCTGCCCAAATCAGCTGTGTTCTCAGCAACATGGCCTCAATGCTTGTGACTGCTGCTTGCTCTAGAACAGATGTATTGGTCACATAATCTGACCAGTGGATGTTTAGGATTGTACGGAGGCAACGTTGGTGGAAGCTTTCTAGGAGACGCAGGTGGTGGCAGTAGACAAACCATGATTCAGATCCGTATAAGAGAGTCGACAACACTATGGCTTTGTAAACACTGATCTTGGTACTTTTCTTCAAGTGTTTATTACGCCATACTCTTTTATGGAGTTTTCCAAAAGCACTATATGCCTTTGCTAACCTGTTGTCTATCTCCCCATCAATCTTGCCATCTGAGGAGATGAGGCTGCCCAGGTAAGTAAACTGCTGGACTGATTTAAGCTCTGACTGGCCAATGGTGATATGGGGATGATGAAAGGCTTCCTGAAAGCCTGAAAGAGTTGATGTAAAGCATTAATATCTCAAATACTGGCAGAAGAGAAAAGGAATGTTACCACGCCAATAAAATAAGGCACAGTTAGAAAAGAGGGTCTTCTGGAGGAAGGATGGTGCTTTTCTGGGACCAACTTCCTTATTTTGGGTAACTATAACTGAGAACAGTTTTGAGACAGCATTGCATTTGTGTCCCTGGTGGGGGAGGGCAATTGAAACCCATGAGATCTCCCAATCCTCTTCTGAAAAGTTTGAGAATAAAAAAATATGTTCATGCACAAGGACTAGCCTGTAAACAACGAAGCTGAGAGGGACTGTAGGTGCACTCACCACCTGGAGGAACTGGACTAGAGATGTCACTGGAATCCTGGGTGATGACCTGGATATTTTATTCTACCTCTATTTTCCTATCTTTCCTTCTTTCTTTCTTCCTGTCCCTAAAAGTTTTATTTGCTGCTTCCACGGGGCATTCAGAAATCTCTGTTGCCACAGAAAAGTTTAATCTGTGGGCTGTTTTTATAAATTGTTGCTGCCACAGGCTGTTCCACCTGTCATAAGGTTTCAATCGTTGCTGCCGTAAGTAAAAACTTCTAATTGATCTTTTTGCATTGTTTTACCTTAATTTAGCCCAAGGGCATCGGGAACGTCAGGTACCTCTGAATAGGCAGTCCAGGACAGCCCTCAAGGTACCCGAAATTTTGCAGCTATCCAAGACCAGGTGGTCCAGGTCCACTCTCTTAGGACCCAACACCATCAAGAGGAAGAAAAAAAAGGGGAAAAAATTAACTGGAAAAATTTCACAAAAATAAAAAAGTGAAATATATTGACTATATTTGCACCATAACTAGTGTTTGTGTGTTTTGATATTCTGTCCTGCTACTGTCAACAGAAACCCAGATCAGCATCCTTCATGATGCAGCATCATCCCCAGATATTTCAGGATGAAAAGAAATATTGGAAAACTTCTGCTTTGAATGGAGGAACTTTGTTTTTCAAAGTCTTTTTCTAGACTGAATACTCTATCACAATTCTGATTCATTCCTTCAGCAGTAGTATCATCCACATAACAGTGTTCCCATACTTTAGTTTAAAATTATTATTTTTACAAACATAATGAGTTTTTCTCCCTCTTTTCCCTCTTTTTATATTTTGTCACATTGCAGTTGTTATTCATGACTGATATTTTTCTTTGCCCAGCCTCAACTCTTCCTCTGCTCTCTAATCGCCATTTGGTAACCACATCTTTTCAGGATTTCAACAATTTAGTCTGTAAAGCTTCTTCAGTAGTACTTTATTAATATAGAACCAAACAAAACTGAAATACCAGTACAGATGTTCCTATGGAAAATTATATTTATGAAAAATTTTTATCTCCTTAAATCTTGGATTTCTTTCTAACACAACAGATATCATCAACAGTCTTTCTATTTCCTTCTGTATGCTTGAGTTACAACATATGTGAGTCTGGTGAATAAAATTTTTATCTTATACGTGCAACATGAAGAAATGAATAGAAATAAATAAGGAAGTTTGGGGAGAGTTAAATTATGCAAATAAACATTATTCCATTGATTTGAAAATGGCCTGTTTTAGAAATAAATTAAATTAACTTACATCAAAGAGCAGTATCCCGCAAAAGACATTTACCACCTGTTGCTCCCACCTTATGGGCCAGATGGCTTTGAGGAAGGAGTGATGATCGGTGGAGTAACTGAATATAAGAGCCAATGCTCAAAATTTTACTGATGAACCAAATAATTGCATCTTTCCAACACATTTTACAGTTTTGTATTTACCATACCACTTGGACAGTTGACAGTAGATTCTGAATGGCATGAATTAAATAATAGCAGCTGCTAATTTTTTCCTCAGTTCCATATTCACATGTTTTTCATTTTCTCTTCTTCTGGTTAATTTTGTTTTGCAGAACTGTGCATGGGTCCTAAAAGTGCTCCATGATAAGATTTTGCTAAAAGGACTAAGATAATAGACTAAGATAATTATCAGTATAACCCAGGAAGGGACTAAACTGTTGTGATTAACTTGAGAGAATGTTAAAGTCTCCTATTTCTAATTGCAGTCTCTTTTTACCTAGTATCATTGGCTTCTTTTGTAAACTTTATTTCAAGATTGATTTTCATGTTTATTCAAAGAATGATTGCCGTATTCTGATAGATGTTTATGATTCAGTTAGATTATCATCACTGTCAAGAAAACACAGCTTTGGAAAGCACAGAAACAGTCAAATAATAAAAAGTGTGAAGCATGTTCACGCAGAGTGTGCCAGAGACAGAGGGACTGATTGATTGAAAAGACAAAATGTTACTGTAAAGTGTTTGGTTTTTTCTAATTTAATAAAAAACTAAAGAACATTATGTTATTTTTAAACTACTAAGCTTCAGACAGATTCTAAGAGTAAACAATTCTTGTTTTTACCCAAAAGAAGTGAGTAAGATTATGTCAAGAAGAGCAAAAACTCTGAAGGAACCGTAAGAATTGTCTGTCAAAGCTTGTAGTTTACAGTTTAGATATTATAAGAGGTTAATGGTAGGTTTCTTAGTGTGAAACAAACTGACTTCTTTTCTCCCTGTATTTTTGGACACGTCAGTTTTGTAGGGTTCTCCAAGGTTTAAGAAATGTTTTTACAAGACTGGTGATTTATGTCTTGATAAGCAAGTGAAGCCACAGTAAACCAGAAGAATCAGCTGAGATGTCCTTGAGCTCCATACTAACAGAAAGCTATCTACAGAGAGAACTATAATGAATCTGTGTTTGATGCATGGTAATTCACTGGATCAAGCAATGATATCTACTATTGTAAGGAAAGCAAGAGGTGCACCCATTCTGCATAAGGACTAATAATCAGGAATCTCAACCAAGTTTGAACAATAAAGAAATAGGAATCCATGTATATGGTATAAACTAACATAAACCTCCAAATTTCTGCTTGTACACCTTCCCCTCTCCTCTTCTGTTTTTCTTTCATAGCAGGAGTAGAAGCAATAAGGAAAGAGGAGTGAGATTTTGGTCCATGCATGCTCCCTTTCTCAATAGGGAGCAATAGCTATAAAAGAAATCCTCAAAGGTTTTTAAAATTTTAATTATTTGATCACCTTTTGTGTTGAAGTTTAGGGTTTAAAAAATATTAAGTCAGTTTTTTAATTCATTATCAAATCTTAAACAAACATAGCAAACACAGAACTCATTACAGAACAAAGGTTTATAAAACTCAAGAATGAAAAAGATGTCTAATATATTTGTTCAATTCTAATATACATTTACACAAAGTGATTAGTCATCAGAATATCTGATATCCTTTGTTACATTTTCACAAAACCAATCTAAGTTTGAAGTTTTCCTATTGCTGAGTTGTCTGTTGAGTCAATCAAGTTTGTTTCATTGTGACTATACATTGCCCTGAAATGTATATGACAAGTATATATTTGTCACAGTTGAAAAATCATACATGGATCTCTGGTAAAAATCGACCTCAAAACTTTTAATGCAAATTTGAGCAGCCTGAACAACTTTGTTGGTGTTATGAAGTCAAACCTGCATGTTTGCATTTTTAGCAACCATTAATTGCTGTCTCGCAGTGTTCTCTCTGCCTTCCACCTCATTAATCACAAGATAGTGGTAGGCCAGGGGGTGCATGATGCGAGCATCTAAACTATAAGGAGTAGATTTTCTGCTTCTGCTCGAAATTGGGCAGTAAGCTGCCCTTTCAGCATTCTTTTTTCTTTTTTTTTTTTTTTTAAATAAGAAATTCTATTTGGAAACCTCTTGTGGAAACTGAGCTATCTCAAAGTCATAGTGAAAGGCACTATTCTCTGTTCTCTTCAACATCTTCATAAATTACTCGGACACAGGACTGGAAGGGATACTAAGCAAGCTTGCAGATGACACAAGGCTTGGAGGATCTGTTGACTCCTTTGAAGGCAGGGAGGCCCTGCAGAGAGACCTCAACAAATTAGAGGACTGGGCAATCCCCAACCATATGAAGTTCAGTAAGGGAAAGTACCGGATTCTGCACCTGGGATGGGGCAAACCTGGATGTTTGTACAGACTGGAGAATGAGATGTTGGAAAGCAGTACTGTGGAAAGGGACCTGGGGTTCTGGTCAACAGCAAGTTGCCTGGCAGCCGGGAGGGTCAACTGTGTCCTGGGGGGCATCAGGCAAAGCATCGCCAGCCAGTCGAGGGAGGGGATTGTCCCACTCTGCTCTGCACTGGTGCAGCCTCACCTTGAACGCTGTGAGCAGTTTTGGGCACCACAATATAAGAAAGTTAAGAAGCTGTTAGAGAATGTCTAAGGGAGGGCCACAAAGATGGTGAAGGGCCTGGAATGGAAACCAGGCAAGGAGTGGCCAAGGTCACTTGGTCTGTTCAGCTTGGAGGAGATTGAGAAGAGACCTCATTGCAGTTACAACTTCCTTGTGAGAGGAAGAGGAGGGGCAGACATCCATCTGTGACCAGTCACAGGACCCAAGAAAATGGCCTGAAGTTGTGTCAGGGGAGATTTAGGTCAGATATTACAAAGAGGTTCTTCACCCAGAGGGTGCTTGGGCAGGGCCAGAAGTTGGACTAGATGATACTTGTGGGTCCCTTCCAACTCAGCCTATTCTGTGATTTTGTGATTCTATGATTCTGGTTCCTGCACTAGTTTCCTTATCTATTACCTAGTGATGGTACATTATGGTTACCATCCTTTGTCACATAAATTTAAAACTACCTTTAGACTATCTATGGGAAACAGAGAAATTAATTAATAATGTATTTACAACTTGGGTTTTGTTGTCTGGTCATTTTTTTAAGCACAAATAAAAGTAATCAAACAGCTGCAATGAGTGGCAACAGCATGTCCTGTGTAGGGTGAGGCTATGAGCTGCCCCATGCTGGTCACAGACTGCTCCAGCACTGATGGGAACAGCACTGCAGTCTGTCAGGGATCCCTGGTGCACCAACCCTGATATATTATTAGGAAAGAGACACAGCCATCATTGGGAGGCAACATGCGAGGAGAGAGGTGAGGAGAAATGAAGGGCATGTGAGGCATGTGAAGGAGCCTTTGTTGGGGGATATGGCTGGAGGTGCACTCTGTGAAGGATGTGCTTCATGCCAGAGCGGAGATTACTGAGGGACCTTGGCTGTGGGTGACCCATGCTGAGACAGAAACACCCCTGAGCGAGTGAGGCCCTTACTGAAGGTCTTGGGAGGCATCGAGTATAAAATGCAGCAGAAAACAATGGGAGATGAAGCTGAGGAAATGCGGACAAAAGAGGTTTCCTGAATGTTTATTTAACTGACCATGTCTTTTTTATATTTGAATCAGTAAAAAAAGTTTCATTAATTGTTAGTAAATTAAATTAAGTAAATTTACCTATGTTGAAGCTATTTTGCCCACAGCAATGTGTTAACATGACCAGTTTTCCTGATATTTTAAGGTATATTGTGGTCACAGATGTTTCGATTTAAATTATCCTGGCTGTGTTCCTCTCTCAATAATTTGACAGTTTATTTTGCTGACCATATGGTTGTAACTAGAACCATAATCTATTGTATTTGAACCGAGGAACAAGGTGTTGAGGACAAATGATAACAGAATATTTCACTTTCCATCTCTGCTATTCCCTGCAGAAATGTTTTGCATAATGAAAATAACATTCTAAATTAAAATGGGTCCTTTTCTCATATCAAGAAAACGTCATATTCAGGAGATTTTTTAAAACATATTCAATGCCTTTTTAATGCTATAAATATATTATTACGAGTAGAAATTGAATTCCTAGAGTCAGAAAAAGGGAGAAAATTATGAGTTCCTGATTTCATTAGTCAAACTTCCAACTAAATATTCTGTGCAAAGTGTGTAAAGAAGGATTGGATATTCAGCACTTAATTACTTTAGCCAATTGCCATCTGTTCTTTGAATTCTGACCTTTTTTTCCAAGTTGCAGCTACATGGAGTGTGTGCAGGCAAGCCAATTAGATCATGGATGTTTCATGCTGACATTACAACAGACTTAATGTTCACCTGCAGAACCCAGGCTGATAAATTTAATACTGATGACACAGTGGCCTTCTGCAACCTTCATCCAGCAAGAAAATAATAATTTATTATGCTTGGCATTGTTCATTTAAAATGTGGCACAACAAGCAGCGATAAAACCACATTTTGATTTGTCTCTTCAGCCCATGACATTATTCATACGCTGTCAAAAGCTTTTTGTGCTAGTTTCTCACAAAGATGATGCAAGTTAACTTTAAAAAACAACCCCATAAAAGTACCCTTTTCTGGGCTAAGAAGAATAGTCACAGACTGAAATAACTTCAAGTTACCAATTCTCCCAAAAAATTCTCAGACAGTAGAGGTTGAACTTGGTTGGAAGTCCATCACTCTACTCTCATACCTCTTGTTGTCTGCTTAGGAAAATAACAGTCTACAGAGTTCTTACACTAGAAACATGAATATGTATGAAATACCACCCTATTTCTAATAGTAATTATATAAAAAGATGATTTATCATAACATTGTATGATATGATACAATGTTACTTTAATACTGTTTACTAGTAAATATTATCAAGGACAAATTCAAGTCTATTTCAGCATCTAATGAGGACCAATCACTTTCATGAACTTCAAAATGTCATAATTTGCGAGTGTAATATTATCATCAAAGAGTATGTCTACAGAACTTATTACACAAAAGTTTCTTTGCAAAGAATCTTCTGGAAAAATATATAGCTTCAGTTTCAGTACCTATCTGAAAAAAATAAGAAGAAAGAAAAAACTCTTCCTTGAGGAACATTTTGAAGCTGACTCTAAGTGCAAAGACGAGCTGGAGGGCATGATGTGAAGCCTATCAATGTCAGTGAGAGTCAGCTCTTGTATTGATTTTAACAGTCCTAAGTGTGGGATTTTGATAACCCATTAAAGTGTCCATATTTTAAAACTGAAGTTCTTCTATTGAGCTACTAACTCAAAGACAGAAAATAAATGTTACATGAAGAAGTGTAAATCCCTACCGTGGTATGGGAACACTCTACTTCAGTTCTTCTGGTGCTTACAGTGCTGAGCCAGACGACTGTATATGTAAAGTACTATGTTGCAGAGTTTCAGAAGCAATTTTGTTGAGTTTCAAGGAGATTAATCTCTTAATAGAACTGCAGGTTATCTGTTTGCTCTTAATAGGAATCTTTTGTTCCTCTCTCCACTTCTTCAGTGCTGAAAAGTGCATTAAAACAAAGCACATTTGCACTGAATAAAATTCATTCTACTTCAGTGCTAAGTAGTGACGAAATTTCTAATGAACCGCTTTGCCCATTATGTTTATTTGGCAGAATCAACAGACACCTCATACATCACAGAGAAAAGTCTACAGGTTATGTGATCTTGCTGGATTTATACCCCTAAATGGAATGTTTTCAGAATTCTGGATAAAGTACTAGGTGTTATTTCAGCCTAGCAGTTGAGTCCAAGTACTGAATTTCTTCAAAGAAAAAATAAAGCTTCTGAGATATTTCAACCATTCCACAATAACATCCAAATAAAGGGAAAATTAAAATTACTTAAATGAAAATTTAGCATAGAACATCTTTCTCAAAGGTGAACACATTACATTCGAAGAGTCACACAGAAATTAAATATATTTTTAAATTGATCTGTGATGCATATATGTAAATATTAATTTTTTCATTTGAAATAATTAGGCACAATAATGTACTTCTTTCCACTAAAGACTGCAAATCACATCAATAGCAAATGTGTCAGTCCTTAATTTACTGAGCTACCTCTATGATCCTTTCTTTATTACCATTTAACCATGTCTGTGGGAAGAAAATCTGAAGACCAGGCATGATATTCTTATGTTGCTTTCCACCATTACTTTCTACATACTTCTTTTCCAATTAAATTTGGTCTAAGAAAAAGTAGTATTCTCTTTGTATCATGACTCTCTTGGTCCCTCATGATAATTGACATGATTCTTTTGGTCCCCTTTAACACTTAAACCTACATTTATTTTTTTATTCTACCAGTATATTTAGCATATGTGTGTGTGCATATACACACAAACAGGCTTAGTATCAGTCTTGTTCAAACCTTCTACTGCCCAGTATACAGCAGATAATATTCAAGCAAACAGAAGTACAGGGGAGGGGGGTTTGTGACTCCTACATCTACTTATTTTATGATCTGACAGTGTGCTTATTCTCACCTGGCTGGTATTTTAAGACTTCTTCAAAGAGCAGACTTATTAATAGCATGGTTGCTAAGGGCTGCCCATGTGGTCTACTCAAGGTCTTTATCTGCTATTGCCTGTCATTTTTGGGCTGCAGATGTCTCCTCCCTGAGGGGAGACTGAGACCAGCTCTAACCTTTTCTTATCTCTGAGTTTCTCTAGCAAGGGTATGTTTCCATCTACCCACAACTGCTGCAAAACTGTAGACCTTGGGTGAATTTTCTCCAATAAATCTATTCCCCCCTTCCCTTCTGCTTTTCCCCTCACTTCTTTCAGTGTTGTCTTTCCCATCTTTCTCACCACCAAAAGGCCTATAAATAGTCTGGAACGCCTTTCTTGTCTTTATCTAGGCACTCCAATTGTCCTTCACCCTACTTATACTCCTAACTGTTCGCTTGTGCCCTCATTGACCCGTACTGTCTAGCATCATGCCCGCTTTAACTTCCATCTGCCCAAAGATATGATTTGTATTAATCACTCCTTACGTTTGTTTCTCTTCTGTCTTGGTGCGGTTGAGCAGCAAACATAGTTACAAAACATGCTTTATAAAGTGCTCAACAAGCCTTGTTCTCAGTTCTGGAGCTGGATCCCCAGCATCTCTAGATGAGGTCTACTTAACCATCAAAGACAGATAAAGTCTACTTTACTCGTAAGCCTACACAAAAAAACCAAACCAAACCAAACCAAACCAACCAACCAACCAACCAAACAAACAAAAGAACCAAACCAAATTTATAACCTGCTTCTTAAGAGCAAAAAATGAAAAGGACTAATAAAAGTAACGTCTCTATCAATTCAGTATGTTAGCCTACAACAGAACAGAGAAACAGTTACCCCCCTACTGCTTATTCCATGTGCTTCCATGTGTTCTCTTCTCTCACTCATGCCTTCACTCGTTACTCTGCTGTGGGGTTGGCATTAGTGTGATGCAATGACCAGAGACAGCCAGGCCCCTAGAGTTCAGAAATCTATTTTTCAAGAATATACCATCTTCTTTCTCTCTGTTCACTTGCCATTTTTTGAAGGAATTTTTAAGTTCAATTAGAAGACTATGAAGAAACATTTGACCTCCATGGTTTAAGGCCAGATTCATGCCAT
The DNA here is from genome assembly GCF_003945595.2 of Pipra filicauda. NCBI lineage: Eukaryota > Metazoa > Chordata > Aves > Passeriformes > Pipridae > Pipra > Pipra filicauda. Next base: position 2,091,486 of record NW_024104776.1, on the reverse strand, counting down.
GTTTATAAATTTTTTATTACTGTGCTCTTGAATTCATGATAATACTACAAAGCGAATTGCTTCTAAGCAATTATGGATCCAACAAAACCAATGTTCTTGCTATTTTTATCTTTTACAAACAAGAAGTAAGTACCAGGGAGCATGTAGAACTGACCATTTTTAGGAATAGATTATTACCTCATTAGAAAGCAGCTTATGCTGTAGATATTAGAATTTTCTTGCTCCCCATTCAGATTAGGCAATCATGGAGTTAATTGCTTACTGGCTAGATGAGCTGTTTCGTTAGTTCTGAAGTCAGCTCATCAGTTACACTAATGGTGACAGTGGAAATCACTGAAGGAAAAAATACTACATCATTATTTTAAAAAATCAAAACAAATTGAAACAAAAAAAACCCCTGTATTCTAGCAGTAGCTAAGCAGTTTGTGTCAAAAACCTATTATATACTGAGCTACACTGGGATTAATCATAACACCTAAGAATAAAGGCAGGTACTGAGATAAAAGCAAGAGACCACTGTCCCAAGAAATAATGTCAACAAATAAGAAGAAACACTTTGCTGACACTATAAATTACATAGTTAGACAGAAAGTGGTTTGATAAAAATAAAGGAGATAGAGTTCATGTTGCTGCATTAAAGACCTAACAGAATGTTATGCTCAGTGAAGACTAGGAGAATTATTGATTATATGTACAACAACTGAACAGTTAGTAAAATTCCAAAGGTGTCTCTCAGTCTCAGTCCTAAAACCAGAAGTCAATATGGGCATTTTTATCCTATTCCTGTAAGTCATCCATCATTGTTATAGCCAGCAAGAGAAGAACTTGTGTGTTAGTCACCATCATTCCAGTTGACTTATAGATTTAAGGCTTGTATACTTTATATACAGTACATAAATGTTATCAGTGGCTCCTGAGATTTAAGAGGAAACTGAGCACTCTGCAAGAACAAAGCCCTTAATAATCATTTGTATTCTATTTGAGTAGAACCTAAAGCAGAAAGTTGATTCACATTTCCTCACTGATTGCATTACAATGCACAAAAAAGAAGCCATTCAAAAATAGCAGAAATATTTCATTTCACAGCTTTTTGGTTTAACCAGCAAATTAACAAGAATAGCAAAGCCAATTTCCTTATTTTTAATGTCTGTGATCCTTTCAAATTTTTGGAGAAATTGATCATGCCTTCACTTCCTTGAATTAAATATTATTTTTGTCCTTGATGAAAGCAGCTAATGTTGCCAATTATTTCTTTTCAGGCATGCCTGAAACATTTTAATGGGAAAAATTCATCCCAGTGACATTTTTAAGTAGTGGATTCATGCATGCTTAGTGCAAAACTATTCTTTATTTAGATTAAAGAAGCTGGGAAGTTCTTAATATTGCAAGATATTTAAGACCTTTACTACAATCTAAGGCATTAAAGCTAACAATTTAAGAGAAAAGATTAAGCAGATAAATTTTATTCTCTTAAAATTTGCAGATTATCCCCACATCAATAAACTATGTGAGACATTTGATGAAACAATGAAAATAATTTATAGAGATCTAGTTTCTTATATGCAAATACTTAAAATGCTGTTTTGAATTAATGAATTTGGGGTCCTATGTAAGTTTCAGATGATAACTATTTTTTAACTCAAAAACTAAAATTGAATTAATCTGAAGTTATCAAAATTAGAGTTTTGAAATGTATTTTTTCTTTTACATTTAGCTGGATGACAACAGTGTTCTCCTATCATTGAATCTGATTTTGATAAATTAACATTTTCTGAGAAGGTGTTCTGAGAAATTATTCCCCACAAACTCAAAAGCCGATATTTAATGGAGTATGGGTCAAAGTTTGCCATTCACGATCCTTGAAGACAATAAATTCCCAACAATGACTGTGTAGAGCAGCAATATTATTCCAGTCGGTCTCAGAAAACTGGAGTAAATTCTCTAAATATTTACCTTTACAAAGTGTTCTTTGTTCTAGACACGAAGTAGCTAACAGAATGAAAGTTGCCTGCACAGTGAGGAAATGTACTAGAATTTGTAAAATACTGAGAGAAAAAAAGGATTCTTTTTACAACAGAACTGGCACAAATTTCTATATTTGGCTAATATAACATGAACTACCTTACAACAGAAGAAAGTTAGTATAGCTTTTTGGTTAACCACGCTATGATTTAATAAACTATATTATCACAAAGAATATACACTGGTAAGAAATTTAATTGCCCATAGTCAAATTATATGAGTCCAGCTTGAAACGTCTGGAACATCCTGTAAGCCATCTGAAACATCATCAAAAGCTTCAATGATTAAGCAACATGAATTTTATATTAATATTTCTGGTTTTAATTTACCAACTCATTTAACTGTGAACCAAACTTTATCTGTGAATTTCAAAGCCCAGTCTAAATTATTCATGTCTTTTCCAGGTAACACTAAACATAGAGTAATACAATGGTAGGGGCTGGAAGGAACCTTAAAGATTTTAATCTTTTTTCTCTTTGGTTGGTCAGTTGGGAAAGATTCTAAGTATGCTGCAAGTGCAATATTTTAGAGGAATATGATAACAGTGGGAACTGTATGGCATACAAGGGCTCTTTAGATATTGAATCATCCTTATCTTCCTGTGGTATTAACCATCACACCAGGTGTTCACTTAACATGCTTTGACTGATTTGCTATGTTAGGACAGAGGCAAAGAGAAACCACCACGTAAGGCAATAATTTTTATCCTTCATTTTTTTGAGATGTTATCACAGATTCCAAATACTTTATGTAGATTAAGTTAAAATATATTTCCATTCAGATATGAAAAAATAGAAGAATTTTAAATATTTACTCTTTTGTATGATACCTGTCAGCCGTTACTCCTAAATGAATGATAGTGATCTTGATTTAGTACTTTTCATTTGTCTCATTCTCATTTCTTTCTTATGTGTGTGCGTGTGTGTGAAACACACAAGTATGTTCCAAACAGCACACTTGCTCTGGTTCCTAAAGTTTGTTCTAATTTTAGATATTTCAGATATGAAGAAAAAATGCATTTTGTTTCTTTTGTCATGTTTTATGTTGGAAAGATTTGAAAGATGATTTTTGTCTCTATGTTGCCTTTTACACCTTTCTTCAGACTACTTTCTGTCAAGTTTGTTTGACTTTTGCTAATAAATTCAGTATTATTAGGGGAGATAGATACATGTGACCATGTGCGCTTCATTTACATAAGAAAACAAGTTAAATGTACACTTGTTAAATATTAGTTTTGATAGGGTTTTTTTTATAAAATTCTCTGCTTGTTGTTTTAGCAAGTCAGTGGAAAAGCGAGAGAAAAGAAAGATGTGACAATAAATTTAACTAATTCTTTAAGTGGAAAGGCTATGAAAATAGGCAGACAATAATTAATTTTATTTTTTCTTTAATCAAAAATTCCACACAAATTGCCTGACTCTTTTAGACAGGCTGAAGTTCTGTTTGACTGAATATTCTAGGTTCTAGACCATGCCAATACAACACAGAGTTTTCGACTACAAACATGACTAGATATATATCTGTAGCATCAGTGAACTCATGTACCAGCAAAATACTTCATCTGGAAAAAGGAGAGATATTGCAAAAGAATTTAAAAGGTGGAGAGTTAAGTGGAATATACCAACTGATACTTTCAGTTTTACAGCGGTCACTTTTAAGAGAAGTCATCTCTGGTTTCCCAGCATATTGTTTTGCATAACTAAGAAGTTACCTGGCAGTGCAGCCCAGACCAATGTTTTTGTATCAGTTTACATCTGTGAAGACAATTGCTGATTTGGCCCATACATTCCAGATTGTCAGATTAAGGACAAAAGCATATATTTTCAAGGCAAGTGTGGCTCATATGTGAACTACGTTAGACACAATTACAAAAATTATTGTTGGCTGACTGCAGTCATGAAATAGTTACTATTCTTTTTTGTTGATGCATTTTAACTGCTTTCTTCCATTTATACATTCTACCTAAATGTATCTCTCTGTGAATCGCTTCCATTTTGCTATTGCCCAACTGGTCAAAGAACCATGATGTGTGTTTCCAGGGGTGCTGGTACCTGCCACATGAGGTTGAACTCACTGGACTTCTAGCATGAATTTGGGTGCCTATGCATTATAAACTCACATTGTAGAGAAGTCATGTTCCAGTTGTTCTAAACCAACAATGTCAGTGGTCACTGACATTTTGAATTGAAACTTGCTGTTGATTGCGTCTGTGTTATTGGATAATAGGTTGGGCCATAGAATATATTTTCTTCACAAACTAAGCAGGATTGCAAGAGTTCTCAGGATCTCACTTCCTTCTTTCATTTGGAAATAAGCCATTAGGTTAATCATTCAGTTTTCTTTATATCCTTGTTCAAAAAATAGAATTAATGATACAATGGACCCAAGTCTTCTTGCTTTCACCAGTGAATCCAGAATTCAGTTTAAGAAATTTGAGAGACTTAAGAAACTTAGCTTTCCATAGAGGCTTAAAAGACTTCATGCATTTTAAACCACTTTAATATTTTTAAACAGTTTCCTGATGCAAAACTAGTTTTGCATTGGTTTGAAATAAGAAAACTATTTACAGAATCTAAGGTGTCCTATGCTCCTATTTTAAATACCTTATTATCTTATCTTTGTTACACAGTCTTTGGTCTGTGTTCGTAGTTTAAAGTCAGTTGCAAAGCTCTGGAAAAGATGCACTCCCTGACTTTAAAAGAGACAGAGGGCACAAGACTCTAATGTGATATTGCTCCATCTACTTCTTGGAAAGCCTCGTCCTACCTGTCATCTAATACAGGAATATTTTTCTTTCCTGAGGAAAAAAGCAAGGCTTTGCTGGCAGAATTTAACAGATAATAACCATCCTGAGTAATAAGCCTAGACTTCTTATTTGAAAAATTCTTATGTCCCACCATATTTTGATAGACTGCCTGTTTTGCAGCTAGCTTGTTTCTCTTGTTTTGACAATGCATGAGTTTACTACAAAAAAACATTTCCTCCTTAGTACTCGGTGGCTTTTCCATACATATTACCCAGGACAGCGGAAGTTTTGGAAACCACCTATGGCAAAAGAGGTTGTAGGTCTGAGTTCAGACATGAACATTGGCAAATGTGGAAAGCAAGAGGCACGGAACCTGCATGAATCCAAATCAACTCAAGAGAAAAGTGCTGTACAGCATTTCAGTTAACCATGTTGTCACGGTTTAACCCCAGCCATCAGTGAAGCACCACATAGCCTTTCACTCCCCCAGCAGTAAGATCAGGGAGGGAAACAGAAGGGTAAAAGCTAGAAAATTCATGAGTTGAGATAAAGACAGTTTAATAGGGAAAGTAAAAGGCACGCACACAAGCAAAAAAACAAGGCCTGCCCATGGGAAGCAGTGTGTTAATTCCTCACTTTGTTCTCTCCAGTAGAGCAAGGCTCCATCACTAGTTGCTTGGGAAGACAAACGCCATCACTTCAAACTTCCCCCTTTCCTCCTTCCCCCCACTTTATATACTGAGTTTGATGCTATATGGTATGGAATATTCCTTTGGTCGGTTTGGGTCATTAGTCCCGGCTGTGCATTCTCCTGATCACCCATGAAACTCCAACTTCCTTGCCAGCATGGCAACAAAAAAAGCAGAAAAGGCCTTGACTGTGTGTAAGCACTGCTCAGCAATAACAAAAATGTCTCTACATTATCATCACTGTACTCAGCAGAAATCCAAAACATGGTTCCATACTAACAACTATGGAGAAAATTAACTCTAGCCCAGCGAAAACCAGCACACATATTCTTGAAACATTGCAAATAAACACAGAAGGGCTGAGAAGGGTAACAAAGCTGGTGAAGTGTCTAGAGGGTAAGTGCTATGAGGAGCAGCTGAGGGAGTTGGGTTTATTTAGGCTGGAGAAGAGGAGACTCAAGGGTGACCTTATTGCTCTCTACAAGTACCTGAAAGGAGGTTGTAGCTAGGTGGGGGTCGGCCTCTTCTCCCAGGTAACCAGTGACATGACAAAAGGACACAGTCTTAAGCTATGCCAGAGAAGGCTTAGGTTGAACATGAAGAGGAATTTCTTCACAGAAAGGTGGAGAAAGTTGGAGTCACTGTCTCTGGAGGTGTTTAAGAAAAGCCTGGATGCAGCACTTAGCACCACGGTCTAGTTGACATGGTGGTGTTTGGTCAAGATTGGACTTGATGATCTCAGAGGTCTTTTCATATCTAATTTTTTCTGTGATTCTGTAACACCAACCAAATAGCATCTCAGCCTACCATAAGACATGGACTGTCACTCTCTCTTCATCTCAGTGGATCCCTGGATCTTATATTCTGTTGCCAACAGCAATAAAGAAGCAATATCACAGGTTGTCACTGTTTTCATAATACATAGTCCAGTGATGAGGACTTTACCTCGGAAAAAGACTTTGCTTCTAACAGGTGTGGGAAACTGCCACATGTATAGAGAGAAGACAGAAACACCAGAGACTTCCCAGTCTTGAATGTTGAAAAATTTTACTCTCTTAGTAAGGATGGACCAGGTGACTTTTAAAAGCATTTTCTGACTGGTGCTTTTCAAAGTGCCATTTGGTAAAAATATCTTCTTATTCTGCCTATGGTCTTCGTTACTTATTATTGGTAGATAATTGAAAGAAAAGTCTAAGCCTAAATTGTGCTTTACAGTTCTGAGATTATAAACAGTGATTTAGAACACATTTGAAGAAAGTGAGATGTCTAAGGTCAATTACAGAACATGAGTGAGGGAAATGAGGTCAGACTGGCTGCAAGAAAGGCTGGAAGAATGACTTTACAAAAGTCTATTTCATGAACCTTTCATATTATTATAAAAATTTTAAATTGCATTCAGAGCTGCATAAGATTAAAACACATATTTACATCTTACTTTTAGTAAGAAACTTTCCTCTAATTCCTTCTCAATCTGGTAAAATGAGTAGAAGATATCTGAATGAAGAAGATTCTTAATAGATTTCTATAGCTAATAGGAGTCTAATTTCTACTGCATATTTCAGAGATGAAATTTTATTATCAGAACTTCTGTTTTAAACAGTTGCTCCAAAGATACTCATGAAAAGCTTTGCAGAATCCCACTGAAACACAGAATGGTTGAGTTTGTTAAATCATTTAGCCATGGATCTGTAGAATAATTCAGATTGCAGGAGACTCTGGAGATCCTCTTAGCCCAGAGCAGGACCAATTCAGATGATGCATCTAATTAAAAAGTGAGGTCAGGTTTTTCAAGACCTCATCCAGCAGAAGTTTAAGCCTCTCCAAGGAGATAATACAATTGTCATTAAATTATCCTGAGGTTATCAGTCAGCTTCCTCTCTGGTTCCAGCAAGTCCACTTGGGGAGGCTCCTTAGGTTTGAAGGATTTGCATGGTGCTTTGGAAGCATTTATTTCAAGAATAAACATATTCACACAAATTCTTCAGTGCTAGGTTCACATATAGGCCTTTGTCTCCACGCTGACTGAAAACTGTAGCTATGACTGAACACCAGAATTTCCAAAACCTGTTAGTGTTATGTTAACCAAAGTGGCTTCTAGCCAGGTCAGAATGACTGCAGAGCCCTTTCATGTCTATCTGTAAAACAGACTTTATAGACTGGATATCCCTAGTGTGGCATATCTTATTTGCCTAAGGAGCCTGAAAGAACCATCTGGTCGGTTTTGATCCTCATAGTAATTGTGATGAGAAATTCATTCAGGCAATTCTTTCACAGCTGCAAAAAAGTGGTGAGACAGGCAGTATTCGTGAGAGAAAAAAGAAAGATCTCAAATACTTCTAAATATGTTTCAGGATAATGGTTTCAATAGCACATCTGATGGGTATTTAGAATAAAAGAATTCTGAATGACTTATCAGTGGTAACACAGACAAAGGTTATCAGCATGTGCCACACATCAAACATTGATTCCACTGCAATTAATTTAAGTGAAAAATTGTCTCTATCAGCAAATGCTTTTACACAACATCAAAGCCTATTTCTTTGTTGTTGCTCTTCTTTTTAGCAGGAAACTTTGACCTGTCCAAACAAGTTAGAAATCTCTCTTTTAATTTATTGGTTTCCCATGCTTTGTCATTGACCTCCCAGCCTTGCAGCCTGAATGGTGTAGAAATTTTTACTGATGTTTTCATAAATGGCATTCTTTTTTCACCTTATTGGATTATTTTTATAGAAATATAGGTATTGGATGATCCAAATCACCTTCAGTATGTTAAGAGACCTTCTACTGACTCTATTTTGTACTATCAAAAATTACTCAAATCCCATTTTAATGAACATTCATATTCACTGGAATTTTGAATATATGTCATCATTGCTATTAGAAGGTACTAGTATCAAGGTTAGCCTCTGAGATACAGCAAGAACCTTTTGAAAAGATGATGGCAATGTAGATACCACACTAGTAGAGTCAGTGTGTGACTTGCAAAGGCACTGAAGAAAATAAGCTCTTATAGAGGAATAGAGGCAAAATTCTGTCAGCAGTTTCTTGAACGCAAATAGAAATGATGGGCCACCTTAGATATTTATTTAAAAATACCAGCAAGATGTTTAAAATAAGAGCCGTAATTAGATCACAGGGTAACTGCATTGTGCTCAAAAGACACCTGGAGCAAACTATTTGAGCAACAATTATGGGCATCATAAATCAGTTCAAGAGGTCACAGGCACTGAACAGTGTGAACACAGAGCCACACTTTTCATTTTACCCTATCCAAGTCACATCGTGGAACTGATTAATTGGCTGTGGTCAATGCCACAGGATTGACTACAAAAGGACAATGCCAAAAAGTACAGTAAACAACTTTGCTAAGTAGAAGTACAACCACACAGTCCAGTTTTTTTCCAGATTACTATGTTATTATTTCAACTTTGTAAATTATGACAAAAGAATGATTATTATAAATGAAAGACTGGCAGACTTTTCAAAAGGGCAACACAAAAAATATGAATAGATGACCAACAGTAAAAATATTATAGGGCATGCAAAAAGTATAGGTATCATATATAAAAATGCAGAATTTCTGTAATTATTTTCATTACTTTAACATTTAATTTGAAAAAAGTTGCACTCTTTAAAGCAAAACATTTAAATGGATTTTTCAGTATCTAACTATTCAATACCTATATATGCATTACCTTTTCAAAACATTAAATGTCTTCGTGCACTCTGCATGAAGAGATTGATTATACTAGAGTATTGTAAACTAATATTCTATTTTCATAACATTCACTGGAATAAGGAATGTTTCATTTAATTTTACTCAGCTTTGCCTTAATTTGTAAGAAAACATACACAACCAGTGAGATGTGCAAGAGTAACACATACTCCTAAGTACAATTTATGAAGTTGATATACCATCAACCAAAACTATAAAATTATAGTTTGACTCATAAATGAACCCATAAGAAATTTTAGCTACATGAGGATGTGATTGCTGTCTGATAATGACACATGTAAGTGGCTGAAATAGATATCCTGCTGAAAAACAAACTACAACTTGTTCTTCGAGATACAAGTCAAAGCCTTTGGACAACAAGAACAACCCAACAGTGAGAGTGATACAGTCCTTGAGGTAGAATTCCGAAGTGATTATTTGAAGAATTGTAATTTTCAGAGAGAAGAAATTATTCTTATGGTCTGCAATACTGTAGCTCCCTTTCCTTCAGAGCAGATACAGGGCGAAGAGTAGGTCACATAGAGACCAAGGTAAGAGGTGAACGGGGCAAATGGCAGGAGTGATTTGAATACAGGTAGATACCCTAGTCCACAAACTACTCACTAGAAAAGAAGAAAATTAACTAGTGTTTTCTCCATATTTCCGTAGCATTGTAAACTTAGAAAGCAATATCACTGTGTCACATTTGCCCCCTTATCTAGTTTTTCCCTGCACCAAGTTTCAGAAGTCTTACATAAGGAACAGAGATTATACATGTTTACCCAGTGACTTTGTACCTTTCAGTAGTGCTCTGACTAATACAGAAATATTACTGAATCATTCTCTACCTATATGGTACTTAGATTAAAAGTTACACATTTCTAGTGTCACTTGCTAGTATAGCCCATAGAAAATTGAGAGAGTGTCTGCACTGTAGTTAAACCACCTCCTTCCAAATTTATAAATCACAAATAAGAGCCAGTTTTGAAAGATTTACAGTAAGATTTACAAGCCAAACCTAAATGGTAGAGCAATAGTTATACAGATTTATATCAGAGCCTACAAATTGTAGAGCTACTAAAATCCTGCCAGTTCCTGACATCCAAGTTATATGCTTTTGCATAAAATTAAAGCATCTAACTCATTTTCATAATGGCCCACAGCTTTCTCTACCTCAAGCTTATATATCTTTAGAAGAGAAAATAGTTTTACACCTCTAGCAAAAGCAGGAGAACATTTATTTATCACCAGATGTGAAAGGAAGATCTTCTGCCTTTAAAAATAGCTGCATATGATTACTAATAGCAACATACTGTAATCTTAATATGTTACAAAAAATTAATTAATGCACATTTCCATGGAGATGCAGAAAGTGGATTTGTTTGGAGCAATATCTGACATTAATTCACCAAAAAACAATGATGAAATACATATATTAAATATTAAATATAAAAAAGGAAAATATTTTGGGTCTAGTATTTCTGATAACTTCTCATGGAGAAGTTTCCTCTGTTAAAGAAAAATGTTTCCAGTCATATTGTCAATGAGCTATCTCTACAGAGCTGAGTATTAGCATTTTTAAATTATTTTCTTAGGTTTAGATACACTGCAATGTTATTTATAACTAGATCGACAGTACACAAAAGAAGAGTAATATTTAGAGTGGAGTGAAGCTAAGCCCATGAGCACTAGTGACTGGTGGGTCTTTCTGGTCTACAAAAATAAAAAATATTTAACATTTCTAATTATTAAATAATTTAACAAATATGGAATATGAATGTAAAATTCTCTGTTATCATGTAAAATATGACATGACAACCCAACTTAGAATTAATTCTGAGCACTTTTTCTTTAAACCATTTTTTAACTGATTGGGAAAAAATTTTGTCCTTTTTAGTGTGACAGTACCATGCCATCCAGAGGCCAACTGATCTCATTACAATATTTGTTTGCTAGGGTTATACAAAGGACAGCCATCTTCTGGTCAACATAAGGTGTGGTCCCTTCTTCATCATTACGAAATACCTTTTTTACTATAGGAAGACCTGACTTTGCACTGAAATATATTTAGGTCTTACACAACTCTCAACATCTTCAGAGTTTCTATACAACAGCACTGTTCTGTTAGGTGGCAAACAGGAAGCTTGAGAGGAATGAATATTCTGAAGAATACACTAGCAGAATAAAAGTTAAGCATTAGATAACTAATACACTGAGGCATTTAGCTTCCTAAAACTCCCAGTTCCCTCATCTACTTCCTGTCCTGCAAATCACAGTCCTTGAATGTCATAAAGTGGCAGCACAATGTCGTCCCAGTTTTCACTGGCAATAGCAGAAATTTTATGTATTGCTTTGAAAACCCTTAGGAGCTCATTCTCAAAGCAAATTCTGCACACTCACTGAATATCTAAAAGTAAAACAAGAACAAAACAAACACACAAAACCTTTAATGCCATTGTCCCAGGCTATTTATCTTTGGATCTGATATCAGGACAAAGTAAAGTGCAAAATTCTGTTAAGTTATATTCCAGCCTACAGTGTATATTCATTATAATTAGACCAGAATATTTCTATCTAGAAAAAAAATACAACTTTTTTCTATGTAAACAAAAAATTAATTACACCTTAAAAATTTTGTTTAGAACTAACGTTTTTCATTTTTCCTCCAAAAAGACATGTTGACAAGATTTATGTTGCTTTACACCAAGACAAAATCATTGCTTGTGCATTACAAAAATATTTTTCATAGGAAAAAAAGAAAAAATGCCTTAAGACAAGGGCACATTAAAATAATAAATTCACATTTCAAAGATTAAAGACCTTCGGAATGGAAAACAATCCATAATTAAATGGAAAAGGAAAATAAAATTAATTCAATATTTTACTTTTCAGTGACAATATTAGACTTGACTTTGTTTATAAACGCTAAGCAAAGATTAAAAATTTGACCTCTGTGATTAATTAGTTATGTTCCCAAAATTGGAAAAATTATCTCCAAATATATTTTAAGGTGTGAGAGAAATTGACAGAAAAATTTATGACCATGGACCAGTCAACTCCTACTTGCAGATTTGCTGAGATTATCAGGTTGATTCTTTAACTATAGACTATGAAGTAGGTAATGAGTAGCAATAAAAGCATAGAATAAACTGGCAGGGAGAGACTCAGCTGGAATTTGTAGACATGGCGCATATCTTCAGATACCTCGGTTTCTGAAGAGGAAAGTCTTTCCTCGGAGTCAGTAAAGGTGCATTTAAACTGAAAGCTAAGCTTGAGTCAAGGCTATCTATTTGCTGCACTTGCCACCCCCATGGGCAGCAGAATCACCAAAGTGAGAGGCTTTAGTGCTGAACCATAGCAGAGGAGCCCTGTAGTGTGGTGAAAAGGAGGGTTTCCCACACTTGAATTAACTCCGGGGGAGCTGAGAGAGCCACCAGGAGCTCTCAGCTGGTGTGACAATGGCTGATGAGACCTGGGCAGGGCCAGGAGCAATGGCAGCCAAGCCCCTCCCTCACTTATATAAGAAGCCCTCAGGAAACACAAGTGACCAAGGGCATGGGGTGGCAATTTGGGAGGCAGGGAGGGCCCTGTAGCTTGACCAGAGAGTAATGGTACCCACTTGGCAAAAAGCCATTGTCTCTTTAAGGTCTGCACCCACCAAGACTGAGGCAGCTGAGACAGAGGGAACATGCTGCCAGGTGGGTGCAAGCCGCAGGGAATGTCCCACCCACAGCAGTACTGGCTGGCAGCAGTGAGCACTCCTGTAAGGAGGTGTATCCAGGTGGAGGAAGTCCCCCGCTTAGTGACAGAGGAGAGGGGGAGTGAGAAGATTTAGGACTATCAGGGAGTGAGAGAGACCCACACATCTGGAACCACATCTGGCCTTTCCTGGGACAGGTCCCAAAGGCAGACAATACACCTGATATGGAAGATTGCCTGCTCTCCTGCCACCTGGCTGAATGCAGTGACTGAAGGGACAAGGGGTAATGGTGACAAGTTCCTGCCCATTGCAGCACCTGTGGCACCTCTGTGACTGCCCAAGTGCTCTCACATAGTAGGTATGGGGCTCTGCAAGTGGAGCCAAACAATAACCAGAATGATGGTTCATCTATCACAAAGGTATCACTGAGATTAAGTTGGCCTACACCGTGCATCAAAACCACTTCCATAAAGAAAATAGAAAGGGTCACTGTCATAGGAAACTCCCTTCTGAAGAGAGCAGAAAGCCTGGACCCACTTAGGGAAAACTGCTGCCTCCCTGAGGCTCATGTTAAAGTGCCCCCTCAGTCAGTTTGCAAATGACACTAAGCTGGGTGGGAGAATTAATCTGCTGGAGGGCAGGAAAGCTCCTCTGCAGGGGGATCTGGACAGGCTGGATTGATGGGCCAAGGGCAAATGCATGAGGCTTTACAAGGAGAAGTGCCAGATTCTGCACATGGGACACAACAACCCCATGCAGCGCTACAGGCTTGGGGAAGAGTGATTGGAAAATGACCTAGCAGAGAAGGACTTGGGGGTGCTGGTTGACAGGTAGCTGAACATGAGCCAACACAGTGCCCAGGTGGCCAAGGAGGCCAATGGCCTGTATCAGAAATAGGGTGGCCAGCAGTACTAGGATAGTGATCATACCCCTGTACTCAGCAGTGGTGAGACTGTGCCTCAAGCACTGTGTTCAGTTTTGGACCCCTCACTACAAGAAAGACATTGTCGTGCTGGAGTGTGTCCAGAGAAGGGCAACAGAGCTGGCAAAGGGGTTAGAGCACAAGTTTTATGACGAGTGGCTGAGGGAGCTGGGGCTGTTTAGCCTGGAGAAAAGGTGGATCAGGTGGGACCTTATCAGTCTTTACAGCCACCTGAAAGGAGGTGGTACCAAGGTGAAGGCAAACTGGAGGTCTCACAAGCAACAAGTGACAGGACAAGAGAAAATGATCTCAAGTTGCAACAGGAGAGGTTTAGATTGGATATTAGAAAAAATACCAGAAAGAGAAGGTTGTCAAGCACTGGAACAGGCTGCCCAGGGAAGTGGCGAAGTCACCATACCAGAGGTATTTAAAAGATGCGTAGATCTAGTGCTTAGGGACACGACTCCACGATCATCACAGAAGAGATGTTGTTTCACTGTCTGTATTGGGTCTGGCTGAGCTGGAGTCCATTTCCCCATAGTAGCCCTCACAGTTCTTTACTTTGCATTGGTAGCTAGAAGAGTGTTGATAACACACCAGTGTTTTGGCTACTGCTGAACACAGAATCAGCACTGTAACATTCCTTCCTCAACTGAGGACAAGATCCTGGGAGGGGACACAAGTAGGCCAGCTGACCCCAACTGACCAAAGGGATATTCCATATCATATGACATCAGCTCAGATACAAAAGCTAAGGTAAGGAGCAGGAAGGCAAGAATTCATTGTCTCCAATGGCTTCCTCCTGAGGAACCATTATGCATGCTGAAGACCTGCTTCTTGGAAGTGGCCGACCATCGCAGCTTATGGGAAGTAGAGAATAAACCGTGTTATTTTTTGCTTCGCTTCGCTTTTTGCGCGTGCAAGTTTCTGCTTTGCTTTTGCTTTAAATAAACTGCCTTATCTCAACCCACAAGTTGTTTTCCACCTTACTCTCTCCCCTGTCCCTCTGGGAAGGAGAGTGATAGAGTAGCTGGGTGGGCACCTGGCTCCAGCCAAGGTCAACTCACCACACTACCTCAGCTCTCTTTAGACACTCTTTTCCTGTTCTCCAGAAAGTTGTAATGAAAAGGTAGCTTTGAGAGGAATATAGCTGTTTCTGGGAGAATTATATAAAGATCAAGTGTTTACTAGCAGTTACCACATAGCGTATTATTTCTTTATGTTACAAGGAGCAAGTGCCTATATTTATTTCTCCTTGAACAAGTTGAGAATACCCTCATAATCATAAGCAATTAAAGAATTTACAAGCTATTTTCTCTACAATGTTTGAAGTTCTCCACTCTCTAGTAGATCAAGTTTTAAGCAGTGGCATCAAAGGAGTTGAGATCACTGATTTACTTACATTAAAGCTTTCAAAAAAAGAATTTTTTTTCCAAGTGTTAATTTGAAGAAAGAAAATATTTTATAAGTTTTGTGTAGGTATCATTTATCTTGATAGAAAATCTAGGAAGACTATGTTACATGATTTGTAGTGCTATAACAAATTCATGAGAAAATACAAGAGAAAAATTTGAAATTAATATATTATCATTATTGCAAGTTCAGTCATTGCATTTTTGACCTGTTTTATTCTATGAACTAAAAGACTGTATTGCGAAAATACCACTAAATTAAGCATGAGTTATAACAGCATTAAACTGGTCTTCTGTAACTACAACAAAATTAGAATTCAAAATCTATGATAAGTTTGTAGCACCAGTGATAATTGACCTCAATCAATCATGGTGCGTTGTAATTTAAGTACTAGATAAATACTGAAGTTTTTTAGTAAAACTATAGAAAACCTTTACCCAAATAGAATTACCTTACCAAATAGAATTCATATTATAAAAATTCCAAATTGTCCTCTTCTCTCTGAATACAATCAGTGATTTTTCTATAATTCATTAATATTCTTGCCTTCCCTTACTGTATTGTTGTCAACTTGCCTCTCTTAGAAAGACAAAGTTAATACTTCCAAAAAAAAAATCATTTTCTAAAGAAGGTTCACCCTTCTAAAGTGCTCATGTGAAAAACAAATCCAAAGAAATATTGTTCTGATATTATTTTAATAAAAAAGTAGGATTTAAATTTGCAAATACTTTAGAAGAGCAGAGATATGTTCCCATGTTTAGTAATATCTGGGTTATTGTAGTTACTAAATTCACACTATGTTTACTTCGGTACTCCTACAGTCTTGCTTCTGCAAAGGTTTATCCACCAGCTTAATTATATACAATAAAATTAATCATACAAAATTAAGATTTTGATGAAATTATACATTACATGAAAGGTTGTGGTTCTGGCTATCTATTTGAAAGTTAGAATATAAATTTTAAAAAGTGTATCAATAAGCAGTAGAACGGAAGCACTCTGGACTTCAAATGACCAAATCTATAAATGTTACTATTTACAGTTTCATCAGTTCTCAGGATGGTCAGGTGGGCAAACTCAGCACTTTCTGTATCTGAACAAGAAAAAAGCATGGGAAACCTGGGGGCTGAGAAGAAAATATTAACAGGAGCATGTTTTAGGTATGGACTACAGGTATTTCCAAAAATGGTGGTTATGGTCAATAGGGCAAACCATGTGGTTTCCAACATGCACTACCAAAATTGAATTTGGGTGCATTCTGTCAGTTTGTATTTCTTATACAATTAAAATGATGTATCAGTCTTCTTTTTTTTTTTAATGGCTAGTGACTTGGGTTGTTTTTTTCTCTATATTTCTAATGGTACTGTTGATTACTCTAAGCAATATTAAGAAAACTAGAAGTTGCTTTATTTGTGAGAGCTGAGCTACTTTCAATTATGCAGAGAATGTCAGTTTTCCTTAGCACAGTAATAAGGCTATAAGGTTGAACTGAAATGCTGATTTCACTCGCAATAAAATGCAGTTAATTAACTTGCAGTATGAAGTTCATGCTAAAGAGTCGTTTGAACTGAGTGAAAAAGTAAATTTAATTGAAAATCAAAAGGTAAAATGATCTTTTTATCCTTTATCCTGTGTTTTGACTTGCTCCAAAGTATTAGAATATAACTCCTGAATGTTTTATTACCTTCCTTTAATACTTTTTCTGCCCCTCTTCTGTCTCTTACTTTTTTTAATTTTGATCAGGTTGACTTTGATTAAGACATTTTATTTGTTAATTTGAACCAGTTAGAGCTGATCAAATGGAAATCTGTCAGTGAGCCCCTGAATGTCACAGCACCTCAGCTTCTGTCTCGTGTTTCTAGTCTCTTCTCTGAGCCAATATTTGCATTTGAAATGTATTTTCTGTGACACACCAATCTCCCCCTTGGTTGATCTAAATGTTAATATGTGGCATTTCCAGCAGGTAGTCTCATCTCCAGAGGACAAAAAACATGCAAATTGACATCTCTGAATTTATCTTATCATTGGTAGAAAAAGTTCAATAGGTTAAGTAAAGGCAACCATTTTTTTTTATCCTAGAAATTAAAGAAAATATGTATTTGGCTTTGTATGCTCATGTGAAAGTGAACACTTCAATATTTGATGTTTATATCTTTGGAATTCTGTGGACAATGACAACTTTTAACTGATTTAGGATAAAAATAAGTGATAAAGAGTTTTAATTTATTTCACAGCAGAAATCCAAATTTTTAATCAGATTAATTCATAAGAAATGGTCCAGATCTCCCTTTTTTCAATAAATAATATCTGTCTTCTAAATATGAGCTGAAAAGGCCAGTCGTAATTTATTCTAACAAACAATTTATATGGGACAAAATTATTTCTTGTCTCATTGGCTTTTACTACTCAATGAACTTGAACATATTTCAAGAATAATTTGAAGGATGCAATTTGTAACTTGGAGCCTGGAAATTAGTTCTGTTTCTCCGCGTTCCTTCTTCTCAAAATGGAACTTCGTTAGAAATGGTGATTTGGTCTAACAAAAGATTTTGATTTCTCACAGTTCAATTTAAAAGTTTCACAGTCTGAAGGGAAGTTCAGCCACATGTATCACTAAATTAGGAACTTTGAAGTGTTTTGGTTTTTTTTCCACAGCATTTCTCACGGTCTCAGTAGAAAATGGAAGAAGTATAAAGGACATATTTTTATATTTTTTACCTGTAACTGTGATTCTGACCTATTTAGATGAAAGTTAATATTGACTCAGATTTTAGAACAGGAGCACAGCTAGTGCTAGAGCATAGTATCAAAAAAGGTAAGCATACAATCACAGAGTGGTTGATGTTGGAAGGGACCTCTGGAGTTTACATGGTTCAAACCCGCTCTTCAAGCAGGTTTGGGCAACTGCTAGTTGCCCAAGACCTTCTCCATATGCCTTTGAGTGTCTCCAAAGAAACTCCACAACTTCTCTCTGCAACCTGTGCCAGTGCTTGGTGATCTTTGCAGTAAAAAAAACATCCTGATGTTCAGATGGAATCTCCTGTGTTTCAGTGTTGCTTCTGGTCCTGTTACTGGGTACCACTGAAAAGAACACTCCCCTCAGCTATTTATATACCTTGTAAACAGCACTCCAGGTGTGGTTTCACCAATGCTGAGTACAGGGGAAAGATCACTTACCTTGACCTGCTGGAAACACTCTTCTTAATGCATCCAGAATACCATTAGGCTTTTTTACCACAGGCACACATTTTTGGCTCATGTTCATGCTGTTCACCAAGAACCCCAGCATCCTTTTCTGCAAAGCTGCTTTCCAGGCAGCTTTCCTGCATGTATTAGTTCCTAGGTGTAGTTCTTCTCCAGGTGCACAACTTTGTAATTCCCCTTGTTGAACTGCATGACATTCCAGTCAGCCCATTTCTCCAGCTTGTTGCTGACCCTCTGGATGGCAGCACTCTCTAGTGTATCAGGCACTCCTCCCAGCTGTGTGCCATCAGCAAATTTTCTGAGGTTACACTCTGACCCATCATCCAGATCATTAATGAGGTAGTTGAACAGGATTGGACTCCTGGGGCACACCACTGGCCTCCTCCTAGACTTCATGCCACTGATCAACACTCCCTCAGACCATCTGTTCAGCCAGTTTTCAGTTCACTTAAGTGGGCTGCTCATCCAACCCATACTTCATCAGCTTTTATGCGACAACCTGATGGGTGGCAGTGTCAAAAGCCTTCCTGAAGTCAAAGTAGAAAATACCCGCTGCTTTCCTCTCATCTTCCAAGGCAGATGTCACACACAATGAGCCACAGAACATCATTGTGTTCAAGCAGAATTTGGTAACCCCTGAAAGCTATGATGCAAGAATAGTAGGTTACTCGTATTGTTAAGTAATGAATAAATAATTATATCAGTAATAAATTCACAATAGTGGAAACAGTAAAGAGGAATAAAGATACCATAAATGCAAAACCAGTATAATGATAAATAGGTAGCTTTTAAAAAGTACCAATTAAGCCCTTCAGAAAGATCACTTCAAAACAAATGGCTCCAAAGTAATAACTAAAAGACCATAAATAGTTAGACAACGCATACCATATGTTCTTTATTCTGTGAGCCAACAATAAATTGATGTATTAGTTAATACTTTTATTATCTATAGAATTTGAAGAAGCTCATCATCATCATCACCCATCCTACATATTATTTATTTTTGTCATAATTTTATTCTTTAATGTAATTAAGTTTTTCAATTAATAAAAAATAAAACAAATAAAGGGAAATTATAATCTCCTTTAAAAGCTTATTAAATATTCAAAAGCTCTTATATGGAGTAATAAATTCTAGCCAAAGGCTATACATAAAGGTCACCAATGTCTGTCATATATATATATCTTACATCTAAGTGTGAGATAACAGTTTCTGAAGGCTGCTACTGAAGCTGAAATGCATTAACAATTGTGTCTTGGAAGCTAAGTCTGTATGATATATTTGTTAATCTACATACACGAGTGCAATTGATAAATATATTAAATTGTCAGGTATGATTTTTATGAAATATCTTAAATGAGTTATTAGTGCATTTAATATTACTGTAGAAGTCAAAAGCAATAAATCAATAACTGTTATGCAAATTTAGCATCTGAAAAAATACCAGCATTTAAAAGTAAACTTTTGCTTTAAAGCTGAAATATTAATGCTAATATTCAGAATACAATGTAAATCTCTTTTTATTTTAAATGCATTCCCTAGTTCTTAAAGTTTCATATTATAAAACTTCCTCCAAAAAAGATAGCTCATAAAATTCAGGAGTCTCCAAGGCGATTAATTCTCTGGTGGGTAACTAGTTTCACCATACAAACTTATTCCCTAAATACATCAAGATAAAGTAAAGAAATAGATGAAATCCTAGTATCAATATGTCTTATTCTGAAATACCATTAAATTCTCATACTGCAGTGAAACATGCAATATTGTCATTTAAGTCCATATCTGCTTACTTTCCCGAGGAGACTTAAGATACATGTTCTTTAGTGACCTATTTTGCTGAGTGATTTCTGCAGATGATTTAAAATTAAAAAGTAATACAAAGCCTCTGGCACCTATTTCTTCCTTGTTTATAGAAGAGTAACTTTGTGAATGTTTTCATCTAGTTGGAGGGAGACTGTGTGAAAGGTACTGTGAAACTTCTGTTTCATTTATGAAAGAGATAAGATTTCACAAAACTAAAACTGTCCAAATATTGATAAAATCTTCCCAGAGGAGAGAAAGCTAAAAGAGTATCTGAAACTATCTTACAGAAATTATGAAGAGAACCGAGGAAGAAATTAGTACGAGATTTAAACTCTTCTTAAATGCTTGAGGAGTGGCTTGTAGACAGATTGCAGAGCCACATAGCCAATCATAAAATATTTTTGCTCACTCAGAAAAGTTGCAAAGAATCTGACAGATCCTGAAATTTGGTTATGTGTACACATCAGAATGAAGAACCATCAGCAATTTCTTTGTCTTAGATAAGGGAGAAACAGGAAGGGAAATTTTAAAATTAATGGAAAGCTTTGGACATGGAAAAATTTCTTGCTTAAAATGAGCTGAGTAAAGAATGCAGGAAAAATTGTGAGAGGGAGAAACTATTGTGGAAATTATCCATTTGAATTAAAAAAGTGAGGGAAGCCAGAGAATTTAAGACAAGGGTTGTCTAAAACTTCCATTTCTCAGTTCAGATGAAGAAAATAAGACTAAATCAAAATCAATGGAAAAATTTGCTTTTCATGGAAAACAAAATTCATCAGATTTTCTTTAAACTCAATTTAATATCATATTTCTACTGAATAATTTGAGAAACTCATAAGAACAAATATTTCTAACAAAAGCTTTGAGGAGTGCAATAAACAATACTAAACCTCTAAAGAAAAATCTTAGTTAAATAGATCTAGTACAAATGCTCAATATGTGACTTGGATCCATAAAACATCTTTTGTAACTGTGGCTCTTCTACTAGAAATTAACAAGTGACTGGAGAAAGAAATCTCACTTTAACAGTTAAGAGATTTGAAAAAAATCACAGAATTACAGAATCTCTAGGGTTGGAAGGGACCTCTGGAGATCACATAGTCCAATCCCCCTGACAAGGCAGGGTCACCTGGAGCAGGTTACACAGGAACGCATCCAGGTGGGTTTTCCGCAACTCCAGAGAGGGAGACTCCATGACCTCCCTGGACAGCCTGTTCCAATGCTTTGTCATCTTTAATGTAAAGAAGTTCTTCTTCATGTTAAGGTGAAACTTCTTGTGTGTTACTTTATGGCTTTTAATCCCCATTCCGTCGCTGGGCACCACCAAAAAGAATCTGGGAGCATCCACTTGCCATTTGTCTTTGAGATATTTATATGTATTGATGAGGTCCCCATTAGTCTTCTCTTCTCTAGAGTAAACAGGCCCAGATCCCACAGTCTCTCCTCACAAAAGAAATGCACCAGACCCCTAATCATCTTTGTAGCCCTCTGCTGGACCCTCTCCAGTAGCTCCTTGTCTTTCTTGTACTGAGGAGCCCAGAACTGGACACAGCAGTCCAGATGTGGACTCACTAGGGCCAAGTAGAAGGGGATAATCACCTTCCTCAACCTACTGGCCACACTATTCCCAATGCACCCCAGGATACTATTGGCCCTCCTGGCTGCAAGGGCACACTGCCAGCTCGCAGCCAACTTGTGACTCACCAAGAGTCCCAAATCCTTCTCTCCAGAGCTGCTCTCTAGTAGGTTAGACCCCAACTTGTACCTGTACTTGCGGTTATTCCTCCCCAGGTGCAGGACCCTACACTTGACCTTGTTGAACCTCATTAGATTTCTCTCTGTCCAACTTTTCCAGCCTATCAAGGTCCCATTGAATGGCAGCACAGTCTTCAGGTGTATCAGCCACTCTCCACCATTTCATATCACCAGTAAACATGCTGAGGGTACAACCTATCCCTTCATCCAGATCATTGATATTGATCCTGAGATATTTAATTAGAAATTACCATTTTTGTTATTCATCTGTGAAGTAGAACAATAGAATGAAAATGGACAAAGGACTAGAGGAAAACTATCACAGCTTATCTAATGGAAAAGAATTGGAACTTTTTACTAATTTCAGTGTCTTGGAAATATCAATGTCTTGATTTATCTAAAATAAAATGAGAGGGGACTGTAGGGCTCTCTAATGCTGGGCAGTCTGGTGCCCCTTCATCACAGGATAGCCAGAACAGAAGTACCCCACTGCCAGGTCGAGGCAGGTCCCCAGAGATGGTAGCTGCTCTGCACCTGTGCAGTGTCCCAGAGGAGCAGCATATGGCAGCATGCCAGGGATGGGAGCATGGACGGCACCCCAGGCATTAACCTCTTCTGAGGGCATCATGCAGCCAGAATACTCCTGGCTGTGACTGATTGACCCCTGCCTGTGACTAGCCGCAGACAGTGCCAAAAAACTATGGTAGTTTTCCAATGTCGTGGTTTGAACCTTGTTTTCCCCCAGAGGCTAAGAAAAGTGGTAGACCCCAAGGGGTGGAAACTCTGAAAGTTTTGAAGTTTTGCCCAATGGGTGCTCCTGCAAAAATGTAAACATATCACAAGCAGAACGGAAGAGATGAGTTGTAGTTTTTGGTTGGTCGAGGAGTGGTG
Organism: Pipra filicauda; assembly: GCF_003945595.2. NCBI lineage: Eukaryota > Metazoa > Chordata > Aves > Passeriformes > Pipridae > Pipra > Pipra filicauda. Next base: position 2,068,626 of record NW_024104776.1, on the reverse strand, counting down.
ACCATGTTGTAGAGCCACGAGGAAGGGGCTCGGAGCCCCTTGGGGCCTCTGGGGCCCCCCAGCCCCAGTTGGGGGCTACAGAGACGTGGAACAGTGTTAAGCTGGACTAAGTGTCTGTGGCTGAACCTGGAGATGTTTGTCCAGGTGAGCAGCAGCAGCAGCAGCAATGGCAGAACTGCACTGACCGGAGCGGTGGCAGAGAGCCAGAAGAGATAAGATGCGGCAGAGGCATTACAGCCAAGCCGGAGAGACACAGTGTTGTCCGAAGAAAGAGAGCTAGCAGCAGAGAGACAGAGTTTGGGGTAAGAACTAATACCAGACACCCCCCCCCAAACTCCTTTGAGACCTCCGAGAAAGGAGGACATGGACTCCTATTTTGGAGAAGAGTTTTAGACATGCAGCACCAGAGAGAGAGAGAGGAGCTAAGAAGCTCAAAAGACGTCCCGGAGCTGGACCGGGACGGCCAGATGGAATGCAGGGGGGGTGTTGACCTTGGCCCCCCTCGCTGCTGCTGACAAGCCTGGCAGCCTGAGACAGAGTACAGGAGCTCTGGTAGAACTCTTGAGGCAAAGGCTTGCAACTGAAAGCTGCCCAAGATGTTCTGACTCAGGGGTGAACCCCTGAGGAAGGGACTTTCACAAAGATGCCCCTGCATTTCGTGATATACCTGTGGTGATGCGAGTCTTGTCCCTGCTGGCAGTCCACAGGTGAGGCCTTCGCTTGGACCAAAGGAGAACCGAGGGGCTTGGAGACCCTCTTGTGTGTATTGAAAAGAGGTCCAGCTACAACAATCTAGTTACTGCTGCATGCATGAGATGAGGAAAACTTTCTGCCTTAGAAGATTCTCCTGCTTTGAGACTGGAAGGGATCTGTCCTTCTTTCCCTCCTGGACTTTTATTTGGAGGGGAGAAGAGATCTGATCCATTGTAAATACTATATGTCATGGTAGAGGTAGTTGTGATTGTGTGTATAATGTGTTATAGTATTTATTTGTACAGTCATTGTAATATATTCCCTTTCCCCCACTTTGAGTCTGGCGTGTTTTGTCTGGAAAAACCCATCTCACATTAGGATGAGATGTGGGAGGGGGGAATGGAGCTAAGGAATTAGATTTTGGGGCTATCTCAAACCATGACATGTCTGCTTGTACCTGGTCCTCTAGGATAAGGACATTTCTGAGCTCAGCTCAGAAACCCAACCACATCATGGGGTGCATCAAAAGAAGTGTGACCAGCAGGTTGACAGAAGTGATTCTACCCCTCTGCTCCGCTCTTGTTAGATTCCACCTGGAGTGCTTCGTCCAGTTCTGTGTCCCCAGCATGGGAAAGACATGGACATGTTGGAGCAATTCCAGAAAATGGACACTAAGATGATCACAGATCTGGGGATGGCTTTGGAGAGATCTCATTTCAGCCTTTCAGTACCCAAGGGGGAGCCTATAGGAAGGCTTGAATGGGATTTTTTACAACAGCATGCAAAGGAAACCATTTTATGATTCTATGGTACTAGTATGTAGAAGAATACTAGTTGATGAGAAGCCCTACCACCTAAACAAAGAAAAGGTCTTCAAAGACAAATGAAAGCCTAAGCCAGAATAAGAGAATTATATGTTCAAGTCAAACTGGGAAGAGTATCTCATACGTGTAGTGCAGTATCTTAATCTGCTAGAAAACTGTTAAAAATATTGCTCAGTACAGACGAGACCAAACAAATACCAAAAATCAAAATACGCTTTTTAATCTTAAACAGCAACAATTGGTACCTGCTTATCTGGTACTAAAAGCAACATACCACAAACTGTGTTCAAGAGATGATTTTTCACAGCATTTGACAAGAAATAGGCAAATTCTTGTGTATGTCTGTATGCTTTTGAGTATTTGTGATTGTATCTGCTTGTGTGTGTGTGTATACACTTATACATATGTGTTTGATAGAGAGGATGGATACAACAGCGATGTCAACTTGACCAGCTGCTTTGTAAAGATAAGCAGCTGCTGCTGTTCGTGACATGAAACACATCTACTGCACCAGAAGGTGCTAATATTCCTTTAGCCAACTCAGACACTTCTCTCAATATCACCAAAAATACTGTGTTGTCATAATATAAAAGGTGCAATTACCTGGACATTGGAGTTTTAAAGTGTTTAACCACCTTAAGTGGATAATTATCCTTTAATCTGAAGATGACATTTGATTGCCTACTGCTGAATTCACAGAGTAATTATATGTTTATCCATATTATAAAGTAAAATAAACCTTTTAAGATAATAGCTTGCTTCTTAATAAGTTTGCAAATACATCACCCACGAGAATTTATCAGACAAGTTTTTTAATTTATTTTTTTTTTAAAACTGCATCAGTTTAAATGAGTCAAAACTTTAGCACTAATGTCAGTTTTAGCACACTGAAGTAGGCAAACAATCATAGAGAAAACACATTAATTCATATTATAATACTCAAGGGATATTGAAAATAGTAGACTTTGTAATGGAACTTTTGGGAAACCTGCTCCTTGCTTCTCTGCTTGTTCATTGTGTCAACTAGCCTGTAAGTTCCAAGGTCAGTGACAAGTTAATGTCCTATCACAACGATGTTATGTTTTTGTAAGAGACATCATAGCTCTATAATGTAAGAATACACTTCCTGATTCTTTCTCTTCATGAAGCTTTAGCAGTTGTTGAGACAGAACTTAAAAAAATTTACAACTACAGAAAATTTCAGTAAGACCAGGAAAGATTTCTCATGACTCCCATTTGGCATTTTTATCTGCTGCAATGTGAGAGAAACGGTAGTTGCACACGTAGTAGATATGACATTGAGAAATTCAAGAGTACAATAAATAATACAGATTATGCAAAATCATTGCTCTTATGTAACACAGTTACACGAACATACAAATAATGGCATAAGTAGTGTTACAAGTTTCCAGAATTTCATTGCTAATGCTGCACTTAGAACAAAGAAGAATCCTAAGAGAGGAAAAAAGATGAGACAAAAAAACACTATTAATATTTCTGAATAACTTTTCTCTTTGAAATTAAAAAAAGCTTTAGGGAAAAACTTTGTTTCATCCGTTAAATTAAAATATGTGCTTTCCTAAAACAGAAAAAATCCTGAAATACCCCTCTTCCAAAAGCAGCAATATTGCTGCCTATAGTCTGAGCGTACAGAGAGTAACGGAATAATTTTGGGCCTTAGCAATTAGATTTCATTATTTTCATTAATGAACTGAATTGTGTTTATGAGATTCAAAATTGTAACCAAGATGAGATGGATTAAAAGACAAATAAAGAGACAATAGAAATTTCAAGTGGTTTTGACAGATAGAAATTATATCTACAGTTTCTGAGAAGAAAAGACAGACCTGAGTAGGGACAAGCATAGTGTTTTATGGTGAGAAATAAGCAGCTACATAAAGATAACATGGAGATAACTGATAAAAGATCTGGCTACAGGGATCACAAGACATTGAGAATCAGTAATGTCATGTTGATGCAAATAAGGACAAGTACCTATCTTCCTTAGAATCGTAAAGAATAATATGGTCACAGAAAAAGGAATATATTCTTTACCTCTGAGGAAGATGATAGAAAAGATTTGCCCACATCCCAACATGAGGACTCCAGTTCAAGGAAAATAATGCTTGTGAGAAAGACATCAGAGGAAGTCATGGTTATGTGCTATAAACCTCTGAACATACTCAGTAAAGCAAGCTTTTCAATTAACTTTAGAAACGTTTAGTCTGAAAAATAATCTAGTGGAGATAGGACAATCTTCTCATGTATAAAATATTGCTGAAAATAAGGGGTTAATTTGCTCTTAACAGTCATAGGACAAGAAATAAGAAGTTTAAATTCTAGCAAGGAAAGTTCTAGTTGGATGTGAGGGACAGGAATAACGAAATCTGAAAATGGGTTGTTTAGAGAAGTTATGGACCTTCCTTGTAGAAAACTTATTAGAACTGGCTATCCTGGATTCCTAAGAAATTTAGTCATATGTTACAGGTCTGTCCACATGTCTGTCCACATCTGAGCCACCAAACAGATTTGGCAGAACAGTACCAGTCTCAAAAATATTTCATTTAATTGCAGGAAAATACCCTAATGGGCAAAGGTGAGAATCTTCATTAGAATTCCCTACATGTGTTTCTATGTAGCCTTTTCTAGATAACAAAGACACTTCCTATAAAAACAGGTGTGACATGACTGTATACAAAACCTAGCTTCATTTTCACTGATTCTACCATATTTTGGATAGACAAAAATTTTTTGAGGCATATGGAGTTACAGCTCTATGAGTGCTTCAGTTTTGGCTGTTTGCAACTGTTCTAGCTGACTTTAAGACCAATCTGAATCTAAAATTTAGTGTAAATTATGTTTTAAAAGTATTTTCTCATCCAAATTAACTTTCTCCCTGTGCCTGTTCTGTGATGGTCTTTCCCCTGAATTCTGATTCCTCCTCTGTAGGATTAGAAAATTTGAGAAAACTACTGCCCACATCTCTCTGTAATGTCAAGCGTTTTCTCATCATCAGGAAGACAATAACATCTCTGATTTGTTATGGGGTGGGCACAGGATGATCCATTACATGTATTGCGTGATGGAATTATGTCTGGTCTCCTAGGACCTACTGTGTGCATGACGATTTATCTCAATCCCTTCTGTCATTTTCCCACTAAGCAGCGATGAGTAAGTATAATAGGTATATATTCTAGCACTTAATATTGGAGCAATGGGCTATATGTATATGGTACTCTCCAGTGTCTTGATCAGTATAATGCCATATACTTTTCAAACAAAATTAAACTTTGTTAACTTTCAAATAAGATTATATCTAAGTTCTTATTATTTAACTAATTTTCATATCCATAGCACAAAAAAATGTTTGGTCTCACAGGAAAAAGCTTTCCACTTAATTTGGTACAGATAGAAATATCTATATGTGTTGTATATGTGAGCATAACTGGCCTTTTCTTTGAACATATGATGACTGTTGAAAATTTTCTTTAACCAGAAGATACAGAGTCAAACTATGAAATGTAGTGGTCACATCTGATCTGTAGGAACACTTTCTGTGTCATGGAAAAACCCTGGATGTTCACTCTTTGCTGTCTTCTCTTCATAGAAACTTAGGGTCAAGGTTGGAAAATACCTCTTAGATCATCAACTCCAACCATCAACCCAGCACCACTACAATCTTCACCATTAAATCTCAAGCACCATATCTACATGTTGTTTGAACGCTTCAAGGGATGGTAACTCCATTCTTTCCTTGTGTGGTCTGTTCTGATGCTTTACAACCTTTTCTGTGAATGCATTTTTTCTAATATCCAATGTAAACCTCCCCTGGTGCAGCTTGAGTCTATTTCATTTGTTGTCACTTGTTACCTGAGAGAAGAGATTGACACCCACCTCACTACAACCTTTCAGGTAGTTGCAGAATGCCAAAAGATCCTCCCCTGCCCCAAGTCTCCTTTTCTACAGACTAAACAACCCCATCTCCCTCAGCCACTCATAAGACTTATGCTCCAGACCCTTCACCACTTTTGCTGCCCTTCTCTGTCTTTCTTGAAGTGAGGCACCCAAAACTGGACACACTACTCAAGGTGCATCCTCACCAGGGCTGAGTACAAGGGGGTGATCACTGCCTTGGTTCTGCTGGTCACACTATTTCTAATGCAGGCCAGGATGCCATTGGCCCTCTTGGCCATCTGGGTACACTGCTGGCTCAGGTTCAGCCAGATGTCGACCAGCACCTCCAGGTCCTTTTCCACCAGGCAAGGAAAGCTAACCTTACTCTTTCAGCATGATCCTTGGCAGAGAACTTCTGTCCATGCAATTCACCTCGGTCTCTTCACTGAAATGGTCTCTTCTTCTGTTTCCCAACAGGAAAAAAAGCAGATCCTTCAAGCAGGATGGGAGGCAGGCTTTCCACACTGGATGAACTCACAAGCCCTGCAGCCATGGCCACAGCACTTGTGTGCTGAAATGCTCATTACAGCACCAGGTCTTCAATAGCACCAGGTTACCACAGCTTTGCTGACAGCAAGGTAAGCTGATGCTCCACTCACAGATGGGTTATCAGTCCTGAGTAGACTGGATCCACACATGCAAAAGGGCTAACAGCACCAAAATTTTTCCCTATGCTGTTTGCAAACATAATATGTTATTAAGGGTTTCAAGCATACTGCTCAATTCTTGTATGGAGAGGAAGAGGAAGAGAAGTGATAGACAAGTTCAATTTACTTAAATATAAGTAATGCCTGTCACTCACAATGTATGGTCTCAAAACTTGTTTTGTTTGTAGCAAAGGATTTTAAGCTGGAAAAATATGACTAACCCTGCTTAGATTTTTTAGAGAGCTTTGAAAAGCAACTTTCTTCCAGTTTAACACTCCAAAAGTCTTTTTATTCTATATATATATAAACATAAGGGGGAAAAAAAAGCAAATAAAAAACCAAACAGTTTTGGTGGAAAATAAGAGTTAAAATATGGTTCCGTATTTAGTTCAAAACATACCTGAGATAAATGACTGAAAGATTTCATTGTATTGAAATAAACTTGATTATATGAAGTTCTCTTAATTTAGAAAAAGAGAAAATATTTTCAAGCATCCTGTACTACTTGTCCACAGAGCTATAAGAAACGTGAGAAAAATAAGGATTTCTAAATATTAGGTTTCAAGAAATCCATACTCCTCCTTGTGATGTTGTTTCTCCAAAATCCCTATCCTTCCAATATTAAATGCTTGCAAATTGACAACTGAAATACAATATCGCCACTGAGGATACTGATAGGTGAAGCTACCAAAAACAACAGAGTAACTATTGCAGTTTCAACTGTGACAAAATTTCTGCTATCACCATTACTTTTTGGCAAAGCATAGAAATCCCTTGCTTGCCAAAGTACTTTCAAGGTCAATGACAAAGCATTTACTGTGAATTCCAGAAGCTGTTTTGTATTTTAACAAAATTTCAGAGAAAAAATAGCCTAGTTGCTAAGCTTAAAAAACCCACAGAGCCTCTCAGCAGGTGGAAAAGTAAAAGACTAATAGTTTGGAGTAAAAATAATAAAATATATTAAGAAATAGTGAAGATTTATAGAGAAGTATTTGGCATTTATGACTTCACTTGTCATTTTGTCTCTCCACAATTCTATCTATTCTATTCAAAAGCTATAATATATATATATTTTAAAGCAAATATTTTTTCCAAAATTTAAATTACAACAAATAAAAGGTCTGTTTATAACAGTATGAGAATTCAAAAGAAGATTTACTTAGGGCTTAACACACTTTTGGGACCAAGTCTTGAATCTACTAATGCCGTGAAGGCATATGTTAAAATTTTTTTAAAGCATACATTGTTGCGTCTTAGCACCACAGTTAGATAGATAATAGAGTACACACGTGCTCCTCAGAAAGTGATTAATAACAATTTCCTGACCCTGGAAACAGTACTAATCAGTGCTACTGTTTTCACACACAAAAAAAGGGGAGTTTCTGTAACCTGCTAGTTTGGAGACTTGAGTCTGTGAGGAAGTACTTGGATAACACTACTATGCTTTAAAGGCAACTATACATTTAAGTGTTTAGCAATGAAAAGAAAAAGCAGAATAAACTTCACAGAATACTTAGGGGGCCAATGTAGCTGCCTTCCTAACTGCTTTCGGTAGATACCTGCATTAGACAATGATGGAATTTTAAGGGCTCAACTTAACTAACTTAACTTTAGCCCTTAACTTTAAGGGCTCAACATAACTAACCCTTCTCAGCCTCTGCATTGACGTTATCTGTCTTTAGGAGATCATTTGACTGAAGGACATGCATACAATTGCAAGAGACAGCCTTTACTTTACTAGTGATCAGGGATCAGTGTACAGTAACTTCTCTCAGTTGTTTTCTGTAAAACTTTTTATACATTCTGAGGTTGTACTGAATGGCACAGTACCAAGAGGCTACCAATAGTTTAAGTGTGAGGGTTATATCCTATTTAGAGAAATTTATCTTATGTTTTAATGTGTTTATGAAGCTATCTATAAAGAACAACCTGAAATGAGTTCTGCTTATTCAGAGACTAGAGGAGAAAGTCAGTTATTTTGGTTTTCTGAGTCTGCTGCAGGTTTGACTAAGCTTCCTTCATGGAAGGAAAAAGGGGCCCTGTGTGAGGTCTTTCATATGTGTTAGCAATAGGGAATGAGGCAGGTGATATGGCTCCCTAAACATGAAGAGTGCAGAGGTGGACACAGACCAAAAAGACTACTGAAGGAAACCTGAACGCTGAAGGAAGCCAGGAAGCTAAAAATACCATGTTCCTAAGGGTAGTTAGTTATTCAGAGCTGTTGGTACAGTAGTAGATTATCACTGTTGTTCAAAATAAGGTGAACATACACTAGGCTACATAATCTTGAAAATCCTTTAGTTTTAAGAAGGATCTCATATTAATACGAAAAAAGAGATCACATATTAATCTTGGAATGGAATAGATATTGCAGGTGAGTAAGAAGCCAAAATGAAAATATTAATCAATTCATTTTCCAAAACAGTGATTGCAAGTAACCTTATAGACTTGACTTCCTACAGGGAATGAGTTACAAATGTTCTTAATGGAGTCTGGTGGCATGAATGGTGTGTAGGAAGCACCCTTGAAATATGTGGTGTCCCTTTGCTCTCCATTGTGGAGGAGGCAGATACTGTTCGGGGTTGGTCTACACAAAAAGTAGCACATCTTGCTTTTTCACTTTTGAATACCTTCAGTATTATAGTGGTAGCTCAGTGTACTGTTCTCATTTTACATCACCTTTGTGAGCTGATAAAAGTTGAATATGCATTGAGTTTTAATAAAAAGGACAGGCAGAGATGTGAATGGGATGATTTCAGAAACTGTGCCATTGTGACTTTACAGCATCAGGACAATATATTTCTGAATTCTACAAGAAAATGCTGCATAAAACTTTCTTCTGATAAAGGAAAATGCAGTTTTACTTTTATAATAAAAAACCCAAACCCCACCACCACCGCCAAAGCAAACTCTGTTCAGTACCTGCAAAATATAGTAAATGTCAGATGTTTCTTTTATAACTTGATTTTTTTTTTTTTACTGCTTCTTAATGTTAAGACAGAATTCACTTTATATTTTGTTTTGGAATGCTGCAAAGGGTCAATAGGTAGCATGTCTGCCTTTCTTCCACTGTATGGTCTATATGCATCAGTGTATACATGTAACCTGTTAGCCATTTCATCTGTCAGATGTGTTCTCAACATAGTGGTAGACAATCTGTTTGCATGCAGACACCTTTCGAACTCTGTAGCTAAACATAATTGTTGTTTTCTCCTCAGAAGAAAATATTTTTAAGGAAACACAAAGAAGAAAAAGCCATGGCCAAGCTACTGTCACTCTTCACGTGTAAATTTATGTTTTAGGTTCTCCAGCTGGATTCACCTGCCTCAGTTTGACAAGACCATTACCATTAAAGAGTAGCAGTTTCTTTTCCTTGACTGAGCACAGAAACTGGGAGATTTCAACCAGAAGCCATTCATGCATTACCTAAATAGGCAGTTCTGGCTGCCTTCACCCTATCTTTTGATTAGGATAGAAACTGGCAAGTAACTGTGGTCTTTCAAAAAGAGATGCACATATGGGATAGGTTTAGGGATGCCAGGTGCATAGAAGATTTTACCTCTCCAAGACAAAATACCAATTCTTTGTTAGATTCCATTCCAAAACCTGTTTTTTCTCTTAACAAATAGCACAATAACCATGTTCTGGGGTGCATTAAGCACAGCATTGCCAGCCAATCAAAGGAGGTGAAGGGTCTGGAGAGGAAGCCTTATGAGGAGCAGCCGAGGGCACTTGGTCTGTTCAGCCTGGAGAAGAGGAAACTGAGGGGAGACCTCATTGTTGACTTCAACATCCTCACTAGGGGATGATGAGGGGCAAGTACTGATCTCTTCACTCCTGTGACCCATGACAGGACTCAAGGAAATATCATGAAACTAAATCCATGGAGGTTTAGGTTGGTTATCAGGAAAAGGTACTTCACCCAGAAGGCAGTTGGGCACTGGAACAGGCTCCTTGGGAAAGTGGTCACAGCACCAAGCCTGGCAGAGTTCCAAAAGTGTTTGGACAATGTTCTCAGGAACATGGTATGATTCTTTGGGTGTCCTGTGCAGGGCTAGGAGCTGGACTCAAAGGTCCTGATGAGTCCCTTCCAACTCAGCATATCCTATGATTCTGTGATTCTATGATATGTTTTTTTTTACCATACTAGCCTAATTGCACTGTAGAATAAATACTTGTAGATGTACAGGTCTTTCTACCTGAAGATAAAAAATGTTGTGTCTTTTATTATAAGACTGTTTGCTATGTCATGCAATCAATGAATAGGTTACCTATACAGAAAATGAAAAGACTATCTTATCTCTAATGAAAATAGATACCATCTAGAAGTGTATTGTCCTTGTTTCTAGAATGTATGAGGGATAAGGAAGTCAAATCAGCAAAGTCTTATCAGTCTAGCCATCCAACTGGACAATTCCATTCCTTTGATAGCAATTTCCTAGTTCATTTCACCTCAAAGCAGATTTCTCCCTTCCTGCTTTCTTTTTTTATTTGTATTTGGCCTCTGAACCGAAACAAAAACCCAATTATTTTTTATAACTGTCTAGTTTACCCATCTATAATTTTCTTCAAGGTTCTTCTAGAAAGTGTCTTGTGGATAATCGTGCTGTCTAAAAGATTTAGCTTTCTTGTAGAATGCAGTTGGAATAGATAATACATAAAGAGAGAATCTCATAGTTTTGATACATCGGCTGGTGCCAAAGTCTTGTTGGTGAAAACAGAACCAGGAGAAAAAAAAAGGAAAGGACTTAATAATAAAGAAAAGGTATCCTCAACTTTCACCTCCAAAGACTCCTTCACATCTCTCCTCCCCTTCCCAGCAAACAAATTAGCAGCCTGATTTTTTTTTAAGTGCTGGTCAGCCTGCCAGTCACATTTGCTCTCTCATAACTTGCCACTTCTCTTGTTCTATTGTTACACATGAAATCCCTTTCTCCTGGATGATTTGTCTGTAGTTGAATTACATGGACAACATTATAGAAGATGGTCCAATGAGAGAGAATTACTTTTCCATGCTTATCAACTTCTCCCAGAAATTCACTTGGCTTTCAAAAGCAGCTTTAGTCAGTACTCCCAGTAAACCTCCTCCTCCAAGCAATTTATTTTTTTTCTTTTGTCTTTGTCATCTAATTATAGGCAAAGGCCCATTCCTCTTGTCATAGACACCTCTGACATCATGGACTGTTAAAAAAACCCAAAGTGCCATACAAAGAAATGCATCACCCAAATGTCCATCTTAGTAGATGATGGTAAACTTACTGCATGATTTTGCTGAAGTATGTGAGAAACCTTAATATTATTAGAATTTCTGTTAAGTTCTCATTGCACATTTGTCTTTTTAGAGTCTCTGGTTACCGTGGAGGAATATCTGATGAGTCTAAATGTGGTAACACCTGACAGAGAGCACATCTCCACTGCAGGAGTTCCGCATATCTTGTCTGTTGTACATCGGCTTCCCACTCACTGACATTTAACTGTCATTTCTTTGACAAATTCAGAATATGGGGTTCTCTGAGGGCACCGTGAGATAGTACTCGTATTATATTCTGAATACTTTCTAATACTGAAAGATATGCCCCTGTTGTAACTCACATATATTTTCTTCCTCCATCTACTTGCTCTTAGCTTTCCTATTCTTGTAGTTAACCAGCGTGCTCCACCACAACTTGTGCCTAAGTGGCACTAACAGTGAGCTTTACAGGTCTACTTCCACCATTTTAAAGACATTGCAAGGTCCCTCCCACTTACAAATGAATATTTAATATCCTTCATCATTTGTGCAGCTTATTTGACTACGTTAAAAGGGTGCTGCAGCCTCAGAGACCAATACAGTTGTATCAGCTACATGCAATCATTTAAATAAAAAAGTGACAGTACAGCTCTTTTGATTAAGAAAATAAACACTTATTTTTGCACTATAAATACTTCTTCTTGCAGTTCTTGACAGGCTGTTCAGAATTTAAGCTATACCAGAAAAAAGTAATAATGAATCCTTCTCCAAGCTACTGAATTAACTGAGTGAATAAACATTATTTCACTTGTTCTCTTTTTTCCCCAACCCAACCACCAAAAAAATAAAATACTAGTTCTTGTTTTATCCAACATACTGCAAGGATTGTGTTCTTTGGTCTGGAAACCCTAAATTTAATGTTGTTTTTGTTGATTAGGGTCCACTGTATTGACGTATCAGGTTCTCGTTGCAATCTTGTTTAGTTTGAAGAGCACATCACACTCCACTTGGGTTAAATATGAGAAATGGAAGTGAAACAAGCTTTTTTTTTTTTTCAGCTTTCTGTTGATGGAGATGATAAAAAAATAAAAAAATAGAAAAATTTTAAAAGATTACTTCTTTTGAAAATTTTGTGATTTTGGCTGGGGATGGTCATAACTCTTTTATTATAACTTTCTGTGTTGTGAAAAGAATAGTAATTATTTTTAAGAGAGCTTTTCCACCTAAGTGTGATTTCTATGCTTAAAATAAATCATCAGAAAATTTGCTTATTTTTATCAAAACTACTAGTAATATTTATTCTTTATTTTCTCTGCTAACAAATAAGACTGAATTTAACGTCGTAAATGAATATTACATCTAAATATAAGCTTTAAAATCAGATACACATAATTAATAGAGAGTAGAGATGTCTGTCAAAGTTGTATTAAAAAAGTTCTTAAAGTTCATTATAAATTTTTTATGTGATACTGACTGCTCACCTTGAGAAAGACTCATTTTCCTGATTTATTGTGCTATTGTGTAACTTGTATTAACCTACACTGTTGTGCAACCTTCATTTTGTGCAATGTTTGTATAGTATTAAAGTCAAAGCATGTAAGAGATACAAAATAAGTCAAATTAAGAAATCTTCTATTTTGACGTTTATTCTCATTGCTTCAACAAACCTTACTCTATGTTTAAACTGACCAATGATATATTTAAATTAGGATTTGAGGTCACTTATTCCATACTAGCGACTTCAGGATACACTAAAAAATTCCAAAGTAATGTTCAATTGAATTATGCAGGAAAATAACTAATGTTTGTGCTTTGTTCTCCTTGAAAGTAAGCAGGTTAAAGCAAATGCAATCTAGAAGGGATGAGGAAGAGAGTGAACAGGAACTCTTACAAACTCAACTTTTTCACCAAATCCCTATGTCTCAGAAGAAATTTCTCTATTCCTTGTGTATGTTTTAATATCCTATTGACTTTCTTTGCCTATGGATTTTTGGAAGAATAACAGCAGGCTTTTGTTCTCTCATCACACTGGGGGCAAAAGCTGTGAATGCTTTTTCATGGAAAATATGACTGAAAAAATCTTAGAAAACAGTGAAACTATAAACAGAAGTGTATAGAAACGCAAAATTTTTAAAATAATAATTATATAATTTTCTATCAGTATCTAAAGCACTGGTTCAGAGTTCCTTTTCAAAGACTGATAAAAAACGTGAACATAAACCACTGCTTGTATTCATTTGCTCTGTATCAGCCCCGTGTTATTCAGGTTACACAGTGAAGTGCTTCAAAGTTAACACAAGGTATGACTCCCTGTCACTGCACATTGTCCAAGGACAATCAACAATTCCCTATGAAAAATCATAGTATGCCAAGTAACTAAAGGCTATACCACCAAGCATTCAGGAAAAGGGTGGCTTGAGGACTGCGCAATCAATCTGAATTCTGACATTTCCAAACCCACCTTTCAATTCTCTTCCTTCTCCTGCTATTGCAGTAAAGTGGTACTTCCAGGCAGCTTGATGTGGCTGTGTTATACATTGCTTAGCAGCAGTATAAACCTGGGCTGGGGATGTGCCAGGGTGAATTTGGCATGCAGCCAGTATTTTTTTTCCTGAGGAACAGAACTTAAGAGAAGAGACATTTCATTTCTTTGTAGCTTCAGTCAAATGCGAATGCGATTGCAGAAGAAGAGAAAAACCAGTCTTGTCATCTTCGTGTTGACATTTCACATTTCTTCTCTTCTTGTGGCAAATAGCAGAAATGTGGACATTTTGAAAAACTTCTTTAAATTGGAAAGAATTTTGAATATAAGCTACTATTATAATATTCAGGAAAGGATTTTCTGATCTCAGGTCTTGACACAAAAAAGAATATGCCCTTCACTATTAAAAATAAACTAACAAGTAAAAAAGCATTGAAAACCTGAGAGAAAAAAAGTGCCTTCATTGCCAGTAGATTAAAAGAAGTCTTGTTTGGTCCATCTTTCTGAAAGCACCTCTGTAAAATAGGTTTATTTCTTATGCAAATGTGTAAGGCAAAAAACTCCCATAACCTAAAAGGAAATTTTATGAGGTAAAATTTTTCAGTAGCTTCCTACACATAAATGAGGGACTGCACATTTTTCGGCATGCAAATGGAATTATCTCTGTAAGTTATACATTAGACCCACTCAAAACCCAAATGCATGCACACACACTGGTGATAGCAGAATAGGCCTCCAGCTGCACAGCTTTAATAGAAGGAGATATGGTAGTTCACTACAGGGCTTTGTAACTGCTGTGTAACAGAGAGAGATTTTCACCTGCTGCTATATGGTTGAGCTGTAGTAAGACATAATAAGTGGGAGGGTATTAATATATATAAATATTTACACACGTATAAATCTACAATTTATGCATAGGTTGTTTAAAATACATCAGCAGAGTGATTGTTAAAGCATTATATAACTGCTAAATAGAAGGGGGGGGGAAAGAAGAAATCATAAAATTAAGTGTAGAAAGAAGAAGAAAACCAGCTTACAGAATGTTACATTCCATACAAGACCACAGAAAAACTGTGGTTTTGTGTAGGTTCATATGTTGGACCTGCTTATTTGGTCCTTTGCAAATCCTAAATTGTTTATGCCTTATATGGAAAACGGGAAAGTATGAATAGGCTCCTTTCTCTGACACCACTGGGTGAATACATCCAAACAAAGTTTCAGTTTTCTCTGTTGCTCTGAGAACCATCGTTTAAGGCCTCTGAATACTTGGCTATTGTTACATGTCAACAATCTTAAGAGATCTTTAGTAATACTCAGAGGAGATACTCTGTTGCCTTTTTTTAGAGATTTGATTCAATGCCACAGTAGCCATTGACCCCTTGTTAGACGTTTACAGATTTGAAGGGTTCAGAATGAAAACCACCAGCAATTACAACCTACATTCACTCTGTCCTCAAACAGGAACAAATGTCTCTCCAGTAAGATTTTGAAATGATGTTTTTCTTCTCAACTTCATGCGGAACCACACATCTTTTTGATGATACATAAGTAGGTTTTATATTTTTATGGTTTTCATCTCATATTCCTGTGTCATGGGATTACATGTACTTTCTCTACCAAAATCTAATGTCATTGGTTTTGTTTTCATAGCATTAAGGGAATGGTAAAGAGCAGACTGTGTAGTTCTCACTTCTGCAGTGACCCAGCTCCCTGTGGAGTTATGAAGTTTCCTAGGGATGTTGTGTCTTCCTCATCTCTGGCTACTTCTCCTGGGCTCATTTGAGATGCTTTTTTCATCCTTCTTAATTAAAACAAAAAAAGCACTTCCACTAGCAGGCAGTAAAACGAAATGAGTTTCCTTTAAACAGCGTATGAGGGAAAAAGAGATTTTGCTTTTTCCATTTTTCTTCATTGGCTGGGATCATGTGACAATAAGAAGGTGGTCTTAGAGTGAAGGAAGTGTGTCAAACCTGCATTTAGCAATTAGCTACTGTGCACCTAAGTTGGAAGCTTTCATATTGCAGAGGAGGGAAGATTTAACTTCACATGTCTACGATGTTTTGTTATTAGAAGGTATTTTGCTGTAGGCATACTGATCTATAGAAATTATTCTGTTATGAGTACTAGACTCCCTAGTAGTGAGTAGTCGTGAATTTGTTGTTTAAATTTAAAATTAAAAAGAAAACAAACAAACAAACAAACAAAAACCCAACAAAACAAACAGGAAAAAAAATAAAAACCCACAACATAATATTTTGGGAAAAATAAAATGTTTTTATTGTTTCTTAGCTGTTTTTTTAATTGAAAGTGAAATGCAAGACTTACCTGTGATAATAGTAAAGCTACAAATTACAATCAAAGCTGATCTACAGTTAATATACAATTTTTGTTTGTGTGTAGCAAGTAACACTGATAGCCTAATGTACTAAATAACACAAAATGAACATTAAATGAATATTAAATTAAATAAGATACAGAGAATACACTGAATGAGTTTGAAGGTTTTTCTTCAAAGCTTTCACCAAAATGGTGTTTCTGGGGGTTATATGACCCTCTTTTCTGGCCTCTGTTAAAGTCGAGAAGGTAAACCAGCAACTGGTCTGATTATAATGGAAGAGGGTGTTGAATTTGCCACTTGATTTCTACTTAGGAGGCTTTCTGCTGTGACTTTCCTTAATACTCTTAATGTGACCAGTCAGAAATGGAAGCATAAAGCTATACAGAATTAATTAGGATGCTTTCAATGTAATGTAATCTCATTGTTAAAATTATTATGTCACCAGCATCTAGGGTTGCTTTATTACTAGACTCTGAAAACATCACCTACAATCTCATACTTGCTATTAATATTTGTTTATTGAATTCTGAGGAAAGATCATGAGGGATGTAATTCAAAAACCTTGTTTTAGGTTCCTCTTCTTTGTAATCTTGGCAGATGCCTAGGCTTCATCACCATGCTGTTGTCATTTCAAACAGGCATAACCTTCACAGAGGATGACAGAGATATGTTATTTGTTGTAAACTTCTGCAGTATTTTTAAAATTAACAATCTGGGGAGTATAAAAAAGTATTAATTTTTTAATTAATAAGTATTTCCCACATAAAAATGCCTTCCAGAAAAGGAGCAAGTCAAGAAAGTACTGGTCTTAGAGCACAAATTGGAGATTCATAGGAGAAGGAAAAATTTCTCAGTTTTCAATAAATATAATAGCTACTGGAAATCATATAACAGTTGCAATTATCTCACCCTTGAAATGAATAATAATTCTTGTTCCTGATTAATATAGTCTGTCATATTTAAAAAGTAAAGCCTGAATCATCTCTAGGAAAGAAAGAAAGAAAGAAAGAAAAATAGAAAGAAAGAAAGAAAGAAAGAAAGAAAGAAAGAAAGAAAGAAAGAAAGAAAGAAAGAAAGAAAGAAAGAAAGAAAGAAAGAAAGAAAGAAAAAAAGAAAAAAAGAAAGAAAGAAAGAAAGAAACAAACAAACAAAGAAAGAAAGAAAGAAAGAAAAAGAAAAGAAAGAAGAACAAAGAAAGAAAGAAAAAATACAGGCAGCAAAAAACAAATACTAACATCACCTTTTAATAAAAGATGATAGGGAAGTAATAGCATATCTGACAGTCACAAATGGTCAACTCAGAAATTCTTATCAAATCATTGCAGTTGTCTGAAAATACATTAAATTCATTTAGTGCTTCAAACTGTTAGGTTCATGGAAAGTACTCCTTTAAATTTACTGTCTTTGGAACAAAAGAATGAGTTAGGTGCCCAGATCTGTATAAGTAAATTGAAGATATATATAAAAAAAAAAAAGATTACAGTCAAGTAAGTCAGATGCTGATGGATTCCTGGATGATATTTAAACATTCATAAAATGCTTAACTCCATTTTATAGATATACACAAGAGCTTTATTACACTGTTACGGCAGGAAAACAGATAACAGTTCTATTATAAGTTACACTTTGGACCCTACATTTATTTGTGCATGAACACGTCCTTATATGCACATTTAGAGGCAAATGAATGAATGTTAGAGAAGATTTTCTCATTCAGCCTAAAATGTCACAAATGTTTTCAAATGTGATAAGAGAGTAATTTTTCAGAGAAAAATTATTTCATCTGAAAAGCCTTTTTTGAACTGTTTGACCTAGAAAAATTTTCGTGAATACCATTTTTTTTTTGAAAATAATGTCTATCCAGCTTCTATTTTCTCAAGCTGCAGCATCAGCTGCTCTATACAGAAAAAAAAATGCATTCACTACAATAAAATAGTACTAAATATTAACCTTAAAAGATTAAGTACTGGCAATTTGCTTTGTGCATAATGCCTCTATTACTTCTAAAGAGTTACAGAAAGTCAGTGTTGTTAATATTGAACCATTCTGCAAAGGTATTCAGGTAAGATTAAACTGTGAAATCATAAACGTGTGATTGAAGATAAGTAGGGGAATTTTTATGTTTTATACCATGCATTCCCTAAAGGGGTGCCCACAGCCTATTCTACCCAATATTGTAAGCAATGAAGGATGAGGAATGATGACTTGGTTACACATTAAAAACAGCCACACAACACAACGCTCCAGTTCCAGTGGAAAAGCACATGGCTGTGAAGACTGAAATAGATTTTTCCTCCTGCCACTCCCCACCTGCCCACGCAAAGGAACCAAGCTGGAATTGCTGGGGTTATGCAGTAGAAGATGTGAAGATGTGAATGTCAGACCAGGGAAAATGCAGACTGCAGCCATGATTTTTGCAGACTAACAAATTGATGCTGTGTTTCTCTCTGGATTCAAAGGTACAGTCATGTTAAGGGTTATCATCATCATCATGGCTTAAGGGTTATAAATATGAAATATAATCCCCAGCTCTTGGACTACTCCCAAAAGATCATGCAAGTTAGACCTCCTCACGAGCTCATACTTCTGTTTGGGACTCTGTGAGTCTCAGTCCTGTCCTGTGAAAGTTGCAGGTATTGACAGTAACTGCAGAATATTTCTTCAGATGGAACAACCACTTCCTAGTGTCAGTCCAGATACACCCACATAACAGTGGAATATGCACCAGTTTGGGGTATGGTGTATCCAGGATGTTCTCAGAAGACCAAAGGTTTACAAAACTGTGGGTTTGTACGCTCTTCTGGAGGACATGTCTCGTTAAGTTCTCTAAAAATTCAGTACATTTTTTTGTAAAGTAAATAATGTGAGGTATTATGCTGAAGCAGTGGGATTGTGGCAGTTACCTCCTCTGCTACCATTAATAATACTAAATCCTGAAATGTCTGATATCCATAAGGGCCACTATTTGAACTAGTGAAGGCTGTGAATGTGTGGAAAAGATATGCATTCAGATGCCTTTCTCAGCTGCAGAGGCTGCTCAGTGTGAAGGTGGTGCACTGTCAGTGCAGCTCAATTTTATGAACAAATGCAATGAACTCCAGACTGCTAGGAATTTGTGATTTTTCTTCTCTATTGGATGTTTTGACCTCAGTAACTATATGTCACCTGCTCTCTCCTACAACACCTGGACATAAGAAACTCACACTGTGTATAATTCAGAGCGTGATCATGAGGACTGGCTGGAAGATAACAGCAAAGCTGAATACGAGACAGATGAACTTTATTTGCCTTCCCTTACTGATAGGATGAATCACAGTCGTTGTTCTTTCCCTGACATCAGTTTTCACAGAATTTCTTAGCTGCTACACACCCTTTTTTTTTTCATTCCCACAAGACTGGGTAGACTGCTAAGCTGTGTCATGCTTCACAGGGATCCTGTGTATGTTGTCAAGGATGGTTGTACTTAGACAAGTTTCCCAATATCTTCCTGCACATCCAAAGCTTTCCTTCCTAACTCTTGTTAATTTGCTTTTCTCAAATCTCCACGCAAGCAACTCCCTGATGGTCTACAGAATACAAGAGGAGGTACATGTTTCTGCTTGGGTATTTTGGAGCAATATAGGTGGAAGCTGGATATTAAAACACCACAGCTCCTGCAGCTTAAGGATAGGCTCATTCACAGCTGTAGTAATGGAATACATTAGTTTGCATATGATCACTAAGAGTCAGCTTTCCTAATAGACAAAATCTAAGGCTAAAAGAACACAGTTTCCTTAAACCATGGAGTTGTTACAATAACACAAAAATACAGAAAAAGAATAAGGCAACAAAATGTCTGATGTAGGCTATATTTAGCAATAGTCACATTTTATTCCTCAGCATTTTGGCTAGATTCCACAACTGTTTTGGTCAGGTCAAGCTGGAATCTCCTTTGAATTTTAGGTAGATCTCTCTTCCTTTATTTTCTCAGGCTCTTGCTGTCTTCTTCTCTCAAGAAATGGTTAAGAAGGGAGGGAATGATAGGTCAACTACAACACAAAACTATGCCAAGCTTGACTGTCCTAACTTTCACTTGTGTTTTGGAAGACTTTGCTTCCTGGTTTGTGAAATTTGACACTGAGACACTATTCTGTTACAGACAGTCTCTTTTCTCCACATTCTTAAGGTTCTTTATTTAACATTTCTATCTTACTTCTTCATTATCACATTCTTGGGTTTAGGCTGTTTTTTTC
This sequence comes from Pipra filicauda, assembly GCF_003945595.2. Taxonomy (NCBI): domain Eukaryota; kingdom Metazoa; phylum Chordata; class Aves; order Passeriformes; family Pipridae; genus Pipra; species Pipra filicauda. The sequence goes on along the minus strand of NW_024104776.1, from coordinate 2,048,226 downwards.
CTTGTGCATATTTCCAGAGACATATTCATAACAGAAGAAATATAAAGTGAACAGATCTCTTTTCTACATTCATTCTCTTTCTCAATATCACATGGTTAATTTGCAATGGAATCTATCTTTTTTAAGACTCTATCACAATACCGGAATTAAAGGCTACCTGAGAGGGTGGAATTGGTGGACTAACAGATAGGTCAATCAAATACAATAATTTCCCAGTGGGAGGGGAGGAAGTTGTAGGAGTAGAATATGCTTAGAATGTATTTGATAGGTTTTGTTCCACTATAGTTCTTTTCATTAACAAAATATAACTCTGATAATTTATAGACAAAAACCCCATACAAAATATGAGAAAGGTACTAAATAGGTAGAATGTCTTTTAGTACAGGACTTCCCATGGTAGACACAGTTGAAAACTTGGATGAATCAGAATTCAAGTTTGTCTTAAAGCTTAAGTGCACTTAGCTAAGTTTCAGCCTTTGAGTCTTTAAAGATAATCATAATGGAAAAGAATACTTTTTACACAATATGGGATATCATTCCCTAAAAGTTTTCCTGCAGCTGTTTCTGAAGATTGTTGGAATATTGTAGGTAAAATGCCAAACACATTTTTTTAAATAAAACACTTCTGTGGTATTTACCATGTTTCATGTTTAGAAATTGGCAGAAGCCAGTCAGGAAATTAATGTCTTTATAGCTATATTTGCTTGCAAAGGGATTAAGTTTAATGGGTTCTCTAAGATATAGCTGCCTTAATTTGAAACATTATTTCCCAACAAGCAGAAGCATAGTACCTTACTCTTGGATGCTGCCCTTCATAGTCAAATATATCAGTCTAGGCCCTTTATGATAAAGTCAGTATACAAATTCTTCTAATACAACTGCTGCAGGGCATTGTTCTCCAAAAGCAGATCGAGGCAGACATCTGGGGAAAGTAGTGCCTCTAGCTGGTGTGGTTATCACCGAGAGAACACACCTGTGAAGACAAAGTTAGTTTGACAGCACAGTTACAGGGGCCCCAACCATGCCCATAGTACTTCTTGGTTTGGGGCAAAGACCAAAAAGCATAAATTATGATTTGTGTCAAAAGTCAGAGTCTCAGAGGAGCAGAGATTTCACTCTCACTAGCTGTCTGATAGAAAAACAGAGGCAACAATATTGCCTTTTTTGATTTCCAAAGCCAGACTAAATCAGCTATATCACCACATAAACCAGGAGATAACACTTTTTTAAATTTACCCTTCTGACACAGGCCAGGAGGAATAGGGTAAGATATAAGCCTATATGTCTATCCCATATTTGGGGGAAAAAAGAATATGTACTATGGATCTGGATAGAAAGCCAGTAATAAATATGCATGTGGTTTCACGCAGGAACTAATGGCTTTGCTTTTTACAATACCAATGGAAAAAAATAGTTTTTTAATATTGTCTATCTAGATGATTTGTATTTCACACTAGTTCACAAAGGACTCTGGTTAGTATGTGATTTATGGTTGGAACAAAATAATTATCTGAAGCTTAGCTGAAGGTAGGCTTTCAGCACATTAATAATACATTAGCTAATGTTTCTTTTTTGGCATTGCCTATGCAAATTTCTATTATCATAATAAAAATGACTGTTTATTTTAACAGCTTCAGATGAGAACACGTATTTTATCTGATGTCTTGATTAAATACTAACTGCCAGTTCCCAAATAAACTTTTAACCAGAGTTTTTCTTTTAGTCTCAGCTGGTATTTGGTCAGTAAAGTAAAGGGAGAAACAGCTCGCTTTGCTAAAAACTGAGAGGAGCTCTCTGTGGTCCTCTTTGGCAAGTGTGGTGAAAGTTCATCCTGGTTGGAAACTTCAAACACTGATAGCTGTCACAGGAAAATCACTCATGACTGTGAATCATATAAAGTCAGATTTAAAACATATACTGCCTAAATTTGTTCACTTTGTTGAGCAAGCATAGGTGAAGATAATTTCATTCAAATAATTACTTTCTGACAAATGGCAATACATATTGTCTGTCCAAAATAGTATTAGATTTGATTGCATTTAGGTAGATGAGAAATTAACTTCTCTGCTTGAAATAATTTGTGACTTGATTACCTGTTGAATATTTCCCTTTCCAAGCTATGATTTCACACCAACAGGCATATTAGAAACCATATTTTAGAAAATATATAAGGCATTAGTCATGGCAAGGTATTCTTCAGATGGGATCATACTATGTCTTCCCTGCCACTGCCCATTGAGTTTGTCCCTGTTGAGTTTCTGAGAACATTTGACTTACTGAGATTTCTGAACAGAAATAGTATAAAACATTTGGGGTAACTGCTTTGGGGAATCTTCCTTCATAAGTTATGACTTTCTCAGCAAATACAATATATATGTCTTACAAGAGTATTTTTGTGGGGAAGTAACAAGACAGTTTGTCTGCATTCCTGTGATTCAGAGTGGCCTTGCTATGTATTTGTGTCTCAAGCTGCCCATGGGACCCCTATGCAAATGAATATTTGATTATTTTGGCTGATGCTATCCAAAGCAGCTGAAAATAAATACCAGTCTGATCATTTTATAAGCTCAGGCTGGCTAATTTACACTCTGTAGAATGTAAAATAAAATGCTTTGTATTTTACACATATTTTGCTTATCTCTTGTTACATTTTTTTCCATAAAAAAATAAATAATAACAATGCCATTTGTACCTGGATATTAAAGAAAGATAAAAGAACAACAATAAACAATTGGAGAAAAATTTGTTGAAAAATACTAATATATATATAATTATTATAAATCAAACCCATTTTCCATGCATGTTATATGATAAAACTATACTAAAACATCATACTCAAGAATAAATGGCTGATTAACTTTGGAAATATAGCACCGTCTTCAATTTCATTGGCAGAAAATTTTGCACAGTAGAGTTCTGACAACAAGACATGAATGTTAGGGAGGTGACACAAGTTCTGCTTGTTACCTCTTACTGCAGAGATTGGAAAACTAAAATTTGCCCAGGAGTGTTGTGTGTTCTGAAACTGCTGCTCTCTTTGAATGATATACAGAACAATTTTTTTAAAAAATAGCATTAGTTCTATCTCAATTTGAGTACATATCAATTTTTTCTCAGATCCTACAAACCACTTTTTGTGTAGCTGAGAGGTGGTGAAGAGGGAGCAGGAATTACATGTGAAAACAGCTCTACAAACTTACAAATCTTTCAGGGTTAATCTGTAAGGGAAATGTCTTTTTGTCAGTTAATTGAATAGGATTATGTACTTTTCTGGTTGGCAATTGAAAGGAAATGTTCCTTTCCTTTTTGATCCTTCAAGAGCTTTCTGTAGTTTAAATAATTGTTAGTCTCATTTTGAACAAAACTTTTGTTTAATATGTTGTAAAGTGTCTTGAAAGAATTCTTTTGTAGGTATATCTCAGTTTTCTCCCTAAAATTACTGAATATTCTGATTTTACATATCAATAAAACAGAAATTAAGGAAGAAATCATATTCTATCCAAAGTAGGAATTCAAGCTCATACTATCCTTTTGACATTTCACTAGAAATACCAAGGAAACAACAATAAGCTAAGTATTTTTATCTATTCCTTTTTATGATCTTATCTTTTATTAAAAAATTGCACAATTACATAGAAGTTTTTGCTTGGATAAAAATAATACAGACCCTTACTCCAATAAAAATAATGCAGACTCTTGCTCTGAAATTTGTATAATTGGGAACTGAGTTGCTAGAATATAAAAGTGTAGGTAAATATTCATCTGCTTCACCAATTACTATGTGACTAAGGTAAAGAAATTCAGAACAAAGTAAATAATAAGGGTTATTCTATGGAAAGAGAGCAATAAGAGTGTATTTTTTCACACTCGTTAGACGTGGATACAAAGCTAAAAGCAGTCAATGAAGATGCAAGAGTCTTTAGAGCATAATATTAAGATTCTGTTTTGTTATTTTTAAATGGAACACTATACCTAGTTGATGGTGGGGTAGCAAAAATACTTTAGTACCCAGTTGTACCCTTCAGGTACTGGAAGACCTGACACTGGAAGACCAGGTCACCCTGAAGCCTTCTCCAGGCTGAACAATCCCAGCTGTCTCAGCCTTTCCTCAAAGGAGAGATTTTCCATCCCTCTGATCATCTTTGTTGCCCTCCTGTGGACCCAGTGCAACCAGTCCATGTCTTTCTTATACTAAGGGCTCCAGAGCTGGATGCAGTAGTCTAGGTAATTATAGAGAGTAAAGTTAGGCTTCATCCAAGCACTGTAATAATTTTTCTAGATTGTATCTTTCCTATTTGATGCAAGACTTTTCTCCAATATTGTCTATTGATTTTGAAAGTCTGAAATAAATCTGCCAAACTTTCAACTAGAGAATTATGTTTCATTGCCCCAGTCTACAGCACACTGCACACTGCAAATTCCTATTTCATAGAACTTCAGGGCAATGGTGCAGTAGAATGTAGATATCTAGGAAAAGAGCTCATGAAGCTTTCATTAAGCTTATCATACCAATCAAACTTTTTTTATTGAAAGCATTTATGAAGTAGAATTTTATGTAACAACAGTAATGCACTATCTTGTCAATCCCATATATTTACAGTTTATTGAGCAGCCAAGGTTGATTCTTGTCCATCCCTATTTTACATGTAACTAAAGCAGACACAAACAATTCCCTGTTTGTTTTTGTTTGGTTTGCTTTGGTTTGTGTTTGGTTGTTTGGTTTGGTTTGTTGTGTTGTTTTGGTTTTTGTTTTTGGTTGGTTTTTTTTCCTTCCTAATCTCTCCTAAATTTTATCTGTTTTCCTCAGAAGTCATTCTTTTGCTAGATCGACCTCAGTGAACAGTAGTTAAAAGACATGGTCATCACTGTGGAGGGCACAGAATGCCTATGTGTGACACCTTATTTTTTAACTTCAGGTGGACTTTTTTCCTTTCTTTCTTTTTTTTCCCTCCCCACTTCTGTTAATATGTTTGTTTCATTAAGTTTGTTAAATTAACACAAGAGTTCAGTGTTTGCTGGCGGGCTACTACGCGGTTTCCTGAACACATGAGGCGGAAAGATGCCCTCCCGGACCGTGTTTCCAAAGGGATCTGCCGCACGAGCCGGGGATGCCGCGGCCGCGACCATCTGCCAGCCTGGAGAAAAGTAGGTAAACCCACTCGGCCGAGGCCGAGGAGGGCATGTGGCCGCCGCCCGGTGTCACGCCCGGGGTCGCGGAGCTCTCCTGGCACCAGGAGACCCGCGCCACCCACCCTGGGTCCCCGTCCCCCGGCGGCGGGAGGGTGCGCGCTGGGGGCGGGCTCCGCGGCCGCGGCGCCGGGGGCGGTGTCCCCGCTCCGCCCCGCCCCGCCCACCGCCCCGCCCGCCCCCGGCCGTAGGCGCGGGCAGCCGCGAAGCCACCGCCGGGCGGAGCGGAGCGGAGCGGGGCCGGCGGCCGGGGCGGCGGCGGGGCGGGGGCAGCGAGGGGCCAGCGGGGGAGCGGAGCGGCCGCCACCGCCCCCCGGGGCGGTGCCGGGTGAAGCGGAGCCGGGCGGCCGCGGGAGCGGCGCGGAGCGGGCGGAGCGGAGCGCGGCGGCTGCCGCTGCCTGGATGCCAGAAGCGCCTCTGGAGCCAGTGGCCGGCGGCACCCGGGAGGGCCCGGGGGAGGAGGAGAAGGAGGAGGCGGCGGCGGTGGAGGAGGAGGAGGACTCCGGGCGCGGAGGGGAGGAAGCAGGCAGCGCTGACCATGGCCTCCAACTTTAACGATATAGTCAAACAGGGCTACGTGAAAATCCGCAGCAGGAAGCTGGGGGTGAGTGAGTTCTCTCTTCGCCGGCCCTGTCCGGGGTGGGGGCGAGGCGCTGGCGGCCGCCTCGCCGGCCTGGGGGGCGGCAGTGCCCCGGGCCGGGGCTGCCAGCGCGGGGCGCGGCGACCTGCTGCTGCTGCTGCTGCTGCCGCTGCTGCTGCCGCTGCTGCCGCTGCTGCTGCTACCGCTGCTGCCGCTGCTGCCGCCGCCGCTGGGGCTCGGACTTTGCTCCCATCTCCGTAGGGGTCGGTGGGGATGCGCTGCCATTGCTCTCGGAGAGAGCCGGTCGCTCCTGTCTCCAGGAAGGCGCCGCTCCTCCCTTCTGTCTCAGCGTTCGCCTGCCAGGGTCACTGTCCGCTAAAAGCTGCGTCCCGTTCCCTCGTCCTCCTCGGGCCGAGGATAACACCCCACTTGGGCGTCCCTGCCTCTCCCGCTTCCCCCCCCACCGCCGTCCCCCGTCCCTCGCCCTACTGCCTCCGACGGGGGCTTGGGCGGGGAGAGGAAGGCGCAGGCAGGATCTGTAAAAAACTTTGTGCAGAGATTCTCCTTCCCTCTCTCCCTCCCTCTCCCATTTTGGGAGAGGGATGTCTTCAGTCAGGGCAGGGTCTGAAAACACTGGAGGCTGGTACCAGAGCAGCCCAACAGTAACTGAGAAAAGCGGGCGTGGAGATGTGGGGATGCTCGTGCCCCAGGGCATAGAGGACTGGGCAATGGGAGCCTGCAGCGGGCCGGGGGCGGGCGGGGAGGGGAGGTGGGTGACAGCCTTATGGACCGAAAGGCAGATGCAGAGTCTGACAGTGATAAAAACTAGGGGCGGTCCCTTAGGTGAGCGTGGCTGGTCTCAGTACACACCGGGGTGCTCAGCGACACAGTGTTATCGAATTGGCCAAGTGCACTTTCCCTGAGGGGGTACAGCAAACCTTGAAAAGGCAGTGAAGTTGGAACAGAGTGTGTATAAGGGTCAGGATTTTCTAAACTTCAGTCGGTACCGGGAATCATCAGTTTGGGCATTCTCCTTACCCTTTGTGTAAGAACGAGAAGGCTCGCTGGTTTGCACAGCTAGCAATGTTACCAGTGATCCCAAAAGATCCTGTTGGCTCGAGACTAAACCCGACTAGGGCTGAGAGGAGGTCTGGAGTTCTTTGAGTTCATGCTTCATTTTTTGTTTAGACGTGCAGAAAAGTGAAGGGTCTCTACCTGCTCTCCCTTCCAGGAGAGCCTCTCTTCCTGCTTCCCCTGAAACCTAATAGAGCAGGGACCATGTGAAATCTGCCCTCCTCCAAGTCATGATCTTTGAGCTTATCACAATGCTAATATTTATCTCCTCCTCCTTCTCTCCCCTTTTCCCTTCCCCCAGATGCTGTGCTTTGCTTGCAGACACATTGTGCAGGATGGTAGGACAATAATCAGAAATTGACCTTTGGAGCACTTTGGTACCTTGGCAGGGCTGTTAATGCCAAAAGAGCACAGGAAAGTTTGGTCCAAGCCCTTAATTGCCCCAAGTCCAAATGTATGAGAGATGATGTAAATCCAAAGAGAATGGATGCTCTTATTAATGATTTTGCAACCTCAAAGTCACTCTGTGCATCAGTAAAGCATTAGTCTTATCTGAAAGAGCAATTTCTAAGCCCTAGTTTGTTTCTGGCAGTCCTCTGCTTAACCTTTGCTCATCAGTTTTTCCCCAGCTCAGCAGTGTTACTAGATGGGCCCAACACAAAGCAGAGGGATGATGGTATTGCATTGCCTTGATGTTAGTAGTTGGAATCAGAGTTAATCTGTTTGATTTGCAAATCTGTATAGGAAAGTATCTCAGTGTCCTTTAAGTGTGAACTTATGTATATGCATATGTTTATGTATGCAAATACTTTTATATACCTATGTGTGTGGCATATATGCAACAAATGTAGAGTTCATATCACAGTAATCTTGGTCGATACTTGCTGACTTGTGTAAAAAAATTTATGAAGGTGGTATTTCATTGCAATATATCTTAAGTAGCTTGAATATTTTGTTTTGAAGATGTTAATCTGATTTTTTGAGGGGGACACGTATAAATGCTTTTTTTTGTGTGGATATTATTCATGGTCCTAATGTTATCATACTTCTACACTAAGCAGAAGGGAAATAGTTCATACAGTGTCTACGGAGGATTTTCTCCTACTGAAGTGGTTTATGAGGGTGACAATTCAGACTATACAGCCTCAGGCAGGTGGTAGTATAAGCTTAAATATGACATATGGAAATGCAAATCTGAATAAATCTATTAAATACAATGTAAAATGGATTATATTTTATAGAAAATAGCATCAAAATTCAAATGAGTGTGATGGTTGAAAGGTATGAATATGTGTGGATATATCCATAGCTAATTGGATTCTTGTGACTGAATATCTAAATTAATGCAATTTTTGTTCACCAAGTGAAACATTAAAGGTTTGTATTTTTTCCCTTTATGTCTGTCTCCAAGTCCAAATGTTAATGAATTACACTAGAGCTGTCATAATGTAGGTGAATACATCAATTTTCAGGGATATAAATGTCTGGTGGTGAATGAATATTTTTAACCTCCAAAAAATATTGAAAGGAGGGAAGAGAGTTATGGGTTCTGAAAACTAAGACTAAGATAATTTTTAAATATGTCAATAGGATTTTATCTCTTGCTGGTTATGTTACATTCCTATACACTGGAACTTACTGGCATGGGGTTTTTTGGTCATAACAGTCTACATTCTTTGAATATTTCAAAGTCTCCCAAGAAGTAGATTGATTAGAACTTGGAGAACTGAGGTGACTAATACCGATTTTAGTGCTAGACTTGGGCAATAAAACTAATTCTAACCTTTGGGCTGGTAGCCAATTCATTACAGAAATTCTTCCAATGCAACTTTTATTCTGTCTTGTTCTGTGACTGAGGGAGCCCTGGCTGGGAATCAAATAGAAGATAGTTCAATAGTGTATTTTCATTTTATTGAAAAAACTCCACAGCAACAAGCTTTGATTTGTGCTGAACTTTCTGATAGAATTTGGTTTTCCAAGAACCTAATTTTCAAAAACTCAAGTAGTAAATCTTCATCTAATTGTAAAATAGAAAGTATTTTTTTTTTAAAGAGGTATAACATGTTTTCTTCTGACTTCTTATGGCTGTCTTGCGTTAAGTACTTGTAACCCTGTCTGCCTACTGCCCACATACCTGCAAATTGTGTTCATAGTGTGCGTGAGGATTGTCTCCAGTCATGGAGGATGGACAAACATCCATTCTGAACTGTGCAGTCAGGACTTGGAGCTGTTTTTCCATCATACTGTTCAGAAGGCTGATTTGAAGACAAAGATGAAGCCTAAATCTTGATGGAAATACATGGCAAGAAGTACTGTGAGAATTTACCCTTTTTGTTTACTGGTACCTGATCATTAAGATTTTTTTGCCCGCTTTTCACCTTATCCTTAATTGCTCATTTACTGTTGGATTTACATCTTAATGGATTTCTGTATATTTTCTGGCAGTCCAGTATTTTCAAGTCGACCTCATTGTTCTGATACCTTTAAGTTGTTAAAGTAGCTTCTTTTGTTGTAAGATCAGATAGTCAGCTGTGGAGCTTTACCAGCCTCTCTCTTGTTGGATTCTGACATCTGGGAATATCATGGTTTCTGCCATAGAGATATCAGGCCACGAAGAGACATCCAGCCAGTTAGACCACTTAGCCTATCTCCTTTTGTTAAGTGTGAACCGTACATGAAACTTTTCTCTGGTGCCTTGAAATTTTAAATATATATTAAAGGCTATGTAATAGACAAGCTCACTTGTATATATGACATCTTCATTGAGGTATCACAGTATCTTTGAAACTTAGAAACTGTAGTCAGTGAGGTTGACATATAATTAAAATATCTTTATAAAATCTGTTTCCCTGCAGCCTAAATATGCCTTTCTTTTCAGTGCCCTGGCATTCCTGCACTGTTTGATATTTTGCTTTTCTCTAATGCTACATAAAGGAAATACCTCATTCTTGCAGCCATTACATTTGACCTGTGCAACCCTCCTTTGAAATAAATTTGATTGTAATGTGTTGTGCTGTTCAGATCAGAATAGGTCATTTGTGTAGCGTGGAACAGGACTGTGCTGCCTTTGTTCTTTTGGAATCTTTCATACTTGTGTCACATTAAAATTCATATGACACAATTTTATACTGCACTGGCTGTGCTTATAGGCTGAAACATTGTTGTAGCAGATTGGAATCCCTTTGTTGCCTCCTAATAAACTAAGCTGGGAGTATTTCATGCCTTGTTGAAGTGCTGTTTCTTAGAAGAAAAACAATTTGATGTTGCATTAGGAAGTCTAATTAAAAATGAGCATTGTGTCACTTCGATAGTCTTGTTTTGACCCATATCAACCTTCGAAGTCATAATCTTATTGTTTGTTTGTTTCTGTCTTTTTTTTTGGTCACGCCTTGGCCACAGAACAAAAGAATCCTGTCTAATGGAAATTTTCACTCAGTTGATGAATAATTACTGATTTTTCTGTGATTCCACATACTAAGTAGAATTATTTTCTGAGTGGTTTAGTTTACACTCTAATATAGCTATCCAAAGAGAAAATTGTATCTGCCACTCAGTCTTGATTGAACAATAAGTAGCAGGTTTCTCTTAGTCACCAAATGAGAAGTTTTACCATATAAACCCCCCTATTTTTAACCATACTTTTAGGTCATTACAGGTACCTTTTGTGGAAATGAACATCGTGTTTCTCCTTCTGCTGTTAACCCTGTCTTCAATCAATCAGCACTAACAATACTATGAATACAAGTGTCTGATTGCAACTTGGTTCCTCTTGAAAAAATGCAGTATGTGTCTTACAAAATCCTAACATTTAATTGATATCGTGTGGATACTTATGGTGAAGAAAGCAAAGGGACCTGCAAAATGTCCTGGGTTTGAGATTACATTTGATTGATTGTACTGACTCTGCAAGTGGGTCATGATGAATACAGAGGGCAAAGTAAAGGTTCTTCTGTTTCTTCGAGTTGCCATAGCATATTCTAAGAAACAAACAAACACATGAAGAAGTACAAGCAAGTTGTGTGGCCTGGAGTGGATATCCTTTCTGTAGATTATTTTATATTATTATCTGTGGGAAATCTGCTCAGCCTGTTTGAAAGCACTGAGATTGCCTTTTATATAACCGCATCCTGACCGATGATATAAACTATGAATTACATCTTGGAGCATGAAAATATTTTGAATGAAACTGTAAAACCTTAATTTTGGTTTATAATGTATCTATTTATAATGTATCTATTTTAATTTTTATAAAGCTCTAGATGGACAGGATTTAGGTTCCAGATTCCTTCCACATAAAGGAGTTTCTTTTTCATGATAGTTCATGGTAGTTCAGCCTGAGATACGGAATTAAAAGGATTTCACTGGGATCCATTAAAGCAGCTGGTTACATTCACTACATTATACTGAAAGTATCATTTAAAATACCAATAATTACTGCTTTCAGTACTTCTTGCCAAGTCACATGAATGGATTTGAAGAATTAAAAGGAAAATATGTGGATTTCCAATTTAGTCGTTATGGAAAGAATAATCATTTTTAGCTTCTGACCAGTTATTATTGATTAAGCATTGTACAGGAAATTGAAAGAAATATCTTGCAGCCATGGTAAGCAAGGACAAAAAGTCCGACAACTTTTTATGCTAATGTTTGTGTTTAAAACAACTTGTGAGTCAGGCTTGTGGTAAGCACTTTGGAGTTGCTATGTTTCCCAGTTGATTTTCTTGATGTGCTTTTCCACCTTTTAATTCCCAAGAGGTATGATAGCCAAAGGTTAGTAATTTTGTAATGGATGGCTCTTACTTAAAGAGACAAGTAGTTCTCTTTTGTAGATAGCATATCACATCCATGTTATCAATGTATTATAGATGCTTCTATTTTTACTTTTGTGTGTAATGCCATTAGCCTCAATGAGATTAAACCTTAGCTGTATGAAGAGTACACAAAGAAGTGTTCGTACAGACTCTCTCTCTTTCACTTGCATATTTTGAGATGGTAAAATTTTATTGAGAATTTATTTGTGTCTCCTGTAAGGTGATGGCCTTCTGTTTTTTCATTTAGGAGTCTGTAGTTTTTGTCCTGTGATAGATGTTAAAACCCAATGAAAAGATTCAGTGAAAAGACCCTGAAGTCAGTTTAAGGAACCCATTAACTTTGGTGGCTTTGGTTCAGAGTCCATGTGGGAACATTAACTGCATGCATAGAACATGAATTTCCTTGTTGTAAAATGCCCTTCAAATCCTACTCAAAGGAGTTGTCCTTTCTCATTTCAGTAATTGTGGAAGGAACATTCTCTATGAATCCTTGAAATATACAAGGAATTATTCATGTAATTCCAGTAGTGAGTTTTCTTCCTAGTATTTTAGAAATAATCTCTCTTCGAATCATTCATTCAGATTTTTGCAAGCAGTGCAAAATGCTCTATAGCTGTTGCCTGGCAACAACAAATTCAAGCAACAGCATATGTGAGCTGGTTGTTAGTTATACGTTTATATATGTTACTGTATAGAGAATACATTTTAGATAGGTACTAATGGGACATTTAAAAAAAAAAGCATGCTATGAAATGCTCTTTAAAAAAAAAATCGAGTAAAGGTTTTGGGGTCTACATTACCCTGGAAAGTTTGTCTTTTGTTTTAGGTTGTATGAAAGATCAGTTAGTTGAACAACTTTTCACAAATGTCATGATGTAGTTAATATACTTCTAGGCAGTCTTGGAAAATGTAAAATATTCTCTTTGTTGAAGGTGAGAAATACTTTCATGTGTATGCATTTTGAATTATATCTCTCACTGTTCTTTAAATTAATAATATATTATTTAACCAAAGCATGGGTGTTTTACTGTATACTATATCCTCTCATATCTGCTATGTTTAAAATAATAATTATAAATGTTTCACTGCATTTTGTATTTTTAATCTTTTCAACTTGCAGTGCAGCTCTAAGATTCAAAAATATCCTGGTGTATTAATGTAATGAATCATCGTTTGGTTGAAATTTTTTTTCCAGAGGAAAATACATACTTCAACTCTAAATACTATGAAATTTCTTGAAGAAAGTCAATGAAGAAAAACAAGGAAACCTTTTAATCTTGTGGAGAAAGTTTTTGTACAGTAGGACAAAATTGCAAACTTATTAAAAAAAAGTTGAGCAAGAGTGTGTGCAGTAACTGTATCTTGACACCTGTGTCACATAAATGCTTGCTTTTGATTAATATTTTTTTTATTGTTATCCAGAATACATATCCACACATCACGTCTGAGAAGAAAAATTGTGTGATTGTTCAGACCAGCACTTAAACCACTGTCTCTGAAAACTTGGTACAGGCAATGAGATTTCCAAACACTGAGATTTTCAGCTGGCATCAGACTTAAATCTACTGACTCCAGGAGTACTCTTACGGACTAGGATAGGTCTTGGAAAGCTGAGACTACCACTGAAGGGTTTTGAAGATGAATGTTAATTTTGATGTCTGCTTAGAAATTAAGGGAAAAAATAGTGCAGTCTGTAATCTAGAAATGAAATATACTTCTTTTCAAAAGTGATCTTCACTGCAGATCACTGCAGATCACTGCAGAATCACTGCATAACAGAGAGAGTAATTAGACATTGGAATAGGCTGCCCAGGGAGGTGGTGGATTCACCGTCACTGGAGGTTTTTAAGATGAGACTGGATGTGGCACTTAGTGCCATGGTCTAGTAACTACAGCGGTGTTGGATCAAGGGTTGGACTTGATGATCTTGGAGATCTTTTCCAACCTGATTGATTCTATGATTCTATGAACATAAGTCTTCCAGATTTTGAAGCTTTTTAAAAATTTTAATGTGTGAAACGTCATTGCTGGCACACTTAGAAGTTACAAGACCATGCAAATGGAGCCTTGCAGGAATTACTCTTCACTTCAGATGCGCATAAATTAGGAAGATAATTAATGGAAGTGTGTAAATCTTTTAAAAATTGATCTTCTTTCTCTCTGTTGTTCAGTTGCCAAACTGACTATCATCATCTCTGGCTTATCTGGACTGAACTTTGGAGAGGTTGTATTCATTAATATGTCAGTAAGGAATTAGAAGGACACAGCATTGACTAGACCTGGGGAAAAAATTTGCACACTGTCTGTCTACTGGAGGAATGGCTCTTTGGTGTATTTCTCCTACCTGTTCATTGCAAAAAGAATTAATAGCAAAGTTTAATATTGAAAGGTTTTCACTACTCTAGAACCAAATTAGTAACATCTTTGAGCAGGAAGCTCCTGATACTTCTAATACTCTTTATTGTTTGTCCCTGGATTTTTTTTTTTTTTTAGACACTCTTGCTCTGAGGTTCCCTGCCCTCAGAGTGAATTGGTATATTCTCTTTTGTCATGCAAACGCTTTTTTTCTTGCAAAGAAAAAAGAGTACATGAAGTCTTACAAAATAAGAACACAGAAGAGTTTTCTGAATGAGTAGTCATAATTATTGGTTTTGTACAGTACCTAAAAAGAGGACATTTTATTCTTATAAACTTATATTTATTATAATTACTTTTATTTTTGTTTTTATTTATCAGACTACTTTTAGATAGTATAGTCTTTGATAAAGTAATTACTTCATACAGTAACTGTTATCTAACTCTAGTATGATGTGCGAATGTGAAATAATAAAGTATATGAATAAAAACTAATAATGGAGAAAGCCTTAATTTTAATTGAAGGTGATATACTAATAAACTAGATTAATATGATAATAATAAGGCATACACTATGTATAATATATATGTATATAATAGTATGATAATAATAGCGTCATAACAAGAAAGAGAGAAGGTTGATTTTCCATAGTTGTAACAAGAAGGGTAGTAAAAAAAATGATATTTTACTGATTTTTATTTTGTGTAGTCCTAGTATCTAAAACTATGAAATGTGTTTTGGAGCTTTTTGCACTGTTAATGAAATAACCTCTTTCAAGAAGACAAAAATCTTTGTACTTATATGTTGGAATCTATATGAGAAAAGTTAAATTTTAGTCTTTTTCAGAGATAAAATTTGTAATCTTGAGCACTTGAATTCATTCCAGCCTTATTCTAAATTGTACTAAGCCCACTGTACACTACATAAAATAAATTTGAAGCTGTGTTAAAGCCCCTTATACTGCCAATATAGTGAATGCTCTTAGTGTAAATGGGAAACAGGCTTTCTGTGCTGAACTTTTCTGTTTGTGAAATTAGTATAATCTCTTTTCATCTGCCACTTCTTTATTTTGTCTGTCTCAACTATAAACTCTTGTTAAGTTCTCTGTTAAGATATGTAGGTTGGCTAGTGCTGATTATGGTCAAAGTATTATTAGGTGCTACAATTGTATAGAAAACATTGGAATAATTCAAATTTTATTTTTAGTAATTTGAGTTGCATAACTATGGAATGGCTGAGGTTAAAAAGCACCTCTGGAGGTCACCTGGTCCAACCTCACCACTCAGCCAGATTCACTGTCTATTTTAATGTTGTATGAAGGCTTTTACTTTTGGTTGGAAAATATGTTTCACTGAATTCTTCTATGAATTCTCTTTTTACAGTCAGGATTTGTTCAGGTGTCTGACATATTTAGATTTTTGTATATAAAGAAAATAAATATTTTGCTTTTTTCCCCCAGATCTTCCTGATTGCTCATCAGTTTTCAGTTTTCATCTTAGAAACAAGTGTCACAAATAGGAATGCTAGAAGTCTGAAACTGCTAACTATGATAGGCCTTATGTCTTTTTTGCCTTGAGGCAGAATTGTAGCGCAAAATCTGAAGTGTTGAATGGTAGATATTGAAAATGTTTAAGGTACAGTTATTCAGATCTTATGTGGCAGAATAATTCTGAAAGCTGAATATGGTGCATGAGGTAATTTCGTAACTGCTTGGGTTACTGGTCTGCAATTGTGGATGTAAATTTCTGACCCCCGACATGCAGAAATTAGCCATATTTGTCAAATACATGTTGCATAATACATCAATCCTTATTAAAGGGGGGTGAAGGAAGAGATATTACTGCAACATCTCTTTTCTTCCTCGTGCAGTGCATCACTGGTCAGATTTTGAGAAGATATCAGAGTTTTCTCATCTCCAAATTTTATAAAAGGCATATTCTTCCACAAAAAAAAATTGAAACACCATACTCTGTGTGTGTGTACACCAACACCATTCTGCTAAGCAATACTAATGCTTAGGCTTAAGTTGTGCATTTTACCCATAATATCTTGGAGCTCAGCACGAGGAACATGTATTTGTATGATTCCATAGAGGAAAGTCTGTGGGACTTTGTGCAGGTTATAGAGTGAAACAATTGAGTCCACTTTCAGACTCTCGAGATGACAAAATGCATTTTTTCTTGAGGAAATCTATCTACACAATATGTGAAATAAAAAAGCACTACAGAAGCATTTATTGAAAGGAAACGTCTAAGGTTACAAAAGAAAAAAAAAAAGGGGGAAAAATCAAATTATGAGTTGTCCATTACAGTAATGCTGGTGTGAACATTTCCAGAAGGAGATTTGTAGCAACCAAGATTTTCAGGGTCCTGGTTTCCCTTTAAAAAAAAAATATTTTTTTTTCTGCAGAAAAGAAATCACTTTGAGATCACTAAATGATTGCTATCCTCTTCAGTGGGTCATAGCTCAAAGGAAAAGGTTGAAAATATATTGGATAGCCTTTTCTAATATGATGCATACTGGTTGAAGCTTATGCAATGTCAGCACATTTAGGTAGTAATGTGTTTAATGAAACCCAGTTCCCTCATGATGTTACATTTTTCCAATCATTGAATCATCTGGACTTTTAGGTTTTTTTAATAATAAAAATTCTAATGTAGATCCATCCTAAAGAAAAGTAAGAGAAAGAGTAAAAAATTCTGAGATCTATCTTTCCCTGATAGAACAGAATCTCTGACAGCTTTTATTCCCAATAATGATATGTGATGTATTAAATATATAAATATTAAAAATGTAGCAAAAGGAATACGGACCAAAAGAAAGGAAACAGACTGCTCTAATCTCATGTCACTGCAGAAAAACAGGAATGGAATTATTTTTATGGTCCCAGAGTTCTTAATAAAGAAGAACACTGCAGTTTTTTAAAAGAAAAGTAGATATGTGAATGCAAAGGCTTTATTTCTAGAATATAAGCAACTGCACGTTATAGGACTTGCTCAAGACCCAAAGGCCAAACAGGATATTACCAGATCATGGCCATTTCAAAAGATTTCAGGTTATTTTGAAGAGTTACGTCTGAATGCCTGTAGAGTATTTTCAGACACTTACTAATCATTTGGGATGAAGATAATGCTTACAAATTGTAAAAGGGAGCTCTTTAACTAATGGTAACAGTTTAGCAGCTGGTAGAGAACATTGGTTAAACTACCAGAATTAGGTGTCTGAGGTGCTTTGAAAATGGAAGCCTCACAGTGAAACATAAGGGGGGATCTGCACAGCAACAATGGAATAGATTTAGATGAGATTTATGGGCAATGAGAGGAAAATTTGTACTGGTGGACCTCATAGTATAGTTATTTGAGGACAAATGTTGCTCTAGCAGCTTTTATACAATAATATACTTACAGTGTTTAGATGTATTGCTTTGGGATTTTTTGAACTGAAGGAGAAAATAGAAAAGTAAATGTTACTTGTAAATATTTTTGACATAATTTCGACATGATCATAACATAATGTAGTTTGTGTCCCAAGAGAACCCAGAGGTTAAATACATTTCAAAATGGGTTTGGAGGTGTATTTTCCAGAATTCTTGATGTCAGAAAATAATTTTTGCCTGGATTTTTTTACCTTTCTCCTCTGAAATGACAAATGAGTCATTTCTGCCGTGTTTCTGTATAATGTTATTTTGTGGCTTATAGTAATTTCACCTAAAAAAAAAATATTCAAGGTGAATATATCCTCCACTACAATCTGAACAAAATTAAATTTAAAACTATAGTGAGGTGATGCCTCTTGTTTGATTCCTCAGAATCCTTTTTTTTCCCATCTGTGACTTACCAGAAACATTTCCTAGACCAGGCTGTAGGTGAATATTGATCTTCCAACAGCAAAACTAACACTTTCCTTTCTGGAAAGTTACTAGAAAGAATGATTACCTGTTCTCATTCAAACAAACAGATACACTTCCTAATATACTTAATTGATTTATTTGTACTAATTAAAAGGTGTTGAAATAATGGGCCAAATATCTACATGTCCGTAGAAAAGCATATGAAGAAATACAGTCTCCTTCGGTACAACAGGC
The DNA here is from genome assembly GCF_003945595.2 of Pipra filicauda. Classification (NCBI taxonomy): domain Eukaryota; kingdom Metazoa; phylum Chordata; class Aves; order Passeriformes; family Pipridae; genus Pipra; species Pipra filicauda. The sequence goes on along the minus strand of NW_024104776.1, from coordinate 2,030,134 downwards.
TTTTAAGTCTAGGAAAATGTAAAAAGTTGTAAATTATATTGATTTTCATTGACCTGAGCTTACCCACAGTAGTGCCACAGTGCACTCTCTCTAATGCTTATGAGTGAGCTGAATGCACAATAGATGAACTGAGTTAAACCAGGGGATTTGAAATGAGGAATGCGCTGACACCCTTTGAAATCAACTTTAGAGTGCTATAAAACAAAGCCTAGCTGACTGCGTTGCTGTTAGGATGATCATGACTGAAATAGTGAAAATGGAAGCTCAACCAGCAATACATAATTACCAAGAGATTCTTAATTTTTGTCACTAGTGTTTGTTCATTAAATTAGGCTTTCAATGAATTTATGTACATATACAGAGGAAAGACCTCTGTTAAAGAGGGCCAAATCTGCATTAGGCACATCTGATTGTGCAAGTATCTCTGAAAGTGTGTTTTCAGGTGTCACATGCCAGCCAAAGGGCTCACCATAGCAGTAAATGTTTTGATCAAGTTTCATTCAGTTCTTTGTTACAGCAATTTCATAAAATTCTATCAATTCCAGAAAATGCTATTAAAGACTAAGCTGAACAGTTAAGTTCCTCATCATGAAAATTTTTTGTCTAGGTAAATAAGAAATTTTAGGAATGCATCTCATGTAAATGGGATTTGTTCAGATTTCACATTTCAGCTTTTTTCAGTACCAAGAGGGTTAAAAAACTTAATTTTTGAAACCAAAAATTGAAATGCTTGTGCAATATCAAGACCAGATGCCTTAGGCTTAGGCCTTTAATCCCTGTGCCCTAGTTACACCAATTAAGGTTCATGAAATATAAATTTTGTTACATATGCATCTTGGTTTCTCCTTTTTTCTTCAGTTTCAAAATCAGTGTGAAATATTAATGATCATATTAAATGGACTCTGTTATGTGAATTGCTGTTAATATTGCATTCTAGTTATTCTGACAGATGCAGTGAATGACATTTTCTAACATTTAGCCTTAATGCGTGTTCTCTTGCTGAAAGAAATCTTGACTTTCATACAATGGTTTCTTGTAGGCCTGCCTCTTTATCTGCATTTAAATAAAAAAGATGCTGAAGTTGTGCAGCACTTTGAAAAACCACAGTTTATAATTGTTCATGATTTCTAGTGCTGCAGTGCAAATTAATCATTGTCGAACTGTGCTGGGAAGAATAGAAATGCCTAACAGCATTGTGGTCCCTGCCTGAAAGAGCTTGCATTCCAACATCTGAAATGTTAAAGCTATCCTTCAAAGTCTCTTGGTATTTTTTTTCACTGAAAGATTTCTCTCCATATGAATTTATTGTCCATTTCTGCCATCATGTATATGCAAATGGATTTCTAGAGCTTGACTCTAAGTTCCCTTCTCCCCCCATACTGATGAAGAAATGGTCACTCATGTGGATGAAGTCCCCATCAGATTATTTGTATTGTACAGTTTTTCTGGGGATCAGGGAAAGCACTGATAGAGGAGGATGAGGGTACAAACAGAAGTGGAAAACAATTTTGTTTAGATCGTTCAAAGCTGAAAACAGTAAAAGAATTGCTGTCTGCATAGCAACAGGTATAGCAATGCTGGATTGCATTTCCCTTAAAGAGATAGTAGTTGCTTTGGTATAGATATGAAAGCTCCCAAATGAAAAATTCACAGCCTTCTGGGGGGTTTGTTTTGTTTTTTAAGGCAGAGGCGTATGTCACTGTAAAACAACTATATGTACTTTAATGTGGCCAGAAAAGAGGCACTTAGCTGTTCCACAGCAAAAAGAATGAGTTAATAAACCCGGCGCACAATCTGTCTCTGCTGTAGCTCTTGGCACACAACAACTCTAATTGGTGGAAGCTATTGAGGCCTTAATTGCTGATTTTGCAGTACTGCCATGTTTACTGATAAGGTTTAATGCAAGCTAAAATTTGTTAACTAGAGAGAAACAGTCACACTTGCGTGAAGAGTGTGAGGACAAACAGCAGGCTTTTCTGAAGCACCAACTGACGGTGAGGTATTTCAGCACGTGGCATCATTAAATTTCTCTTTTGAGAGTAAAGAAAGGCCCTTCTTTGAGAAGAAGAGAAGGAAAAACTTTTCTGAGTTATATGTCACACAGCTAGTACTAAGATAAGCCTACAGTTGAAGTGATAGCTGAGAGTTCATCTCACTGATTTACATTGACTCTTTAATATAATTATTTTTTTTCTTCCTGGAGAAGGATACATGCAACTATTAGATTTGCATGGCATTGGGAGATCTGAGATTCAGCTGAGTATAGGAAAAAAGAAATGCCAATTGTGCTCCTGAATCTAAGTTTATCTACATAAATAATTTTATCTTGCTAATATTAAAATTTAGACTTGACATCAAAATTTATTCACTAAACTGTCGTTTCATTTAGGTTGCTGAATATGACAAAAGCTTTACTGTCTGACGAATGGATGGAGGACCACCGTATTTAAACCTTAGGATATTTAGTTCTTGAACAGAGATAGCCTCTCATTTTATTTTGAATGTGGTATGATTACATTGTAATACAGTAGCCTTTTAAGCTACTAACCTGCTGTTTCATTCCTGAGCTATTAAGTTAAAAACCATTGTTATTTGTATTTGACTTTATGTAGTAGTAATAAAAATACCAAGTAATGTTGTTATATGGCTGTTTATGTCCCAAAAGCTAAAGGGAAAAATAAATGGAAATGTGTTTTGTACTTAACATATCACTCTGGAAGTACCAGTTTTTTGTGTCTTGGCATGTTTTTCATATACTGCATGCTTAGCTTAGAGCAGAGGAAAATATAAGATACTAGCTGAGTGAAAAACCGATGCTACCGTAAACTCCAAATGAGTTTTTATCTTCATGTTTGAAAAATATGTGATACTATTCAAAGAGATTTTTTGCTTGCATATGATTAAGATCTATTTAGTTACTGGACATACTGTATTTAGAGTGTATTCTCTAAGCTCAGATTGTCTCACACAGTTCATAAAATGTATATCTGAATGTGTATAAAGGAGTAGATAGTAATGTACTTTAACACAATGCTCTAATCTAATATTTATTAATGTTCAGAAGATGAGAAACAGGGCATGTTCATCAAGTATACTAAGAAAACTAATAGTAATTAGTGTTATATATAAGTTTTTCTGCAGTTTAAATGGAAATTATATCAAACATACAGTAATTATGATTGTAAATTTTCCCTACTTCTCAGTCAATTTTGTTTCAAACAATATTCAGTTAAGTAACTTGTAATTCCATGTGGATCTGTGACAGCGTAAAATATTAGCTGTTGTATTACATAGTATTTTAGATATGTAACGGGACAGCTTTTTAAAATACAAACAAGTGGTTGGTTTTGAGTTTCCTCAGGTCTCTGCAACTTCTGTAGTAGTTGTTCCGTATTGTTCCATAGTTATAGACAAAACAAGCCTATCATGGTTAAACAAAACTAATCTACGTAGATGTGAGAGGCACTCCAAGTCCAAGTCAAGAAGGGCTGTTCTCCTCTCCGCTTTTAAAAATCTTGGAGGCTTGCAATTCTGGCTCACAAGAATGACCTTCTTGCCAGGCTTTTTGGCAACCTCGTGTAAATATCCATGCAGTGGATTCTTTAGGCAATCTGATTTAGAATCTGTTACCTACTATTGCTCTGTTACCCACAGATGCAGCAAAATGTATCTAAATCCTATTAATGTTACTAAAATTTGAACGTCAAAGTATTTCCAAGAAGAGTTATGGAAAATGCAGAATAATAATTTGCATTACCACAGGTCCATGGTCTCTTTAACTCCAAAGCTCTATGCTTCATTGTGAGGTTAAAAAACGAAACAAAACAAAACAAAGGGAAAGAAAAGATGACACTTACTTTCCTTCCTGTTGCCAAGAAACAGTTACCAAAATGTATCTGTCTACTCTGGTAACATGGGAAAGGGTCTTCAGTCAAATAGTAGTGACAGCAAACTTATGAACTCTTTCCTCTGCCTTTTCCTTTCGCTTCACTGAAGTGTGAAACAGAAAAATATGAAATAATACGTTTTTAATAAAACAAAGTGGAAAACAAACTACTATGTTCTTGAACTAGGTAACATTGATGTAGAAATATTAACTTTTTAATTTCCTAATGATTTAATCTGGATGTGAGTGTTCACAATACTATGATTTAGTTCTATGTTTAATTTTGTAACAGTAATTCTAAAATACTATTTACTGCATGAACTTTTTGGGGTAAATCACACATATGGCAACTCTGCTGTGCAGTACTTTACTATTAATGGTCTTATAAGTTTATGTTTCATCTCCTATTCCAATTCTTGTCTTCTTTGATACCTTCTTCCTGTTATAAATTGTGATACAGAATTAAAACGTGGAGAACAGGTTTTAGAAGAAGAAAATATTATTTGTTTTTGTCTTCCTGTAGTATATATTAACATGGATATCATGGTATTTTCTCTGCCTGCCATTATGCTGGCAGAGATGATGATTCCAATATTCAGTGTTAATGACAAATCAAAATTGTGAAACATAAAATTTATATGTTAGTGCACATTAAAACTGTGTATTAGTGCACAATATTGTTTGCTCAATATTCTAAAATAATAATACTAAAGAATAATTCTACAGTTTTGTCTGTTGTTATGCTTCATCTGTCCAGAACTTTCGTTTGCTTTACCAGCAATAAACAAATTTTAAATAGAAAATTGCCTTTGTCAGTAATGATATGCTACTTATATATTTGCTTTTTGTCTACTCTGAAATCAGGAGTGAAATATATAGTTTAATTTTATGCTCTTTAATCAGTAGAGGTCTCTACCAAGCCACTGTCATGTTCTGGTCATGGTGGTTGCATATGATTGAGGGCATTTGAGTGATTTGAGTAAGTAGTTAAGATATTTGCAGGTGAAGGAGGTTCTTCATAGCTTTTTTTTAATTATTATTCTTTTTCCATATAAATTAGGAAAAAAACTCACGGATAACACATCCGATGTAGATATTTCAGGTGCTAATTGCACTCAAGTGTTGTACTCCTGTGATTGACAAAGTCATACCCTAGGGCAGCTTGTACTCACTTATTTTGAATATGTTGCAGCAAAATACCTTAAACCAAAGACAATTTTGTACTTTAAAAAGCAATAGACTAAAAGTGTAATCTGAATATAATAATTAAAAAAATTTAGTAAGATTGATGCAATATATATTTTCATGCCTCTATTCCAGTTGATTCCTCAATTCCTTTAAAAAAATTTTCCTTTGAGTGCTTGTCCAGTGTATTCTTTTATTTATTGCTGTCATTTCTTAAAGGCAGATAGAACCAGTGATAGCTTATATTTGTTTCTATCATGTACAGTTCTAGGGCAGACATCTTATATGACTTAAGCAAATAGAAGTCCTACTACCCCTAGAGAATTTCTCCAAATTTTCTGTGGACAAAGGCATACAATCCAGGAACAAGAGAAAAAAAAATAAAAAGAAGAACTAAAATGAAGAAACAGTTTGTTTCCATAGTTGCATTTTCCCCTTACAACTCTTTGATGCCTCATAAATGCAGCAAGGGTGGCTATTAACTCGATTCACTCTCTATCACAATACATTGTCTCTACTCTGGAGAGAGATTTCAGATGGTGCTGGACAAGCAGAAAAGAGATGTGGTGAAACAGAAGTAAACAGTTGGAATGAACAAATGAAGGAAACTTTAGAATAAGTCAATATAATGTATTGAAAACATTTTCAAAATGAGAAATAAAGGAGTATAACTTCTGTAGTTAAAATTGCAGCTTGTAGTTTCTAGCATTGTTGCACTTGTTATAATAGGAGTTTTAGCCCACAATAGTTGCTAGTCTTGTGTAGGAGGGATTTTACTACAGGAGAAGAGGTCCTATCTGATTTCTTACTGTGGGGCTGTTTAATTCCATGTTAATATAATGTCATGTACAAACACAATAACAGATAAACTGCACACATATGTTGCAATACAGTGGTTTAAATTTTAAATGTTTGGCCAGATCTGCCTTTTCAATTTAATTTCTTGCAGCTGCCAGGGGTTAATGTATTATTTCTGTGACTGGAAAGAAAAATGAACTGTGAAATTCCAGGCACTTGACTGCTCACATTTGAAAAAACAGCTAAGTACATGATGTCAGATCTTGTTTTCAAAGTAGATAAGGCAAGCTTGGGATCATCCAGTTCTGTGATGCTAATCATATGTGGCCAGGATAAACATAAAAGGGAAAGAGCAGGGAAGATACGTTCATGTTTTAGTTCCAGTTTTTGGTTGGCCCTTTACTACCTACTTTAAGGCAATTCAACAGCCATCTGTGATGAATAATAGAAAATAAGCAGCTACAGTTTGTGTTTTACTCTCTCAAACTCCCTGAACCTTTTTCTGGCTTACGCATCTGCTACCAGTGCTGTTGAGTCAGCAGCTTATTTCAATTCCAGTAATCAAAACTCTGAAAAATTACTTTTCTGCTGTTTGCCCCACAAAAGCAGCTTCTGTCAACATAATCTCCTTTCATTTTATATACTCATACAATAGTTAAGATTGGGAAAGACCTCCAAGATCTTTGAGTCTAACCTTTGACCAAACACCACCATATGAACTAAACCATAGCAACAAGTTCCGTGTTCAGTCATTTCTTGAACACTTCCAGGGATGGTGATTCTACCACTTCCCTGGGCAGCCCATTCCAATGGTTAACCACCCTTTCAGTAAAGAAATTCTTCCTAATGTCCAACCTGAATCTTCCCTGGCACAGATTGAGGCCATTTCCTCTTGCCCTGTCCCTAGTTGCCTCTGTTCTTCACCCTTTTCTCGACTGGAAATCTACGCTTGCGTCTGCAAGGGTTTAATTTCTGATCAAGGTCACAGGACACTGGACTTACCAAGCCTTACTGGCAGTTGGAAAAATTGCATTTGGCAGCATGACCATTTTTTTTGGAGCTCAATGAATGTCAGCATACTGTTCAAGCTTTGCTCTTAGCTAATATGTTCTCTACTGGAGGCCTAGAAAACTGTAGACGATTAAGATCTTGTTTCTCTTGGTTTCATCTCCACAAACAGCTGTCATACTACCTCTTTGTCAGTGTTGAAAATTCCCTTTTCCCTAGCAGAAGAAATAGTTGAGGTGATATCATAAACAGTATTGCTTAGGACACCTTTTATTCATTATTATTAGGTAAAATCAAACCATTATTGTTAATCACAGTTAACAATTCACACAACAGTTTACTTTTTTTCTCACAGAGTTTACTCACATGCTTGCTTAAATTACTTAGAGGAGGAGTGGTGGAAAGTCAATGTGGCTGTCTACCCAGAAGCAGAGGGCTGTGCACACATGCCAGGAGGGGCTTCTAGGTAGGTGTTGAGGAAGAGCTTCAGGGGCCTGTTCACTCATCAGGGCTGCAAATGGAGCTGTAGTCTTTGTCTGTGTGTACTAGCCACAGATTTCTTGGATGGCACAAGTTGTACAACGTCTTGTTGACGTCTGTGTGTGCCCGTGGCCTTGTCCTTCTAACAGGTTGTCAGTGTCATGAGTGTATCAGTGTTGCAGTCTCAGTGGAACAGTTGGTCTCCAGAGCTTGTCAGTCCTTGGGAAACTTTCACATGCTGCTTTCTCAGCAGCATTAGAGTTCAAATGTGTTTCCTCTCTTTGGACAGTTTTTGCTAAATAGTTTCTCCATTCAAACATATAAGAGCCTTGATGGCAACCAGGAAATCACATGTGATGCTTGTCTCACCAGTGATGAGAGTAATCTTTTTCAAGTTCTATGTTCACATTTCACTCCCACTTTTCTGCCTGCCCTTTTGGTAATAATCATCAGTATTAGATTAAAACTGAATAAAGAGCTTCCAGCAAGTAGAACTGATGCAAAGCTAAGTGCTGAGTGAGAAGACAAGCCATGCAGAGTGAAAGAATGCCAAGGCCTTTGTTTGTAAAGTGCAGAAACATGTGATAAGACTAACAGCCTCATATATGGAATTCAGAATCAGTGTCCTCTCTTGTAGCTAATGTGGCTGGTCAATAAAATTCACTATGTATTTCTTAATTTTTTTGACTATGTGTTTATGCAGTGATGTTACACTGATGGGAAAGCAAGCAGGAGGTTGCTTGAACACAACATTAAAAGCCCAACCAGTTTTGAGAAGGTTTATAGATGCAGACTTACTCAAAACATGCACTATTTTGCACACCATTTCAAATACTGTGTAAGTATGTTTATCTTTCTAGTCCTCCCTCTTAAATTAAGTTGCTAAACAGATTTCATATCTTAATTTAAGGTGAATTAGGTGAATATTTCTCTTTACTGATAACAGTTGTTGCAAAGGTTGTTCATAACTGAACATGCATTTACACTGGTGATTGTAAAAATACTTTTATCCTTTTACAGAATCACAGAATATTCTGAGTTGGAAGGGACCCACAAGGTTCAACGAGTCCAACTCTTTAGTGAATAACCTATAAAGGGATCAAACCCATAGTCTTGGTGTTCTTAGCACTATGCTCTAACCAACTGAGCTAGCCTTTACCTTGTAGTCTGTGGCCTTTTGTACCTGAATGAAATGCTGATTTATTAAATGAACACTTCTTTCAATTGTTTTCTATAATTTCTAACAAAAGCATAAATAATTGTAGTAATTAAAGGACGATGTTTGACATTTACAACTCAATGTTGTAATCAAGTTAAACAAATCCAGTAATTTTATTGTTGCAAAAATAAACAAAAGAGAAAGTACCTGTGTGAATAATAGTTTCATTAGAAACAGTTGTTGCCTGATATTTTTGTCTGAACTCTGACGTTACTTACTATAATAGCTATCTATCCAGATGATGAGAGAGGTGAGAAAGGAGCAAGAATCAAGTAAAGGAATATATTTAGTTTCACCAAAATTACTTTAGACAAATTGTCGAGTGCAATTTAATAGATTTGAAAAATTCTCTAAGATGTGTCTCTGCAACTCTGCTTAGAAAATCATGAATAAGCCACATAGCGAGGACTTTACCTATCTAAAGCATTTCTGAATTGTCAGTCAGTGAATAGCAAGGTGTCATACTGATTTGAAATTATTATACTATGTGCTATGACAGAAGCTTCCTGCATGCATATTTCTGCAATGTTTCTCAAGACTTCTGTTGAGAGATAACCTCTGGAATGACAGTATTGGTGGCTTAGAGTCAGAACCCAATATAAAAAGGAAGATCTTGATTTCAGTCTGTCAGATTTAAGCCATTTTATGTAAGATAGGATTTTCCTTCTTTGTGTTATGCGATCCTTAATCTTCCCATCGAAAATGGGAACATGTGTGGTTATCTTCTCACAGAAAACTGAAGCTAAGAACTTACTAAATAACACTGTGAGAAATTGAATTATATGGGTTTAAGACTGACTGAAGTATGTTAATTTGTGCAGTGCACTTGTACTCTAGGATTTAATGTTTTCTTGCTTTTATTTGAGGAATATTGAGATCTCAAGCATTTTGTCACTTCTAGATAAACCAGCTTCACAATTTTATGTCTGAAAGGCCTTTGAACAATTTTGTTGCTGTATTGGCATGCCACTCTCTCACATTATCAATGCTTTTAATTCTTAGAAGACAAGTCCTCTTTAAATCTGTGTCTACTATATGCAAGCATTTGTAGGTATTTTCTTTGAAGCTTACAGAACTATGCAGAACAATTTTATGTCAAGTTCTGGTTCCATATGTTGTTTTGCTATTCTTTTCCTATAAATACATCAGTCTAACACGATGAAATTAAAGGAGAGCTGGGTTGACTTCTGTATGCGTATCTGAGCACATGAGTAGCAAAGCACCAAGAGGAGAAATGTATCTTTCATTTTACATATGATCTAATATGAAGTTGAATCTCCTTGTAGAATTATTTCCAAGCCACTGCTAGTGGTCCTGCAGAAACCAAACGGGAAGGGATAGAGGTTGTTCTTCCTGAATAATGGGTTTGGTGACCACAGGGCTGCATGAAGCATTTTACATGGGATAACTAAAAGTCTCCATGGTTTGAGAGTGGTTGGCCATCCTGTCTATTCAAGTAGTGATAGATACTTAAAGGTCTTTTAGTAGCAGCATTCAAAGACCATTTGCACCAACTATTATGTTGGAAAATGTCTTACATATTGGTTATGTGTGTTTCAACAAGGGTGGGTGAGCCTAGGCATGCAAAGCTATTAAAACTTAATGTTCTTTTGGGTTAAATCTTTCATTCTTTAGATTTTTCAAGGGGATCTAACCCAAATCCAAAGATCTACTGGATGTGTTTCCTCAGAATCTTTTAACACCTGTCTTTCTGTAAAAAGCACAGCTGTATGAAACCAGTCTTCAAGTGTTGCAACTCTTTTCCTCCCTCACACCCATAATAAAATGCCTTACCACTTCTTCTGATCTTTTAGAGCAAAGAAACCAATTTGTATAACATAAATTGGTTTCATTTTGCGGTGTCTCCATTATGTTAAGCATATCCCTAGCTGCAGATGAAATAATTTTAGATTAATGTCATCAAGGTGTGCTTTGAAGGTGGGAGAGTAGGCCCTACATTGATAGGAATGATATTAATAGATGAACATGTGATTTTTCTTACAAAAATGGGAGTAATTTCCTTTGCTTATGCATTCACATGAGACTGACCCTTTTTAGCATGGGTAAGGTGTCCTGAATAAGCATGCTGACAGAAGAATAGGAATCAAACTGCCACTTTACACTAGAGATTCAGTTTAATATACTACTATTTAATATTAAATTAGTTGCCTCAATATTAATACAACAATGTTATTTTAGAGGTGACCTTTTTATGGTGGTAGTGTAGAACTTCCATTGCAAGTCTGACTTACTTCCTCATTTTTTTCTTCATTTCATCCTGAATTCTCAGTGATTTGTTAACTGATTTCCCACCTTCTTTGCCAGAAATCTGTATCATTTCATCTGTATTTTCCTCTTTAATTACTTCAGAAGCTACCCTGAAGCCCATGTGGTCCATTTTATGACTTGATTACAGTGACTGAAACCACCCAAGTTCACCTTCCTATTTTACTTTCTGTCAGTAAAATACAGACGATGTTAGTTAAATGTGACAGAACATGCCTTTTCTCTTTAAGAAGACTAGGACTTGTCATTAACAGCAGTAACAGTATGAACCCTTCTATCAAAACTCCTGAGTGCCTGGCTCACATAAACCCTCAACAGATCTTCAAGCAGAAGTATAAGTTTGTATGCCTAACCTTAAGCACATAGAATTCAGTAGAATTCAGTGTTAAACATACTAATAGGGCACGCTCAATCCCTTTTAATGAACATATGCATATGCTAATTAATAATATAATATGTTGGCTGTTTTTTAATTGGGAAATGAAATTCTTTCATTCATGACTTTCAAAGCATCTGGTCCACTAGTCACATTTGGGAATGTATATCTTCTACTAGTTTATAGAGCTTTTGTAACTACAAATCATTTTCCATAATTCTTCCTACTGACAAAAAATGCAATTAAAATTTATCCTCCTGGGGAGAAAAATCTTCTTAGGGGATTATGCCACTTATGTCATAGTTAGACAAAGTATTTTAGCCCTGTTTAATGGTTTATTCTAGTCATTATTAAGACAATACAATTTCAGGTGCACTAAATACTAAGTACTTACACATTTTCACATTTTCACATTTTAAATGTGTTCTTTCCTTTAGAAAATATGGTCTAGATTCTTTACAAAGTTTAAGTCTTGAATTATACTTTTCTATAGCATATAGCTATGCTGGATTTGTACAAAAGAAAGTATTGAGTATAGATTTGTACAAAAAAATGTTGAGTTACAGCATTATAAATCTAATTATTGCATGGTTAATATTTTGTATATAAGCCCAAAGGAGAATTCCAGTTTTAAACTCCTGGAGTTTAGTAATTGCTCATCAATTGCAATTTGTACTTATTCTAGACAATAGATATGTTATTCAATAAAACAAACTTTTTAATGTCATTTGCTTTATTGCTGGAGTGTAACTGAGGAGCAGTAGCAGAAATATGTTTGCAGAAGGCAAACAGAATACAAAAAAGATGATAACTGGTCATAACAAAATATTTAATAATAATACTGATGAAAGTTTCAAATGTGAGTTCATAATAGGCTATAAAGTTCACAGTTGAAATATGCATATCTTTTGGATTTTTCTCCTTAGTGTTTAGAACCTAGAGTGAATAAACTGCAAGACACTGAATGTATATAGAAAAGGAAAATGTTATTAACCTAAGGGTAGAGAATGCTGCTATTAATGTTTTTATAAAAAGTTATCTGAAAAAATTTTAAAAAAACCCCAAAAACCAAAACATTTTTCTGACCTTGTGCCTGGGTATGTGGTTCAGTTTCTGCTGAATTCTTTACAGCCAGGTATTAGTTTTGAGGGGTTTTTCGGTTGTTTGTTTTTTGTTGTTTATTTTTGTTGGTTCTAGTTTTTTTGTGCTGGGGGTTTTTTTTGTGTGTTTTTGTTTCTTTGTTTTGTTTTGGGGGTGTTTTTGTTTTCTTGCTTTTACATATGTCTGAGGTAGCATAAACAAAGCAAGTTTCTGGTTTGGGGAAAAAACAAACATAAGATTTCTAGGACATAATAAGATTAAAAGTGAAGTATTTTTACAGAAATATCTAATATTGATTTGATTAATTGTAATACATCAGAGAAAGTAAAAATTAAAGCCAGGAATAAAAACCTGTTTAATATCTAGGTACACACTGCAGACAACTCCACCATTTTGAATAACACAACAAATATAATTATCTTATTTATGGTCTTTGTATTAGTGGAAGGAGCTTCAGTCAGATTTTATTGTTCTGCTTTTAACTAAGGACCCATTAATATTGTGTGCTTTAAAAAGCTACAAAATCTTGCAAACAATTAATTACAGGGTAAAAAAATAAAACAAACCCCCACAAAGTAACAAACATTTCTAACAAGCATCCTAACACTTATTCAGCCCTGATAACAACTGGTTTCTGTGATGATATGACAGTACTTTACCTCAAATTTATGTTTCCACATAAAATGCTGTTGTCAGAAAACCAAGACTCTTGTTTTGAATATAAATGACAATTGAACACATTCCTAATACAGGAAAATCCTCATTGTTCTGAATTAGAATGAAAATTAGGTAATTTTTTTTAAAATGTATTTTCAACTTTCTTGTTTATCAGATGGATGTCTATAAAAGTAAAAGCATGAATTAATAGATTTTGAGAGGAAAATACATCAGAATTTGAGAATATAAACAACACAGCCAAATGTTTGAATAATTCTGCAGGATTTGATTCTCTAAGTCCACTTGTATATGCCAGGGAACCATGTTATTCAACAGATACTCTTTTTACTCAGCCTACTTTTGAGATAAATCCTGAAATTCATCTGAATTAATCCTGAAATCCTGAAATAAGGAAGAACATTTATGAAATATGAAGATATCATCATGGCAGTTGAAATACAGTGCTACAGGGTTCACTGCATAAAAATTAAATCACTCTGCTGTCTTTGAAACCTTTTATGATACTTCTTGAAGCCCTCGCAACATTAATTTTAAATCAAAAAATTATTCAAAAAATAAGTGGAATAGCATGTCTTTGCAAATGGCAGAATGAACTGTTAAACAGAAAAGGGATGGAGCCATAAAAAACCCAAGTTCGTTTCAATTCCCTTGTATAGTCAATAATGCTTATCAATGTACTACTGTCAGAATTTAAGATTCTTCTTTGTTTCAGTCCATGATTTCCTTTACAGAAGAAATTTTAACTGCCATGCTAGCTCAATGTTAATAATTATTTCCCATTCTTAATGATCAATGAAAAATACAGAAGTCTTTCAAGGTCAGATACTGTCATGTTTTCCAATTCCTTTTCCCTCTGCCATTTTTTTCCTTCAAAAGTATCTCTCCTGAACATGCTGATGGGGAAAAGATGTGGCATAATAACAATGTGTGTGTGAGAGTGCCTTTAAAAAGCACAAAACTGATGGACTTGTTGCAAATCAGAGGGGTGACAGTAAGAAAAACTAAATTTTTTTCTGAAGCACAGCTTTACCTTTTATTATGATTCATAGTTATAGAGGTAATGTCTTCTTTCAGTTGAAGGAGAATTTAAATGATACTTACTATATGGTGGACTGGTCTTTATGTGACCTATAACTATCATCACGTTCTTGAGAAAGCAACATTGCTTCTCTTTTAGCATCGTGTCGGAGATGAATCATAACATTCCTTATCCTTCCTTTGCACTGATAAATACAGTGATCATTCATTTCTGATCTTCACTCAACTCAGGACTGTAAAACCGGGCAGAGAAAAAAAGCAAGTTGTCATCATTAGGAAAATGACAGTTCGACAAGTAAAAACAATTCTTTCTGATTTTGAAGTGAGGTAGAATGGGTGTCCCTTAGGTGGGGTTAAAGAGATTGCTTGCCCCTTGAGTGATGGTTGCACACTCAATTTCAGACATAAAAAGATTGATCCTAAGCCCCCAGAAATCAATGGTTTTTAAATTTTTTGCTGCCTTAATAGACATTTTCTTGTGTCATAACTTTACAATCTTGGAAAATTTGATCGATTTTTGAAGCACTTGCAGTAACTGTATAGTCCTTCCTTCCTCTTTTAGTGTAATACATCAGGCAGATTTGAAACATAGAATATATCTTGCTTTCAATCATCAAATAACTTATTTTTTTGCTTTATAGAAAGCTTGTTCTAATACCTGCATGGAATAGATCCTACAACTGCTTACTTCCTAAGTAGTTGGTAGCTGTGAAGCCACTTATATGACATACTGCATAATGGCACAGCATGGCCCTAAATCTCACTCTGCTGGTTCTATTTGTTGAGGATGTGACCGTCGTTGTAACTGTGCCACTTATTTAGTTGAGCCAGGCAGCAAATGGCGTGGTGACATATGTAAACAATTTGCACAGGATGATACAGTATTTTGAGTTTGGATGCTGTATTATCATAAATAGGACTTTTTTGCTACTGACATTTTGTATGAGAATTTTGGATACGTAAGGGACACTTAAATGAGGTTTTAGAGTATCTATTTTTCAAAGACATTTTGATTAAATCAGTGCCCATTTTCTTACTCATGCTATATTTTTAAAAGTGTTTATTCTCTGTATTATCTTAAATGATGGAAAGCCTTTCCTCCTCACAGTTTTGTTCAGTCTTGTTTTTCATTAAAAAATTCCATGAATTGTTGTGCCTATGTTTCAGTATATTCATAGAACATTTTATGCTAGGTATTAACTGATTAATCCTCCTGCTTGAAGATTATGAAGTCCTCAAATCTGCGTATAATTCAACAAATCCAGATTAAACAGCTTTTAAGCACTGAGAGTCATGGATCTCTCGGGGACTTGAACAATTATTTCATTTTTTTGCCAAGGAAACCAAACCATTAAGAATCATCATGTGCTTTAAGTTCTCTAAAGCCAAAGAACTGACTGACAGTATTGTCTGTTTCTCATTTGTTTGATCATTTGCTTCTTTCCAGCTGGCTCCTTAGAAGCTGATTTTGAAGAGCTCTTTCCACACCAAACATACTCATTCACATGAGAAGGATACAGCCAGTTTGCACAGATACCTAAAGTTCATGAACAAAAGAATAATTTTATCTTTCATTTGATTTCAGCCCTTCCCTTCTCATATTTTTTTAAACAGTCTCTTAGAATTAATAATTTACTTAACAAATATTTTTGGCCTAATCCATAAATAACCATTTTTGTTTCAAGATATGAATTTGGAACGGTATTGATTCTGATTTGGAAGGCCTCAAAAAAGTGTGTTGTTTCTAAAATTCAGCTGATACTAATTTATCTATTTTGGTATATGAGTTTTGTGCAAGTTAGATTCTAGTTACCCAACTACTGACTGCCCCTTTTTTTTTTTTAATCCATGTGTATAATTCTCTCTAGGGTTGAAAATTTATTTTTTCTCTCAATTCCTCTCTGGTTTAGAGGGGACTTTTGGGTTCAGTGTTTTGTTTTGTGTTTTTTTTTTTTTCATTTTGAAAGGAGTATCTTCAAAATTACTTATGCTAAACATTGTGTTTAATACCAGTGGGCCTGAACCATGATTAAATGATTACTTGGAATGGCAAGCTGCTATCTTTTAAGCATCCACCTGTAAGCCTTCCAAAGGAAGGAAGAGGAGAGTTTGCCCACTGTTTTATCCTAGGTGGTATATCATTCATACATATAATCACTGAAAATATTTGGAATCATACTAACATACTAAAGTTTTTTTTGGTTTGGTTTTTTTTTTTTTTTTTTTAAGGCAGATACATTTTTGTTGGCTATTTGCTGCCAGAACAGTATTTCCTGCAAAATGTGAGATTGTAATTTCTATTTATTTTCTGAAAACGCAGAATGATGTATGATTGCCCAGGTGTAGGCTGAACAGATCTGAATATTTGATCTTCTGTTCTTCTCACTGAACTCCTTGCATTTAGTCGACATAGGTAAATCACCTGTCAGGAACTCGAGTATATTTGGAAATCTGCTGTCAAAAACTAGAGACAGATACCTCTAAGTACAACTCATCCCAGATCCCATGGAGACATGGGCTGCAGTTCTGAGATGCTCTTCTGCTTGTATTGCATAGGAAATCCCAGGGAGAAGTCAAGGATGCAGAAGATAATGTTGGGTAGTCTTGAAATCCTAGATGAAATATTGTTAATAAGACCGTGAGACAGAAAGTAAAGATAACAGAAAAAGAACAGGTATTATTCAAATCTTCTACTTTTTAGTACTTTGTGCTGCTCTAACTCACATAGGACTGTGGTACCTGGATGAGTGCTTCCTTACTTCTCCTCTGCATGCTTTTTGTTATAGTAATAACTATTGTTCATTCCCCCCATTAATAGAAATTCTGATGGTTGTACCAAGGAGAAAATTTGCCAAGAACAATACCCTTTGAATCACTTAAGGATAATTAGACTTCTTTTGTTTCTTTTTCATTCTCTTTTTGAGAGTTTTTTCCCCACTGTATGCTTTTAGGGGACTAAAATAGCTTTCGGCACAAAAGGACGAAAGGACTTTTTAGGATAAATTCAGTAGTGGGTTAAGACACTTATTTCTTGTGAAATTTTTTACTTAAATCAATATTGAAAGTGTCCTTCTGTCTTGCAAGATTTCAAACTAAAAATAAATTTTATCAGAATAATAATAATAACAATAATTCAAAGGTATGATGCCTGACCCCAAGCATATCACTGTTTGCTTATTTATCACTAAAATATATTTACTTCAGTAGCAGCAAGAAGCAGAAATGACACACTGAAATATTAATTACTCACTAAGGAGACAGAAAACATATTTGAGATTTCTTTCAAACCATTGTGCACATTTTCTTGGCACGCATATACTGACTATATTTTCCATATTATCACTTCATAAATTCTTTTATCTTGTCCAAGTAGACCTTTCTTACATTTTTCCAAGACTCCAAAAGCTTTATTAAATAGAATTTGAACATGTTTTTGAAAAAGCTAACCTTCTCTTGAGATTTTATGTTCTTCCTAGCTCCAATTTTTGTCTGGTAATTGTATAAAGAATTTAGAGACTGACTCAGTCCAGGTTACTGCTTTGCTTATACAACATATTCTGTTCTAGAACACTCCTGAGGATGACAGTACAGGCATGTAGGTGGGTTTCAATCAGTAGGTCCAGTCCTAAAGGAGGGGTGCTCTCATTACAAGTTTTACATGGTTCCAGAAAGGAGTTTAGTAATTTGTATCATACAAGGAAGGCAGGAAATAAAAATACTAATTTTTCTTAAACAATTAAATTGTATTCAGTTAAATTGAATTAATACTAAAAGTCATTGTTGATGCCGCAGTGAAAGGCCATTCCAATTCAGAATGCAAAGTCAGGATGAGAAGAAACTTAATCCATAAAGATTTAGTGTCTCTTCTTCCTCTAGTATTTCTTTTGGAATTGAGCTATGAAAACTTCGTAGCCTGTATCAGATACCAGCCAAACTACTGGTACAATCAAGATACCGTCAATTTTCTGATGTCTGTAGTGTCTTCTCCTTTTTTCTTATTTTAGTTATTACTCTCCATGATTTCTGTGCCTCTCAGGACAGCAGCATAGTATGAAAAGGTTAAAAAATTAGGCTGGATGTGTTACTAGCCATTCCTGGAAGCTTTTTCTTCATTCTTTACCTCATCCGTGCTCTGATCTGACCCATGGACAGCCTGGAGAACTCTCTTTCTGAGTCCAGCAGAAACACGCAGCTGCTTGGCATTCAGAGGTCCTCTAAACCCTTGGGTTTGAAAGGGGACCTTTAGTGAGACTAGCTCCCATATCACACTTTTTTTCTGAGTTTGACTTGTGCCTCCTTCAAAAAGAGATGGTTGTGCTTCATGCAAGTTCTAGCTCCATATACTCTACAAGTGAACTGGATTAGTGAATGGAGAAAAAAACCAATGATTGGTTGAATTATTCTTGATCACGTGTCAGACTTAGTCCTGAGGATGACATTCTTTGTTGTGGAGTTTTGAGGTGTACCGTGCGTCTCAAAACTGCAGCCTCTCTTGCTGTGTGTCTGAATGTGAATTTTCTTTGGCTACCTTTCCCATCCTCATTTACTTTCATGAATAATTCCTTCCCTGGTGGCTTAGCTGATTTTGCATTGTGATTTGTCTAGATTCAGGGGTTACTAGAAATCTATAGGAGTTTTGAACAAGAATACTGATTTGACTTTCTGTTTACTGTAACTAGTCTATTAATAGCAAGTCTACTGACTTCAAACACTCAAGTATAGAAATAGTCACTAAAATTTGACCATGTAAGGTAAAGTTTTCTAGTTTATTAATTTTATTTCTTTAAGGAAAGTATGATGTCTTTGTTAAGTACCTTAACTACATCTAGCCTTTTCTTTTAAGGGCCTGCATTCTCACAAGGGAACCATTCAGTGCTGTGATTGTATTAATACAAATTGGATGGGAAAATTGGGCTGGGGTAGGAGCAATTGAATTTGGAAAGTTTATGAGAGCTGCTAGTTCGGGGTGAATAATAAAATAAAGACAGCAGTTTTGCAATTTTGAAAAGCTCTGTGCTATGTAATAGACTATAATTTAATTCTGAGAGACTTTTTTATTAGATTTTTTTCCAAGTAAAATCACAATTCCTATTGTTTCTTATCATATGTCTCATTACTGCTGCAAGTATTATCCTCTTTATATGATTATAGTGATTCATACTTCACTCTCTTGGTTGTTTTGTACACAATTGAAGGTAAATAATGGTAGCAATTTGATTTTTCTGGATAGACCAATAGGTTCTTTGGGTTTTTTTCTACACAGGGATGTACATTTTAGCAAAGGAGTGATGATAAGCCTTACATTGAGATCAGTCAATGGATGCATAACTGATAAAATATCTTAGCATTGGTTAAAGTAACGAGATGAAGAAATGCCTGTGCCAAACAGTGGTTCATGGTTTTACAATAAACGTGTATGAAGGTCATTGTCATTTACATTCATTATCCTTTATAGATACTTTTTGAAAATATATTATCATTTATATATTTGAACATACAACTGTCCTAAATGTACGTAACAAACAAAATAATCACTTTTTGTGGGAAGTTGGCTCTATGAGAGAAGGAACACTTTTCATGCTCCGCTGAGTACTTCCAAATCCAGTCAAAGAGCATTGGGACAGCGAGGTTTCGGTTCGCTCTGTTGTTGAATTGAAAGGGCTTCGCTGGTTGAGCAGAAAAGAGCAATCAGTTCCAGTTCCTGAAGGAGCAATGGTTTAAGAAACCTGAAACCAGGGGAGTGATGACTTACAGAAAAGAAATATGGTGTTATTGGTGAAACCATGTGATGAATTGAGACTTTGTCCTTGCTCTTGCTCAGAGTTGGGTGTAGCTATCAAATTCAACAAGGTGGCACTGTCTGAGAAAGTGAAGTTATCTAACTGTTGATTGCCTGGTTATTTTTCACTTTAGAATTTCAAATTAACGCTTAGGTAGGGGAAGAGATCCTGCATTTTGGCACCTGGATTTTACTTGTGGATCAGAGCACTAATTTAAATTCTTCTCGAAAAGTGTAGTTAAACTTTCACAAAATGGATCAAAGGATATTGGATATTACTTTTTGCCTGCCTTAGGGCATCTCCAGAAATTTGGTTTAGTTATTGCATACCCACACTAATTATTGTGTGGTTGTGCAAGAACATTTTTTATTTATTAGCTTTTCTACCTCTTGAATTTTCAGTTTTAACTGATGATTAAAACTTTCCTAAAGCTGCTGATTTGTATTTTTACATTTCCCTCCTCTTTTACCTTCCTCCTTTCCCCTTTGAATTTAGTAATTAGCATAGTAGGTGTTTTTAAATGTGTTGAAAGTGAAAAGACTCGGTTATAAACAGTGTTATTAATATATTGAGAAATGACAGTTTTGGGGGTATGTATGGTTGTTTTTGGTAATCTCTCTGTTTATCTCTAAGAAGAAAAGAAAGACTTGTAAGTCAGTAAAGCCGAAACTCCATTGATACAGTGGTAACAGTAATATACTGAAAGTTGTGCATACCAGTGTTAAGTCCAAATTATATAGAAACATTTCCTGTAGGAATATTTAATGTTTGCAAAGGATACTGTACAAAATGGACAGAACTCTTAGGGGAGTAACTATATGCAATTATGCAAATACATTCAAGTGATTCATTGGTTTAAATATATCAAGAAACCAAGTCTTAAATTTGTTCTCTACAAATCAGTGTCACCTTCTCCTTCATCATGAAGTGGTCCCAATGACTGAATGCAGCAGACAGCTTTCTGCTGTCAGATCTATTCACTAGATTCTGAAATAAACACACTGGTTCAGTATCAATAATTTGTGGTGGTGCAAAGCTCTGTTAGAGAACTAATGCTCCTTCTTCAGCTTGGATTGGTAATTTTTCTCCTCCTGTCATTAGGCATGTATTCAACCAACAACATGTACAAATATACAAACATGTATACTTGTCATACTTCTGAAAAATGTAGATGCTATTTGTATATTAAAAATTTGAACGACTTTCTCTGGATCCCTTTCCCCACCCACGACGTGGGGGAGCCCAGTTCTAGTTCCATCTCCATCTGAAGAACCATTCCGACGTCTTGAGGGATGGGGAAAGGGAATTCCAGGGGTTTCTTCAGGGGTTTCTGGCCCCGAGCCTGGAGGGGAGAGGTGCCCTCCCCTCCCCCCAGCACCCACGTGGTCCCATGGCTGGTACAGAGACAGCACACCGGCGTGGAGAGGAGGCAAGAGAGAGTTTATTGTTGGGAATGTTACTTTTATAGGGTTAGGGAGAATCACAGGTTAACCAATTAGAAGTCTCAAGGGGCTTACAGGAACACCCAATCACAGGAAGGGGTTAACAAGGTCCAATGGGAAACACCTCAGGACACCTTCCCAGGACATTCCTGAGATAACACTTGTCGTGGGGGGTGTTGGGAAGAAGAAACATGTGTTTGCAAAGAGACCACCAAAAAGCCATTTTAAGACATGTTTAAACAACAGTTTTCCCATATAATGCAGCTTTAGTGCCACAATTTTCCAAGGCAGGGATAGTACAAGGTGCTTAATTATTATTTGTCACATTTTATGAAGCATAAGACTGAGACACTGTTGTTCTTTGGGATACTGTTTTTCTTCATAACTGCAAACATACAATAAGAGATAAACACAAATTATATGAAATTTAAGAAGTGGAAATAAAAGGAGACAGTAATAAAGGGAAGATAATGGTTACAGTGTGAGAAGCAAGAGTTTAAGGATCTATATATGTGTAAGTTCAAGATGCTCTTCTTTGGGATGCAAATAACAGTGCATGAAAATTATATTGACCTGTTAATATTTCTATTATTTTAATCTATTGTATTATATTATTTCAACTTTGTTTCTTATGAAGAGCCTTCCAGGGACATTTTTATCACAATATATTATCATGATTCTAATTAATATAAATTATTTTGATTCAGATGGGAAATAAATGTTAATAGTAATGATAGGCTCTAATCATGGAAATAATACCTATCAGAAACTTAAGGATCATCCTTTAACATTTGTGTAGTGTAGGCTAAATCAATGTGAAAACCATGTCTTGGTAAGAATGGGGTGGCATTTCTCCAAGTGGAAGTAATCTTTAAGAGCTTGTCCAAAAATGGTTACAGATGTTTTAAATAACATTAATTATTTTTCAGGTTTTAGTGCTCTTTCTCTTAGTTTTCATTAGCATTTACACTTCTTAACTGCTGCTTTTATTCAAACCTAAGATGTCGTGATTTCATGATGTCTGTGTTTATGATACTGCAACATGTTGCTGTTTAAATGATTAGAAAATCATAAATAAAAGGCCTACTTCTGAATGATGCTTTGGTTTCTTTACTTCTCCCTATTTATAAATTTATTAAACTTAACAGCTACTGCAAATATTCAGTATTATTCAGGATATAATTATGGAAGTAGAGCCAGAAGTGCAAGTAATCTCTAGATATTTTAAGAAAAGTCTGGAATGATCACTAGGAATTTGGTATATCTCCATCAATCCTGATGTTAAAAACAGCTGGTTTAATATATTCAGCCCAAACGTCTTTTGATTTGCAGCAAAATTACTTTTATTTGCAGTAATATTACTTTTCCCTGTACTTTTCATCTGACTATTTCTAAGCTTTCTTTCCCCAAAACATTAATAAAATTAATGTTCTGATGTCCAGTAGGTTAATATAATTTTCATTTTACAGATGAAGAAACAATATCTAAGAAGGTCACATCTCATGTCAGTGACAGATGGAGGTACACAGTACTTGTCTGCATTAGCCATTGGGAAAAAATAAATCTTTCTTCAATCTGTACATTTACAACTATTACCATAACCAAACATAAATGCTCAGAAATTAAACTTTTCATTATAAGACTACATATTTCCATCAGGTGAATGAGGGGAGGAGGGAATGAAAACTTAAGTAAGTAGCCAAAGCAGAGGAATAACATCATTCAAGTGGACCAATCACTAGATATTGAACAAAAATGTTTACATATAGTAGGTGTATACATATATATGTGTTTATTTATGAATGTACATATACTTAATGTATTTTTAAACCAATTCCTAAAAAGCTTTGGAAAATATTTCAGGAGATTGGCAGCCTGATTTTATCTTTAGGGATATATCAGAAAGGATCATACTTTTCAGAAACATGTATTTCTCCAGAGTTTCAGAGGAAAGGTGCTGCTCAGTAGTCCAAACCAAAAACTAATGGGAAAAAAAAAAATCTGTAGTGGAAGGAGCATCTGGCATATTCTGCAGAATTGAAATTCCAAAATTTTATTTAGAGAAAAAATGTTTCATTTTAACCTTTTAAGTAGGCTTTGGGGACCCTCTCTCTTTCTCCTTGAAAATCCTAAACATTCTTAAATTCCAGCTCTTAGGAATTTTGTCTACAGAGCATCTTGGTCAGATTGAAGATCTGACATCTAGGCTTCCGAGGATTTCTAGGTTGTTCCTGAATAGATTTTGAGATGTCTGAAATGATTTCTCACTTAGTTGAATTTGAAAGCTCTGAGATCTGTATCTCCTCACCAACCTAGTTCTAGACTGTGAGGGCAGAAAAACTTGTTAACTTTGTCTTCAGTACAGTTTTTTTGTGTAGGAAGGACATTTCTAGGTAATTTGGAACAGTTTTCTAACAGAAAAAAAATTAAGAATTTTTATGAAAACTGAAATTTTCCCTTGAAAGTCATGACACACTTAGAATACACATTTTCTACCCAAGTAATTGATGAAAGAGGAAGTTCCAGACCAGAACCACCAGTCAGTTTGAAGTAGGATGATTAATGATTACTGAAAAGATATAAGCAAAGAAAACTAGCTTTTGTAATTAAATGTAGCAGGGTATTTTCATATAGGAAGTAATTTGGTTACCTAGTGATGCAATTAGATACATATTTGTCTAAATTTAATTTTCAGCAAGATGCTGAGATGACTGCCATTGCTTGTAATTTTTCTCTATAGCCTGAGTGAATAGGATCACAGTATAACATCTGGATAACTTTGCCCTCATGAACACACAAACTGGTAAATTTCTCCGCAACTGATTGAAACACTCTGTTTTGGTTGCACTTAAGATTTCCTTGTTAATTTTTTAAATAGGTGATGATCTATCCCAATCTTATTTTCGTTTATGTTGTCAGGGAAGCCAGTTGTGGGGAGCTTAATTTCTTCTGTTGTGCAATGTGTGCACAAGCATATTACAAGCTTCTCCTCTTCTGTACCTGGTCTTAGACTCTCAATCTATGCAGTAGATGACCCCTAGAATGTCCATCTCCCCCACTTACAGCACTTGGACCTATGAGTCCCTGTCATTCATGGTCCCGCTTGAGTTGCTGGCACTCAGACCTCATGCTGTGCTTGCAGACTAGTCCAGCTCAAAGTTCATTGGTTCCCGCATGTGCATACTTAGAGCTGAGAGTATACCCACACAGATTGACTTTAATAAGGAGGTAGGATGGACCATGGTGTAGCACAAGACTCAGTCAGTCAAGCATGCTGAACAACCTCTTTATATGTGACTAGCCTCTGTTCTTTTCTATTTTCCACTTTTATCCCTCTCAGATCCATTTTGACCCCTCTTTTTACATGTCTTCGGTCTGTTCCTTAAACATCTCATTATAAGTTTTACACAGTACCAAATATTCTCTCTGCTTTATCCCCAAATTCTCTTCCCTCATAATAAGACCTATACTCTGATGACCCTATTTGATGTTCATGGCTTCCTAGTGAAAGTTTCCTTGTTTACCTCCCTCCGTGGGTCTCTTCACTAGGTACAACCATCTCTTCATTTTCCTTTGATGGTCTTTGGTGTATCCTTTCTCAGGTTACTGGGATTCTGACACGTATTACTGCTCCTCGTGTTTATGGTTGTAACCCATTTTTCAGATAAGCTAACATTTGCTATCAGGCAAGATCACTGTTAGTTATCTTAGGCTGGAGGCCATACGAAAAAAATTGCCTCAGGTATCCAAAGCAGAGGTTGCGTAGGACTAAGGGTCCTCATCCAAAACTGTGATTTGCAATACTCCCTTTCACAGCTGCTTTGTGTGAACTCTCTTGCTCTCTTAAGTCCGGTAGAACTTTGAACTCACATTTCACAAATTAAAACTGCTTCTATTTTTACCTTGGAAAAGCTAGATTTATTAGACATAGTGTGGTCACTTTTACTAGATTGAAGTAGAAGTTGCCCATTTCTTTTTGTAGCATACCCACTGCACTATATATATCCTACCCTAAAGCAGTACTTCAGAAAATTACTGCAGTTTAGATCTAAGTGCAAATTGACCTCCCCTGAAAGTTGCCTAACACATGGAGGGATTGGATTTAAAGAAAAGTTCAGCTCTTTTGTCTCTCTACAAGAGATGATCTGCAAAATATTTCTGCAAATATGATCAGGTATCTTCTTTTGTAATAACTTGTTTTGGGTTTCTTCCATACAGAATACATATTTATACATATTGTAACCTTCCCCCTAATTTCCTAGATAAATAGGTCTTTTAGTTAGGACAGTTATTTTTTTGTGGGATCAAATGTCTAAAATGGAAAATCAAATGGAAAAAATGGAAAATCAAACTGACTTTGATAGTCAAAGCATCTGAGGAGTTTATTCAGCTCTTTATGGAAATAAAGGGTATAAAGACATAATCTAAGATAAATACAGCTTTATCAAATGTCTAAAATGGAAAATCAAATGGAAAAAATGGAAAATCAAACTGACTTTGATAGTCAAAGCATCTGAGGAGTTTATTTCTTTATGGAAATAAAGGTATAAAGGCATAATCTAAGTTACAGCTTTAAATAACTTAATGAGTGATAATTATTACTGTCTTCTGGGAAAGAAATGGATAATCACAAGGAAATTGAGTTTTTAAAAACTTACAGCTTTAGAGGTATTCTCCCTGTGTATCCTTTTATACGTTTGGAGAATGGTGTACTCCTGGAACAGTTGCCTCAGGAATTATTTTATTCATAAAGGAAATTGTGTTTGGCAGATTTACTCAGTGAAACTTTATTAGAATAAAAGCAGTGGTCTATAATACCTTATTGGTTCAGCAGAACTAACTTTCAAGACAAGTAGTTCAAGCTCCTTTTGGAAAACTAAATTGAAATCTACCATGCCTCTTCTGCCTTCCCTTCAAAGTTGCTTTTGTATTTTCTTACTTTAAAAGGACATACAACAGAGTAACAGTAGAGAGATTCTTACTGTTAGATAAACAATTGTTATTGACAGGGATATAAGACACATGTGCTTCAGACTAGGTCAATTATTGAGAGCTTTGTCTTAGTTTCAATATTGATGTTTACTGGTTTTCTAGAGTTGGAGCTTAGGTATTATCATACCTGGTTTTTTGTGGTGGGTTTTTTCCTTGGAAGTTTTGAATGCATTTTCCACTTTCTTTTGCATTTTCCTTAGCCTATTTCTATTGATGTTCTTATTGCTGTGTTTCTTTTGTTTTACATTATTTTCTTGTATTGCACTTTTCTTCAGGAGCATTTTGGTCGTCGAGGTAAAATGTAACCTGATGTACTAGGTTCATCCTTGCAAACCTCTCATACCTTGCCCGTTTCCAAACAATGCAGGCATCCGAAATATATGGGAATGAAACACCTGTGTCTTACGATACTCAAATTTTGTCTGTGTTCTCTGAATTTACGTACAAGAATAACTGCAATGTCACATGAAATGGTAGGGTAGAAAAAAGCCCACACAACAAACAAACACAGAAAACCAACTGATAATCATTTGGTTACTGTAAACTTCAATTTTATGACACTTATTGAACAACTAATGCCATTCACTGATGTTTTGAAGATATGGTGTTTATCTTGTCCATATAATGTG
The DNA here is from genome assembly GCF_003945595.2 of Pipra filicauda. Classification (NCBI taxonomy): domain Eukaryota; kingdom Metazoa; phylum Chordata; class Aves; order Passeriformes; family Pipridae; genus Pipra; species Pipra filicauda. The sequence continues at coordinate 2,003,236 of NW_024104776.1, read as the reverse complement.
TTATTGAGGGAAAGAAGTGCTGATACGCTTTAATGATATCATTGAGGGGAAGGAGAGGTGACAGAATTCTTAAGAAATGATTTTGCAGTCAAGTTACTAATAGTCTCAGATATGAAAAGCACAGTGCTGTTCTTTGCATGAAAATTTGTGTTGTACAATTGTGTGTGATTTTCCACTCTACTCCACAAATAGAATATGGTAAAAGCAATGTAATACAGTAGAGTATGTCACCATGGGCTCTCTGGAGTAGCATAAGGTTCTCTTAAAAGAGTTCTGATATTTTATACTAAAGATACAAATACTATTTGAATTTAAAGCTACATTTACATAGCCTTGTGTAGCCTTACATAGCTGACCCCAACCAGCAGCTAAGTACCCATACAGCCATTTACTCTCCCCACCCAGCAGGTTGGGAGAGAGAATAAGAAAAATGAAAGTGAAACAATTCATTGCTTGAGATAAAGACAAATTAGCAGATGAAGCAAATCAAACAAGCAATTCAAAAGAAATTACTTATCTCCTCCCACAAGCAGACCAATGTCCAGCCGTTCATCAAGCATCAGCTGCACTGGGAGGCAATCCCTCATCCCCCTTTTTCTTCCTCTATACCAGTTCTTATTGCTGAACATTATGTTATGTGGTATGGCTAATTTGGGTCAGTTGGATTCCCTTCCCAGCTTCTTGCCATCCCAAGCTAGGGACAGGGAAGAAGAGAAAACCTTGGTTCTGTGCAAACACTGTTCAGCAATAGCCAAAACATTGCTGTGTTATTAATGCGCTCGGCTGCAAATGCAGAACACAGCACCATGCAGGCTGCAACAAAGAAAATTAACTTCATCCCAGACAGACAAAGTACACCTTGTTAGCATCACTAATAAATGGAAAATCATGCACTAATTTTAGAAACATATCTGACATGAAGAGAAGTTACAGGAGTAGGTAGTGAGTAATACATTTGGGTGATGTCTTAGGTGTGAACAGAGATGTACATTACACAGAAGTGATGGTGGTTAGAGTTATATGAAAAAGTTGCAACCCTGCTTTATTTCTTAGGATATCTTTGCTCATTCTGCACTGTTTTCCATTATTTCTGTTTGATGTATTTGCCATCGTTTGTTCATGGCAGCTTACAATGAATGGTTTCATTTGTTTCTCAGTACAGTCAGGCATTAGATCTTGCTGACCTTCAGCAATGCAATGTGTTAGTCAGCAGAGTCATGCTTTTAAGTCTGGATCGAGTAAGGCCAAAAGTAACTGGCTCTGTTATGTTCTTTTTTTCTAATTCATGCTTAATCTCTTTGAAAATGTATAATTTATTGCATTAGAACTGTTCATTCTTTAGCTTATGAAGGCAGATAAAAATGCAAAGATAAAGGAAAAAATGCATAGTGAATATAATTGCGTTGTGCAACAAAGAGGGAAGAAATTAATTTTATTGTAAAAATTTGAGCTCTGTATTTTATTTTATTCCAATCTGCATTGTTGTAATAATTTTTCTTCCTGCCCAACACATTGCTGGAGCAGTATTTAGTCCATAATTATTTTTTACATAAACATAATTCAGATTTGAAAAAGACGTTTTATTCTTTTATATATAACGAGTTTTTTGTTAGTCATTACAAATTCATGTTTTTATAAATCACCTCCCCAAATCTTTAAGAATACAAAGAATGGTATCTAACACCTACATTCCAAAATTTACCACAATACAAAAGAGGACTGCCAATAAGTATTATTGTCTGAGAACATTTAATAACTGAGGACATACACTGTGTGTTTTCAGTATGACTAGAAAATTGGAGGGAGATTAAGGTAAACTAAATCCTAAGGAATTGGCAAGGCATACTGCAGGTCTATGTGGATCTTCCAGTATGTTTGCAAAAATGAGCTTCACTGAAGTATTTGCTTGGTGGTATCTTCAGTTACAGATACTTTGTTAATCCTTAAAAAGTAGCCTGAAAAATTCCAGTCCTCCTTTTGGATTTTTCTTTTACATTCCTGTTGGATATTTTCTCTAAATGCAGCCTTTTTTTTTTTCCTCTACCAAAAGTCTTACATAAATACTCATTTTTAAGAAGATATTCAAATGTCCATCTGTTCTCTAAAACTAATTCTATAAAAAGCTGACAGTCGACATGCTTTTAAACAAATTTCAGATTCAACTCAAAATTTATATTTAAAACTGATTTAATGGGAAGGTTAGAAAAGTCCACTTAAGACTTCATATTATCCATACAATTCTGTAAAACGTTTTTTGTCAGATGATAGCCTATATTGATCTCTGTGTTAATAAGATAAATCTAATATTTCCTAATACTTTTGTCATCTAGATGAGACGCAGCTCAGTGAGAAAGAACTTTACTTGTCCTGATCATTTTAGTAGTGGACGAAAGACCAGGGAGTTACTAGCTTGTAATATAAAACCTGAGTAAAAATATATTGACTTTTTTGTGAGACTTGTACACTGTGTTGCACTTTATGCATTCTTGTCATGTAATAACGCATAATATAAAGTTCAGTGTTAGAAAAACTGGAAAATATAATTGTTTGAGTAGCACAATAAAGAAAGTGTGGTTTTGTAAGCAACCAGCTTGTCCAAAACTACTATCTATTCTTAAAAATGTCTTGAACATATGGACTAAATAGTTGATAGCAATGAAAGAATATTTGTGTATGAGCATGTAGGTGTTTAGGAGAAGGGAGGAGAAGTAGGTGTTAAACATGACAGCAAGGTGGGAACAAGTGACAATGGGAGAATGAGAAATCTAATGCAGAAACGTATCTTGTGCAAATAATCCTTGACACTTATGTAACTGTGTGTATAGCTATATCTACAAGCTATATCTGAATCAATACCTGTGTGCTCTTACTCTGCTGTAAATGTGAGCCAGCTCATTCCTATTTATTTTAAGGCAATCTGTACACATAATCATATTCTTTCAAAGAAAATAATCTTGAGTACTGTCTTATTTGTTAACTCTAGGATCCTGGTAGCCATTGGAATAAGTTGCTTTTCATACAAGACAAATAAGTCTCTTCTGTTGTGCTTTGGAAGTCCTTGAATATTTATAATGAAAATTTAATGTTATAAACTGTGTCTTTACTAGGCAGCATTCTTAGATACTGAAAAGGTGACAGATTTTGTATTTTTAAGGAAAAACTGATGTTTATCATGTACCCAATACTTCATCTTTTCAGGTTACATTTCAGTCAAGTGTTCACACAATAATTGAAATTAATATTTATATATATATATATAAAATAAATGAATATACTTATAATGTATATAAAATGTGGAATATAAGAAAGAAGTTATTTACTATATTTAGATTTGAGGAAAATTTTTCTAACCTTTAGCAGCTGATTAATTCAGTTGCTGACTGATTAAAAGAGCAGTGGATTGTATTAAGAAGTTAACAGCACTCAGTAATGACCTGTTCCCCATTGGCATGCCTCTAACTTTATTACCTGTTGTGATAATTAAATAAAAAACAGACATGTGTAAGCTCCCAGGAAACACAACAAATGCTAAAATATAATCTATTGTGTGTCATGTGTCAGGATGAATTTTGTTGCATATTTTATGGTTTTGTTTTCCCTCTGATTGTCCACAACAGGTTTTCTTCATTATGTGAGGGTTATAGCGTGTGATATGGGTTTGCATATGGAAGAACTAAAGATGAGAGATTAGAAAGACTGTGTCAGAAGCTCATTGTCATAAAACAAACTTGACAAGAGATTAAGTTCATTTTTATAGATAACTTAGGATTTTGAAAAATAAATTGTGTGGGTTTTTGACAATTTGCATTGTTTAGTTTGATGGTTTGCTCTCCATTGTATTAACAAAAATGTTTAACTAAAATGATCAGGCTCAAATTTCTGTATAGATAAAAAAGGATATTATCAGTGTTTCATAGGCCATGCAGGTTGTCTTAATCTAAAAACGTCTCGTCTTTAAAACTCATTTCTTTGAAAGTTTCTTTGTCTTTAAAACATGACAGTTTTCAGTTGTACTGGTGCATTCCTTTTGTTGAGAACAATGTATAGGAATAGCTCATCTAGGGGCTTCACTGTCTGGCTCGTAAACACTGATCTCATAAAGAGAGCTCATAAACCTGAAAGAGCTGGGAGAACCTGTCACTAAGAGCACCAAAACATGCTGTTTAGGTCCTTATGACCTTTTATTCAGGGCATGTGCAGCCTTCTATTATTGATTAAATGATCTGAAAACCACTCTAGAAAAATGTTTTAGACTTTTAAATATATATTAATATTTCTCTGTTGTTTTTAGACTTCAGAAGGAGCATGAGTTAAAAAAAAAATGCAGTAGAAAATGGTGACAAGTTCATTCTTCTTTGTATCTCAAAGTTCATTCCAGACTGGTATGATACTTTTTCTAATGAACCTCTTCTCTGAGCAATTTATGTACCTACATGGAATATCCTTTATGTGTGAGAAATGGAGATTGTTGGAGGTGCCCCGATGGAGACTTATGAGTGGTGGAAAGAAATTAGTGAAGAGAAATCAGAAGAAGAAGGATAACAGGAGTACAGAACTGGGAATAACACATTTTTATAATAAAATATATTATACTACTAATAAAACCATTGCACAATGGAGTAAAGGCACTTTGGAACAAACACTTGGGCAGTCCTGACAGGCACACTCAGTGCACCAGGACGTAAGTACACTCTGATGTTATTTCTTCTGATTTCTTTTCACTAATTTCTTTCCACCATTCATAAGTCTCCACTGGGGCACCTCCAACAAATTTCGACCTTGATCTTTGTCCCATTGCTTTGTATATTCCCTTGGTGTCCTAGACCTAAGCATTTGTGATCTTGTAGATGAGCAAAAAAGACTTTGTGTCCTGTAAACAGATAGTGTGGGGATCTGGTATGTTTTCAGTTTCCTGTATTTCTGAGTATGCTCCTTGCTATCTTGTGAAAGTGTCGTATGTTCCTGAGGGATGGTGGCTTCGTGCTCAGGTGTGTTGCATTTCTGGAGCTAGGAGGCAGGAAAGTATATATTATATGCTGTCAGTCTGTAACCTACTGGTATGAAAGTCACTGTCTGAGCCAGCTATAGATAAGAGAACACATTCTTTACATAAAGGATAAACTATCATCATTTAACATCCTAAATTCAGGAGTAGTCCTACATTATAATCTGTGTCAAGCATTTTATAAACATAATTTTTTAAAGAAAGGAGATGGCATTATAGATAAAAATTCTCAATGTATTTTTCTTTGCCAAATACAAGCATATGAACTTTATCCCAGGCTGATACCAGTCAAGTGTTAGCCATCCAGGTAAAATATTTCATCCTAGTGGAGATTGTTTTGGGTAAATTTGGACTTGTTTAACAAGGTGTAAGGAGGTTCTGCAACCAGGATATAGATAACTTGATTGTAAAGCAATAATTTCTTGCCTGATATAGGTAGGACCTAATGAGCTCTTAGGTTAAGCATGAATGTGCTTACAACTCATATGTCTTTGCTGACCAGGCAGGCAGCATTTAGGAGAGGAATGGTTGGTACCTGCAACTCTCTGGAAAGGTCTTCATGGCTCCTGTGTATCCACCACCAGTGCTGACGTGGATGACATTGGTGACACAGCAGTTCCAACCCAGACCAACCTTATTTTCTTTAAGGTTTTATACCTTTCTATGTTGGCATTTACTTCCTTAAACCCTTGAGCTGCTAATGATCAGTAATCCTACTTCTATCTGTAACTGGAGCCAAAGTTGGGCAGCTGTGTCATATCATAGCTAAGCCTTCCAATTTTGGTACACAAACAGGAGTTTGAGGTGAGGGTTGGTTATGGTGAGGGAGTGCTGTAGCTGGGTTTGGAGAAAGAAAAGGTGACAAGTTATAGATTGTGATTAGTTATCCTTTATATTGGTGTGTATTAGTTACATATCATGCAGATGTGATTTTTCAAATATTAGTGCTCACTTTACACCTTCCTCTGAATGTGAACGAGAATAAGGATGACATTATTTTGGGATTCAGAAGTTGGTACACAAACAGGAGTTTGAGGTGAGGGTTGGTTATGGTGAGGGAGTGCTGTAGCTGGGTTTGGAGAAAGAAAAGGTGACAAGTTATAGATTGTGATTAGTTATCCTTTATATTGGTGTGTATTAATTACATATCATGCAGATGTGATTTTTCAAATATTAGTGCTCACTTTACACCTTCCTCTGAATGTGAACGAGAATAAGGATGATTATTTTGGGATTCAGAAGTTGGTTTTTAGTCTAGGTGATGATCCCCAGTAGCACATTTTTGGCTTTTTGCTCAGAAAGCATTAATATATATTCAGTAAATTGCTCTGCCACTGTCACCAGTTGGAGTAAGAGTGCCACAGAGCAGTACAAGACAATTAAAATTAATGGATTCCCACCAACCAATGGCAGCAAAGGACCATTAAAAGTCATCCACTTCTGTAGACTGCCCTGAACCCACATTATACCCACCTAAAATTGTGAGCAGGACTGAAGAACAGGACTTGTAGATGAGAACCCGGATGTGACTTGGCAATGTGTGCTTGCAGCCCAGTAACCTAATCCCATCCTGAGCTGCATCAAAAGAAGCATGGACAGTAGGTCGATAGAAGTGATTATGCCCCTGTACTCTGCTCTTGTGAGACCCAGTCTGGAGTATTCTGTCTTAGGTCTGGGACCTCAAACATAGGAAGGACATTGATCTTCTGGAGCAAGTCCAGAGGAGAACCAGAAAGATGATCGGGGAGCTGGAGCACCTCTCCTATAAAAACAGTCTAAGAGAGTTTGGGGTTTTTAGCTTGGAGAAGAGAAGGCTTTGAGAAGACCTTATAGCAGCCTTCCAGTACCTTAAAGGAGCCTACAAGAGAGCTGCAGAGGGATTTTTTACAAGGACACGTAGTGACAGGACAAGGGGGAATGGCTTCAAACTGAAAGAGAGTAGATTCACACTGGTTCTTAGGAAGACATTCTTTACTGTGGGACAGGCGAGGCGCTAGAACACATTGCCCAAGGAAGTTGTGGATGCTCTATCCCTGGAAATGTTCAAGGCCATGTTGGATGGGGCTTCGAGCACCTTGGTCTAGTGAAAGGTGTCCCTGACCAGGATGAGGGGAGTTGTAACTAGATGATCTTTAAGGTCACTTCCAACTCGAACCATTCTGTGATGCTATGATTCTATCATCTAAGTTCATTAACTTTTGTAAACAGGCCTGAAATGGGCTTTTAGCTAGATTTTAAAACTTTATCAGAAAAGGGAGGCTTAACTCTAGTTAGTAGTTAGCTAGATGTGGCTTGTCCAGAGTGCATTTTTTTTCCTATCTGCTGGATATTTTGAAGATGTTAAAAAACAGTAACCTTCTCTTACAAGCTAGGAAGGAAGACTCAGATGGTATTTCTCATGTCAAATTGTATTGTATTGTCAAATGCATCATAGCATCTTCTGCTTTCTTCTATCAGAAGATAATAGGGCCTAAGTGAAGGAGCGCAGGTGGAGTATTTTCTGGCAAGAGAAAGAGGGATTTATGCAGCATAATGCATTTATTTTAGGTCATGTGTGTATTAGTTTTTCACAAGGCCTAGAAAAGAAAGAGTTAGTCTAACTTTCCTAGGACTCATCTGGCCAAAGTGTGTCAAAACAAAATAATTAATGTTGAGAAAATGGTTTAATGTTTTGGGTGGAGTTCATCTATTTTTTAGTCCATACAATCTGACCCTAAATATTTGTTAAGAATTTGAAAGTCTGTGAAGAATTGCAGTGTATCTCCAGCAATAAATATGAAATAGTAGTACTCCCTAGTAAAACTGAAAATACATATTTTTATATGTCTAAGAAAAATATAGCAGATTTTTAGAGGCAATGAAAAAATAACATAAAATAGCATAGTGTTCTTTGGGGATACAGTTTCCTCTGTTATAAGCATATTAAAATAAACTGGTATCTCCTATTCATCTTTTATGACTTCAACAGAAAAGGTAAAACTATCATATTTCTATAATTCCAGTGCTTTTTCATTGTTTTAAATTTATATTTCTCAATGATTATTTATGTTGTAAGTTTTCCTATTTTATTAGTCATAAATCATCTTTCAATAATAGCCTGGTCTTTTCTACTTCTAAAGTCATTATACTATAGCACTATTTAATTTACATAACCAGTAGTAATGAAGTGGTATTGGAGCAAACTAGTCTTGACTTCAATTAGAAAATGTAATTTTAGTAAGTCAGTATCCCAAAGTGAAAAGATAAAAGTAGTCTCATGTGAATGGACAGGATATTTTGCTACCTAGAAGAAATGCATCTACTCATTAAGAGCTACTTAAGTAATCTTCAAGAAATGTGTTAGAATAATGTTTTACCTCAGGTATTGCCACAGAAGCACAAATAACAATATGTGTTATTCAGCTTCAGTTTAAAACAAGTCCCTGTTCCTTTGTAGAAGGACAATATAGTATCAATTTCTGGGAGTTCTACAGTTTATGGTCTCTGGAAGGTCAAATGAAATGAGATCCTTTTCAAATTCTAAACATTCAAAAAAGTAACTCTCAAGGACAATACGTAAGACATTGAACAGAGTTTCTGCTTTTCTATGGTTATGTTTTTACAGTAAGATAATATTTTTTACTTCAAAAGAACCAGTTCCTTTCAAACCTTTTTTTTTCTTCTTTTTTTGTGAGAATTTCAGTACCTATAAATAGAAGCTCTTGACATTTTGCATCATTCTCTACCCTTGCTCTTTATATAGAACTCTCATTGATTTCAATTGTGTATATTGAATTAGACTAGGGTAGATAGCTTTTAATTTATAAAAGGTGGTGACAATATTAACTACTGTGCTCATAGAAAGTCTGGTAAATCTTTCATTATGAAATGCTTTAAATAACACCTCAGGATTAAATTTTATAATTTCTAGGCCATCACAAATTGAGATGCCATGAATTTATGAAGGCAAGTACAATGAGTTCTGAACATATTTTTTAAAATTTCCCTGTTCCAAAGTTGTGCAAAATTCTGGAAAAAATACTGGATGTACCACACAGACTCTACAGGCAGTAAAGAGAACATGTGAGTCAAAATAACTTATACACAAACCACAGAAATTGGTATTTCCACTATGTTTGAGTTTCCAAGTTGTACAAAAGGCAAAGTGACTTGAATACAAACCTTCTCCAGTATGGAAAAAATTACCCAGCTGTAAAACAAAGCATAACATCCTTTTTACTATTGTGCTATTGGTTTTCCTATTTTATATTTGGCAAGTGACGAGAGATAGCTAACATCTCTGAAAGCATTGTCTTGAAAGGAATGCATGTGTTTCTAAATGAAACAACATTCTTCTCTAGTAAAAAAGGAACTCTTGTGAATATGTTTGGGGGATAATGCACAGTACTCCTTCTGAATAGTGATTTAATGCCCCAAGCCTTATTTTTAAAGCTTTGAGTAGCTACAAAATGCTGAAGACCTCTTCCACCTTAGAAACCTGTTCTTTAGGAACAGCTCAGTTTTTAGAAACTCTGTTCTTCAGCTATGAACTGAACTGTGTTTTCCCTAAGAGAGTAATCCAGATTTTTAAAGAGAGCAAGTCTAAATTACCGTGAACCAGATATCCTACTTCTTTGTTTGAATAGCTTTTTTTTTTTTTAACATGGCTTTAAAAGCTTAGCATCTTCTGAAATTCCTTTCTTTGGATATTTCTGTAGAGCAAACAGATTCATTCCTTGTCACAAGAAAACTAAAGTAATGGAATTTTGTGTCAAAATAGTAATTGGGATTACTAGTACAAGGAGGAAATCTAACAGGTATGTTGTTGAGGAAAGAGATTTCTTTATTAATTGTGCATGCTGTTCAGTATTTATTTGTTTGATATATTTTTTAAAAGGAATTATGCAATTAAAAGTGTGGTATTAAAAGGTCTTGTGATAAGAATGCCTTAGGTAGGTGGATTTTTCCATTCATTCATGTGAAAGTAAATTATGAAAAAAAAACACTGAAGGAAATTAATAAAACTCCATATTAAAATAATTTATCTTTATACTCTTGGTGATTTAAAAATTCATGGTAGATAATTAGTCTCTAATACCTTGTATTTACAGCTTAAGAGATCAGGAACTTTGGTTATTCCATTGGTTCATCTGCATTATGGTTAAACATATATGGAGTTAGAATAAAATTTGGGTGTTTTGTTGGTGGAAATGAAAGGATATATTGTATCTGTTCCATGCAGGGAGACAAGATGTCAAGATATCAATTCATTTGGAAAAGTAGGAAATATTGATCTCTGGTAGATGATGCTTGAATACATAAACTTTCATGGTTCATTATTTTTTCCAAGCTTTTGCTTTAGGTTTAAGCTAGATTTGCTCCATTTTCTCAAGAGAGTGTAGAGTGACACCTGACCATCTACTATCTGATGCATAAATATATGTTTTTAGGAAACAGTTGAGCCTGTCTTGAGTATAGGGCCATATGAAACATTGGCCAAACGAAGCAAAACAATTCAGCATTTTAATGTCCATCGGTTAAAAAATATATTACAAAGCAGTTTTCTCCCCTGCTAAAGGAAAGTAATTTAGCCCAATATGTGGTTTATATATTTATACTTATTTCAATTTATTATAATTTCTTGAATTCTTGCTTTTTGCCTTGGGATAGAAACATGAATTTTTTAGTTTAATCAAAAACTTATCAAGAAATACAAAAGAGATTGCATGTGATTGGAATTAAATCTGTGTTGTTAAAGGGCAGATATATATATTAATTCAATTTATTTTTAAATTCGCTGGGCCTGTAGTAAGAATTTTCTTAAAAGAGAAATAAACCTTTTAAAGCCGTACAAAATACAAGTATGCAGACAAGTGATTATGGAATTACAAACTGGAAAGCTGCTGTTATGTTGACTCTGTCTTGAGTGAAGCAACATCATTTACCCAGCTTTTAGCAAAATCAAAAACTGTGGACAAATCCTGAAGTGCTTGCTTAGATTTTTTTCTCAAGCAAAGCTTTCTTTTCAGTCAGTGATGATGAATTCTTAGAAAAGGAAATACATACCACTTCAATTAAGTCAAATTAGCTGGAAAGAGGACACTGAAAAGTAAATAAAGTGTGGGAATCAATAAATTAAGACAATTAGCACCTGAAAGGAAGTAGACACACTTTTGTGTCCATTTTAGCCTTGTGTCCATAAAGTGCTACTTTATTAGCACTTACTAGATTTCCTGACATTTCTCATTATAAAAATTGATTTAAAATATTTATAGCTTGTGATTTTTATTTTTTTTTAATATACTTTTGCTGTATTGAGTAGAATTCAGCCCTTATTTTGATTTATTTTTTTCAACAGTTTCAGTTCTGCCTTTTGGAAAGCAATGTTGAATAAAAAAACTTGTTTAGCTACAATAAAATAAAGAAACTGCCGTAGATTACTGAATTTAAGGAGATGCATCCAAGGATAATCATTTGAGAAACTGTTTTGGCTTCCTGCTTTTAGGTATAGATTTGGTACTGGAAGCATTTCTGACAGAAATACAGAGAGGTGGACAACCTGAAATTTGAGGAAGATCTTGGAATAAGGAGCTGAACTGACTGATGGGTGGAGGATGAAGAAGAATGTGAGCAAGAGGGATTCTCAGAAGGAGAAGGATAACAAAGAGAAAGAAATTGGTGAAAAAAAGGAAGAGTCTGGGATGCTTTCCCAGTTGAGAGATTAGCACTGGTGGGTAGTGAGCCTTGGTTTGTGTTTTGAAGGCTTTAGGAATAGGTTAGATAGACCAGAAGAATGGTAGTGAGACAAAAAACAGAGAGGATAAAAGTTCAGAGTAGAACACAAAGCAACGTAAAACTCTGCTATAATATGTGTGCACAGGGATAAAACTCCAAGATTGCACATGCAGGGTGGTTTTGTTTGTGTTTTTTTTTTCCTTTTTTGGGGTGGGAGGGTATGCCTAAAAGAAATATAGGAGTTTAAAGCAAACTGGAAGAAGAAAATTATTTTTCACTGTGTGTTTTGATACGGATGCCCACTTTGTCCATCAGATTTAAAATTGTGGATCCAAGTCATGGGGTACTTCAATTTGAAAAATAATTTGATAAATAATTTGATTATTGAGAGTAGTTAATTTCCTTTTACTCACAATAGAATCACATGTAAAAATCACTTTTCCACCAGAATTTAGAAAGCAAGTGTGGATTTGAGGAGCGATAAGTTTTCTTCTGTATTTTCAAGGCAATGTTTCTCTGAGATTTTGTATCTGAAAAGATCTCGTGGTATTTATTTGGAAGATCTGTCTCTATTATTTCTTTTTGTGATGTTGTAACATTTATATTAGCATAAACATTCTCTCTAGCCTTTTTTACTGAGATGACTATTGCTATGAAAACAGGTATTAAAATAAGAAACAAGCTAAAATTGTATAGAAGACTTAATATTGTGATACTCTTAATTGACATACATCAATTTGTTAGATAATTTTGTTTTAGTAAGTGACAGTCCTGTGGATATGGAATTTTATGAGATAAGAAAGAAATTCTAGAACAGTTTAGAAATACTTGATAGGCTTCAGGAAAATCATTGGGAAAAAAGATATAATCTGATTTGAATATTTTTAGACAATAAGCAAGATTTTCTATGTGTGGTTATTTTTTAAATTTTAAATAGTTGCAGCATTTTACATGAATTCTAATCTCCATAAAACTGTCAATCTTAACTGGCATTTGTGAAAAAATAATCATAATACTTATTCCTTCCACCATTCAGTCTGCAAGGTGAGTGGCTCTTGGCATAATCTGAGCTCAGTATTCTTTCATTGCTCTGTGAATATTCTTTCAAATATTATATATTAAATATAACTGTTTTATTTATAGTGTTTGAGCTCTCTTGCATGAACACAACTCTATTTTTGTAATAACTCGTTATAATCATCTTTGAAAACTGAATCACATTTCAACGTTACCTCACAGCCCAGAACTTTCTCTGAATAATAGTTTAAAAATATGTGTAATACTGATATTCATCTGAACATATTTTTTTCTTCTTCATCGTAATATGCTACACTTTGATTATGAAGGGCTGAGGCTATGAGACAAACATTGTTTTTTTGGCCCTGCTTTTATTTTTCTGAAGCTAAGGTAGTCTTGCTATCGGGCTTTAGGTTGATTTGGTGTACCATTCTCACTAGTTGCTCTGTCAGGATTAATAAAATATGAGTAAAATAAAATGTGTTTCAAAATTGAATTGGAATTGCCAAAAATGCAACAAGAGAACTGCTGATATGGAAGAAATGCTCAGTTAATTCATTGTATTCTATAAATAAGTTATACTTTTTGAGGGAAATTTAGCAATGTTTGCTGCTGTAGTTGCCTGATACTGCAAATCATTAGCATATTTTGAGAAGAAGCATTCTCTTCCTTCACCACTATAAATATTTATGAATTATTTTCTGATTTGTTTTAGAACTGATTTTTATGAAATATATTTGGGAAAATTTAAGCATATTGCATCCAAGTTACAACTAAGGTTGGGGTACCAGACCCCAACGAGCAGATATATGCAGGTATATATAATGGTAATAGGTAAAACTTACCTATACTTGTGTGTCAGTTTAGGATATTAGAGTCATCAGTTCTTTGAAGTCAGGTTTCTTTATAACTAGCTGGGATTTTTTTGTAGCTATATGCAAACTAAAGATATTTCTCTTAGGCTGTCCATCGTGAGTAGCTGCACTAGGTTGCTACACAGTTCTATAAATGCTTTAGTTATACCTTAAATAACCTTTCTTTGCACTTCTCAGTAACTCATCTTTTATAATTCACATTGATACCATTAGGCATTATGTTTCTGAGGTTTATCCTGTCTTGTGTTACTACTTTTGTAAAAAGATAAAGTTTGTGGTTTTTTCTTCAGAAATCTGTGAGATCTGGCTTCATGATAACATTACATTTATTAGCACAGTGCCATTATGATATTTCCATATTATTCTACAGTTAATCTAGGGTCATTCAGTCTACAAATCTAATAAGGTCATTAAGAGATATCTGATAGATGGATAGTCAGTGCATTCATAACTGCTTGTTACTAATATCTTTTGTTATCACATTATCTCTAGTCCTTTATCTAAATTGCTTTGTTATAGAGTGATACAGTTCTTATGCTGGTGGGTGGTGCTATAATACGAGAAGTAGCTGATATGTTATTTAGACTTCCATAGTGCTTTTGATACTGTCTCATAAGTGTGGAAAACTTACAGAATTCTACAGTCATAGAATGCCAAGTCCACCTCTAAACCATGTCCACCTCTAAACCACATCTAGATGTCTTTTGAATACCTCCAGGGATGGTTATTCAACCACTTCCCTGGGCAGCTGGCTCCAATGCTTTGAAACCCTTTTGGTGAAGAAATTTTTCATAATATCCAATCTAAACCTTGCCTGATGCAACTTGGGACCGTTTCCTATTCTATTGCTTATTATTTGGGACAAGACCTACCACTGCCTTGCTTTCAGGAAGCTGTAGAGAGCGATAAGGTCTCCCCTGAACCTCCTTTTCTCCAGACTAGATAACCCCTGCTCCCTCAGCTGTTTCCCATAGTACTTTCTCTAGGCCCTTTCCCAGTTATGCTGCCCTTCCCTGGATATGCTCCAGTACCTCAATGTCTTTCTTGTAGTGAGGGGCCCAAAACTGAACACAGTATTCAAAGTGAAAATGAGTGCAAAATGGTTCAGGGAACGTTATTAAAACAGTGTTTAGGGAACATTTGATCACAATTAAAAAGAAGGGTGTAACTGAAATGTACTTGGGATCATTGTGTGTCCACACTTCCAATAAAGTTCCCTGGTGACCTAAATGAAGAAGTAGAAAACATGCACATCAGACTTGCAATGCAGTATGAGCTACTGCAAATTCTTTGAAATATATGATTAGAATTTGATAAAATTTTGATAAACTGAAGAAGTATTTTAAACAAATATGAAGAGCCATAATAGGGTCATGTATACAAAAAAAATCAGGTGTGCAAACTTACTGTGAGAGACTTGAAGAAAGGAAATCCAATTTGATAGCCTTTAACAAAGGTTTGTAAGGTAGTCTTATTAAACTAGGGCGAAAGGTCCGATATAAATAGTGTGTATGTACATTCTAAGTGAACCTGAATGGAAACTTACTCACTGACCTGGGTTGCTAAACCACAGTGATGATTGAAAAACTTTATAGCAGTAAATTTTGCTGTCAACTCAGATAGTATCTTAGCAATTTTGAGAGTAAACCACAGATTTATCAATAAATAGTTTTTCACATATTTTATACAATAAAAATTTGATAAAATTTTGAAATTACAGTAATACAGAGCTGAGTCCAGCAATCTGGAGCAGGAGAGCACAGAAAACCTTTAGGCCATTTGGAAAGTATGTATTGAGGAAGAGTGTGTCTTCACTAAATTTAACAGAACCTTATTTAAATAGATATGTGTGAAAGCCGGAGTCTAGTTACCTAGAATAAGAATAGTTTGTGAGCTTGTGAAATTGCCCATGTGCAGGGAGACAGCAGAGGCCTTCAAACAGATATCTTTTCTGAAGAGGCTGGTAAAGTTTCATGTAATTAAACATTTAGTTGTTTGCTCCTAGGTCTAGGAACAGGGACGCTCAGCAAAAATATATGGCAATATACAAGGACTGGAAAATCATTTAAAAACTAATAGAATTGTCAGTAAATGGATCTATTGTCCTCTCTCTATGTTTCAGTGATGTAATTGGTACCTCAGAAGACATTACAACCTGTGGGCTGAAATAGGGTGACTCTGAAGAATTAGATGAATACTGAGTTGCTCTAGCCAGCTTGGAAATGTCCCAGAATACTTTTGGTCTGGTCTACTGTTCTGGCTTCAAGAGTGTTTTATTTTCATAGTTTTGATGCATAGTAGAAAAACAACAACAGTCCAAATTTTCTGTCATAGAAAACTGTATACATGAATTACTTTTCAGTAAATAGTCCAACTTTGAACTGTATTTTTATAATTTCTAAACAATATAATTCTTCCTGTTTAGCATAAAAATTACTGAATTGAGGAAAAGAATTTAAGACAGAGAGACTAGATACACTGCATACTGCCAGCACATCTGGAAGACAGTTATTCTGTAATTACCCAAGAGACAAAAAACTGGCAGCTTTGCTGCTATTATAAATCCCGTCACTTCTAAAGGAGTTAATGGATGCCCAGCTAATCAGTCTTTGTTATCTTGTAACATTCAGAGACAAAATAAAGGCCATAAAAATAAAAAGCAAAGAAAACTCACTGGTCTGGTACATTAAAATGTGTGATTTGGTCTTTCCAATGTACTCCCAGCAGATCTGTCTTACAGTGTTTAATTTGGTTTTAAAATGTGCAACTGTTTAGTTTTTTGGATGAAAATTGGTTCTGTAGATGGAATGGCTGTTGTGGTTACTAACTTACATCTCATCTAACTTTCATCTCATCATTTGAGCTGTGTGCCTGACCTATACTTCAAATGGTTTTATCAGTTTTACTACCAGCTGCAGAACAGGTTTGCCTGTAACAACCTTCTTTTCTTTATTTTCAATTTGACTGTAGAAGAAAAGAGAGCATCATGTGTGAAAACCCAGAGTATTTATCTCCCTTTTCTTTGAAGACAAGAGCCACAAATTACTTAACTGTCAGTAGAACTGAATGAAAAAAATCAAATTCTATTAGTGTACAGTGCTCTCACCGGAACAGAGAAGCTGAAAAATAAATTTGCTAAATGACATAAATAACAGCCCAATTTCGAAAGGGTCCTGAATATCATTGGGGACATTTTAACTGCCAAAATAGTGACAAAATTCAGTAACAGGTCAAAGAGAGAACTTCATATCTCACAAGAAAATTCTACTTATATCAGTTTCTCAGTAACAGAGTGCTTAGGAAATAAAAAATGTATGGTATTTACTGCACATTCTTCACTTCCTGAGGCATGGAGTGAAAAATAATTTTATACTGACCTGGAGATGATGGGGGGTATTCCCTTCTGAAGTTAATAAAAGTGGATTATGACTCACTGTGTTTGACACACATTATATTATCCCATACTTCATTAAAAAGCCACTAGTCCTTTTCCTCAGTATCCAGTAGAATAGCTTTCTTCAGGGGTTCCTATGTCTAGAGCAGTAGTGGGTCACAGTATAGTTCTAATTATCTATCTGATTTTTTTTAGTATGAAAAAGTGATGTAAGTAGACATAGTCACATATCCAGAGTTTCAAAAGAGGCAAGTGGTTATCTGTTGGTAAACTTCAGTGCCATATGGTAAGCTGCAAGCTCATCTTCCTTGGAGTTCAGGATTTTGAACATCCAGCTCCAAACATTTATTTCAAGTTTGTTGTAAGGGAATACTGTAATCTTTCCAGCTTTCATTATGTATAGGATTTCCTGCTCTGAATTTCACACTCCCAGAGTTCATGGATGAGTTCAGGCCTGTGCTGAAGCATTCTCAGTCATTTGCTATAGTTCTTATGTTGGGATTTTTGTTTTGTTTTGTTTTGTTTTTTTCCCCAAACGTACTGATATATAGGAGTAGTTTTATTGTCACCTGATTTAAGATGACAGCTATACCTGGTTTGAGCTAAGAATCCATGTCCTACAGCAACGTATTCCTCAGTAATAGGTTGGATCTGCTCAGATATAGCAATGAATGCTTTCTTGGAAGTGCCCTTGGTGCTCTGTTCTGGTGTCTTTATAGAAAGGTGAGACTGTTAGAGCATAGTGTAACAAAGTATCATGGCTCGGACCTTAACAGATCTGCAAGTTCATCTGGGGTTTATTTCAGTGGTTAGCTCCAATGAAGTAAACAAACAAGTAAACAAACACCCAAGAAGTCATATAGACAAACAGCTACATATTGATTGCATACACATATAAGAAGCATTATTCCTTATGATTATATGAATGCAAGATATATTTATAGATCTGTAGTCCGGTAATGGAGGGTTATAGATCCCCATAACATTCCCTTAGTACTAGAATATGTGTTAGCTCCTCACAGGAGTGATGTGAGTAATAGCCTCATGCTGCTCTGAGTCATAGCAGGAAACTTCATCAAAACAGAAGACTGTCAGGGTGCTTTTTACTGTGTACCTTGTCATCCTACCTTGTAACTGTCTTGTGGCAAAGCTGGTTTGTGAATGGGTGCGTTTTGCTTGTACCCTAAGTGACAGGAAACAACTTAAGAAGAATCTTCCAGAATAGCTGGCCGATTTTCAGTTGATCATAAACATAACATCAACTACCCATCCCCACTCAAAAATAGCAAGACAAAAGAGTCCAATTGTATTTCTCTGTGCTTTGCTGTCGTGGGATACTTTTTTGTTGAATTGTTTCAGGAAACCCCAAGGGGATATTTGTCAAACTGCCATTTAGGGAGTGTGGCCAGATGGACTTTGAATGTTCTGCTTTTCATTTTGCAGAATTTTTGAAGTCACCAAATCAGATTTTTTAACAAGTATTATTTATGGCCAACACATGACAAAAAAAAAAAAAAGGCTTATGTTATTTGAGTTTGTAGTGGAAAACATCTTCAGGAGAAGACAAAGGATCTAACATTCTTTTGTCTCATGCTTAGATCAGTGACTAGCTAGGTAATTACCTGAAGTCTTAATTCATGCCAAACACTCTCAATGCCAAAAAGAATCAGAGATTTGTCTTTGGTTGCATTAATTGACTTAGCTCAAGAATGATTTTCACAGACCTGGCCATCTTAAATATTCAGAACTCTCACATCCTGGTTTACTAACCTGGGATATTACAGCCACTGAATTCTTAATAGTTTACTTTAAAGGCTTTGGGGGAGGAGAAAAGAGCTGCAATTATTTTTTCTTTTCCTTAGCCCGCATGATGTTCCTGTAAGGGTTTCACATGGCAGATGGTACATGGAAAAAATACTGCAAAAGAATATAATCTGGAATATCCCTGAGAAGTTCCATTTCTTTTTATCCTATTTCAACTCCTATGGTGATTATAATCAATGTGTCATGGCACTATCCCTGTTTTTCTCAATTATAAACCAGTCACAAAGTCAGAGGCCAGACTAATCACAGTGGAAGAAAAGAGATATGAGAAGAAAAGAACTTCGCAAAGTTTCTGCTTGTGCGTCTGACTCATTTACTTTCTGCATTTTCTACAGATTTCTCTGAGAACCTTTTCTTTATAGTGTCTTGCTATTGAGCTTTTTGCTTACAGGCTTAGTGTTATGCAAACGCACTGTGAACTCCTTTCACACATTTCTTCAGAAAAAAAAAGTTCATTATAGCAGTAGTAAGTAGTTTGTTTCAGATGGTCATCACCATGCATATTTTTGAATTCTAATACAGCAAAACAGACATATTTGTTAACAAGACCCTTGTATTCTCTATAAAGTAGCCTTCAGTACTGTGCAAAAGGAAGAGAGATTACTGGGAGGGAACTGAGAGGGTTCATAATTAAATGGGTGTGCAGAATTCTGTGGCTGTGGATTGATGATAGAAATGGGTCAGTGGCTTCCTGATTTTGATCAGAAAGCCTCTCTGATTTTCTCTCTTCCCTGTGCTTTCCTCTCCAGAAAGCAGCAGTGCAGCTATTTTGTTGTGCCACCTGAGAAGTGGCTGAGGAAACTGATCCTGCTTTAGAAACACATAAATAATAAAATAAGTGCAATAGGCCTCAACATCCTCTTGCCAGCCAAAATAATTCATTATATGGTTCCACAAACAAATATTCTTTTATTCTGGCACCAGCAGTGCAGTGAGGTAGTAGGCACAAATAAATGGTTGGAGACAGGAGCACCTAAAACTTCTTTTGATGCCAAGGGCATCTTAACATGAAAACAGAGCCTTAGAATAATATTAGGAACAGAAATATTTATGCTCTCTCCAGGGAGCTGGGTCTGTTTTCTCTTGTGTTTGGGTAATGTAAGTTTAAAAATAGAGAAATATATGAAACCCTCAATGATTGTGTCCATTTCCTACTAATGAGAGAGCAAACACAATTTCGTCACAATTCTTGTAGATTGGAGGCTGGAATCCTGAAGTTTTCTTTTTACCTCAGACAATGTATTTTAGGGCATTTCTTTTGAATAGTTAAAGACTGAAGTAACTATCTGTTTTTTTAAGACCTTTGTGCTTTGCACCCATTCCAAGGTGACCACTGGTCATATAAGAACTGTAAAGCAAGAGCAAGTGAACATAACTTCTTGAAAGTAAAATTGTTTTCTATAAAAAGATTGGAGCATCTGAGTTTTGTGACACTACGTATTGCACATTTTTGGCACCTGCTGTGAGAGTAGAGTAAGACCTTTTATTAGATACTGTAATCTCTCAGAAGTCACAATATTATCAAATCTGACCGGATTCTCTAAAAAAATATATACTTATTTGGGTTTTGCAGGTAGTTTTCTTATGGAAGATTTACTGCTTGCCAGCCTAGATGCTTTAGGGATTCAATATATTTTCCTCAGAGATACCAATTTAATCCACAGATGTTCATACTCAAACTACATAAAAGGAGAATTATTGACCAGTCAAAGGAATAAAATCATGTCTTCTTTCTTCGTATATTCCACAAGGAAAGAAACGAGCTTCAAATAAAATGCTAAGTCATGCTTTGTAGAAATGCTGCTCTGTCTTGCTGTCTTTCACCTTGTGAAGGCTTCAAAAAGGGACAGAGGGTGAATACACTCAATACTTGAAATGAAACTGAATTTTCTCATCCACATTGTGAGACTGAGTCCTCATTCAGAATTCATCCTTTCTGGCCATATTCCTGGATTCATGAGCTCTTATTATTACCTCTGGTTTCCAACATGTCTCTTGTGAGGGCCAACTATGACCTCTTTTATTCATATGAGCCAGCACTAGCTCATGGGAAAATGTTTTTGTCATTTCAGTGTAGACTTTAGAGCATGAGATTAACAGAAGAAACTTCTACAGTTCCTTTTTACTAAGATTTTTTACTCAAAATTTCATATGAAAGCACAGATAAATTCCCGATTTAAAATCCTTAAAGAGTAAATGAAGACATTTAGAATTAATATAATGTATTAATGTATTAGAAATGGTAAAATGAAGACCAGAAATAGCAAAGTAAATGGATACTGTTTTTTTTCTGAAATGTGCTTTATGTAATAGCCATACTGTCTTATCAATGCAGTGTCCAATGAAAGTAGTAGAAGACAGCTATATTAGTAGCAGTAAAACACTGGGGCAAATTCAGAGTGATACTTCTTTCCTCAGGTTCTTATATTCCATGTTTTCTGACCTAAGGAATTAATTAATAGTGTCATAAGTACTACTTGTTGGTGAGCATTTCCCCTCTGAATTTGTCTACATTGTCATCTGCTACAGCTAAAGTAATAAGTTCCACAAGATTATTTTTATGGATATGAAGAATACTTCCTTTACCATTTTATTTACTGAAAAAATAGTTTCCTCTGATACCCCTAATTTTTTGCATCATGAAACAGTAAGCATTTATTCCCCATCCATCTTTACTGTGCCAGTCATGATTTTATGTGCTTGCACAATCTCTCTCCTCAGGCATGTCTTTTTCAGACTGAGGCATTTCCATTATTTTGGTCTATCCCATTACAGAATCTGTTATATTCTTTTAATAACTATTCTTTCCATATCTCTTCTGAGAAGCAGTAGCCCTTGTTCCAAAAGCTACGTTGACATTTCACAATTTTATGATGCTTATCTCTTTCCTATTCACTTTGTTCTTTGTTTTGTTTTTGACTAGTTTGAGTGGTATTGCAGCCAGGCTTACTGCTCTGTATTTCCATAGTTCATATCCAATCTCTTGGAAGAACATTTTTTTTTGTCACATTTCCTACTTATTGAAGTACTGATGGGGCCAGTTTAAAGGCTAATTCATTCACTTTACTTATTCTTTGGAAATTTTGCATTTGAGTTGTTCAACTCTTGTATAACTGCTGTTGTTGTGTTGTAGTAATCTTTTATTATTAATTTTATCGATTATTTTCCAAAGCCTCTTTTACTAATGCTTTCACTGAGACAACCACTTATTTGATGCCAGGAAAAACCCAACCAAAAACAAAACAGTGGTTTGGATGTCAGTCAAGCTCCTTGGTAGATTGATGCAAAGAATTAGTTTCATTACTTGTTTTATTTTTTCTCTTACAGTCTTATGTTCTTTGAACATTTCTTTTACATGCTGATAATCTTTTGGCCCTGCAGGCCTCCTGGCACTGGATATTCTTTTTTTTCAAGGTTTTTATGTCTCAAAATGTTCTTTGACCTGACTTAAATTTTACATTTAACTTGTGAAAATTTATGCTCATCTCTGTTTTCTTCAACTGGACACAGCTTTCACTTTTTAAAGAATGCTTTTTAAAAATTATTTCTGCCAGTTTCTGATTGTTAAAAAACCAGCTTTCTTTTGGTCCTTTTCAGATGTGTCATATATATTCAAACTTGTGTTTACATTAGTGTTTTGAAAATGTAAAACTTGCTTTAAAAGACTTTAAACTGCTCCATTTAATTTCAGTTTACTAACTTAAATACTTATATATAGTTGATCTCTTTGAAGTGAATGTTACTGAGTGAATGTTTTAATTTATTAAGCTTAATTATCTTGTTTCTTCTCTAAAACACCATAGTATCACTTCCTATGTATATTTTTATTTCTATACCAGAATGTATTCAACTAATTATTTTAATGCAATTTCCAAGTTGCCTAACATGCCAGTGTCCTAATTTGTAATTACTTAATTAATTTGAATTACTTTTTAATGCCTAGCTGCTATCTGCACTGTGTATCTTTTCTTACGACCTATTACTTCAGAGCTGTCATGCTGAAAATCTGTTTCCTTAAAAAAAAAAGTCAATAATAATTTTAGAAAGAAGAGATTGTTGCTTGTGTAAATGTGCATCCTTGTCCCTTTCCACCGAGACACTGAAAACTCATCAGAGATCATTGTTGCAATATCTCCTTTTCAGATAACTTGTGATACTCTTTGCTCACAGAAGGAGTTAAAGTGCCTTAAAATCCAAACAGATTCACTGTCCTTTTCCATCTCTTTTTTTGCATTGTACTGGAGACCTAGATCCCACATCTGTGTTTCTAGTTTTACTTCTATTACTGTTAATGCACCCTTAAATACAAATTCCCGTTCAAAGGAAGTGCAGACTGAATACATATAAATTTCCTGACCTGGTCACACAAAGATCTAAGGGAGAAAGCTAGTTTCTAGTTACTTCAATAGCATTGAGCTTAAGCTGAGACTGTATCAAACAGGAGTTTTAAGGAAGATGTGAGACTAACAGTATAACTCCACAAGCATGACTTCCTCTTTTCAGATGTGGACATAGAAAGAGCAAGGGATCTTTGAAAAATAAATGTATATGAACACTAATAAAATAATTTACTACTAAATAAATCTGCAAATACATGCTTAGTTTCTGAATTGTTTCACAGAATGCCAGAGGAAACTCTGACACATTTTTGGCATTTAATCTTTCTCCTTTACATCCTGTGAAAATCAGTAGGATTTGCTAGCCAAGTCAAGTAGTCTACACCACTCTTGCTGTACTTTCTGTATCTCATAAACAGCCAAAACTCACAACATTTGGTTAACAGACAAATCTGTTATGTAGACAGTAGCAGGTTACCTGTAACGTATCTTGACTTGTTTGCTAAAAATAGTCTTGATTACGATGAATTTTGTTGTGAGAATACATATTTATATATCTTCCTGTTTAATTTCAGTGAACTTATCAAAAGGTAACATTTTACCTTCATTGGCTGAGAGAAACTATATATAACATCTCTTATACTTTGGAACAGTTGTGATATTTGTTCCTTTTATTTTTATTTTTTTTTATTTTTTCCCAAGTAAGAGTTTGTCATTTATAATCACTTAGTTAATGGGACGTTTTTTGTTTTAGTTTTTCACTATTTTGTTTATGAACTCAGTGGTAACATTCTCAACCTAGAAGAAACAAATACCAAAATGTCAGCTTCCTTGCATGAGCATTCTCTTATAATATATGCATTGCATATAAAAAGTACTTTTTCAACAGTCTTTAAATTCTGAATTTGCATGAATCAACACAATGTTTGCTTTCCAGAATGACAAAAAACACATTGTAAAAGACTGAAAGTGCGATTTATGGTGGGGTTTGTTTTCACTGCAGATATTGTCTAGGATTAATTGTTGGCAATTTGTATTTTAAGAAGATGCACTTTTTTTTTTGTCATTTTCCCCAGAACTTTAATTTAAGGTAGTCACATTTCTAGTCCCTACTTTTAAGTGTCAGCACTATCATTGTTTAAATAATCTACATCAGTTATAATATAAAATATATATGGTTTTGCACTTTATAAGTGAAGTTGGACGAATATCCATGAAAATTAGTAAGATGATCCAAGTTTTTTTTATAATTTTTTTTAAAAGTTTTTGATCTTCTGATCTGTGTTTTATCACCTTCATATCATCAGAAAGAGGTTTCAAGCATTCATAGGATTCTGTTCCAGGTAAAAGTATTTTGTATACATAATCAATGGATGAATACCAGTTTTCTCCATTCTATACAGGAACAACAGTGAAGTGCTGTTTTCATAATGAGCTGTCATCTCACAATTGTTTTATTTTATGTGTTATTACCGATATTTTTCAGGTTGATATGGTCAATAGAAATTTGTGACTGGTCACTCGTGCTTGTCCTTAACTTTAGCTATTAGTAATGAGAACTTTCTCAATCAATTCACAAACTGCAGTTTTGCTGATGCTGCTGATTTAGTGCTATGGACTTCTGCCAACGTTAAGCTTGTGAAGCCCTGAGCTAATTGACTTTTTCCAATTTCACAATTGAAGTAATATTGTGCCAAATTTCTTGGAACATAATTTTATAGAAATTCCTGCACAAAATTGACCCATATGAATTGTTTGCCATCTGTTAATAAAACCAGAGCAAACAAACCGCAAACCAGAAATAAAAGAAATTTACAATATCCTTCATGCAGAAGTTGACAAGTTGGCGTGCAAGAACGTCATAGAAGCTTACATTCAGAATCACATTTTTAATGACACTTCTTTAACAAAGGGAGAAGAATCTATAGTAATAGTTATAGAAAAAACTATGCTAGTGTATGCTGGCTACTGCACACCTTTTCCTGTCTCCTCACCAAATCAAATATGTCCTGGGTTTTTGTTTCATGGAAGGCGTTCTACATGTTCACCATGATTACAGTGGGTATAACAAAGTTTTACAAACAATACTCCCAGCTGGAACAAAAATAGAGAATGCGAAGGTTTAATATTTTATCTGGCAGAATCATACATGCCAATTTTTGAGGGTTTTTAAATTTAAGTGGTATAGTCTGCAAGAGTTCGCAACACAGCAGGCTAAAGATTTTTAATGCACCATAGTAACATTTACAATACAGTGACAACAGCAAAAATGAGAATCAGATTATTTGCTTTGTTTTCCTATAAAAAAATATCCCATCGATCCATTTTTACTTTTCCCCTTTTCCTTTGATATTTCTTTTATGTTTCCAATAAGCACTTACCACTATTTTTCTTCTTCTGATTTAATAGGAGATTTTCAAATGTGCCTTGCGTCAGATTGCAGCAATTCAGCACTACGTATTTGTATGCACTTGAGTTTGTAGATTAATGTAAAAACTATTACTGTAGCATGTTTTTAAAGGCTAGGTTGGGAATTATTCTAAACAATGAAAAAATAGCATTTCAGCTCTGGCTTCTGCAGTGAAATGCCAAATTTTAGAGTTAGTTTATTGGCTTTCCTTTGATGGGTTTAGATGGCTCAGACTGGGTTCCAAAATATGCTGGCTCAGGAGTAGTCATAAGGGCTCAGAATACAAAATTGTAGCACAAGGATACTCCTTCTTTCTCAGTTGAAGGATTATTCAGAAACCTAGCTTAATAATTTCTAGTTGGAGAAAACACTTATCAGGGTTTTCTCTTAAAAAAAAATAGTCTATAGCCAGCTTTTCTTTTATAATATCCTAAAGAAAACATTTATTTGAAGATCCAGACATGGATCTCCTGTATCATAGGTATGCCAAAGTCTACATAAGCAAATACAAGGATGGGAAACAGTAGTTCCTATATTTTGCTCTTGCTTGGTTTTAAGCAAGGAAATGGTATAGTTCTGTCCATAGAGTTGTTGCATTTTGGAAACTGGAATGGGCCGTGAGGGCTCATCTTGCCCATGTCCAGTAACTCCATAGGATCAAGCATTCCAAAGAATTCTCTGATGTTTCTCCATCTTGTTTAGTAAAAGTCTTTTAGTCACTGTATTTTAGTACTTTATGATCAGTTTCATTGTTTTAGGACTGAGAGGCTTACAGAATTTTTTTGTTTGTTATCGTGTGGTGTTACCTTTTATGTGCTGTGCCTTCCAGCTTGTTTCTAAAAGATGTCCGAATAGATTTGTAAAGACAAGGCAGTGTCAGAAAGGATATTTTAATTTTTGAAGTCAGAAAAATTTATAAACAAAGTCATTTACCTACAGAAAAGTCCTAAAGGGTTGTAACTGACTTTCGGTTGAGAAAGCACAGTATGTGCAACAGTGCTCCTCAGCAGGCTTTAAGAAGGCAGGCTGGTCAGTGTAGAAATATACTTCTGTATGTTTGCATTCTGTCTCTTCGATGCCATTGCCTTCAGTCTTGTCAAATTTTACAAAAGGTAACATTTAGCACGAGAAGGCCTTTGAAGAAAAGATAAATGACTGCAGAAAATGGGATGTTGTTACTTTTGAATGGTCATTGACAGAAAACTCAGCCACCATTTTTTTCAGGATTTATGTTACAAATCTTGAGCAAACACAAAGCCTGAAGTTTTCAGTTTGTTTTAATGTCCCTTCAAGACTTTCACCAAGAGCAGAAAAGTCACTGCTTGGGCATTGACCCAGTTTATAAATATAAAGTACGTTATGGCTCATAAGAATAAAAAGTGCATCTAGCTCAGGCATTTTTCTCTGTCAGTGCCCATAAGCTGATGTGCAGTGAACAGTAAAAGCAACAAAAATTTATATGCTTTTCACAACTGGAGTCCCAACCTCCAGTGGTTTCTCACCCATGAGCTTTCCTAAGTCTTCCATGCTTTCTCTGCTTGGTAATTTTTAACAGATCCCTCCTCCAGTGCCTGTCCAGCCTTCCCTTGAATCCACTGCTACATTTGCATCTGCAATACTCTTCGGCAAAAATATATCTATGGCTTCCCACCCATTGCCAAATAAACACCTGCTGTGGCTGTTTTGAATCTGACTCTTGCTGTCTTCGTTTCCTACCCTCAGTTCCTCTATTGGAAGAGTTGGTTAATAGTTTTCCCCCAACTCTCTTACACTATATTGCTTTTTGATCTCGGAGATCTGGACTTTATTCTCCTACTCTTTTTGGCCACGCCATACCTTCTGAAGGCTGAAGAGGCCTTGTTGCTCCTCTGACAGGAGCTGTTTCATACCTTTGTGATAGCTCCTGGTTCTTCTCTGACCCTTCCTATTCTCCCTCTTGGAGAAGAATGGAAGATGAGATAAGCTCAGGTGTGGGTGAACCGTCACCTTAGTGGCACAAAAATGGTCTCCATTTTTCTCTGTTGCTTTTGTGATCATCCTTAGCACTTGATTTGCCCTTCTGAGCACTGAACAAATGTTTTTAGGGAACTCTCTGTACTGATGCTGAGGCTTAAAGCCCCTCTCTTCCTAAAATAGATGACTTGTGTTAAATGATGTGTTTCCATGCTGAAATCTGGCATATTATTGGCATTGAAACATTCCCAGTATTACTGACATACCAGTGCCTGGTTGCTCAGAAGTGCTTGGTGTGCATTCTCACAGCCTACTCTCATCCCAGCATATCATCACTAATTTGCCTCACTGCTTGCCATCTTCTGAGGCCTAAGGGGATGTGATGAGCAGTACTGAACCCAGTGAGGGCTCTCAACAGAGCCTTTCTGCTGACCCTTCTCCATCACAAGGACTGAATGTGTGCTCCCACCCCCGTTTCCCATCTTTTACTCAGCTGTTTATCCATTCTATGATATTCCTTACATCAGGGCTGCCCTGTTTCCTTAATAGCCAGCATCAAAAGTCTTTTGGAAACCCAAATATGTATTAAAAATTTGTATAATATGGACAGTTATACTTAGATAAATTGCCCTCATATTTTAGCTTATATGTTATCTTCTGCCTGTGTCATACTGTGTAGTATCAGTATATGCTTCCTCGTCGTGCACCATTTCTTCTGAAATACAACTTCATTAGAGGGACATTAAAATGCATTAATGACGTGAGCTATATTCTTATATCAAAGTTCAAACTTCTTATCTCAATTTGAACTGGAAAAAAATTGCAGAACATAAAACTTGACGTTTCAGATAAATCTATTCTTTTTTAAAAAATTTGGTTGCTACTTTCATCCTCTAAGATCAAGGAACTAAATATGTGTTCAGTATAAATTTTGTGCCCTCCTAACTGAAAGATCTTTATCCGTTGCATGAGAAATTAATGCAAAATCAGTGTCTCAGGTACAGATTGTAACCATAAATCTATGGGTTATATAGGTAGATATTCATATTTTCTCTAAATGACTATATAATGAACTAATATTCTGTAAGAGATGTAAGTGATTGAGAGGGAGTTCGTTTCTGTTAAACAATAGCAATACTGCTAAAAATTATTTTAAACAATTCAGTGGTGATACATGTATGTAGTTTCTGATGATGTATTAACTTACTTTCATTAAGCTGATCTTTCAAAACTCAGAGTGTTTAAATTTAGCCTCCCAGCTTTTGGAGCATCCAAATTTACTAATGAAAGTCTTGCTTGGTCCATAGTAAATTAACTATAGTTAAAAGCTGAAACAATTTAAAAATAAAAAAGTCCTTGATGTCACTACTGAAAATAGATGTACATTGAACGTTGTTGAGGACTTGAGATGCAGAATGGATAACCTCACCTGAAGAAAATATGGAGGAATGAGTCACTTGGCTTTTCACTCTTGGAATTCAGGACATTTCTTCCTTTTCAGCTCAGAAATTAGTTCAGTAAATATTGCAACAGTTTTCTTAATTCAAATCCTCAAAGAATGAATTTGTCTTTGTGGAAGTGTTTGCATGATCAGGGTCTGGAATAGCAAAAAGAAGATAGAAGCCATTCTACAGATAGAGGAAACAATAATAGAATAAGATACCAGGGAGATGGTGCCAAAAATAGGTGTTTATATATTGGTCAGTTGTGTACTCTATTCTTCAAATAAAAAAATGTAAGATTTTTTTACCCCAAACCGAAATTATTTTGATAAGAGAAATGCTATACAGAAATGTACATATCCGGTCAGCTAATTATTGTTATATAAAATCTATTAAAAATTTCCTGCCCTTCTGAATTTGCTTTTGCAATTCAAAATTCAAATTAAGGCTCTGATGACTACATATTAGAATATATTTTATATGTAAATAGAGTAATTGCAACAGACTGCTCTAAAGACAGGAATTTTGTCCCTATTTGTATTGTTCAGTGAAGCATAAGCAGCAGAAATCATGCTCTCAAGAAAGATAAAAAGAGTAAAATCCTGCGTAACTTTAAAATAATTGGCTTTGTATTTGTGCATGCACAGCAGGCAAGGACTTAATGAAAACTTTAAAATCCTTCATTCATACAGCCTCATGGAGTGTAAACAACCAGGTAGAAGACTTTGATAGACTGCCTCATTATAGAGGTGCCTGTGCCATTTAATCACAAAGCAAACAGCAAGCCAGTGGCCTCTTAGAATGTAGAATGTAATTTTTCTATTTGAAAACTATTTTGCACAAGCCAAACTCAATTGCTTAAAAAAAAAAAAGAGACACCTATTCCAACCTACTTACATTGACTCACACACATTTTCCTTACAGCTTAGGATGGATATGCCTGGTTGATATTCAGAGCTGTCAAAATATTAACACTAAGTTTATTTATAAAAAAACTAATTAGCTTTGATTATGAAAATTCTTCATAATTTCTCTATACCCTTTTATTTTAATTTTATTATAATTGGCATTAATAAAACCTGCCTCTCATGCAGCTTTTGTGATTTCTTTGTAATTTTTCTAGAATTCTGATGCAGGCCAAAATCCA
This sequence comes from Pipra filicauda, assembly GCF_003945595.2. Classification (NCBI taxonomy): domain Eukaryota; kingdom Metazoa; phylum Chordata; class Aves; order Passeriformes; family Pipridae; genus Pipra; species Pipra filicauda. Next base: position 1,973,118 of record NW_024104776.1, on the reverse strand, counting down.
GGTAAAAATATGTTAGAATGGGATGCAATTTAAAATTCTATATTAAAAGTATTTGATTTTAAATTTTTTATAAACTGTTTATTATCATCAGCATTTTGAGAATAAGTCTGTTTGAAGATGTTAGTCAAATCCACTGTGCCATGCTGTCATATCATAGACTTAAGTTTTTTCCTTTCAACCTTTAGTTAAAAGTACCTAGTTAAAAGCAATATTCGGATATTTGCCAACTACTAAATAATTTGTGTTTTCTTAATCATGAGTGCACTCTATCTTAATTATAACACTTAAATTCCATCTTGACAGTATAATTAAACTTTAAGAAAATATGTAATTAAATCTTCCCTGATGGAATTCAATTTATAATTGTCCCGGTTTAGCACCAGTCAGCAACTAAGCCACACACAACTGTTTGCACACTCCCCACAGTGGGATGAGGAAGAGAATCAGAAGGGTAAAAGGGAGGAAACTCATAGGTTGAGATAGAGACACTTTAAAAGGCAAAGGAAAAACCATGCGCCCAAGCAAACCAAGACAAGGAATTCATTCACCACTTCCCACGGGCAGGCAGGTGTTCAGCCATCTCCAGGAAAGCAGGGCCCTGTGACGCATATTGGTGACTTGAGAAGACAAATGCCATTGCTCCAAATGGCCCCCCTGCCTCCTTCTTTCCCCAGCTCTGTATGTTGAGCGTGGCACCATATGGTGTGGAATGTCCCTTTGGTCAGTTGGGGTCAGCTGTCGTGGCTGTGCGTCCGCTCCCCACTCCATGTGCACCCCCAGCCTCCTTGGTGGTGATGTGTTGTGAGAAGCAGAAAAGGCCTTAATAGGCCTGTGTAAACACTGCTCAGCAGTATGGAAAACATCCCTTTGTTGTGAGCGCTGTTTGCAGCACAAATCCCAAACACGACTCCATACTAGCCATTGTGAAGAAAATTAACTATATCCCAGTCAAAACCAGCACAGTAATATAATATTCAGCAAATAGAACCTCTCATTGAGTTATGCACAATTTTGTTAGAAGTATAAATGAGTTATCTTTCACCTTTTTTTTTTTTTTTTAAGAAGGATGTAAATACTGGGCTACAAAGACTACAAAGCGTGTTAAGCATAAATAATTTTGAACAAATGTATACAGTTCTTCAGACCAAGAGTGAAATTCTGTCCTGCAAAGAGCTGTAACAAAAGTCTGTGCAAAGACTTATATCCCAAATAGCTTGTCAAAGTGAGACTGAAGAGTCTTGTTTAACAGAATGAACTGTCAGCTTTCTGCACAGAGCTGGATTCTGCCCTACAGTTACAGCAGTTTGAAACATGAACTATTTCAGCCATGACATTTTCTTGCATTTTAGGTGAATGTTTGAATCAGCAGATATTTATACAGCTATAGCTGCTTTTTGCAGTCAGTCTCACTGAAGGTAAATGGAGCCTGGTTATGTCTGTCAAGAGATTCTGTATGCAAATATATGTATATCAGAAAGATGAGGTGGCTAGATGGACTGAGTGATGGTATCGACAGGGACTTTCTGTATAGCTACCCAATTTCCATTGTCTGAAGGGAAGTAGGAAATACAGGTACTTTTTCAGGTATTGAGACTGTTCAACGTTATTAATTTGATCTTTAATATGTAACTAACCTCAATCGTGTCAAAGGGAAGCAAAAAAATACACAGGGAAAGCCCTGTATGCAGTTATAGCAGGAGAAAGAGTGTCTGTGAGCACAAAGTGCTGTTTTATGAGATAACCTTTCTGCTGTAAAGGTGACGTGAAATATGCAGAAGCTACTGCAGATCAGAGCAAATCAAACTGCTAGAGCAATCAGGTTGCCATCTCTGCTTTTCATTTTGAATAATTAGATACTTAGCTAAAAGCCTCCGCAATTTACATAGTTGTTTTTCCTTTATGTTATCTTTAACTTGCTGTTTCTTTAAAAAATATGATCAGTAAATTATAAATTCTGTGTATTCTTCTATAAAGCTCATCTATTGTGAATAGATACTCAGTATTTTTGTTTCATCTATACCTAAGCTTCATAGGACAGAATAAATCCAGATTCAGTAAATCAGCAGCTGGTTTGCTGTATTTTACTGTGTACTTTTTTATTATTATTATGTGTGGGGTTTATTACCTGTACAATATATGTAGGAAACCTGTGCCAATTTCTGGACTGGACTCTCACAAAACTTGGCACAGTGGCTCTTTGTCCTGTCCTGAAAAATCTGCATTTTTCAGATTTCAGTGAAGAGATATGTGGTTTGTGTCATGATAAAGGAGAATCTTAATAGTTGTCATTTATCATCCAAGGAGGAACATGGATCTTAAGAAAAAGCTGATTCCCATTAATGCTTCAGACAAATGAAGTTTGTCTTTCCTTTTCTTTAGGAAAGCAAATTCACAAGCTCTGTGGACTAAAATTCTTAGAGGGTCAACCTTTCTTAGAGGGCTTCAGTATACCTATGCCTACCAACAGTAATGTCTTGATCGTGTTCTTCTCGAGTAAATGGCAGGTTTTCCATTGATTTGAATGCAGATCATACAGAAAAAAAAAAGGACGTCCTTATGCAAGAGACCAAAGGAAAACTACTGATGTTTAAAAACTATATGAAAACTCAATAAAAGCTTCAAATTTAGTATTTGAAATAAAAAAAACAAACAGAAGTTTCAAATCCGGCTGATTTTGTTTGTGTTGCCTTTATAGAAGACCACTGGAATTAAGTGCCTACAATGAGACATTTATGGAACTGACAGAAACAACAATTAGAGACCAGATGGGAGGTTTCTTCACATATTACTTTTAAAGAAATACAATTCTTATATCAGAAATTAAAGAATGTAAATTGATGTTTTTGATTTACAATTTGAACTTAAATATTTTATTTTGTGGAAATATTTAATTTTTTTTTTCCTTTCCTAGGCTTCCTTTCAAAATTCATACCCCATGATGCAAAGTTTAGTTTCACCTGTAGATACATGTTTTCATGGGAGTCACATAATGGGCAATGTAGGATTCTAGCCTATGGAGAAAATGGTATCAGTCCAAAATACAACTTAAATGAGGCAGAAGCAACTCATCACCACTGGGAATTAATTCTATATCTGTATGTTTGGAAAGTGAGAGATTTCCAGTTATTTACTGTCTTTCTGTAAGTTTAAAAAACTCCATATTTCATCTGCTCTGTAACTTAAACAAATATTTAAATACAGTTGCTTTCACTAGATCAGATTTCCTGAAAAACTTTACAGCACCTAACATGGGACTCATAGAAAGTGAAGTACATGGCAAATACTCATTATCCTTTTAATTTCATACTTAATGTTACTGTAATTCAGATACAATATTAACACAGTGCTTTTATGAGGTAATTATTCTGTCACTTTGTTAGTTTGCTCTTTACATGAGTTAGTGCTTATTTCACAAAGCAAAGCTATATCCAAGATAACTGAGATGACCAAAGAAGCAGGCCTGTTCAGCCAAAGGTTAATAATGAGAGACCTGGATAATTTAATTCGTAACTCCCTTTGTTACTCCCTTTGTTACTTTCTTCCTGGTTACAGTGGTTGCCTGCACAGCTGCTCTAGGGGTCATAGCAAGAGTAATAATTCATTGTACACACCAAAAGGGTTCTCTCAGACTCTGAGTACTGCTAATTATAGTAACTATATTTTAACTATTAAAATCCTCCTTTAAGATGAGGAAATGTAAGCTTTCAAAGTTAAAAAATGGTATTGCCATTTTACTTGCTTGGGGGTTCAAGATCTAATGAAATTAGAGATTTAAAGTCTTATGCAAGGATGTAATCATCTATATTCAGTGATTTGGCAGAAGCACAGTAAAGGTAGAGATAATACCAATTCCACCATCCTGTCTTCTCTAAGTGTGGCTTCTGTAGGCTGCTCATACCAAATTACATAAATATCTTTGTTGTACTTTTTAAATCTTCTGGATCTTTGCTGACATTGCTTAAAGGTATGCTGATTACTATCAGTTGTTGTAATACTGGACACCTGTGAGCTTGGAACTGGGCAAAGACAACCAATTTATTTTAGGTAGGACACTGAACAGGCAGCAGGTAAGCTTCAGTCAACACCAAGCTGAGAAGGATTCACACCACCAAGCTAGATGTGGTAAACTCAAAATCCCTTGACTAATCCCATGAGCCAGCCATTCTCCCTAATTGTGTCCTTCCATAAGAAGATGTACTTTACATGTTCCAGTCTCAGCTGAATGAACAAACATGATTTAATGTACTGACTGTAGGATTTTACTAATCTATTTATTAGTTCCCCTTTCAAGGGAAGTTATAATGATGTGTTTTCACTTAAAGCAATTACAGTGTATTTTTAACAGGGGAAATGACTTAGATTATAATTACAGAGCATTATGCTGTACTTTTAATGATTTTACTCTTTAGAAAAATGAACAGTGAGAATCCTTTTGCATAAAGTTATTACCTTGCTCTTAAAATCTAATACTGACTTCCTTGTCAGGCTGTTGGGTCACCGCAGCTGTTAGACCATGGGCCTCTTTCTTAGACTAAAACAAAAAATAAAAAATAAATAAATATTTATAATTGCATTTGTAGCAACTGAAATATTTGAATCTTTGTATAGTTTTGAGGCAAAACTCAAACTACTTGTGTGAAGAATTTACTGCTGTTTCTTATATTTATAGTTCCCAATGATGCATGTCTAAACTAGAAAGTAAAATCTAGTGCTATAGCAGCAACAATTCTATGAAACAGTAAAAGCAAGCATGCCTTGCCCTATGTGTTCAACAGATAAGGACGATAAAATGAAAGGTAGAACAAATGCAATTCCACTCCATAAAGCAAAGGAAAAAAAGGGCCAGGAAGAATTGGTTTACAGTCTCATGAGAAAAGTGGACAATCACAAAATGGTAGATATGGAGCGTGGCAGGTAAATCTTCAGCCTTGTGCATCCACTGGTTTACATGGAGGCATTTTTGTGATGGAGGGAGTGTCACGTGCTATGGGCTCTGTATCAGTATGAAAAGAAAATTTCATCCCTCTTCTTCTTGGCTACTGTGTAGACTCTTTTATAAGAAGGCTATTTGGCTGAGCAGTTTTTGCAATGTTTTTCTTAAAATACATTAAGGAAGTGAGGCACATTTTCCTAACCTTGAGTCTTTCAGCTGGTATAGAAATTACTAAAGAGAAATCTCACATTAGTGAGGTTATTTCAGTAAATCCTCTGTACGGAGACCTAAGTGAGGGAGAAATGAACTATTATTCTTCTCTTTCATTCTCCTAAGTTACCTCACATCAACTAGGTCCCCTTGTGTTGAAGGCACTTTTCTAAAAACAAGCAAGTGAAAAGCAGAAATGATACTGTGTTGTAAAAGTGAGACAGAAAACAAAAAAGTTAAAGATTATGGATTTACAGCCAAATGGTAGCAAACATTATTCCTTTAACAGTATTGCTGTTATCTCTTTGGTAAATACTTGCACTTTTTAGATATTTCACTGTGCAATGTATGTTAATAAAGACTGCTTTGGTGAGTTGGGCAGTCTGATATGAGGGAAGTTCTGAACTCTAGGTATTTAAAGCAAGAAAGTGAGAGACTGGCTCATTGCTTTCCTAGACAGGAAGTGCATTGAAAATGAAGTGAGCTGATAAAATTTGGACCTTAAATGCACACCTGAAATATGGGACTGAGTGCAATGAGAACAAAAGTAATGGGATTGAATGACTTCATGCTGCAATGAAATTGGAAGAAATAAGAGGCTGAGAGGATGGGGTGGGACCCATCTTGTAATGCAGGGCTTTCCTTTAGTCACAGAAGTGTATTAAATCCTTTAGGTGTGGGATGGCTGTTTGTTTAAGATGAGCTGGCTAGGTGCCATTAGAAGCATTTTGTTCTGGTAAAAGTCTATCAAGACTTGACATTTTTGTTGTGAATCTCTGAAAGGGTTACAGGATTTGACAAAAAACTGATACTGGCTCTTGGGGTATGCGGGTGGGCTGGAGTTGTAAAGATGTGAGTGGGGAAAAAGCAAAGTATGGAGGTTTGGTTCAGAGCAGTTCTTTAAAAGACAGAGGAGACTCTGTGGAAGACAAAACATGTGTTCGATGTGCTATTAATTTTTCCTCCTTTTGCTTTTTACTTTCTATCACAAGGCTGCTATTGTGTAGGCAGCTTGTCAATGTACAATATATTTGAAATGCTCTGATAGGAGCAGAGCGATTAATTGGCTTGGCTGTATTGAAGGCATAACAATTTGTAGTCAAATGATTTTTTTGTCAGCATTAAGATCTCTTCTGAGAAATATACTCTATGGGGCACTCCTTTAAAAAATGTGTTTTAAAATTTCATCAGAGTTCAGATTTCTTCCTAAAAAAAGACTATATTAAGTACTTTTTTGTTTGTTTTATCATCATCAATTATGATCCTGTTACTAATGTGGTAGCTTTCTTCCAGAGCTTTCTTGTTTGTTAACTAATAATGAAACCTATGCTGTTGTGAATTTCAATTTACTATTAGTGTTGTTTAGTAAATAAAGAATGTCAGCAGTAGGCAAAGATATTTTAAATCAACTTCAGATTTTAAACCTAGTATACATTGTATTCTTGTATCCTCTAAGGGCTTTATATTGAGTACTGATTCAGTAAAGCATGTGAAGAGCACATCCTTTATTTAGATAATCTGTATTGTGATACAAATTATATAAGGAATGGGAATGAACATTAAAATCAAGTGTCTATATTCAAGTAGTCATCCATTCACTGTTTGAGATTTACTGAAACTATCTAAAGAACTTCGATCTTAATATTTATTTTAAAAAATCCCAAACAAACGCTTTTTTTGTTGGTTGTTGTTTTTTTGAAAGTATTTGTGCTAGTATTCTGGTTGCAGATAGAGAGTTTGATCCACTTTAAGAGGATACTTGAAACTAGCTCCATGTTTGAATGCTGGACAAACATTCCCTCAGTCTTGCTTTTATTTCAGCTTTCAGTAAGGGTGGAGCCATGACAGTGCTTGGGAAATTGGAGTGTTGCTATGGAAATAGATGTGATACCACCAGTTTATGCTTCATTGCCACATCCAATGCAAACATATAAATGAGGGAGAAATTTCTAGGATACTGTATCTACACAAAGGAAAAAATAAAATACACCAAATGTTGGTATTAATTATGAGTTAATTGAGGCGTTTTCAATATATCATGACATTCAGATTTATTTTTCTTCTGTAGCTGATCAGTAAAGCACTTGTCTGAATTTTGAGAGGTTCATGTTTTGTGCCTGATTCAGACTGATTGGAGACAAACCTATTTCAACCCAGGAATTAGGGTGCTCAACAGAGATGTCAAATTACAGCAGAGTTTACATAAATACTCTGTTGTCCTACTCTCTTGGTTTCGTCTGGGATAGAGTTAATTTTCTTCCTAGTAGCTGGTACAGTGCTGCATTTTGGATTTAGGATGAGAGTAATGTTGATAATACACTGATGTTTTGTTTGCTGCTAAGCAGTGTTTATACAGCATTTTGGGCCTTCTTTGCTTCTCACCACACCCCACCAGTGAGGAAGCTGGAGGTGCACAAGAAACTGTGAGGGGACACAGCCAGGACAGCTGACCCCAGCTGACCAGAGAGATATTCCATATTCCATATATACTGAACATGGCACCATGTTCAGTATATAAACTAGGAGGAAAGCTGGCTGGGGGACACTGCTCGAGAATTGCCTGGATACTGGTTGGTGGATGGCGAGCAACTGCATTGTGCATCAGTTGTTTAGTATATTCTAACTAATTTCTCAAATTGTTGCTGTTATGGTTGTTGTTTTCTCTTCCATTTCTATCCTATTAAACTGTCATTATCTCAACCCACAAATTTAACTTTTTTTTTTTTCCCAATTCCCTCCCACATCTCACTGGCAGGAGGCAGTGAGTGAGCAAGCAGCTGTGTGGTGTTTAGCTACCTCCTGGATTAAACCACGACACCTGTATTTTCAGTTCCCATGAAACAGGATGACTGTTCTCTAGTAAGCTGTAAGCACAAGTCCTCTCTACTAAATTCAAGAAATTACCAAGGTTGTTGATGAAGGAACTGCCAGCAATCATGTACTTTGAAGTTTCTGCTTGGGTATCTGTGTGTGTACATGCCAGGGAAAAGGTTCTGTCAGACATTTATTTTGCTTACTTTGGAAGGATTAAGTAAAGAAATTGGGGGCAGGGGGGAGGAAGGGGGAGGAGAGGACAGTACAGGAGGGGAGAGAAATATGGTAATTTCTGAGACTTTGACACTCTGCTTGTTTTGCTGCAATACAGGAAATATCTGTCCTGAGGGCCTGAACAGGATCATTCATGTACGAGATGAATGATTCTTAGGGGTTGTCCTCTAGAGCCACAAGAGCCTCTTCTAATACAAAATGTGTGTCTGGGTCATAGCTCTCATCTGAGTTTTCTTGAATGATGATAATGATCAGGTAATTCCTGAGGTAGCTCATTTTTTTGTGGATGGCCTTCACCCATGAAGCCAGATAAAACTGCCTCCAAACTGAGTCAGTAGCTGACCCTCTCACTAGATCACAAGTGTACTTCCTTGGACCTCTCTTTTTCTTCCATGTTTTAGTCATTGCTGCTTGAATAGGTGCAAAGTTTCAGGTCTAGAGGTGAAATCCTTGCTCATAAATGAGACAATTGAAGTGTCAACTTCAAATCACTGAGGTACAAACCACCATTTCCACTGGTAAAATTCTCTTGTTTTCAGACTTGGACCATCTGTGAGTCTTTTCTGCAGAGTAAATGTTAATTATTTAATTCTATCTAAAAAAATGCTTCTTCAGTGACACAAGATAAAAATTTAGTTCTCGTTTCCTTCTAGTTCTCAGAAATCAAACGAGTTTGTCCAGTTTGTATTTAGTTGTGAACAGTTGCTTCCCTGCAGTGTGATGGATATTTATGTGTGAGTAAGAGAAAGGAAGTAGGGTAATATGAAAAGAAGGATAGCGAATCTCTCTTTATTTAAATATTTACCACTATCATATTTTCTTAAAAGAATCTACTAATGGGAATTGAAAATGGAAAATTCTTTTAAACTTTTTTGTGCTTCTGGTCTATCTGACTACATGTCAATAGATTGAAGTAACTTGTTCTGCCTGCCTTCAGCAGTACTTGTAGTTGTTTAGATAAAAAATGAAAGACGTAAAATCTAGTTATTCATCCTAGGTGTTTTCACAAAGAAGTTTTTGTCCTATTCATTCAGTTACATTAATTGCAGATGACATGCACAAAATCAGGTTTTTGCAATGCTTAGAAGTAAATTCTTTTCTGTTCAAGCAGTAATTTACATCTGTGGAATCGCATCAGTCTCAGACACTTAGGACTCCTGGATTGTTAATGAAAATGTCCAAAATACAATGAAGGACCATTTTAGGATCAATGAAATTTCAATTTTTAGTTTGCAAGGTGTTAAGTAGGTTTTTGAAATCATCAGAAAGCAGTTGATTTGAGCCTTGGGTCTCTCTAGCTTACATTGTGGTGTAACTCGTGATGGATGTTGCCGTCAAAACCACTGCTACAAGAGTTGAAGGATTTAAAACACAACATGGAAAAGGGAAGAAAGGTACCATTACACACACACACACACAAAATATTAATTTAAAGCCCCATATGTTGGCCATATGCTATTTCTTCTCTAAAATTTAACAAAATGGTCATACTTAATCTGTGCGGCATATGTTTCCTAGACTGATAGGAAAAGGTACAAGTTTTGAACTCTCACAGAGATGTCTTGGTACAAATACCTTGATGTTGTGATCAAAACTTCAAAAACTTGTAAACAAAGTACATTGTACAGTGGAAAGTAAAAGCAGGTATTTTTATAATAGCGTTATCCCAGATACAGAATTATTTCCTTCCCTTCCTGCTTTCAGAAGAATGGAAAACCCCATTCCAGTGTTTGCAGTCTAATTTCTATTCAGCTTTTGTTCAGAGCCTGACATCTGCATGCATGTTTTGAACTTGACAATGTTTAAACTGAAGAGATGAAGTCAGAGAATTATGTGACTTGAAGATATAAAGCCTGATGGATTAAAAAAAAATAAATTACATATTCTTAGTCTAGAGAAAGCAACACCTAACTTTTCTTTAGAAATTACTGAATCTTAATTCTGAGATGTAATCATATTTTACAACTATATAGTGGGCCACAGCCATTGTTAAAAGACCCTTACTTTCACTGAAGTTAACAGTACCTAAACTTTCTAGGAAATCCTTTATTTGGAAGGGAGAAAGTTGAATTTCAGCTCAGAAAGGGAAAGAGCTGTCATCCTAAATGACTTTTTCCAAAAAGTGATGAGAGTTTTGTTGCTGAGAAGAAGGTAGCAATATAAAAATGGGGGAGGGGAAGAGGACTAAGGTTGGCTTGGGAAAAGCACACTGTATTAATGCTTTCTACAATTTCAGAAGTAGTCCTGGATAGACAACTCCATTTGCTTGAGAACTCTCCTTCTAGGGTCTACAAGTGGCAAAACCTCTTGTAGGCTCTGTGAACCAATTTCGCTCCAGCTCATTGAATTCCAGTTTTAAAGAGAATAAAGGGCAAAACTGAGAATAATAAAAAGGCTGTTGTTTAGAGAAAGGGATTTCCAGGTTGTTTTCCCTCAGAAATTCCTTGCGTAGACAATTATAACTAAACTTGTCTCTAAAAGAAAGTTTGAGCATTTAAGGTTGAATTTAGTCATTAATTCTCATATTCATAGGATCACGAAGGTCAACTAGTCCAACACTCCAAAGTGGGACTGTGAACTACTAGCACCTGACTTCAAAATAATCTCAGCCATCATATCAAACTTTTGCTGTTCATGGTTTGCAGGAATTCTCTTCAGCAGTAATGAAAAGGACACTAAAATACATTTCTTAATGTAAGCACTTTCTTAAAACACGTGAACCATCTCTCTGACGGTTCTAGGAAATTTTAATCACTGATAGCAAAGTCAGAGAGTGCTGTCCTAGAAGTTAAGAACTTCAGCCAGCAATGCTTGCAAGTGCTTATATTTTTTAATAACCTATACTTTGTTTAAATCTTCTGTGCTAATGAATTTTTTTCTTGAGGTGCCTATAAATGAGTTAAATTTCAACATCTTCTGTGCCCTCATTTTGAGGGTTTGCATTCCCTACAGTAAAACTCCCGAATAAAGGTATACATACACACTGAGACTTTTAATTGTAGGTGTATTTTTAGAACAAACACCCACTTACATACTTGACTTTCATCTCTGGAGAAGTGTTGTAGTGTTGTTAAAAGGACCGGTGACAAGTAGAATGACACAACAGGCACGACCTTAAAGGAATTAAGTATGTGTTGCATTGTGTTACTGAATTAGCTTATGACCACTAAGGGATTTTTTTTTTTTTTGCGGTTTGTCTTGCTTCTCCTGAAAAAACATCAAAGGCTTATTATATACTTTAATAAATTAAACTATTCTTTTCTATTTATAGGCATGGGGGAAATGGAGAGAACTTTAACTTCTCGTTTAAAACAATCTCATTGTAAATAAGCAGTAATACTCTAAGACAATGCTGAGAACATGGTCTAATCCAAAGTTTGTTCTAGACAAAAAAATTTTTATCCAAAAATATTTTAGTTAGTCCTAGGCAAAATTATTTGGATGCAAGTGTTTCATATTTCTTCAATTTTAATTTGAGGTAATTTGAACACTTCTAGAACTAAAGATTAAGATAAAAAATATGTGGCCTTCTCACAATTTCTGGATGGTGAAGACTACAGAAAGACAAACTGAATATATGTGGACTACTTTTGTAAATTCTGTCAGGACAATTCTAATGTTTCTTGCACGGAAGAAGTTTAATACTATAGCATAAAGAAAGATTAATACTACTGTGCCTACAGAAAGAATTTGTCCCAAATGTCAGCTCTGGTATTGATCTGTGTAAAGTATATCTTGTAAAACCATTTTTTCCCCTATTTTTTTTCCTATGTTTTGATTGTGATTTTTTGTTAGCAATGAGAAAAAAAATCTGAAAAGAAACTGGGGAAATCTTTACACTGACCTGTTCAGAGTAATTCTGACCACCCATCTTATGACAGGATTTTGAAGCCAAGCTTGGCTCTCTTTTGTGAAATAGACTCTTCCCTTCTTGTTTCTGCCTGTGGTCAGTGGGAATATTGCTCTCACTTCCTTTTGATCAAACCCTTTGTCTACAAAATATGACTGGAAAAGTTCAGTATAAATAAGTCATGAAAACCATGTAGTTAACTATGCAATTACTTGCCACAAAGACCAAGTTCTGAAAAAAATAAAAAACCCCATAAACCTTCTGTCTTCAGTGCTTGTACCATTGAAAGCTGCATTTGAATGATGTTTCTGCAGCTTTCAGATACAGTGATAGGAGCATCAAAAAAATCTACAAAAGATTTTAAAACACATTACATCAAAGCAAGTATTGTAAATGATGTTTGCTAATGATTAAGAATAGGAGAATTCAGCTATCTATGTAGAAAGAGATAAACAAGAGTCCTCTATGGCATTGCATAGTATATCTGCTGGAACATATCCTGTGAGGCAATTACTATTGCTAATAATATTCTTCATTTGCTGTGCTGCTAATAATAAAAGAATGGAGACTGTTTATAGCCGAAAGGAATTCCTGTAATGTAAGTAGCACTAGAGAGGGGTATAATTCTGTGAACATGTAAAAAAATTCAGTGTAAATAGGGCTGATATTCTGTTACAAGACTGCTCTATTTATGTAATATTTTATTCATCTATGAAGTCTTGGAGCTTAAATCTATCATAAACCAAGACTGAACTAATTTAAGGTGATTATTGAAAGATATTTTAAGTCCAGCAGGGCAGACTTAAGGAGACCATAGGGAAAACAATGGGAAGTAGGGACTTGTTAATTTGAAAGGTAGAGGAGCCAAAGGAGAAATTAGATATTGTGTGCTGTCTGAGAAGAATAGAATTGGATCCTTCTAAAGAAAAATAGAACAAAAGGCTCTGCCATCAAAAGATAAGATGGTACAGCATCCTCAACTGCTGAGTGTCATGGTGGCTGTCTTGCTGTGACTTGATGCTGTGAGTTCGCTGGTGAATGCTGCACTGAACTACCATGTCTTCACCTGAATATCTCTCTCTGCTGATAGATTCCTTTTAATATATGTTAAAAATACAAAAGCCAGCAGAAGAATGTACTAAATCAAATGATTTGGACTAAAAGGCAAAAATCCTTTCGTGCACATGTTAGCTGCGAGAATTAGATTTTCCACTGGGACAAGGCTCAAAAATTAAATCCCAATAAAAACTGTCTTTCCAAAGCACAATGGCTGCATATTAGCCTTTGAGAAACTGTGAAAACAGAATTAGGAATGTGAAATGTCCGGTGTTTTTTCTCCTTACTACTCCTCAGAAAGGAAATTATTTTTATCCTCGTAAGCCAGTACCATGAAGACAACAAGAAAAACTGACATACTTCAAATATCTCCTTAGATATAAATTGTGTGACTAGTAGAGAAGGAGATCAAAAAGTAGCAGGCACCTATTACATGGCTTTCTGCAAGTGAAGGAGACAGGGCTCAGTGACTTGCACATTTTCTCATACATCTATGCCCAACTCTTAGCTAACTTTATTTTGGCTGATATGCAAGCTGGGTCATTTAAGTGCACACTTTAAAACTAAAGGGGAGTATGTGTAGCAATTGCTGCTCTGCAATGCTGGACTTAAACCCATTTTTATAATGGGAAGAGTTTAATGACCACATAATAAGAGTTGCTTGGATTAATTTCTAAGATACTGGAAGTATAACTGTGATTTTAGAAGCCTATTAATGATATAAATACATCAATACATCTATTGGGGAATGACCAGAATATGTATTGATTAACATGCAGGGACTGAATTTTATCTACTGCCGTCAGTATATATTATCTGATATATATAGATGATGTAAATATAAAAAACCACCCCTCAAACTGTGAATTTTTTGGTGAGGATGACTGAGATTTTGAGTGCTCTTATATTTTATTTTAACTTATTGTCACTGTCCCACCTCCAAATCAGAAACTTTAAGGTATTGAAAATCACTTAGAATTCTCCCCATGACTTCGTTACAAATAAAACAGGTCAAGAAGATGCACTTTCTATGGACTCCTTCTGTGTAAGACAGTACTTGTGGTAAGCCAGTCAACTGGCACCATATACATAAAGAAGAAGCTAAGGATTGGTCATAATATTTTGCTTATTTAACTTTTCTAATACAAAAAATGATAATAAAATTGTTAGTTCATTCTCTGACAGTATCTGTATTTATTTATCTGAATATTTATTATTATTTATCTGACAGTATCTGTATTTACTGCCTACAGAATTTGGTAATTTTTTTTGTAGTTCATGATTCATAGTATGTTCTTATTCAGAGTAGCTATTAATAAAGGTAATCGTTCTATTAAACCTACTGTGTGTTTTCCATAAAATCTGCATATTTTATTTTGTAACTATAGTTTTTTACTGACTTTTTGCATGGAAGGGTTGCTTAACAAGAAAGCTGGCTTGCTGTGGTCTTGTGAGTTTGCTCATTGCTGTCACTATATAATATAGCCGTATCTGTAATAAGTCTCCTACTCTTTCAGTCTTATCCTTAAACTCTTACTGAAACTTCATAACTAAAATAAAAGGATTAATCAGTTAATACTGCAAAGCCAGATGTTTCTTCTGGTATAATTAATACTAATGAGCACACAACATTCCCCTTCCTTTCTCTTTTGCGTTAGACTACGCATTACAGCTTCATATCTTGTATCTGAGACCATCTCAGCAGTGGCAGGAAGTGAGAAGTGAGCAACACAATTTTCTGTTGTCCTATCTGCACTTTTAATACTGTGAGTGAGAAAAGGTGCTTGTGTTAGCTACTCTTAAACCAACATGCTGGATATTTGTGCTCTAAATTTGACCAGAAATGCTACAATTTTTTTCTCTTCTTCCACCCAGTCCTGTCCTCAGGTGGTCCCCAGAGCACAGAAAATCAATGTGTTTTCTATTTATATGTGTCTGATGAGAATATCAAAATAAATATCATCAGTTGGGTAGACTAATAATTTTCTTCTGCCTATAGGAAATGATTGTAAAAGGACAGTTTTAGCTCCTACAAGCTCTGGAATGTTGGTGATAATCAACAATAATCAGTGGAAGTGGAGGGAGGGTTGGGAAAGTTTTTTTTTTAGTTCCTCTAACAAAGAAATTTGTGTTTGATCTATGATACATGGAGTGTTACTGATTTGAGTGTGAGCCAAAGCATATGAAGGCATGGCTTCTGTGGATTTACCTGAATAAATTTTTGGTGAATCTCTCAGACACTTCTATGGCAGACTTTTTTGAGACCTATCGCAGGTACAGAGCAGGGAATTTGGAGTGGTCTTTTGGACTTCAGAAGTCTGGATTTGGAAACCATCTGCTTTTCCTCTATGTTATTTCCCTGGGGTCATAACAACATTATTCCTAATCCCCTGTAGTAGCATATTTCCCCACAGGACATCCTGTCTGGGAATGTAACACACCAGCTGCATTTGAGTTCTCAGGGAAGCTATTTCATGCTAGTTTTCTTTGAGTAAAAGCTCTTTTTCTCTGTTAAAAAATTGTTGTAAAGCTGAACAGAACTGGTGTTGGTAGTTACAAGAGCTGAGGGCTATAGCTTTTTCTTTCAAATCCTCTTAGTTGTGTGTAAAAGTGCTTGTTTTCTCATCCTTTTATTGCTTTGGATTATGTCTTTATTTGGTGCAATAGTGATGTATTGTAATAACAGACTGGTAACATCTTTAAGCAGATTTTCAGCAAATATAGTAAAAGAAGTATCATAAGAGTGGCAAAAGCAAATCACTAATATGAATGAAGCGGTATTTGAAATATGTATCTTTCTGTCTGTATGCATGTTCCTCTTAAACTTATAAGACCCAGAGGAAATTATGTTGTTTTTTAGGTGGGTGCCTGATTTGACTTTTTTCATTTTGTTTTTTATTTCTACTTTAAAAATTCAAGGTAGTTCTGTGTATGAATATTGCAGAAAATTTCACTGAATTACTCCATTTTTGTATCCATTTAATTTCTGCTGCAGACGATTCTTGCTAACTCTTTTAACTATTTCCACTTACCACAAGATGTGAGTTTGTCTTCCTCCCCTTCAGTTAAGTTAAAAGTAAGAAGTAATGAAGGTCTTTGGGGGCACGCTAGCATCTACTAAAACTGTTAAAATCTATTTGACAGGAGGAGATTTAACCTATAGGTTACAGTAATGCAGGTGATCAAATTTCAGAAAAATCATCACTGATATTAGACATCCTCTTGAACATTACTATTTGTATTGTCCTCCTTGAACTCTACTGCAGGCTTAATTTTGCAGAACACCTTATTTTCTACAAAGATGAATTTCTCCATAAAATCTAGTGGACATGTCACAGTACTTGAAGGGGAGTCAAAGCAGAATATTTAACTACATAAAAAAGGTTGTATTTGATTTGTAGGAAACCAACATGATTGATTCATACAGTCTGATACTTCAGAGGTTTATTGAATGATATGATATGATAGATATGATATGATATATGATATGATATGATATGATATGATATGATATGATATGATATGATATGATATGATATGATATGATATGATATGATATGATATGATATGTCATGGATAAATGTCATTTTGAAAATCTGTACCTCTTCTGTAGTACAATGCATCAGAGTATATTTGAAGAGCTTTTCTTCTTCATTGTCATTTATATATTGTTTAGTCTCACAATATAAACATATTGCATACACTTCATGCATGCATGTGTACCAGAGGCTGTGACCAGGTATTTAATAGAGTCGCTTATAGATTACAGTGAGCTTTCACCCATATATATCCATGTGGCTGGATTTGCAAAGTTTTCTAAATATATGCTGAAATGACAAAATGCGTTGAAGAATAAAAAACACTAACTTTCCTTATTCTACTTTGAGGATCGATTGCTGTTAAAAATTGTACACCTACACAAATATACAGTGGCACTTAACAGTCAGCTCTTGTTGTTTTTTCTTTGCAGAAAGTGCTTTAGACTTAGTGCTGTGCTCAGCTATATTAAATCCCATGCAAAGCAAAGTTTCCACTTATTTATCAGTCAAAACAACAGCATCCTGAGGACTGTGATTCTTCTGCTAAGGTGCATTTCTGTATGATAATGTAGAGAAAAATAAAGATAGATGATCAGAGGACTGGAGCACTATATCCTCCTATGAAGACAGGCTGAGTGGATTGAGGTGGTTTAGCCTGGAGCAGAGAAGGCTCTGGAGAGATCTTAGAGCACTTTGCAATATCTAAAGAGGGCCTTCGAGAGAGATGAAAAAGGACTTTTTACAAGGGCATTTAGTGATAGGACAAGGGGCAAATGGCTTCAACTGAAAAAAAAAGTAGGTTTAGATTGGATATTAGGAAGAAATTCTTTACTGTGAGGATGATGAGGCAATGGAACAGAAAAGTTGTGGATATCCAACTGTGGAAGTGTTCAAGGCCAGGTTGGAGGGGGCTTTGAGAAACCTGGTCCGGTCAGAGGTATCCCTGCTCATGGGCTGAGGATGGGGGTTGTAACTAGATGATCTTTAATGGCCTCTTCCAACCCAAACTATTCTGTGATTGTATGATATGTTAGAATACTAGCTGACGTAAACCTGGGGAATAATTTTGGATTCTGAAGATAAATTCGAGCTTGTAACCCTCTAAATTGAAGCTGTAAAAATTATTTGAGTCTTTGTCCCTCAGTAGTATAGAGTAAAGGTTTGTGATTACTGTTTTGTTCTGAAGCTCTGCTGCATTTTAAGGTATTTAGTTGCATGGTTTTGATTTTTCTAACACTTGCTTTCACAAATCCCTGCTTTCCTAACATGAAGTATTAAGGATCTGAGCAGACAGATACCATGTTTCAGTTGTAAGGATCTTATTTCAGATTGTGTGTGAAGGTCTGAATTTTGTTTTCTAGAGATGTAAATAAGAAATCTATCTCAATAACTGTCTATTTCTCAGCATTCGGTTCCCTTGTAGATACATTAAATGATGATATTACAGAATATCAAACCATTCTTTGTGGTTTATCATATTCAAGAGTACTGTGTAATTGTAACTAAAAAATGGGGGGGGGGGGGGAAATCTGGTATTTCCACTAAAAAAACTTCAGATGAGTTAAGTAAGGTAGTTACTCCAGTTCAGTTTGAGAAGTTACTCAAATTTAATATTAAAGTATTGTGAAACCATAACATTCTCTGTTGGTATTTTTTTCTGATTACATTTAGAAAAGTACCTGTAGAAGGAAATACAAACTTGGCTACATAATTGCTCCTAAGTAGATGCTGCACATTCAGCTTAAGCTCAGTGAAATGCCTGAGGTTTCTTGAGCATAGTATTTTCTTTAAAAGTATTGCAAGATCTGGGATTTTTCTGCTAGATGCATGCTAAAACTGTTGAAACCAAATTTTTGTTCTGACTTTCAGGGCTTTTTGTCATCAACTCTGAGGGCAGACATGAAGCAAACAGTGTTAGTTTTCCTCCAAAAGAACCACTACAGTTAGTTAGTTGACCAAAACTGAGTCAGAAATGCAGAAGCAGAAAGAAATGGCTACTTGAACTGATTTTTTTTAATAACCATAAGATCAATTCAAATGTAAGTTATAAATTCTGCTGATCTGCAAGCTGCTATGAAGTTGGAGTGTGTTAGTTGTGCAGGCTGCCCTTCTGTCCTTGAATTGCCCTGCTGGTACTTCAAAGCAAATTAACGGTGGTGAGTTTTTAAGCTGTGGGTGCTTAAGGATTGATAAAGTTCTATAACACTTTTCACGCAAATACAACATGCAGATCTGTTCAGATATGTATGCTCCACTCTCTTTTAAACACAGAAAAAAAAACCTTCAGATTCCATAACTAAAGTGTTTATACACAGAGTAGGTTAGCTAATAGAGGAATAGTTGGAAAATTGCTATGGTGTACTTTGATTTCACATAAATCTCTAATAATAAAATAAATCCTTTTATGGGCTACATGTATAGCCTGTGACTATAACACCATAAATTATAGTATATTATAGGCATCTATATGAATCTATAATGGCATGTTATGGCAGCAGAAAGATGACGTGTGTATACTATAACTGGGTGAATTGTCCCTAATCATCTCTCTCTAACCATCCTAATTCTCAGACTACAATCAAGCCCACAAGGAATGATCTAATCTTAGATGAAACAGTTTGTAGCAGATGTTTCTGCATTTCTTCAATTCCTAACTTTAAATGGCAGCAGATTTGCAATAATAAAAAATGTTATCAGAAATTTTAGGATTCGAATTGTGACACTAAAATGATCTAAGGCCTAATTGTATTGTTGCAGAAGGTCATGTTGCAAGCTCAGTAAACTAAAGCTTAACCTTGCTAATGGATGATGAAATTAAGCTAGAGGATATAGACAAGGTTATCATATATGAGGAATATTTCCCTGTTGAATATTCTTCATAACAAACTTTGAGACTGCATTTCTTATTAAAGAACTTACTAGTGATCTTTTTGGGATATATTCGTGTTTTTTTTTAATCCTGACTTTACAGTTTAAACAGCTTTGCTTTAAATGTGGTTGCTTTGTGGTAGATAGTTTGGTAATGTTTGAAGAAAATGTGTTGAAATAGGCAAGAGCAGGTGGAGAGTTAGAATCAATTGAAAAAAAGGAAAAACTCCCAAGGCTTATCGTATCTTGTGGTAAAGTCTTGGTCCCACATCCCAGAGCTGCTGACACAAGCAAGTAACCTCTTGCTTATGAGCAGGGCTGTGGGTTATTTTTGCCTCTCCTGTTTGTGGGGTGGATGTCAGATGACTGTGGAGTATCTGCTCTGCTGCTGGGAGATGGGAGTTCCCAGCAGTGTGATAAAGGAGCAGGAGCTGGCCTCAATTCCCTGCCATTCTGCCCCCTCTGCGCTAATTCGGGAGCTCAGTGCTGTGCAACAGTGTTCCGCCTCTCTTACTTCTTCATACGAATACAAATATGCCACCTGAAATGCACCCAATTAGTGCAGTGGGAACTGCATTTCCAAAAAAGTAGACAGTGAGATCAGTCCTGTTCAAGATAGGGAAAACAGTTTCTAGGGCAACTTAATTTCATTGATGCCCAGAAACCTAAGTGCAGGAGGGATGGCAAGCCTTCTTGCAACAGTACTTACTTTTGCGTTCTTAGTGCAAAGTGTTGGTAGCACTAAGCATGTGGATTGCAACCATGAGGTATTTTGGTTTGTGGTTTGGGATGTTTTTTGTTGACTTTACTCAGCAATAGCTTAGATCCTGTAACTTGCTCTTCAGCTGAGGTATGGATGGTTTTGTCTTCCCATTTTCCTCCTGGGCCTTTTTACAGACAATAACTGCTTTTCAGTTTCTCTTAAATTTTACTTGAATGCATGACAAGTGTAGTTTCACTGAATCAGTAAGGTGTCACCCCTTGTCTCTACTCCCTTAGCCAAATATGCACAGAAAAGTCAAAAAGTGGTGGGTGTCAAAACAATGGTTAAATATGACTTTACTGTGACAACTATTTTTATTTTTCTTTCTGTGAGTGCCACATTTTTAAGTTGTGAATAGATTTTTTCTAGCTCACGACATACTGCATTTCTCTCACATACCCCATAAAAAACAATATCCATTTTTAATGAAGATAACTAACGAGGTAAATTTGAACATATTCATATTTTAGTGTTTTTAATGCATACCATGCAGGTGTCTTGTCTAACAGGAGAACACTGCACATGGCAAGTCAGGGAGGAGAAATCAACAAGCCTTTCCTGCAGATAATGAGATGTAAATGCAGGACTGAATATTATTATGTAGTTGTCTCTCTGGGAGAACAATTTGATGGTTATGCTAGCAAAAAGCCCCATGAGCGATGCTTCAGTGCCTGTCCTGGTCAGTGATGGTTTCTGTTAGTAATTAAGAGCTGACTCATTGCTGCTTCTCTCAAGAGACAGATGTTTCTACAGCTAGTGGCAGAAAATTAGATGGTTTTCCAGTATACCTAAGAAAGCTGTCATTTGTCCTGTCTTTTGAATAGGGGCAGGGAAATTTCAGAACATTTTAAGTGGTTTGGAAAAAAGGCTTATAGTGTTTTAACTTTCCTTTTTGGCATTATTTAAAAAAAAAAATGGATGAGGCGTTATTTTTTTTGTTTCTGGTTTTCTATTGGGTTTTTTGAGTGGGAAGGGAAATTTCTGGAGTAATGTGTAGAGACTAGTCAATAAAAATCCCTTCTCTAAATATTAGTGATGACTGGCAAAACTTTATTAGCTACAGCTGTGGATAAAAAAAATGTTAAACTGAAAAGCATCTATTGTAAATGACTAGGAAGAGGCTTTAGAAATCTGTGGGAAAATGGATAATCATACAAAAGATTTCCACTGTAAACCAATTATTTTAAATTATTTTAGAAAAAGTAAAAAGTTTTTCTTCTTTTTGAAAAAAAAAAAAATTGACCAGTGAATTTCCTGTAATATGTATTTTAATGGATTTATTATGAACAACCATGGCAAAAATAAAACATAACTGTATGATATGACCATGAAATGTAATGGTCCATTCAGAGGCCAAAATTTTGCATAAATTAGTCAAGAATATTAAAAAATATGATCATGCTGGAAAGGTGAGATGAGTGCTGAATTAAGCAGAAGAAAAAGTACAAAAAGAAGATTATGGAGAGATTTTATATTAATTGATCTTTTACAGAATTTTGAGTAAAATATAAAAGAAAGGATCTCTGAAGATTAATAGAAATGTATTAGCACTGGGAATCGAATTTCTGACTGGAAAGATTTCAGAAATCATTTAGGGGGTGGTAAGGTTATATAGTTCCAGGTCTGGAATCCTTTTCTCTCACTAACGAGATGAACCTATTCAGGGTCCATCCTCAGGAATAGAGACTACTGTCCCCTGCAAGCTTGTACATTGTAAAGAGTATCATTCCCATATGTTATTGCAATGGACAACTGAATCAGTTCTCACTAGACCACAAGTGTGCTGGGTTACTGCCATGGCTTACTGATACGTAATTGCATAGAAGGTAATGAGATCTAGAGGAATATTTTATTCTGCTTTGCTCATCTTGTAAAATTCAGAGAGGAAGGGTGTTTTTTAAAAAAGTTCTGCTATGCCTAGGGCTCAGCAGAAAATTTCAGTAGAATCCTTCTTAAGTTTGTAATGAACAAGTTTTGGTCCTTCTAATTGACACAATAATAAAAGAAAACCTAAAAATAACATGTACTTAATGTTGTCTTTCTGAATGTCTGCAGTAAAAAAAGCAATGGCATAGGGTGCCATTTTTTACCCTCGATACAAATTTTTAAAATCATATTCCTTGAGCAGTGAGTGCTCATCCAAGTATGTAAACCTGATTAAGTGATCAAATATTTGGCATTTCTTCAACTATGCATATGTGGAAAACAGACACTTAAATCTCACAGGAAATATCTAAGTATTATGGAGGCAACACTGTGACTGGTTCCATTCCCTCTGTTGTTTAAGGGCTGATGCTGATTTCTCTCAAGATGGCTACCCCAATTATCTGAGGACTTTAGAAGTCTTTCAGAAGTTTTGATTGCAGCCAATGGCATCCTAAAGTAGGCCAGGGATAAAAGACTATCTCAGAGTTCGTGAATAATTGAGTAGGCTTTTGTATAACAATGAGGTGCCTTATGAAAGGCAAATGTTTGTTTGCTGTTTGCTTGCATCTGCACCTATTTATTCATATTTATAGGTAAATTCATATGCTAATGCTTTTTCAAACACTGAAATACAAACTTTCTGTTGGTATAATGAAGTAAAAGGCTGCTGAAATGCAGTGGAACTCTATATGTTTAAACCAGCTTTAAAATTAGGTTAAAAATGTAAAATCCAGATTCAAGGATGTACCTTTGTGTATGTATGTACTGTATCAGGAGTCCTCTTTAAGCCATTCCATTCTTCAGATTCCTTCTCTTCCTAAAGGTCTGGAAAAAACAGATGCCAATAAATTGAAGCCGTAAAAGTTTAAAGGACAGACTCATGGAACTCTCAATTTGGTGTTCTTTAAAAGCAAAGACTGTTCATTCCTGCAGACTATGTCCCAGTTCTGAAATTTGGGGAAAGGACTGGTAAGGAGCATCCTTAAAGATAACTAGCATCAAGCCCTAGAATTCCACGGAGACTTTGCAGCACCCAGGTTCTTCCTCTAGAATTTCATCAGCTTAGCTGCAAACCCTCAAACTCACTTTCACGCTGTCCTGAATTGATATCCACTGAAAAAAAGCCTGAAACTGTCATTCAGGATAACCTTCCCCTTTGTCACTGAAGGAAATGCTTTAGAGTATGCATTAGATGACCCTTTATCCAGAAAATGTTCTCATCCTCACAGAGAGAAATCTGACTCCTCAACTGTGATGTCTAGTTTGCCTTTTTTTAGGGATATTTCTAGTGTACTGGATCTAACGTACTTTGCATTAAAATGAAATATGACTCTGCAGTATATGTGTATATATATTTTAAAAAACCAAAACCAACTCCTACCAACCTTCCAAAAATTTCAGTTAATTAACATAAAATATCTGTTACATTATCACCAGCTGTCCAAAATTCAGGTAATCTGTAAAATGAGGATTCCATGGCTGTGCTAAAACCCACCATCACCGATGATCTGGCCTTGGGTTGTTCTGTATTTTCTAAAGAGAATTTTTTGAAGACTGTAAACAATTAAGGGCAGATAATGAAAATAAGAAAATCAAGAAAATGAAATGAAGAGAGTGGGTTTTACCTTGAAAAAGAACTTTCTCCTCAGAGTAAGACAGATGAACCGAAAATACGCATGGACTAAAAAAAACATCCAGAAGATGTTTTTTTAATAAAACTCCTGGCTCTTTCCAGAAGAGCCAGGAGTGTTATTAAAAGTGACACTTTTATTAAATTAATAAATATGTCCGCTTTGGACAGTTGGTGCTATTGCTTTTAGTAAGGTCTAGGTAGTGCGAGTATTCTATACCTGTGTGTGCAGCTTTTCACCCTCTAGCATTGTGTAGTTAATATGGTTTAATCAAGAAATAACTGTGGGAGCACTGCTGTAGCTTTGGTGAAGTCAAGTTGCAACACTGCCTAGATGTTGTTTAAAGAAAGTACTATCTAATAAAGATGGTTTATGATGTCTCACAGTGTAATGTCATTTTTTTCAGGAAATATGATATTGTCTTTGCTTTTCCCCAGGTTAGGTGAAGTAATTTCTGAGACAGGAAGTACAATTGTACAGTTGACACTTTACAACCTTAGTTGAAAAAGCCTAGGAGTTGTATGCTTTGTAAGCTGTATACTTGCAGAGGATATAATTAAATGCTGTGCTTTCTTCCAAAAGTCTTCATAATTAAATGTATTGATACTGTAGTCCAATGATAGTTTTTTAAAAGAAAACACTTATTTTGACTGATAACATTCATCTGAGGTAATGACAACAGTGTAGTGTCAGTATTATTATATCATAACATGGTTAATTAAGCTTAATTATTTTAATGACCCTATATTTTTGCTGCATATACTCAGTTTAAACAGTATCACGTTGAGGGGAAAACTCCCTGCTCATACCTCCTTGATATTTTTAATTCTTTTTTTTTGGTAATGAGAGATGTGGTTGATTCAAATTAAATAGTACTGTATTTCTTGTGCTGTGTCATTAAATTCTGTAGAATTTATACAAAAGTAAGGCTCTTCACATATGGCCAGTGGAATCATTACCTAGTACTTTGTTCATGGTGTTTTTTTTCCAATATATCCTTGAATTAATAACATAAAATTCTGTATGGTATTGTTTATAGAGCTGTGCCAGTACTGAATAGGATAATGAAGTAAACTACTGTCATAGATTATAAAACTAGATTAATATCTAATCTCTTACTTGCATAATATAGTCTAGAGGATTATCATTAATCAGCTTCTCTTTGAACTGCAAATGTATGATTATATGATAATTCAATTCTTATTTTAAAATTCTGGTTACAGCAATACAGTGAGAATGCTTGGTAGGTAGTCTAATAAAGTACCCTTGTTGTTTAAAAATGCTTTTAAAGCAAAATCTAGTGCATTTCTCATTAAAATGAGAGGATAATACTATTTTGCCTTCTACTTTCTGAAGGGTTTTATTTTTCGCTACATGTTCTCCATATTTAATAATCTGCATAGTTTTTCCTTAGAAAGTTTGTCATTGAACTGAGAGAACTAGATGTGTTGTCCAATAATGGTCACATTAGTGCTTGCTTCAACCTTGTGTTTTCTTTTCTGGGTACACAAGGCAATGCTGACTGCTGATTACTGTGTTCTGTTAAAAGCTGCAACAAGTGTTTCTAAATGATATCAATACTGTCATAGAAATAGAGCACAGACAAATGTGAAAGATAGAAATGTGTGAAGTGATTTCTGAAGATACTTTCTCTAAAGACAGTCTTACAATTCCTTTCATACTCAAAGTCCATGGATTTACTTACATCTCAGGAATTGTCAAATTTGGCATTCGTGAAAGAAATTGAAGCAAAAAAGTCTACAAATGACTGACAATCAAAAAGTATAAAAAGACAGATTGAGTATACTTGTGTAGAAATTGTTGATGTTCTCAGAATTTTCCAGACTTTGTCATTTTAAAATATCTTCCTAAGTCAGTTATGTAACTGAATGCATTTATGTTACTGTCCACCTTTAAAGAAAAAACTAATAGAAGCCATTGATTTTGTTTGCAGATTTTCAGGCGTTGTTGGTTGGTTTTCAAGAAGGCTTCCAGTAAAGGGCCCAGGAGGTTAGAAAAATTTCCAGATGAGAAGGCAGCATATTTCAGGAACTTTCACAAGGTAAGTCGTGTCATGAACTGAAGCATTGCCTGTTTACCACTCATCTTTGGGAAGAGTGTGGTCTTAGTATGTCTACCTTGCAAACAATACAGTGAGTCTTGTTGAAAACCTAATCCTGACAATAAAAGCACAGTAAAATGTCTCTAAGTCTCAGTGATGCAGGTGAGATATCACACTGGTTTTTCCTAGATGAGCACAAAACCCTCAATGTGTGTGAAGTGACAGAATAATGTGGGGTTCTTTATTTAAACATTAGCTGTTCGGGAATGTGTAAAATTGTGTGCCTATTCAAATGTTGAATAGGTACTTATTAACTAAGTATTGAACAAATTCTGAAAATGCTAAATGCCTCAGTTGTAACGGTGACACTCATTGAATACATAAGGTTTTTCTGAGAACTCTTCGAGATTTACAGGGTCTGTCAACAACAAGAATTTTTAGCAGTAAGAAGATGGGATTCACTGAGTGAGATACTCCGTGCTTTCTCTGTCACCTGCACTTCTGTGATGGGAAACAAGATATTTGAGCATGGGTTCTTCTTTCTGTCTTGTAAAGTACTGTTATCAGCCGCCCCCCCCCCCAAAGTCTGTCAGTAGACTTCACGTTAGTTAATCCTAAAATAGGGCAGGGCTCGGTGCTTGTACTATCATCTTCTCTCAATTCATCTTTAGCTTATGTCATGTCAATGTTAGATATTACATTAAAACTGTCAAGTTGAAACACAAAGAAGACTCAACCAGGGGCCACACAGCAAACAGTGAAAAAGTGTGGATGTAAGCCCAGATCTCTTGAAGGCAAATCTGATGTTTTCATCATAAAACTACAAATTAGCCTTTAAGTTCTAGTAGCCTTATGGTATCTCTAAATGAAAAATGTATATCTAATAAATTCCAGGAAATTATCCTGTGAATATTTGTAAGAAAAAGAGCCCTGGTAATTTCATATTGACAAAAATCCAACTTCTTACATTCAGTTGCTATCTGGGTTTAAGACTGACAAGTACTAAACTATCAGCACTTTCACTAATGTACCACAATGTCAGCGTTTGTTCCCTGTGTGGAGGAGGGCAAAAGTGATTCTACCCTTCAACATAAATTAAAAAGAAAAAAAACAAACTTTTGCTTTCAAAATGTAACAATGATAGGTCTTTAAAGGGATTAATTGGATGGTTTGAGTTTATAGCTGTGGTGGATTCACCCTGGCTAGATGCCAGGTGACCACGAAAGCTGTTCTGTCACTCCTCTCCTTGGCTAAACAGGGGAGAGAAAATATAGTGAAAGGTTCATGGGTCGAAATAAGAACAGGGAGAGATCAGTCTCTGGTTACCATCACAGGCACACTCAACTCAGGGAAATAATTTAATTTATTACTAATCAAATCAGAGTAGGGTAAAGAGAAATAAAATCAAATCTTAAAAATACCTTTCCCCCACCCCTCCCTTCTTCCTGAGCTCAACTTGATGCATGGTTTTCTCTCCCTCCTCCCCACTCTAAGTAGCACAGGGGAATGGGGAATGGAAACTGCCATCAGTCCGTCACACATTGTCTCTACTGTTCCTTTCTCCTCAGGGAGAGGACTCTTCATACCCTTCCCCTGCTCCGGCATGGGGTCCCTCACATGGGATACAGTCCTCCACAAACTACTCCAGAGTGAGTCCTTCCCACAGGCTGCAGTTCTGCATGAACTGCTGTGGCATGTGTCCCTCCCATGGGGTGCAGTCATTCAGGAATAATCTGCTCCAGCGTGGGTACCCCATGGAATCACAAGTCCTACCAACATCTGCAACATAAGCTCCTCTCTCCATGGGCCCACAGGCCAGGAGCCTGCTCCAACATGGGCTTCCAACATGGCCACAGCTTTTGTAGAAGCCTTTGGGGGAAGTTATTTTTTTTTAGTTCTTTTTTGAGCGTTATGCCTATAGCATACTTTATTTTAAAAGGGACTCGGACTTTCCATGTTGCTTGTCAACTGTTGTCATTGTAGAAAAATAATATGAAATACAAGAATCGTTTGAAAAGCTAAGAAAATAACCATAGATACAGATGCAGATGAATGTTGTAGTATTGATGGAAGAGTGGCCATCTGCAAAATGGAAAGCAGGGGTGTTACTCTTTTTCATCCCTTTTTTCCTTCTTATTCCGTTTCTTGAGCAAAATGAGTGGGATGAGAAAGAAATGAATACTCTTTCCTATTTAAAAGGATAATGGGCTTCTCGCAGTAGAGAAAGAGGAATTCTATATATTCGCTTGGATTGTACCCATTTTTCAAATAAAGCCATGAAATCATTTCTGAAGGTATATATTCAAAAATAGAAATCCTGAATCTTATTATTTGGCTTGATTTTTTTTTCAAGGATATTTTATTATTTCATAGTGATTATTCTCCTCAGTTACCTCCATTCCAATAAATGAAATAGTGGTGAAATTGATGTGCATGACTTGTGAATAGTCATCAAGTGTAACTATTGATGGAACAGT
Source organism: Pipra filicauda (assembly GCF_003945595.2). NCBI lineage: Eukaryota > Metazoa > Chordata > Aves > Passeriformes > Pipridae > Pipra > Pipra filicauda. Next base: position 1,944,755 of record NW_024104776.1, on the reverse strand, counting down.
GTAGGTCGCTGTAGGATCAAGTATAGTTATTTGATTCCTGGTATTGGATGAAAATACCCTGATTCTCTTTCTTTTCTAGAGCTGTTAAGTGGTTTGTTATATTTTGAAGTTGTTCAAAATGCATATTTATTTCTAGCCAGTGCAAACTGTTAGCCCTGTTTTGAAATTCTCAATTTCTTTATTCACTCACAAAATATAAGGAAGGCATATAGTATTCAAGTTTAAGATTAACTCTGAACTCTGAGAATCAATGGAAAATAATTATTAAATATTGAGGAAAGGAAAACTGGTGTTTTAAGAGATACTAAAATATAAGTTGCAAGCCTGAATCCTTATGAAAGGACAACATGCTTAAAGGGGCAAGAGGCACTGCTCACACTCTAATATTCATATAAGACTATATATATCGAACCTCAGATCCTTTTTCTTGTACAGTCTCTTTGTAACTAGTAGAAGAAAGTGGGTGCTATGGCGTGGGACTGTTATTGTCCACTGTGATTGTCTAGGAACTTATGTCCTTCAGACTTTCAGATCAGTCTAGGTTACATTGGAGGAAGGTCTAGAAGTAGCACAGAGATTGTATTGTATTGTGCAATTTTTTTAGCTCTCATGCAGAATTATAGAAGAAAATGTTACATCTCAAGCGGAAACAACAAAAATTAGTATCTTTGATTTATCTGCATTCAAATCAGTATCCAGGATCACAAGCAGTACCTCAATAAAAGATATCCATCAAGATCTCCACTATGTTTGAGCTTGAAATGAGGGTCAATGAAATTCCTCTTTAAAGTATTTTACCTAGATGATTGTATGTCTGCTATACTTAGGTAATAAACTTGTGTACTGGGCAATGTGAGTTATAGAAGGGGCTAAACAAAGGAAAAAAACAAGAACTGGTAGCATAAAGCTAAGAGAATTAAAAATAAAGACTTTCTGGTATACATATCCTAAAGAAATATTCATTAATGAGTAAATAAGCTGGCATCTTTAGAAAGTAGACTCCCTCCCCCTCAGCCACTATCCAGTTTATATATGGGTTTATTTGTTATTCTACAATTTCTGTAAATTGCTGTTGTGCATTGCTTCCCTGTTGTTTTTTTAACTAGTAATTTTCTTATTATAAATAACAGTAATGACATTATTCCTAGACAAGTGCCTCCTGACAGCAGCAGTGCATATTACATTCATTAACCAAAATGTGACCTCATCTGTTCACTCCAGTTTCTGGTATCAAATTAAAACTTCTCATTACTGTAAATGTATATCATTACTCTCTTGCTCAGGTAAGTTATTGCTCAGCTGTACTGTTTTCCCTTGAACATTCATTGTAGAGGTTGTGCAGAACATCTGTGTTAACTCCCAGTGCTCCCTCCAAAAGGGGCATAAAATGGCAGTAGCTCTGTGCCCGTCCCAGGGGTGGGTAAGTTCTTGATATCTGTTTCTACACTATCAGAAAGGGCCAAAAACAGACACCACAGCTTTACCAGCTTAAAAGAGGTCATATATAACAAGCTTGCCTATTTCTGTAATAGAAGATATAAGGTATGTAAAAAGTGAAATTCTTTCAGGCTTTGGAGACATATTGATCAGACAGTACCAGTGCCTGTTACCCATTAGGAGAGGTTTGCAGGAGCATTACAGGAGATAAAAGTGGTTAAGTAACAACATGAAGGTTACTAGTAATAAGCACAAAACCTGAAGTGCATCCAAGTGAACCAGGAAAAACATTACACAGTTGACCAATGAATTGTTAAAGCGGAATTAGAAAGGGCAAAGTAAAGTTTGAAGAGCAACTAACCAGAATAAAGACTGGTTATAAATACAGATTCTGAACCATGGGGGGCAAAAAGCTTGCCAGAGACCCAAGAGTATGAAGAAAATGTGCAAAAAAGAGAGTAGAAATAAGCACTTTTGCATTGGGGTTTACTGTAGAGAAACGTGACATGTTCTAGTGTGGTTATGCAAGGGAGGATTCTGCAGAGATGTCTGTGTGTCATAAACTTGATCATAGATACTTTAGGCCCAGCTACATGGAGAACATTGTTACTCAAGAGCCCAAATGGAACTTAATGATGACATAGCTGAATTAGTAATGGTAGTCCATAAATACAAGAATGAGAATCAACAAACAAGGATTCTTCCATTCCTTGTAAAATTTCCAATTCCATTCATGCACGCTTCTTTTTCACTTATAAGTTAAATAACCTTTACTTGAAGCAAAGGTCTTGTGAGTTGGGTCTGTTCCTGACAAGATATAGCTATCTTGGAGCAAGAGGAGTTTGAATCTGTAAATAGCTGATGTCTAGTATAGAGTTCAAGACTTACTGACTTAATCCCCCCAATATGTGAGATTGTTCTGTTAAGATTGTGTAAACAACAGCTATATCTAAGGTTTTGAGTTTTAAGTTAGCAAGATTTAAGTAGGATAAGGTTTTCAGATTTATGTTATTTAATAGTTTTTCCTGTCATTTTGTTCGATTATGATGAGCTTTATATAAATCTGCAAATGCAAAATGAAATAAATTGCACATTTTAGTAATGACTTCTGATAGTCAAAAATATATATGAGACAGATGGTGTTAAGCACGTGTTATATAATGCGTCCACAAAAATAGATAGTAATCAAGAAAAAGAATAGCAGTACCCTTTTAACTGTAATTCACTGAATCATATTTGTGGCCAGGGCCACACAATGGGAGATACCTTACAATTTTCTTTCTCTGCCTGATTGTCCTGAAGAAACTTATGGAATGCAATCCCAGTGATTTATGGCAAGTTGTTATATCAGCTACAGCAGTTTCTTGAACAAGTCTTGGCATTATGACCTCCTGTGCATGTGTGCACAAGCACACACCCATAGTTTCTGTTGTACGTTCATAGTCCTGTTTGGTAAGAGGAAGGAGGGGATAGGTTATATTTGTGTTTAAAAACACTATATTCAGATACAATAAGATATTCATTCTTCTACAGCACAGTTCCTAGTCTGTAATTGAGATGATCTTAAATCACGAGGTGTTTATTCAGGATAAGTGAATTCCTGATTCTTTTGAAAACAACTAAATTTTGCCACAGTCATCTACATGCTAGCTCATACAAATCTCAAATGTAATTACAACTCTGAAATGAAAAATAAAAATCTTTATATATGGTAACATTACCATAATCCTTATAAGAACTTCTCTCCCATGGTTTCCATTTAGTTACCTTTGGGTTGTTCTGGTTTGTTCTTTTCCTTCATGTACTCTAGACACTGCCAAATTGCCTAAATAACACTTCTAGTCACTAAAAAAATGTGAACTGGCCTACCGTTTACTGTAGGTTTGTCCAAGAGTCCTGTTTTATTGTGGAGTATTTCAGACTCTTGTGTTGCTCATGTTCACTACAAATCAGAAGTTGTGCAAGGCTCCTTATGGGCATCTATAATCTGGCATGCTACTATTATTACTTATGATATTGCATGGCTTCTTAGATGCACAGGCATTCTCAAAAAGGAAGTTGGATAACCATCTGTCAAAATGTAATTGTTAGGCTTGATTGATGTGCTTTTTGTGATAAGATATATTGTAACATTTGATTTGCATTCAAATTTGAATATTATTTGAATTCCCCTTCTGTGCTTTTTTTTTCCCTTGGTATAATTGTTATACTGTCTGTTTTTCAAAATGGCAATTTCAAACCTGTCTGGTTTTGCTCTGTTGACCATTATGCTTCTATTATTTGTTTGTTGATCTGTCGTTCCTCAGTAAGTCTTTACTTTCTCATCTGGTCAAATTCACTCAAAAATTCATATTCTACAAAGCATGAATAGGAATACCTTATGAAGATCTGGTCACATTCACAAATTTTGAATTTTTGCTTTGAAAATCATCCCAATCTTTGAACACTTTCTCCTTTCCCTCTGTTCCCCTAATGGTCCTTCCTTAAAAGTATTGTTGCCTAAATAAAATTCAGGGAGAAAAAAACTCCAGGCAACTTAATTTGGAGGGAAGGTAAGGGAAGGTTTTAATGATGCCTCTCAGGCATTGGGGTTATAATGGTCATGCCCTGCCCCCCGACCCAGTGTTACAATTTTATAATAATGTCCATCCAATCCCTGATTTATCCACCCTCCGGCCTTTGCCCCGTTCCACCCCTGACCTGCCCCTCCGGAATTGAGTCTGGGGTTGTTTTGGGACCTTTCTCTCATCATCTTCCTCTTCTTCAGGGCACACCATCCTTGGAGCTTGTCCAAAGTTCTGGGTGATATCTGGTGGTCCATGCCAGGGAGCAGATGTTCTTAAACAAAATGAAGGCCTACCTTGAAAAGAAGACTAAATATGCTACTGGAATTTAGGGGAACTTGATATGGGAAATATGGAATGGGGTAAGAGGATTGGGTGTATGTGTAACTACTGTGCTAAAGGGTGAGGGAATAAATGCAGCTGCTTCTAAAATCTACATAACTACTTCTAAAAATTAAAAATCAAAAATAAAATTAAAAAAACCCCAATCAACAACAAAAAACCTTAAGGCAACAGTATGGTCATTTTTTTTCCACAGAATTTCTTTCAGAAAATGTGAAAATAGTGATCTCAAAGTAGCATTTTCTTAGGAACCCAGTGAATGTGTGTGTGACTATGTTAGTTTTGAATAATATTTTGCAAGCTTTTATCTGCAAATTATCAAGAATTTGACAGTTATTTTTTGTAAGTCTTTGCTCTTTGATGCTGAAAGAGGTGCCCAGATATACTTTTTGTGGTTTTTACACCCTTATTTGCCAAGTCTTCCACAGAAGAGATAACTAAATTTTCCTAAAAACTGTATTCTTATTTTCCCCCATTTTGGCACATAATTCTCTTCAAATATTTGTTTACAGCACTTTCAAGTAATGTCTTCTAGTAAAATCATCTGGTTGGTATGAGAAGGTTATGAAGGACGTTGCTTTCGTAGGCTGCTATTACTCAACTGATGAAATTAAAATGAATGCTATTTAAATTAATAACTGTTAATAAAATTACTCAGTTCCGTACACCAAACAAAAAGATTTGCAGTAATTATCAGATCCCGCTTAAAATATAGAAGTATTTGAACAACACAGTTGTTCAAAGCAAGCATTCTATGCACCAGAAAGCAAATTGCAGGAATAATTGGAGCTGTGCTGGTAATAAAGCTGTTAATAGAGTCTGAGCACATCAAAGGGCAGCATGCAAACTAATAAAACAAAATCTTTTTTCAACAAAGATTGTGTTAAGACAATAACGTCTTCTTTCCTTAGCAATGTAATGAAGAAATCTAGTTGAGCATGCTGACGCGACTTTGAGCTGCTACAAACATGCATCTAAAATGCATAAATAGTCCCTTCCTATATGGGACTCCATTCATCTGTCTAAACCTTGGAGTCACAATGTATTAATTTGAAGAGTCAATTCACAGGGTAAATAAAGAAGCAATGTCAATGGGTGACGTTTAACTCCTCAACAGTGGCATCAGTGGCTGAATCTAAGTATCAAGGGGGAAATAAAAGTGTGAAAAATAAAGATAATCTCTACTTGTAACACAAAGCCACACCAAGACCTATTGGTGGTGGTTCTTATCTGAAGATCCATGTACACTTTATTACAGTATAATTCATACTAGTAGTTGAGTGTGTGTACAGTTTGGCAGCAAAAGGGACTCTCTTGCCCTTACAAATCAGCTGTTTAAATAGAAGCCTGTATTCCCATTATGTTATTAACACAAACTGGAAGACTGAAACTTTTTCTTGGAAAAAAATAGTATTGGATAGAGGAGGAATGTTTAAACATTTCAGCAGGAGGAGAAAAAACAGTTACAATGTAAAACTTCCAAAATGCCATTCATGCATAGAACAAACCTCTGGAGCCCATGTAGTTCAATCCCCTGCTCAAAGCAGCATCAGTCAGATCACACTGTTCTTGCCCATGTCAGCTGGGTTTTGAATATCTCCAGGCATGGAGGCTCTGTAATCTCTACGAAACTAAACATGAAGTCCTGCACCTGAGACCTGATAACCAAAGCAGTAAAAGAGACTGGGAACTGAATGGCTGGAGTGCAGCTCTTCTGAGAAGGCCCCGAGGGCAGTGGGCTGAGCTGAGCCAGCTGTGCGGCAGCAATGAAGGCAAACACTGTCCTGGATTGCCTCAGGAGGATCACGGGCAGCAGAGCGAGGATGCTCGACCTGGAAGGCTTCTCTCTGCTGAGAGCTTATTAAGCCATACCTGTAGTATTGTGCCTAATTCTGGTCCCCTCACTGCTCCATTCAAGACAGAGGAAAAAACAGAGTGCCAGTAAGGAATCTGGAGGTTGGAGAACTTGAGGAAAGACTGAAGGAACTGAGACCGAAGCAAAGACTGAAGGAAGGTTTGCACTAGCAAAGAGAGAAGGCCTGGGGGCAACTAATAGCAGGCTTCCAGTTTTGATAAGGTGACTGAGGTGTTCTCAAGGGTGCCCAGAAGAAAAGTGTCAATGGGCAGAGGTTACTTCAGGGGAAATTACCTTGATATAAAGAATAAAAAAAAATAGCCATGAGAACAACTAAACATCAGAACAGGCTAAGCAGAGAGGTCAGTATTTCCTTGTTGGAAATCTTGAAGGCCTAGCTTGAAAAGGCCCTGGCAACCTCATCAAAGACCCTGCTTTCAAGGTGGACCAGGAGTTCCATCCAACACAGACTTTTCTGTGAACCATGAATTAAAGTTGCTACTAGTTCTTGATATATTCCTGAGCCGCATGTATTGTGTCAAACTGGTCTTGTCCTCTCCTGAGTATGCTTTAGCTATTTTTAATGATGGAAGAAATATCTTCCTAATGTCCCTTAAAACAGTCTCAAGAGAACTCTTCTTTGAACTGCTCTTGTGTTGTTGCTTTACAGCAGAGAACACAGTGTCTCAGTTATGTATATTCAGCTTTTGCCATGAAAATCTAGCCATGTTTTGGCAAAGTTTAAAGCCTTGCAAACCTGTGTTTTGTGTGTATTTTTTTGAAACACTTCTGACTTTGACAGCTAAAATGTCACATGTAATCTGTAAAGCTTCAAATATGATGGAAATTCAGATAATTTTCTCTCTTGAGTAATGAAATATGTTTCCCCCGGTTCTTTCAGACCTAAAGCCTGACATTCACTGTAATAACTACTTGTCATTTCTGTAGACTAGTACAGGGGCAGGTGTTTGAGATGAGATCATGGAGCCATTCTCTGTATGTATATCCTCTGGCACTTGGTAACAGGGAAAGGAAAATCGTTAAATTAAAACTTAGAGAAGAAATAGACCAAATAGAGGAAGGGAGAAAAATAAAGAAATAAATGTTCTACCACTTTGTGAGAGACCTTATCCATTGAATATCTGTGGGAAACATCAAGGTTGATAGAAAGCAGGCTGTTCAAAGAATTGATATGAGAAATGCTAAAGCGAAGAATGGAATGCGAAAATTTTGAAGAAAGTGTATATTACTAGAGGTAATAAATCTATTTTAGTTGACTGCACAAAACCAAGGAGACTGGTGCAGAAATAAAATTCCTAACAATGAGAGAGAGGTGAACAAGGAAGTAAAGAGCATGGACATAGTCTCTCTCTTCTGCTCCATTATACCTGGGGCAAAGACAGTCTTGCAGCAGGACGGGTGCACATTAACAGAAAGCAAGGAGGGATTGTTCAGTCTTTGGCATCCAAGCAAATTGCTCTCTGATGATACTACCTCATTTATTCCAGCAGCAGGGAGGTGTGCACTTCTCAGACATTGCCCAGGAGTGGCCAGTTCTGAAATACGAAGAGCATGTGTTTGGAAGTGAGGGTTTCAGTAGCAGGGACCCAGATGAAGCTGGGGAATAGGCACTTATGAGAAGAGAGACTGGAATTAAGGTCTCTGAAGCAGGTCCTCACTGGTCCTTGGGGGGAAATCAAGAAGAAACAATTGAACTAGGATATAAAACAGCTGGCTTCTGCTGTGGAGATTTGCACTAATCAAATTCCCCTTTTTAATGCAGCATTGTTGAAAAGCCGAGTCCTGGATATCTTAAATTCAAATCAATAGTTTAAAGGACATATTTTTGATTTTCATTTGTTTTCACCATGTTCTTCCCTGCCAATATAATCCACACCTCTCAGAACTGAGGAAGGCGGGAAAGAAAATTATTATTTTTGAAATCATCTGTGTGAAATATACTTGTGTGATGACCATTACAGAAGAACCACAAGAGAAATCAGGTTGTGTACTATTAAGTCAGAAAAACGGTATGAATTTAAGACAATCAAACAAATTTATAAAGCCTCTATTCAACAGAATGGTATTTATCATTTTTTCTGACTGCAGTGAAAAATAGTTATGAAAAATCAAATGCAATCGTTTAATTATGACTATGTGTAAATAGTCATAATATGCATAAAAGAATGTATGTATAGAAAGGGTGCCATTAAACATAAAGGTATTTATTTGTCTTAAGATACAGGGTAGGAAGGCTGTAAATCACACCCAGTGGGGTCCACTGCCATAAACAACAAGAAAATTATGGACTAGACCTATAGAACTAGCAGTCAAAGTAATATTGAGGTCTTCCTTTCCTAGCCTTTAGCACTCGAATCTGCTTATTTTTTTCCCATATTCTCTGTGTCTATTTTCACTATTCAAGTGTATACTACATAAATAATAAAAGTTCATGATGAAAGTTAAAGACCTAATTATCTAGCCTGCTGTTTATAACACTAGTAAAACAGTGTTATGTGAGAATTTTTTTTTTCTTTCCTAATGACAACGTTTTCCCTTGAAGCTACTCTGAATTATGTGTCTGTGTTGCTGGGGAATGTTTACCATTTCAGTGTGGAAATGGGAGTAGGCATGGGCCCTTGTACAATAACTATAAAAGGAAGCAGGCAGGTAAAAACAACAGGTTATGGTATATGAGGGAGGGGAGACAGGTTTGTCACTGTAATTTACTTTTTCTTAATAAAGGGAAATGAAATATAGTAAGTCTTATGAGTACTAGGTTTCATTTAAAGTTTTGATTTACTTAGAGTAAATAAAGAGCAATTTATTATGAAAATTAGCACAAAACTATCTAATTTTTACTTCTTAATAGAAGGAAATTTGAAATTCAAATCACTGCCTGATGAAGGTTATTAAAATGCATTAGAATTGAAAATGTAGCTGTATGTAATTGTCATAATAGATACTCAAAATTAATTTATCCCCAATGACAATTAAGCTAAAAGAATTTTCAAATTATCAGCCAACAAATTTCAGTTAATTTTAAAAACAAATAAAATGAAAACATTTCAAAAAGTTTATAAAAAACCCCCACCCTCTTTTAAATAATCATAAAAGAAGGATTTTTCTGTTTAGAATCATTCCTTTTCTTCTTTTCCAAATTACTGCACTCTTTTAATTTTTTTTTACCTCAGTTTTGCTTTATTGCATTTTTCTCTCTTTCACCTTTTTCTCCCAAAGAATTTTGGACTACTTTGGGTGTATGTGTACACACACATGTACAGGCATGAGCTGAATTTAGATTAAACCAAAGTAACTAATTTTCTTTCTATATCTGGTCGTTTTTCCTCTAGTTCGTGCGTTTTTCTGATGAGCACCCAGGAATCTCATAGGTAGTCTGATGCTATTAATACTTCCTTCAGAATATCTGAAATACCTATTATACCTATGTTTATGTTTAAGAACAGCATCAAAATCCATTGGGTTGGGAGTTATTTTTAAAGACACTGGGACAAATTTACACCCTTTAAAAATCAACAGAGGAAAGTTGTTCTAAAAAGTACTGGGTTTGTGCTGGGTGTGTATTTATTGTTTTAATGCTTTGTAAAACCAAACCAAACAAAACCATTTAGGCTAGTGGATATGTCTTTGATTGTGCTTCTACATATACACACATGGGCTTGCACCACTTGCTGTTGTCCACGACCATCAATGTGGCAGAGACCCTGGCTAAGCCCTGTGCCTGTGTGTGTCTTCCTCCCCTTTGGCAAAAGGTGGTGAGAAAGCCAGGAACAGGGAGGGCAATGTGTCTTCTCCTTTCCTGGCTAATGTAATTTATTTTTTTTCAGAATATAGCTCTTGATAGTTCAACAGATACTCAGCATCTGAGAGGTCCTTAAAATCTGCATCAAGAGTTTCCTCTCAACTCTTACTTTTTTTTTTTTCTCCTGTGAGTGTTACAATGGAAGTAAGCCAGCATTTTTGTCACCTGGTTCTGACCCAAGGCTCCCCAATGGATTCCAGATCTGACTGAAGTGACCTACAGGCAAAGTCTTTCATAGTTTGAAAGGGATAGGAAGGGGAGTTAAATCTGTGGCTCAGCCACTGGCATCATGTATGGCATAGATACAGCCATAATAATTTATGTACATTGAAAGCCTGTAGTTACTTGTAAACACTTCTGACCCAGTTTGTCAATCCAGTGACAGCTTTCATGGTTAGGGTTATAACTAGCCGTTTAGGAGGAAGAATTATATACCCATCACTTACTGCACTCAAGCAATTACTGCACGTAAGTGATTTGTTTTCAAATTTAGTCTGTGTTAATAAACACTTATTTTTAATTGAGCTGTTCTAACAAGATAAATTTGGAAACTATTACAGGTCAGCCAATTTAAGTGAACCAAGAGAAAAATTTAAAGAAAGTTTTGGAAAAGTACGTTTTTCCTTTTCTTTCTAGTCAAAAACAGGTAACATATTCTTTTTAATTAACCAATACATTTGGGCTAAAAATTGAAAAGATCTGAGCATAATCATGTACTTAGAGAATGTTAAAAGCAAAAACTCTAAAACATGGAAACAATTTCTAACTGTCTAGTATATTTTAGAAGCCTCATAATGGTATTAACACTCATATAGTGATCTAATTCATTTACACATTCATTGTGAAATGTTGTCTACTCTACTTGGATAATTAAACTACAGTAATGAAATACCCAATTTTATTTCTCAGGCATAAGCATTGTTTGCATGCCTACTAACTCTAGCAGAAAGTTAGGTATTGAAAGCATTTTTTTATTGTATCTGAAATTTGGAAAGATAATTGTGAAATCTATTTTATTTCAGTTCTGAATCATCTTCACTCTCTGCCGTCTCTCTAGCGTAGTGTTATTTTTCCAGTGTGAGCCTGGGTTTCAAATTAGTGTTCTTTCAGCATTAAGGCAGTAGTTTAAATTTTGTCAACATTCATTTTTATAGAAGTCTGTATTTTCCCCTTTTTTTTCTAATGCTATACACAGTAGTCTGGTATTCAGATTGTACTTCAAAATGAAAGGTCAGACTGGAAAACATGTTTCAAAGGGTCTTTAGGACAGCAAGGAAATGGGATTTTTGTATTGCAAATGAATGTCTATACAAATAGTCTTTGAAGTGTGAATGCATTTTTTTCAGTATGTATTTAAAAATCCTAATTAAAATTTTGTTAAGGGAATAGGTCCACATACACATGAACTGATCATATTTTAACTATTGCTTTAGAACACCAGGCTACGAGCCAAAACTAGAATAATCCCAGCAGGCTGTTTGTTTTTATGGGTTAGGCAGCAGATCAACTCTAGCAGTATTAGAGCAGCACAGTTTGATAAAAAGTAACTTGGCTTGGGAAAATCCCTACATCCTTCCCTGCTAAAGGTAGCTTATATGACTTAATATGCTTACTCTGCCCTGGTAGGTTTGATTTTAAAACACTGTCAGATAATCTAGCATTTAAGGTGGCATAACAAAAGCTAGTCAAGCAAGTTTGGTTTCCATTCCTAATTTTTTTAGATTTCACTGAGACTAAGTGAAGAGTTTGTAACTGCTTATGTGGTAGGTGGTCAGAGTACAAAGTGAAAATGGGTACCCTGGTGGTAGCCCATGTGAAAGTCAGATATACTAATATTTAGCAATAGTGAAGACTTAAAAAGGGGGAGACTTGAGGTAAATATTAAAAATTTCTCTTTCTCTTGCATTTATTTAAATTTTTAAAAATTAAAATAGTTATTTTATATTCAATCTAAATGTACATAATGCCATGTACATTCTCCAAAAATGCTGAAAAATTTAAACTTCTTCATTTTTTTAAATCTCAGTTTTATCTGGAGGGAAAAAAGGAATTATTCATTGTCCATCTGCTATCAGATGTACGCATATTTCTTCCCATCGAAGTTCACTTTCTTGCCCTGATGTAACTACCTTATACTTAGCCTAATTTATTTTTAATATATTCATTAATTCTGTCCATTTTTGTTTATTTATTTTTATTATCTACTTTTTCAGTTAACAGACAAGATTCTTTCTGTTGTTATAGGCGTGGTTTCCATTTAGTACTTACAGGGATCAACATTTACTTGGTAGAAGTTTCTTAAACACTTAATCCTCTGAAATAACAGCTGGAGACCTGCCCTAGAGGCTGATATGCCATTCTTTGGCAAAATTCCTTGAGAGTGTTGTTACCATAACAACTTATATTCCAAGGGTAAATCTGCATGCAGAGATGGGAAAAACTGTTCTCTTTGTGAATTGTTTTTGCCCTTTTATGATCCATTCTTTCACTTCTCTGATCTTGGGATTTCTCCTCTCCCCCATTATGTTGCTTTATTATGTTTCTCTTGTAATCTTGTGGTTTAAGACTTGCTATTCTGTCATGAAATTTTTTTCTTTTTTTTTTTTTAATGCCTCTTAGTACATTTTTATCTCAAGTCATGTTTTTCAGTCTCTTGCATCCCCTGATGCTATTGTTGATTGCTGTTCTTTTTCAAAATATGCTGAAGTCAGGAAAATGTGTTTTATCTTAGATACTCTAATCCCCTAATGGTTTACCCAAACCCACAAGGGCCAAATATCCTTAGAGGTTTGTTAGCATCCCTTTCTTAGACTCAAAAGTTAATGGAATTGAAGAGTTCTCTTGTTCAACTCCTGCTCACAGTAGAGCCACCTCTGAGGTCAAAGGTCTGAGCAAACGTGGTTGCGCAGGGTACTGTCCAGTTGGGTTGCCAGGGGTGGAGACCACAGTCTCTCTGGGCTGCCTGCCCCACTGCTTGGCTTTCTTTCTGGTGAAAATATTGCTCTTCGTATGCGTTCTCAACATCTCTTGTCTCAATTTATGCCTGTGTTCCCTCTTCCTCCCACCAGACACAGCTGTGAAAAGCTTGACTCTCTTTCCTAGATAACCTCCCTGCAGGCACTGGGGCAGTTTGATGCCCCCAAAACCATCCTAGCTGCAGGCTGGAGAAGCTACCCTGCACAGGGCAGGTGGTCCAGCTCTGACTGTCCTGGGGACCTTCCTCTGAACTCACTTTGTCTTATCAATTTCATTGGAGTTCCAGAACTGGACATGGTATTATAGATGTGATCTAATGAGTGCTGAGTAAAGAAGAAGAGTCCCTTCACTTGATGTACAGCCTGTGCTTCTGTTAATGCAGTCATTTCCCTGGTCCCAAAGGTCTTTACGCTTTTCAGGCAGCACACTGCCTTTTTTAAGAGCCAAGATCACATCCAGCTCTGTCTGAAGCTGTAACAAAACTTCTACTCTGTGGTGATTGGATTTAGTAATGTCAAAGGAGCTGCTGCTAGCTGCAGATAGTATGACTGAAAACCAAGCTGGAGACAGATGTTTAGTTGCTTTGAGATCCTGTCTGTAGTCCTTTCATCCGCAGTGAGCCAACATTTCCCTTTCTCCTTTTGCAGACTGGCAGCAGCATTCGGAGTAGTTTTAGCATGTTGGTGCCTCCTTTGCCCTTTTCTTGAGATGATAATTAACATAACTCTTGCTTCTTGTATCGCTCTCTTGCTGTTGCCGTGCTGTCTCTGTTTTGAGGTGGTTCTTTAACTGTCTGGGCATCACTCACTGGAGTTCCTGCTCCTTGCCGCCGTGTTGGCTTTTGCTCTGTTACATTACTGCTTGTGTGGTATTACACAACAGATGGTAGTATGTGGGCCACTATTAAGAAATAAGAGGATGAACGGTTGCATTTTGTAGCTCTCTCTTCTGCTTCTATTTTTTTTTTGGTTGGAAATTAAATGATAGGAAGGTAGTGTGCAATGCAAAACAGAAACCTATTTATGTAAATTCAGACCTTTTCCTCTGCCCAGGCAATTTCCAGGTCTCTGCACAGTGGAAATAACATTCAGTAGATGGAGTCGCAGAATCATTTCCCTCCCAGTTTCATATGGGAGGCACATGTTTGGAAGAATTCAAGTAGGATATAACTCAGAATGGAGCACTTACGATTTTATGTATGATTTTTATGGTTTTCATCTCTTTTGAACCTCCTTTCTTATTTACTGTGGAATTATAATTTTTGTAGTGATGCAAATGTAATATGTGATTTGGAAGTAATATTCTTGTAACTGTGGAAGAGTTATCTATTTAAACATATAATTTGATCACCAGAGCCCTAGATGTGTTATGTACATACAGTCTTTACATGTTCAGGTAACATAAAAGTAAATCCTAGATCTTGAGCTGCGTTGCAGATTTTTAGTACAACAAGCAAACAAATAAATGTCCAGTGTGGGTCAGTGATGAGGTATGACAAATTAAAGAGAAAGTGTATTGAATTGTTCTTAAAATCCTTCTTCTTTGATCGAAATAAACTTAGTTCTGAAGAAAAAAGGCAAATTACATTGACTGTTAAGAAACAATGCATCCCGGTTAATATAAACCTTTCCTTAAATTAAATGTATTTTGTAATTTAATAGCCTTTCACACCTAAGAATGTAATTAAGATATCTAAAAGAAAAGAAAAAATAACACAACTTCCAAACATGTTAAAGAATAAGTATCTTAAGATGCACTGACATTGACTGTTTCATAATATAAAATATTTTGCTAGCATAATGAAAATGATCTTGTAATTATTTCCTCTTATTTATCTAAGTAAAAAATGGTCTTTCAAAAAGAAGACTTTAACTTGATAAAACATGGGTCACAGAAAAATTGTAGGTATTTTTTCCTTGTAAAAATAGGCTCTTAACATGGATGAGTTGTTACGTCCAGTGGTCAGATGGAGAGAAGAGGGGGAGTTCTGAAATGTCATGTCAAGACAGGCAAGGGCTAAAATGTTTTTAGAGAGGCCAGAAGTTTGTTACTAGCAATAGTTACTTAATCTATTATCTGATCTCTCCTGGCTAGACAGAGGTAATTTTCTACTTCAAAGGCTTGATCTACTGTTCAGAGGTTTTATTTTTCATATAACAATCCTGAATAATTTCCTTAATTGTCAGCCTATACCTGTGTATCTTGCTTGGATTTAGACCATGGCTACCTGACACTGCAAACTTTCTTATGTTAGTAATTTTCCTGCACTTGAATTATTTATTAGGAATTCGCATCATGACTTTACACAAATGAAATTACGGTTGGTTTAGGTAGAGACAAGTGGAGTTGACGTCTGAAATCTATCAAGATATTTTTCACATGTTTTCATATGGTTGGCACAGAAATGCACTAAAACTAATATAGACCAATCCTTTTGTGTTCCTTGTAACTCACTCCCCTGGCATCAGACAATGCTTGGGCGTTCTGGCAGGGAGTAGGGAGTTGAAGCAATTTGGTATAAGCATCAAATTTGGGATCTTCATACAGAAAGGTGACTTCAAGTTTCTGTGAACCTCTCAGATTACAAATTATTCTCATAAAACATCAGATTAGGGAAATCTTCAAGGAAACAAAAATTCCATTTTTTTTTGTTTTTCAAAGTGAGGGCATTAACTTTCTGCTTTCTCTGATCCTCCTGCCTTTTTGTCCCTGTAACGTGGGATTTGTTAACTGTTGGTTCATTTAGAGTCCTTCTTAGCTTCTCGTTTTTAAGCTTGATGCACTGTTCTGTATTTTATTAATTTATTTTATTTAGAAAAAATTATAGAATTTTTATGCTGGCATGATAAAAAGAAGCAGGGAGCTTGTTTTTTTTCTTTTTTTTCTTTTTTTTTTCCTTATGATTAATCCACCCAGATGTGACTAGACAGCATTTACAAGGCGTTGATGTTTATGGACTTTATTATTCCTACATAACATTTACTTAAAGGGAGCAAGTAGAAACTCTCAATGTGGTGCTCTTTTCAGATGAGGTTTTACACCAACACATTTAAGTTTTTGGCTTATCTGCAGACCAAGATAAACAGTGAGAATGAGAGGAAGTGCATTGCATTATTTGAAGCAATATTCGGATAATTCATGAGATAACAAAAAGCTTATGATAGGGTCTTTTACTTTCTTGCTTAGTGCTTGATGTACATCTGTGAAAAAGTTTTACATTTTGGTGAACAATCTGAGACTCATTAAAAAAGAATTGTGTCCAGATCAAGTGCATTTATTTTCAGCTGTGCTTTTAAAGAATATTTGAGGTGATCCAAATTCCTGACTATGAGAGGAACCAAGTTACAGTAACTAACATTGATGTGTAGCCCTGAGACCCTGATGCAAACCATGCCTAGTTTAATTTTGCAGGAGTGAGATGCTGCCTTACCAATCCTAGAAATTATCCTACCTAGTAGCCCTTCAGGCTTATGTAGGCTTTGATGTCCATTTATCAAATATTAATGAGAAGTAAAGAACAAGGATGTCTCTGATATAGTTATGTCAAACCTTCAAGAAAGAAAAAAACCTGTTAGATATGAAAATTAAAAAAAAAAAAAAAGCTTGGCAAAGGAAAGTTTATTAACTTATAATTTAAGTAACAATTCTACATCTTTTCATCAACAAGTGTAAATTGTCTTTCTAGGGGAAAGTGGTCTTAGAGACTGATACAAAAACAGATCAACAAACCAAATAGAAAAAAAGAACCAGCAAGGAAATGTATGCGTGGGATGTTGAGTGATGTACATATGAGGCAGGAACTATTGATGAGGAGTAGGAGAACTGAGAAATGGTCCAGGTGCTAAGAGTCCTTATTACAGACCACACTGAGCAACATATGGAGAATGGCACTGAATGGTAGCACCACTGTCTAGTAAAGAACGTCTAAGTTAACAAGCTAATGTTAGTGAAAAGTTGTAATCTATAAAGGATATATTTAGCTACTGGAAGAAATCAAAGGATAATGGTAGACAAGAAAACAATTTGCAAGATTGCTCACTGAGCAGGTAATATTAGGGATTTTATTTATTGATGAAGTTAATTTCATTCTGGAGAGTTACAAATGGGGAAAATAAGAAAACTGGTTTTCAAAGTCTTTTTGGTTTTGGTTGGTTTTAACTTTGCCAAAGCTTTAGGCAAAGTATAATCCCGCAATGCGAAAATGCCCATTTTTTTTTGTGGAAAGTCTAGGTAAGACTCTTACATGTGTAATGGCACAGTAAATTTCCCCTTTTTTTTCCTACTGGTGCAAGTTAAGTAATGGTCTAAGTAGTTTCAAAGTGCTATTTTGTTGTTGTGAAGAACAGCCATTATAATACCACAGGGAGCAGATTTTGGTATAATATTCCTTCCTTAAAAAATAGAATTACCTAATGTACTATTCATAAAAAAGGAGGACTTTTTTATATAATTTTCCAACTTTATTAGTCTTTTAAAACCTCTTAAAGTCTGCAAAAAGATATTTTAAATTGTTTCAAAACAGTTCTGACTTTTTACTGGGGGTTTTTTGTCTTTTTGGTAGCTTTGATACTTTTCTCCATTTAAAAGAGTTTATTGATTTATATGTTTTTAAAAAATGATAGATAAAATTTAAGACAGAGCTTTAAAAATCCCTGAGATAAACCAGTCTGGTTGCCAAGACAAAGTTAATTTTTTCCTTCATACAAAATAATCTAAACTCTCAGGTGTTAATTTTTTAATTTTAAGTGTTCAGCAAGTAGAGAAATGACTCATGCTCCACTGGCATTAAACCCAGAATTCAGAATTTGATTAACTTAATTCTCTCTAGCGATGGGAGGATAGACTTTCACAGTCTTGCCTCTATCTTTCTGCTCTGATTATGGAGGGAAGCATGCAGTATTTTTTAAAAGATTAATATGGAAGCAAATATTCATCTCTATTTGATATTAAAAGTTACATAAACAATAGAAATACTAAGGGACTTATTTGATAATATGGCTCCTCTTGTTGTTAGAGTCAACTTGTGTTCCTGAAATGTTAACTGCTGGGGTTTCTTTCTGTCAGCCTGCTGACTTGCCCAACAGATAAAAATAAAACTGCTCCTTCAGCTTGTTGGTGAAGGTTTGGTGTACACAAGCCAGCAACATGCTCTTTCTGCAAAGGAAGATAACAGTATCCTGGTCTGCTTTAGGAGGAGTGTTGCCAGAAGGTTGAGGGATGTGATCCTGACCCACTACTCTACACTGGTGTGGCCACACCTGGAGTGCTGGGTCCAGTTGTGGGCTCCTAGTATCAAAGAAGCATGGACATACTGGAGGGAGTACAATGAAGGGTCAAAAAAAGGATGAGGGAACTGGACTGAAGGTTCTCGTCTATTAGGAAAGGCTGAGAGAGCGGAAACTGTTTAGCCTGAATATGAGAAGGCTCATTCATTATATATTTATTAATGAGAATATTCTCTACACTTGAAGGGTTTAGAGAAGACAGAGCCAGGATCTTTTCATTGATGCACAGTGACAGGACCAGAGGAAGTGGGGATAAACTGAAATGCAGGAGGTTCCCTCTGAATATTAGGAAACACTGAACAAACACTGATACAGATTGCCTGGGAAGGTTGCTGAGTCTAACTCACCTTGGAGATATCTGGATGTGGTCCCAGGCAATTAGGTAGTCCTGCATGAGCAGGGTGGCTGGACCAGATGACCTGCAGAGATTCCTTTCAACCTCAGCCATTCTGTGAATCTGTGAAATGCACTGCTTTCTCAGATATGATGGGGCTGAGTGCTAAAGCTCAGTTAATTTGTTTCTCTTTTTTTTCTGTCTGTTAGCTTGCCCAGTAAAATTAGTTATTTTTCCTAAAATGTATATAAATTCCCTATATCCTCAGAATATTATAATGACAATTATTATTTCTTTTGGTTCTTGTAAAACGAAGCATTTCAATGAGAAAGATATAATTGTTAAAATTTTTTTTTCAACTGGCAGAAATATTTTCTCCACCCATATTACACCATTAAAGCATTTGACAAGACAATAGATATCTCACAGTATCTCATGGTAGTTTCAAACAGGTCCATTTTTGTGCAAAGTTATACACAAGAGGAATATGACTTCTGTGTGAAACTATGAATGGCTCAAAAAACCTTGACTTTAAGAAAGAGAGTAAAAGGGAGTTTGGAAGAGGCAATTCATATAACTTTGCCTGTTACATTGGAGTTATAAGAAGTTTTGTGCTATCTAGGGAGGCAGTATGATTCCAGAGACATTTTGATTTCCAGAAAATCAAAATGGATCCCCTGCAATGACACAGGCTTGGGATGGGCAGGCTGGGAGCAGGCCTGTGGGTAGGGTCCTGGATCTTGTTGCCTCAGCTAGTAAAGCTCCATGGGCAGTATGAACAGCATCGTGGCCAGTAAATACAGGCAATGATTATCCCCCTCAGTTCAGCACACATTAGACAATATTTACAGAACTTCATCTGGTTTTGGCCCACTTGTTACAAAAAAGATATTGACAAACTGGAGTTAGTTTTGCTGCAGGCTGTCAAGATAGACCCTAGAGCAATCTTCAATTCTAATCTCAAGTTAATCATCAACACATAAACTTTACATTTCATGCTTGTCTCAGTTTCTTTTGCTGGCTTCTTGATGCCTCTCACTGCTCATCTGCTATAAATATTATTTGAAATATCTTTGCCCCAACATGTTGCATTTCTTTACTGCACCATATAAAATTTCTGTTGCCTTAAAAACATTTCTTCCAACCTATGAGAAGGAATGCTAGACCTGTATACTGGGAGCATAAGAATTTCAAAGAAAAACAAAGAAACCCGCACCTACTTTCAGTCCATTTTTTCCATAGTCATAGATGGCCAGACTCATATGAATGACATTTTTTTTAGAAATTAATTCTACCTGAGGCAAATGTCCTGCCTGAATAAACCAACTATAAACAGATAAATTTTGCCCAGAGTTCCAAGAAACTGAGAAAAAGATTTTATAATATGAAGTGTTAAGCAGATTAATATCAACTGTGCCACCAGCTCTGGTTTTAATAACGTATTTTTCTTCCATTTGTATTAATAGTAGTTATCTACTTGCATCAAAAGAAAATGGAAATAGACTGAATTTTTTATGCCGTAAATTTGCTGGAAGGGTATTTTTTTGTAGATAAGCTTTTCAGATATTTAGAAAATAAAATAAAACCTTGAGTTCTTTTGGGGGTGACTGTTACACTTTAAAAACAGATGAGTATCTATTCTTACAAATGTAGTGATACTATTTGACATATTAATTGAGTTACCGCACTTAACTAATAAAACACTGTCCTTCCTACATTAGGTTTTCTATTTGATGTAGTTTCTGAAACTGATCCAAGTCGTATGAATATAGAAACTGAAAAATAGATTGCTGAAAATCATAAGGCTGACTTGATGTCATTGTAAACAATGATTTCAAGTAGGACTTTATTAGAGAAATAGAGCATTCCCTTTTTAATACATTATATTTTATAGAAAGTTTTGCAACTTTAGATTCTACCTATGTATGTGTTTTTATCAATTAAAAAGCTTATAAATATAAATAAGCTTAGGGGGTGTTGTGGTTTCGGAATGGTATTCCCCCGTTTAGTTATCCCACCAAAACTTAAGGCCACAGTGCCGTTCACTCAGTCCCCCCTTCCCTTCCTCCTTCCTGGTCTGCAAGGACAGAGTTGAGATTTGGAGGCACAAAATGTGCAAATCACTGGCTGAGAACAATTGACTGGAAACAGTGATGAGATAAGAAAACTAACACTAACAGCAACAATATTAATAAAAAAATGTGTAAGGCTAAGAAACAATTTACACAGAAAGCCCATGACAAATATGGACCAGCTCTTCCCCACCAGACTTTTTCTCCACTGGAAGGAACGCCCTTCTCCTGGGAAGTGAGAGTCTCTTACTCCCGACCCGGCAATGTAGTATGGAATAACATCTGGGTTATTCCAGGACCCTCTCCCAACTTCTGTAAAAAATTAACCCTGACCTGGCAGAAACTAAGACGGGGGAAAAACTGTTTATAGTAAAAATGGAGCAGTTAAGGTTAATATTTTTATTTGTACTATTTATACACTGATCTAAAGTACTTTTCTTCATTTTAAGGTAACTGAGCTGCACAATATCAAAAACATAACCAGATTGCCTCGGGAGACAAAGAAACATGCAGTGGCAATTATCTTTCATGATGAGACATCAAAGACATTTGCGTGTGAGTCAGGTAAGCAATTGGTACTGCATCTCTAGCTTGAAGAAATCAAGTTACATGTCAAAGTCTGGCTCAGATGAATTAACTTACAATGCCAGATAGAAATCCTTCACTTAAAAGAATTCGTGGTAAACAAAAACTTTGCAGTTTGAGATCTGGGTGTTTTAGGGTTTGGTAGGGTTGTTTTTATTATATGTTGAGAGGTGTTGGGGTGTTACAGAACTCTTTCTTCCATTATTTATCTTTGACTGCATGCAGATGGCCTAAAGACTAGAGATTTTCAATTAAACTTGTAAAACTGAGTGAAAAATAAGATGTTATTAAGTCAAGATGTGAAACATTCTTTTTTTAAGAAGTTTTGCTATAGGCACTTACTAAACTCATAATTATCATACCATTGCAAATAAGAGGTAAATACCAGCTAAAACCTCAGGATATTGTAAAGCAGGGTGTCAAGCAATCTGTGGTTTGAGCGACTACATAGCATAATGAATGAGTTGAGAACAAGACTTGGGCTTTATGGTACTACATAATGGCAGGTAGTTACTTGCAAGACACTGAACATTGCAGTATTAAAGTGCACTATTTTCTTGTTTGAAAGTACAGTTGTAGACATCTGTGTCCTAGGGTATATTTTAATGGGAAAAAAAGTTTTTAAAAATAATGGGAAATTTTTTAATGGTAAACTTTTTATTTTTTTTAGTGGCATATTTGAAAGGCATTTAAAAAGTTTATATATATAATACTATATATATTTTTAAAATATATACATATGTAAAATTAAATATAGGGTGAAGGGCCTAGAGGGGAAGCCATATGAGGAGCGACTGAGGTCACTTGGCTTGTTCAGTCTGGAGAAGAGGAGACTGAGGGAAGACCTCATTGCCATATTCAAAATCCTCATGAAGGGAAGTGAAGGGACAGGCACTGATCTCTTCTGTCTGGCAACCAGTGACAGGACCTGAGGGAACAGCAGGAAGCTGTGTCAGGGGAAGTTTACACTGGATATCAGGAAAAGGTTCTTCACCTAGAAGGTGGTTGGGCACTGGAACAGGCTCCCCAGGGAAGTGGTCACAGCACCAAGCCTGTCAGAGTTCAAGAAGAGTTTGGACAACCCTCTAAGGCAGATGGTGTGACTCTAGGGGATGGTCCTGTGCAGGGCCAGGAGCTGGACTTCAATGATTCTTGTGAGTCCCTTCCAACTCTGCATGCTCTGTGATTCTATATTAATACTATCATATAAACATTGCATCATGTACAGTCTAAATAATAAATTAAAGTGAAACAAAGTTTGAGAAATGTAGAGGAAGTTAAAAGTGTGTAAGGTCATTAATTATGTGGATTTTGGATCAAATATTATGAATGTTGATATATATATCCCATCATGAAAGATGGATTGCAAAGGTGTGTTTTGAGTGGACAGAGGCTTGGGTGAAGTGGCAGACCACTGGAGAGCTTTTGGGTGGCGATCACATTTCAGACCAAGATCGGTGATATAGTAGTAGGTGCCTGCTCTAGACCTTCTCATCAACAAGAGAAGACAGATGAAGCGTTCTTAAGAGAGGTGGAAAAAGCCTCAGTCCCAGACGTTGGTATTCTTGAGTGACTTTAACCACAACAGTAACTACTGGAGGGCCAATAAGGCTGAACACAAGCAATCCAGATTTCTGGAACAGATTGAAGACAATTTGTTGATACACATGGTCAATGATATGATGAGGGGAGATGTTTGTTCAGGGAGGTGCTTGTCAGGACCCTTAGTCCTTGAGGAACAAAGAAGCCCTTAGCCTCTTCCATAGCCCAAAAATTGGTAGAACACAGAATGGATAAAGGCACTTAAAGTAGACAGAAAATAGGTTGGTTTTAAAAAGCCAAACTTGCAGCCAGTAGATGGTGGATCCCTCAGGGATCAGTGCTGGGACCAATACTATTCCCTGTCTTCACTGACAACCTGGATGACGAGATGGAGATTACTCTCAGCAAGTTTGCAAGCCAGATTGAGGTGACCCAAATTGGGAAGGGAGGGCTGCTGTCAGAGGGACCTGGACAGGCTGGAGAAGTGGGCTGACAGAAACGTTATGAATTTCAGTAAGAACAAATGAAAGCTCTTGCCCTTGGGTTGTGGTAATTCCAGCCTTAAAGCACTTTTGGGGTCTACTGTCTGGAAAGCAGCTCTGCAGAAAAGCTCTGGGGTCCTGGTGGACAGCATAACCTGAACAGCATTAGTGAAGGTGTTGACAGCAGGTACAGGGAAGTGATCTTTCCCTTCTGTTCAGCAGTTGTAAGACCACAACTGGACTACTATGTCCAAGTTTTGTGCCCTTAGCACAAGAATATTGACATACAGGAGTGAATCCAGTTAGGGCCACCAAGAGTCAGGGTCAGGAGTACCCGATGTATGAAAAGAGACTGAGAGCTGGGCCTGTTCATCCTGAGAAGAAACAACTTCAGAGGACCTTACTGCTTCCTACAGCTCCCTGATGTGACAACACAGAGAAGATGAAGCTATAAAAGTGTCAGATACTTTGCTGTTTCTGAAAGACTACAAATCTTAGCTGTGGGCATGATGGAGTTTCAATCAGTTTGCCTTTCTCCATGCCTTCAGTTTATCTAAACAGTATAAACCGCATCATAACTATCAGATGAGAGAGATACAGTATTTTGTTTCATTAATGTATGACTCTCTTGAACTCCAAATCCTTTGTGTGTTCTGAACTAGGAGAATGTGGTCTAAAATTTCTTTGCCAAGTCACTTCCACAATGAATTCTGTCTTCTTAAAAAGAACTGTTACCATTTTCACTGATGCTGAAATGTGTCAAGCTTCACTGTCTTTTATGAAACTTATCAAAGTTTAAGGAATATTTAGAGAACTGCTTATTATTTAAAACATTTTTTTTTTCTTCGCATGTTTAGTGCAGTGGTTCATATGGGAAAATGAGTAGACTTTTAACAGCCTCATGATTTATAGTGGTGTACAGACAATGGGGTTTGTTTTGGCAAATCAGGCCGCTTCTTTGGTTAACACAATAATAGCTTCACTCTATTAATACCTCTTCTTTCACATGGCTTCAATGGGAAGGGAACATTCAAGTGGTTTTGACTCAAGTCAAAAATCTTCTAGAATCGTAACCGGTTGACCTTGAATATTTTAGGACCCTGAAGTTTCATAATGTGAACATTTTTCCACCATGAAGTCTTTGAATATACAGAAGCAGATACCTTGTTTCCTATTATCTTGACTTCCAGAGACAGATGGAACGACAGTGACACTGAACCCTTGCAAAAAGTTTGCTGAGCATAGAGTCAATAATTCCTTGGAGATGAGGAGAAAGTATTACTCAAATCTGAGTTGATTTTATATGGGGACTGAACAATGTGACGTAGGGCTTTTGTCAGCATTGTACCAGGAGATGATTTAAAATAACAGTATCATTTTGGTTTTGATAGTATGAGCTGATATCTTTCTCTCTGTGCAGTCTTAAAATCTGAGAAGCAGCACATTTTTCTGGCACATAGCTTTCTTAATTGTGGAATTAAGCACAATAAAATGCTATTCTGTTTTAAAATAGGTCTCTAAAGTTGCAGAACACTTTGGTTCTCCCCAGAAAGCCTGAGAACTGCGATACCAGCCCACTGGGTGTGCTGGCTCAGAGCCTGTGTTTTTTTCCTGAGCTCCTGCAGCTTTTAGTCCCTCAGCTTGCTTATTGTCTTCAAGGCAGCTACTGGCAAGTCTGAGCCCTGGGTGGGCTGTAGTCTCTGTATTTCCATTAGGATTTCAGCAAATTAGTCATCTGAGGTGCATCTAATTGTTGGTAATCTTCATTTGCTAAAGAAAACATTCTACAGAAAAACAAATAAAAATCCTCCATATGCTTTTGTTATCATCTAGCTGTTCCCATCCCTACCACCAGTGCTTCTGACATCTACAACAGCTGTAAAAATCTGTTCAATTCTGAAGCCCTATTGAAATATTTTGAAGAACAAACCAGCCACCAATATTACAGTTCCCTGAATAAAAGCATGGGTCAACAAGTCTTTACAGAAGAATTATCCCCCTTCAGGAAGAATAGGAAACTTCTTGCTGTCACTTAATCTATTTCTGGCATCTGCTCTAGCAGCAGAACCTTGTGACTTTGGTGATTAGCAAGCAACATTTTTAAATTCTCTGTTACCATGAGGATTGTTTCAGTGGGAATAAACTAATGAGAAGTCATGGCTGATTAACTAACATGAAAAATAGTCTATAACTCAGTGAACTTCAGACAGACTCTAAAGAGTGGGAATTCTTCTTTAGACCTTGAGAAACTACTGCTACCTTAGCAAGGAACATGTTACAGGTCTCAATTTCAGCCTCCCTGAAAATCATATGAAAGTTATTGACATTAAGGGAATTTTTACAAATTTATTTTTAACAAGAATCATGAAATTGTGAGTTGCTTCAAAAATAGGGAAGTGCAAAACTTTCAGGTTGCTAACACATTGAATCTTGAGACAGAATTAAATGTTGCCAAACACATAAGCAGATTAAGGGGAGGGGCAGAATACTGTGAAGAAAATTGAAATAGTTTTGGGGAATTTAGCATACTTACTCCAGCATAATAACAGTTTAAAGATGTTACTGTTGTCTTTTAAATACATAAAGGAGATAAAAAGCGGAAAGATTTTAAGATATAAAGTGACATTATCACAGGAACAAATAAAGAATATATGCCCAGTATCATTCTGTGTTGCTGTGGCCATTCAAATAACAGGAATAACATAGACTGAAAATTTAGAGTAAAATTTCTTGGAGTTAAAGGAGTAGGGTTCCACACAGCCTCAAACAAATCCTTCTTCTTTCCCATAAGGTTTGTTTTCTGCACTCTGCAGTGTATTATCAAGCAAATAGAGAAGTTCTTTTAGCTCTGGGTTCCAGCTACTGGGTTTAAGGTGCTATCTTTCCCTGATAACTTTGTTAAAAAAAATTGTTGGAATGGGTTTTGTTTGGTTGTTTTGGGTTTTTTTTGTTATTGTTGTTGCAGGCTTTTTAAGGTAAGTGTACTGTCATATTTTGCATAGTTTATAGCCATGCTCAGATGCATGTATCTGTTAAGAAGCAATTCTTCCTGCAAGCCTGATATCTGTAGTGTGACTGTAAGACAAGTGTCTAGACTGATATAGGTGTTCTGAAATGACCTTTAAACTCTCACAAAACTTGTAGATATGATGCAGTGAGCAATGGTGGCTGTGCAGGACCAGCAGTAAAATTAAATTGGTGGACGTGAGTACTGATTAAAGCTAGAAGTTTATGATGCTATTATGGAAGTCAGTAGCATGATGAGGATTGTGCCTGAATAATAGCTAGCTTTCAAGGAGTGATGCTTCTGGGTTGCACTAGTCAGTGGAGCTTGCTTTTCCCTTTGCCAGCAAAATATTAAGTGATACAAATCCCAGCACAGGTTTGTGAAAAATCTATTTTGATTTCTAAATGACAGAATGTGGGGAAAATTGATGAACTTGTAAACCTATTGATAAAAAAAATAGGGAGGTTGAAAATAGTATGAAGACAGAGATAAGGGAGAAAACAGATTAGGACTGAAAGGTGATTTCAGTGATTTGAGTATAGAATGAGTTGTAACATGAGGGGAAAATCACAGAGAAATCTTAAAACTGCAACTGTTAAACAAATGCAGATATTCCCCAAGATACTGATGTTTTTCTGTCTTCTCTTCAGTACAATGCCCCACTCTGTATAGAAGTAGATGAATTGAAGGGCTTTCTTTCTTTCCAGGCATGCATGAACTACAGTTCTAGAGTCATTACAGCCAACAAACATCTTAATTATTCTTAAAAGGCTATACTTTGGCATTCCCTTAAAATTTTCCCTATTCAAGTCCTGGGGAAAATAAAATTGGGTTATTGCAAAGTGTTTATCAGCTACTCTATTTGAAAATTCTGGTTTAGGGATTTATCCATTCCTGTGGTTGCTTTGGCTCAATCCACCATTTTTATTTCTTGAATGTCTTTCTGCTGTGATGGTTACCTTGATAAAACTCTTTTATACATCAATAACATAAACAGTCTTTTTCTTCTGTATTCTTATACTTTCAGCTTTTTCTGAGTGCAGTCAAACTGAGATAAGTAAGTCTTGTTATAACTCTGTAAAAAAAGTTTTACTTCGTCGAAGTTGAAGGATTGTTTGTGTTCAAGTGGCAATGTGTTCAGCAATATGGTTTTTTTTTTTTAGTTTTGTATATATTTTTTTCTTTTTAGGTCTCTTTTCACCGTTTGTTGGTGTTGCTTTGTTTTCTTTAAAAAAGTAAAATTACGTTGCTGTTATCATTTGAAAAGGCACAAATTCAGTTCATTTTTGTTCTGAAAAAGCTTTTGGGCAAATTAGTACTGGTTATGGGCTGGGCTTTTTCTCCTTGATAGTTTTGACAAGCAAAAACATTATGTGCTGAAAGAATTTGACAGATGTCAGTGGAATATTAGATGTAATTCATATTACTCTGACCTTTGACAGTTAAGAAGCCTGGAGGTTTTGGATTAAGATTACTGTGAAGCATTAAGTCTTCGAGATGAAGCATCAATGATCATACTTGCAGTTATTACTAACAATACAAATGGCTACACGAGCTTTAAAAAAAAAAATAAAGTTCCCATTTTTGCTGTTAGTTTTGTGAGTTTGAAGCTCAAGAATCATAGAGGTGGTGGAAGTGAAGAACAACTTCCCAAAAAATGTTTGGGTACTGGAAAGAAGAATACAGAGTTCACCTTTTGGATGCAGCAAAATAAACCTATATAGTTGAAACTATTCCAAAACATGGTATATTTCTTTGCTAAGGTGTCAGGGATTGTTCTAATAAAGTTTATGATCATGGCTTTTCTGCTTTCAGATTTTGCTTATATATATATATATATATATATATAGTGAAGGAACCTGCCCTCTCTGTAAAGCATATGGCTCACTGGAGATCAGATACATGTTCTCACTTCCACACATGCCACAATGTTTGAGATCCAAAAAAGAGTGAAAAGAAAGGCATTGAATGAAGTTAAATATGTTGCTCTGGATTCTTACATTCTCCCTTTTTTATCATAATATTTGAAACACTATCCACTTTCAGGGCAAAGTTCGTTCTGAGTCATGGTAATAAATGTTAAAGTCTAAGATTAATATTTAGAATGTATATTCTTTTGTTCTGGAGAAATAGTTCCCTTTTCATTAATAATGAGTTTTAGTTTCTAATTTTTTTTCATTTTGCCTATAAGTATGCATCTCTGTTCTAACATTTATGAATTAGAAGTATTGGATTTTTCCTCTCATTTCTCATAATTGGTTGCCTGTTGATCCTCATTTTTCTTAGTTACCTGTTTGAAATACATTGTTAAAATTTTCTGACACACATTGGTAATAAGTATTACTAGCAAATAGAATGAATACAGAAAATTATACTCCATCTTCATACCCACTGATGTAACAGGTTCTGTGCTATTGCTTTCCATCCTTTCCAGCCACTTCTAGGTTATTAATTGACAGCAGACTTGGTTCTAAAATTAATTAGGATTTTAAAAAATATTTTTGGAAGACAAACTGTTTGTTTTTTTTTTTACTAGAATAGCCATGTGCTAAATTTGAAAACAGTAGACACACAAGATGGTCACCATCCTTTTAGCACTTC
The DNA here is from genome assembly GCF_003945595.2 of Pipra filicauda. Lineage (NCBI taxonomy): Eukaryota > Metazoa > Chordata > Aves > Passeriformes > Pipridae > Pipra > Pipra filicauda. Next base: position 1,915,850 of record NW_024104776.1, on the reverse strand, counting down.
TTCCAGGCAATTTTCTGAGCTGGGAATGCTGCTGCATTATCAATTTGTAGGGCAAATGTGGGACAACAAGGAAATAAAGTTAAATTCCAGACAAGCATGCACAGGTGCTGTGACAAAATAAGTAGGCAATCTGTAACATTTCTAAATGCAGAAATTGGGAAAGGTAAACTTGCTCAGAGACTGCAATATGGGAAACTCTAAATTTAAGCCATGAAAAGTCAAAAAGTTGAAAACTTTTTCCTTCCCTAAATTTTCCTTATGTAGTTGCGTATATTTGAGGGGTTATAGGGATTCAGTTGCCTTTGCTGTTTACATACGGTAAACTTGTCTGGAGACTCTTTAACAATGTCTAACATAATGGATCTAGGTAGGTACTCTCCATGATATGTCAGCCAGGTGAAGTCCCAGGTGACTGAAAAAAAGAAAAAAAAAGGAAACATTGTACCCATCTTTAGAAAAGGTAGAAAGGAAGACCCTGGGAACTACTGACCTGTCAGCCTAGATGATCTTTAAGGTACTTTCCAACACAAGCTATGCTGTGATTCTAGGTAGAGAAGTTCTATATTATTGTTTCTTTCTGGACAACTGTATTGAAGTGTAGACACTGTAGGTGCTTTCCTTAACACAGTTGTACTTGAAGAAATTGAAATTTGTATGATATATAAACTGCTCCCATAGGAACAAAAGTCAAACAAGATAGCTAAGATAATACTGAATCATCCATTTTAGAGTGTATGTAGAACTCCTCAAGAGTAAAGGAGTTGAAAAAAATCTTCCTGCCTGCATAAACTGAGCAGCTTCAGAACAAAAAGAGAAGAGAGCAAGGAGATTTCAGCTTCATCTGACAGATGGTGCGAGGTTAGCACCATCTTGAATATTGAATTTAGAGAGACTAGGAGAATATAAATCTCAAAGCCTCTGCCCTAGAAGTTCAGCATACGGTTACCTTTCCCAGTAAGCACAGAGTGGAGGTAGTTTAGTAATGGTGAAATCTAGGATTTCAGGCATATGGAGTTATGGAATTGTTTGTTTGATTTCAACAGAAAGCTTCTTAATTGCTCATTTGTTTGTTTGGATTTTGGTGTTGTGGGGGTTTTCTTTGTAAGCTGTTAAAAATCTGATGAACCTTGTAGTATCTGCAAGTTCTATGTTTTATACTAGAACAAAGTATGTATTAGTGTGATGGCACAAGCAGACTAACAACATGGTCTAACGTTTGGCTACAAAAAATAAAAAAAAAGTTTTTCTTATCCTCTGGCTGTTTACCTTAAACTGAAATATGTAAAATAATACGTTGTGCATCTCTATACAACAAGATTTCTTTCTCATCTCATTTTGACATTCTTAGGGGTTGTGATAAAAGTACTGTGCCATAAATATCTTCTGGTCCTGTGAAACAAAAATAGAGAGATACTGTGTTATCCTTTATATAGCTCACGCCATAAATTGATTAAATTAAGTTAAAATAATTTTTAATCATATTATAAGTGTGAAAGTCATAATCTACTCCTTATTTTAATAAATAAATAAATAAATAAAAAGGAGTAAACACATTTTATTGGAACGCAAGGCAATAAGTCACTACCTATTTTATCTGCTTTCATGCTTTCTACACCTTCTTTTTAAAATTATTTGCCTGCTCTACACTTCCAAAAGGCATTCACGTGCAATAATAAAAGTATTACTGGAAAACATCAGAGAATCTTTATGAGTTTTATACATAAAATTTCGTCATATTTTTAGTTGTTATGAGCAGTTTGCAGAAGAGGGACAGGAAATGCAACTTCATTAACTGGACGAAAGATGAATGTGCCAAAGTCTGGAAAGAAATCTGAGACGGAGGACTTTTCTCCATATTAAATATTTACTATAGATATATGTATGGATATAGAATCTACTTTCTCTAAAATATCCATGTGTGAGATTGTAATATAGATTTGCAATTGCTATTACTGGTAAGAAGCATGAAATATTTAAAAAAGTAAATGCAAAATAGAGAAATGTTTCTCTTGCTTCCTCTTCATCCACTTATTTCAGATCTTGCTAGATTCTTGTATTCCTCAGCCATACCTTGCTATTCATCACAGATATTGCACGTAAGAAAGTTGTCTTTCCATACTACTTGAGAATAGATGAACTATTTTCTGAAGCAGGAGTACATCCATGCCTTCTTCCTCTTGAAAAAACCCCTGCTGATTCAAATTGCTGCATATTTTGTATGATGCAGAAACCAAACCCTCTCCAGGTTTGTTTTTTAATGCATTCTTACATGCAGGAGTCATGGTACGAAACAACACATTGTACCTGAAAAGGGTGACATTTACAAGCAAATTTAACGTTTCCATTTTAAAATTACTTTTAAACATCCATGTTACTAAACACTCTGGTGTTTGTAGAACAGATCAGGATAAGTATTTTTCATTGTATACTAAGCAAAGTAATTTCTTTTTTTCTCTCCACAATGTAAGAGTTTGGGGATTTTCTAAAAGACTTTCTACCATTGTCATTGTACTTAAGGTTGATTTTTCCACATGCTGTTTAGGTTCTTTGGCATCTTACCTTGATTTTATGATGAAGATCATAGAAGTGAACCCTTAATAACCACCACATTTGAAATGATGTTCTGATTGGCATTTAGACCATTGTAACCAATCAAATTTAATTATCGAAAAGTACAGAACAATGTTTGGTACATCTTGGGAAACCTCTCTGTCCTAAGGAAGTATAAGTTATACCTATTTGTAGGTGTATATGTATATTATTGTATATATGTAAATCAGTCCTAGAATCATAGAATTATTAAGGCTGGAAAAGACCTCTAAGATGAAGTCCAGTGATTAACCCAGAACCAGTGTATTCACCACTAAACATATTCGTAAATGCCACATCCACATTTCTTTTGAACACTTCCAGGCAGGGTGATTCCAGCACTTTCTTGGGCAGCCTATTCCAGTGCCTGACCACCATTTCAGTGGTGAAAATTTCTTCACCAGTGAAGACATTTTTCGTAATATCAATTTTAAACCTGGTGCAACCTGATGCCATTTCCTGGTAGGTTGTGTCTATTCTGTTTAGGTTTTTTTGAACATAATTAAAAGAAACTAAAGTATATCAGAAGTACTAAGATTGAAAAGAAAATGGCATAGCAGTATGTTGTTGAAACTAGAACAAAAGCCTGTCTTTTCCTTCTTGGTCATACCCCAAGCATTATGCATGTGGTAGTCTTTAACTGAGTATTTTGTTATAAGGGCCTCTGCTGTGGTAGGTACTTTGGAAGAGAAGTGAATGAGACTTGGTGTTTTAAGTAGTTTTTTGTAAACCCAGGAGAAATGGATTCAATTTCTTTCCTAGGCTGATACTTTCTAGCACCCAGCACTACCAAAGGTAATAGTGGCTATTTGTATGGTTTCAAATCTGTTACTTCCTGTAGATTTTTAAAATGTTCTTATAGGAAGGAAATTCAAACAAGTTGTTTTCCTTCAAAATTCAGGCAAGACTCCAGAGACTGATTATTGTAGTGTAGTTATTCTTCCCATCTTTTGGGCTTCTGACCCCCATCACCATGATACAACTGCACTTGATGCTGAAGTCATGGATTCTTCAGCAGCCTGCCAGGCAGGCGGGCAGTGAGATGGGTTGATTTCTGACAGTGCATTTAGGTCTTGATACACCTACATTTAGTCAGAAAAGTCCCAGTCAGCTCTAGGAGTAGCAAATTTTGGAGCAAATCATCAGTGCCTTGAGATTTATCCCTTAAAACTGTGCAGAAAAGTTAGCACCATATTAAGGTATGTCATCTGCAAAGAGTTTCATTGTTTGATGGGCACAGTCAATAAAGAATTATTTTTTTGGTTATGTCTTCATACCTAGATACAACCAGTCTTGGCTGCAAACCACTTCTAGTCTGCAAATAGTGCAGCTTTATGTTAGGAAAGCATCACATCTCTGCAAATTACCCGTGCTTCTCATCTGGTTTGGAGTAGAGTTAATATAGAAAAATGGTCACCTGCTCTTACCAAGAAACATGATACACCTGCAAGGAGGCAAGGCATGTTCAATGACAATATTCAGACTTTATTGTTAAGTAAAAGAAATCTGCACTATCTGTGGTTCCAACATTCATATCTAGAACATGGAGAACATGTAGTTATGTTGCAGTGAGTTGACCTTGGCTGGCTGAGAGGTCTCCACTAAGCTTCTCTCTCACTTCTATTCAGAAGGACAGGGACATACAATGAGAAGTTCATGAGTCAAGGTAAGGATGGAGACAATGTTCACGAAGTAACAAAACAAGCAAAACAGACTTGACTTGGGCTACCTAGTAACAGAGTAGGATAGTGAGAAGCAAAAAACCCTGAAAACATTTTCTTTTTCTTTCTTTCTTTCTTTCCTTCTTTCTTTCTTTCTTCTTTCTTTCTTTCTTTCTTTCTTTCTTTCTTTCTTTCTTTTCTTCCTTTCTTCCTTTCTTCCTTTCTTTCCTTTCTTCCTTCCTTCCTTCCTTCCTTCCTTCCCTCCTTCCTTCCTTCCTTCCTCCCTCCCTCCCTCCCTCCCTTCCTTCCTTCCTTCCTTCTTCCTGTGGAAGTAGTAATACTAGGTATTAGTATATATAGTATATATAGTAATACTAAGGCTCTTGGCTTTTTAGCATATCTGTTTACTTTGATTATCACTCACTGCAACTCCTAATCCTTTCAGTCTGCTCTTCTGGAAAGTGCTGGTATGGTACGTTAATGACTCAGTACTAAAATGCCAACAGAGAAGTACATAGGTGGTGAAATTCTAGAGTGTTTCCTTTTTCTCATAATTTTTCCCCACTCAAAATTTCTATAAACATAATAGAAGATACAAGTACTTAACTCATACCTATTGTGTTTGGGCAAGTTTCTACTTCCTTTCCCTTTGGTATTAGCGTAATACCCTATTCACTCTCCACAAGTTTGGTAACACTGGAATTGAATCCAGGTATCAGCTGAGATAAAAAGGCTTCTGATCATCTATATGGAATATAGATCAGATCCCCTGGGATTTGTGAAAATGTATCATCCTGTAAAATTACATGACTTCTGCAGTTCCTGACCTCTCCTGAGAACAGCATACAGCACAAAAATCATGACATTAATTTATAGATTGAGTTTGGAGTATTGACAAATGATGTATGGCTGGCTGAGCCTAGGGATGGTTCAACAAATAACATGATAATTTACTGCTCCCAACCTGAAACATCCAATCTATTTTTCATTCTCTGTCACTGCTCAGCTTGCATTACATTTGGCTACTTATGGTGTGGACGGTACATGGGACTGCTGGCAGGTTAACTGTTTCAAGACTTTAAACACTTTAATTACTGAATGAAAACAAGCTGAGAACAGCAGTGTGTGTAAAACAACCAAGAATGCTCTGTGTGCTACTAATGTATAATTGATCAGGTATTCAGCATGGGATATTCCACTTCGTGTAGAGTATAGGCATGGAAATTTTGGGCGAATTTGTGCACATTCAAGAAAAGCCAAAGAAAAACAAAGCAATAAAGATAAGTATTTAATGTTCACTGTCCATCCATCTTCATAATGTTTTGAGAGGTTGCTACAAGTCCACTGCCAATATGAGTATTGCTACAAGCATTAACACAGCCCAGTGGGCTGTTGAACATTCAGAATGGTCCCTACAATGAGGGTAATTGGTAAAGCTTATATATTTGCATTTCACTGCTGGCTAGTGCTGAGAACTAAAGCAATTCTTAAATGTGTTGGGCTACTACAGCTAAGCAGTGATAGGCAAGACAAGATTTTTTGTGTCTCTTGACTACATGTTCTTATGAGATCTTTCTTGAGTTGCCCTAGCTTTTATACCTGCAGAGCAAAGTTACTTCATGCATTGTCACAGCCCACTCAGATTTTTTAATCTCTCTTCCAATATTTCATGAGAAAACATTGAACTGTGATATATCTTTAAGAACAGAAGTAAATAAATTTTAGGTAATAATAATTCTATATTTCAATAATTCAAATTTTTCACTTTTCCTGTGTATTTGAAAAGACTACAACAGATATGGTAGGTATGCAAATGAATCACAAATGCACCAATTAGCAGATATTTCAGTTACTAACTAGTGTATTCCCAGACAACTGAGATTCCCCTGTTTACAGTAACTGATGATCCCGTGTCAAAGTTCCAAGCAAGACAGCATTAAATTTCTCGAAGAGAGGACTTGGCCTTTTCCCTGGTAAATATATAAAAATGATTTCCTGAGTTAATTTTACTGTCTGAGTAGTTCTTCTGTCAATTTGGAATGTTCAGCCTTAAATTCACTGGAGATCTTATTTTAAATAAGGAAATTCAGTCTAACACCAAGAAGAAAATTGTGCTTCACATGTCCAAAGAAGCTTAATTAAAAAAAAAAACCAAACACAAAACTTTATCAGTCATAATCATTGCTCCTCTTTATGTAGTTTTAAAGTAGCATGGTTTTAAACAGTGCCCTAAACTGCGCTACTTTTCTTCAAATCGCTATGACATTGATTGCAATACAGTCCTCTCTATGTGAAGATTGCAGTGAAGGAGGAAAATATGAATGTATTCTCTGTAATTGCAGTTCAAGTACATTCATTCAATGTTTTCATAACCTATACAGATAAATTAACCTGTTTACTCTAAAAAAGCTTTGTTTTTTTCCAATTTCTTTCCTAAAGCATGGCTGCTTTTAAAGTTTTGGTTTAAGCAATTTCAACTGCTTCCAATTGCTACTAAATCTGCTTTGCTAGTTAGTGTGAGGTTAAAACTGAAATTAATCAATGGAAAAAACAGTAGAGGGAAGCTGTGGACTGGAAGTTGCCTTTTAGCTTTTAGTCATTTAGTTAACTCTGTTTCTCAATTTTTATTTGTTTTCAAACTTAGAAAATAGTGTATTAATGTGAAAATAAGGTGTTATTGATGACAAATATAGTAATTTTCTCCCTCCTGCTGAAACAGCTAGAATTGATATGAACAGCTTATATAAAAATAATTTATGTTCTTATTTGAGAACTTTTTTTGCATTTTGCTTTAGATTCAGTTTTTATCAATTTGTAAATGTTCCAGAAAGCAGAATAAACATCATATTAGGTTTGAATTTTACAGGTATTTGGTGGATCAAATTTGCAATGCTGTTCAATAGGTTTTGATGATCACTGAGTGTGACAGTTCACTACATTCTTTCAAGCAAGTTCAGGATTGCTTCATCTTAGATGGAGTTTTTTTCTCAATTCAACTTGACCAATCACTCATTTCAGTTCTTATACATTTCATGGAGAAGTCAGAATCAACAATTCTGTTCACAAAAGTAGTGCAAATACTTCCAAAGTATATTAATGCATTCATTTAGTGTTCTGGCATGTGTTAGAGGTTTAAGATTCATATTCAGTAAAATCTATATGACATGTACTAGTCTTCTGATGTCTTATGAAGATTATAGCCTTACTTTGAACTGAAATCTCTACATTAATTAGAATTATGAGGAATCTTGGTCTGCTTCTAAATGATAGAACACTAGATCCATTTACTTTCTGTAAAACTATAGATTTTGAAAATGTGGGGCATTTCTTATTTTTTCCATATTGTATCTGTATTGGGACTTAGTTTTGCAATGAATTTTTTGAAAGCTTGCAGCAACATAAAATTTCTAGTGACTCTCATGAGACTATCACTTTATTGGGTAGCATTAAAGAGTGATTAGCCTGCATTTTTATGATCATGTAAGACAAAGTTGAAAAACTAATCTCAAGTTCCTTATTTGTTTTTAAAACTAAGCCTTTCTTTAAAAGTGTTTATAGTTCTCAAGTTAAAATACATAGATAGTATTTTTATTTTTTATGGAATCATATTAACTGGTCTATTATGAAGAATCTTTTTTTTTCCCCTAAACTAGACATATATAAAAATAATCCTGAATTTAGAAGAAAATTTGTAAGCCTGTTGGCTAACAAAAAAAATTAGTAGATTAGAATTAGTGAAGTGGAAAACAGAACCAAGTCCATCAGCAAGCTGACTATTTAATTTCCAAATAAGAACAATGGCTCACTAATATAAATTTTTTCTGTTTCATAAATGGGATGTACTTTGTAAAGTGTCCCCCAAAGATAACTCTTTGAACTGCTGTTGGAAAACAGTCAACTCCATTTCAGAATGGTACTTGCTCAGTGACAGTACGAATTTTTTTGTCTCATTAGAAAGTTATTCATTGGCCAAGCTTCTCAGTAGCTTAGCATTTGGTTTCAGTTTCAAGAGGAAAAAAATCCTGTATCTGAAGTTTATATTCCATTAATATAATATTCCATTGATTTAATATTCCATTAAATCAATATTACATCTGTTACTGATAATTTTGACAGGACCTTGAAAATGAAATAATCAAATTATAGAATTTGCTGTGAGCGTATAAAATGAATATAATAAATGTAAAATGAAAGAAAATTTGAATGTACTAATGGATAAACAGCTAGATAATTAAGCTAACTGGTCTAGACAAGACAGATACATGTTAGGTATGTACCTATAAACATTATTCCAGTAAGAATGACAAAATGTATTACTGTGTAGCTTCTGCTTTATATTCGAAACTTCAACAATATTACTGTGGTAAGTTTGCTTGAATGTGTAAGGAGGTTAGCCTAAACCTTGCTGTAGCTTGCAATCACCTCACTGAAAAAATAAGAAGGGAATTAAATAGGAAGTCTGACATTTATCTCTGCTCTTCTCTCTAGTGATTGAAGTGAATTAATGCAGGAAATTCAAAAAACCAATGTAATTTCAAAATATTTCTACTCAGTGACAGTGCCAATCTTTTTTCAAGTGTAGTACAATGTCCACGACACCTATGTGATACAGGATGCAGTGCTCCCAGCATATGTCACTAGATATAGCTACACTTTCCTGTTAATAAATGTTGCCCTTGCTGTTAGTACTCATCAGCAGTAGAAATCAGCATTATTCAGATATGTATGTAACTTCTCTATTTTATGTTTATGTTTATCTATTTTATGTTTATCTAACAATAATTCCATGGTGTGCTGAGTATAACTAGTTTTCTTCTCAGATGGCACTTCATACCAACTTCATACCTTTTTTCTGGGAAGTGTTTATTATTTGTCTATAGAAATATCATTTAGATGAAAATGTAGTTTACTGTCGTTAAGAACCAGCTTAGAAGAAACTCTAAGAATCCTCTCTCTCATTAACTAGTCCTTCAAATGCAATGCCCCACTATGCATTTCTTGATATCTGGCGATATCCTTGGATTTATATACTATCAGTGTGTCATTTTTCTTAAAATGTAGACATGAGTATAATAAAAATCAATAGTGTAAGACAACAATCTCAGTAAAAAGGCTTAATTTCTTAACATCTAAGGGTTTCTTTTTAAAACTTATGATCATAGTAGAGGAAAATGTGAATAGGAAGAAGTCGGAAGGAGAGTTGTATGTTCCTGCATGTGATTATGTTGAACTACTTAACAGGCAGTTTGTAACTGTGTGCATGCTAAATTAAGAAAATAGTGATAGCCCATGAATTATGAGGTTTTAAATAATTGGATTTTTTAAGGTTGTCACAGCTATAATTTTAACCTCCTTTGTGAATCAAATTGTTCACAGAATGTCAAAAAATTGTATGTATGCTGATGAAGATTATTATGAATTCTGAAGAAATAAATATTTTCTTTAATAGAAGTCTTGAAAAACTACAAATTTATAACTCTAAGTAGTGGCTATGTAAAAACCTTTATTGAGATTTGGGTCTTTGTACATATAAGCATTATACATGTATTTGTTGATATAAACGTTGGGCTTCATGAAGGATCAAATCAAGGCAGTAAATGAAGATGTCAATTTTTCTGGCATAAACAAAAAAAGGTTTCTCTCTTTCTAGCTCAGTAAAGCACTACTTCTCCAAAATTTCACTGTCACTTGTATAACAAATTTTTTTTATTCATGCTTCAATCTACTATATTGCACTACTAGTTTTGGACATGGAAACTGATTCATTAATTCTATAAGTTATCAAGATTCTCTGCAAAGGCATATTTTAGGGATTATTGTGAAAATGTAAAGAATAATAATTGTTTGTCTGTCCTTACTCAATTCAGGAAGGAAAAAAAAAAGAGAGAATTATACATATAATTGGCTTTTATTATTTGGTTGCTGTTATGATCTTGTTGTAACACTGTGATCAAGAAAAAAAAAACCTGATATTTTATTCATTTGTTTATGACTAACTAATAAACCCCTGGTGACCTTAACTTATCACAAAATCAAGAGAGGAGGTTTTTACATTTTTTTAAGGCCATGGAACTTAGGAGTAGCCACTCAAAGCAGAAGGGAGAGCAATATCCAAGTCATCCATCTTCTCATTTAAAATCATTAATGCAGAAAATAGGAAAAGCATATGCCAGCATATATATTGTACTTTTGTCCATTAGTTGAGTGTGCTGATGGTGCTAAATAACTCCTTTTTAAATGACAGTGATCAATTTTCTCATCCCTACTGTTAAAATCTCATTTTTCTGTAGAATTTGTTTTCTAGATTGGTCTCTCCATTATAAGATATAAGCCATGCATTTGAATTTAGCTTAAGTCATGAGAGATTGGGATCTTTTACCTGGAGTCTCAGTAAGGAACACAGAAGACCAGTCTTTACTAGTGTGTGACTCCAGCTCTTCCATAAAGGAAAGGACGTCCATCCCCTGCCCTCTAGTTCTGTATGTGCTTATAAATCAATTCACAAGAAAGCTGTTAGTGGGCAACTGATCACCAGTTTCATCTTCAGATGCTGCTTCTCACAGTAATCAGCACCTCTGATTTACAAACTTAAATCCTAATCTTTTGCCACAGTTCTTGCTCTATATGGTCCAAATATTAAATTTAAACAACTCACGATGAGTTGTTTACCCTTAAATAAAGATGAAAGATTTGAAATAAAACAATCTTTCATCCTTGAGTCTCCAGTTGACATGCCTTAAGCCATCATTCAGCAGAGTTCTTGAAGTTTCAAATGATTTAATCTTGGTATTGTCTGTAAGATTGCATTCATCAAAACTTATTTTCTTGGAGGAAAATGACACATAATTGAAGATGGATGTTTGCTGTTTTCCTGGTTCAACAAAGGACATGGTTTTACTGTTCCAAATCTTAGAAGTCTATTGAATTAAAAAAGAAAAAGAAAAAAATGTCCTATTAACTTAATGAAAGTATGGACTATGAGTTTCAGCTTCAAACAGCTGTCTCTTGTCAGGTGGTCATATGTGTCTCTTACTTACGATCATGTTGTAGAGAAATCAGTGGTGTGTATTAAAACCCAGGAATCTAAAATTGTACACTTTAGATACAATTTTATTTTAGGAAAATTATTTACAGGAGGTTTTGCCTGATTGGAAAGCATCTATATTCATAGACATCCAAAGAATGTCTATTTTCATAAAACATTTCCTAATTTAAATAATATTTACATGAATCAAGTGTAGGAATCCACTTTATACTGGGAATAAAATATAAAAGTGTAAAAGGAGAGGAAGAAATGGGAAGAATTGATAATGAAAAAATAATCCCCCTTGGGTTTAAATTCTGTAGATGTGAAATTTGAGAAAGATTTTTCTAATTATATGTTCTTAAATACTAACTCTAGACTATGAACTTTTAAGATCTTTTTTTTTCAGTAGCTCCACATTAAAATCCAGCAAGAATAAAGCAGAAGACACAGGGTAATTTCTAGCTAATACTTTGTTCTGCCTGAGAGTAAAGTTTTATGCAACTGAAAATCAAGTGGAATACATGCTGCATTATGATCTTACAGGTGATTTCAGTCAGAATGAGTTTCTTTAAACTTCCAATGCCACAAAATCTTTCTTTTTAACTCTTGTAGTATCAAGGAGTCCCATGGAAACACAGAAAGAAAAAAATTCTTTCAGGAGATTTTTTTATTTTGAAACAGTTTTTATTTTGAAAATAGTTTATAGTACCATGCATGAATAAATCTAAGTATTCACAGCTTGAAGTCTTGCTCTAATTAGGCATGTTTAGCTAAAGAAAGGAAGAAAGGGAGATTACAAAGACATCCTAGTCTTGATAGTCATTGTCTGCTCCTTATGATTTAATGCAGAAGATATTCAGATGGCTGGAGTGAAAGTCACGTGTTCAAAGGCATAAGAGCAATGAAGCATACAGTATGCATTTTTTCTTCCATGTATTAAAATTAGTCCTTTTCACCTTGATTTTCTATAGGAAAATAATGTTTTTAGAATTATTTATCTAACAATATTTCTGATCTTCAAGTGGCAAGATTTGTCAATAGTTCAAAGATAAGACTGAATATTTAACATATTATTAAAAAAAAAAAAAAAGAAAAAAGGCAAATGAAATGAACCTTAGGATTTGTTCTATTTTTGGGGGGTATTAGATTCTCTTGCTAGACTGTAACTTAAAAGCTTGACAACAGGAGAGAGCAATGCTTCAGATTTACACAGAAGGTATTAAATTTCCCATGCATTTAAGAAATAACCCTATAACTTTTCCAAGAGGAATAAAAATATTGTGGGAGTAGACTAAATCTGAAATACTGCCAATTTTTAAGACAGAAAAATGCTATTGCTGACTGCCAATCATGAGGTAGCTGCATAAGTTGATGTGATAGCATCCTCTGTGTGTTATGTTCCTGGTGACAGACCCATTTTGGACACTTGACTGATAGTGTTTATGTCATTCCCTCTACAGACAAGCTGCCTCAGGTTATTTTACTTTCATGCAATTGCAATTTAACATTAATAACTGTTGAAACAGGTATGGATTGACAATCCTAGGGAACTGTCTAATTCCCATGCCAGATTCTTTTAACTGGCCCATTAGTTTCAGACATAATGTAAATGCTTCTTCTGTGTTTAGGCAGGTTTTCATAATTCTTACTTTGCACTTTGAAGAAAGTTTGAACTGAGAGTGAAATTTTGCAAGGCATATTTTTGAGCAGTGATGCTCTGTCAGCTCGTTCTTTATCTGTTGGACATACTAAGACTTGACAAACATTCGTGGTATAATGAGAGTCACTAGTCCCCAGTGTGAAGTAGAATACGTGATTTTTAAGAATACCTGTAAATATATCCTCAAGGACTAATTTCTTCACTAAATAGCATTTTCTTCCTGGAATGGCATCATTCATTTCTGTAGGACTAATCACTGACTAAAGTGATATTCACTTTTTTTTAATAGCAGAAATTGCCATTTACCTAAAGGAGAAAAAAAAAAAAAGAAAAGAAATGTCCTATAGTTTCATTAGTAGTAGTATTGAGCAAAGGAAAATGCTTTCTTGTTTTTGCTTCTTATTTTTCTTCATTTTCCCGTACATTCTCTATTTTCAAAGAAGTCATCTAAGTTCTGCTTCTGTACAAAAACTGCATTCTCAAGCAACACTTCATATGGGAAACTTTCCTTCTTGCTGGTTAAATTTTGGTTAGGGACTGCTGGTCAATGTTGTGGGGCATTTCTTTTAGGATTTAAATGGAGGGTGCTCTTTTGCTGCAATTTTACACTGGAAAGGAGGAACAACGCGGATAAGAGTAGATATTATATGCAAGTAAAGTCTATTTTAAGGAAATAGTTTAATGGACAGCAACATCTATATGATAAATCTTTTTGAATACTGTTATTGCCTTCAAAATGATTCACTTAGCATTGTATGTGCTTATATTATTGACAGGACAACAGACAGACCAGTAGCTGGGTGCTTGTTATTCAAGCTGAAACTTTTGATCAGACTTGCAGAAACAAACAGGATATTATCAGTATATATCTCAGTAACTACAGGCATGTACAGCTGGCTATTTGCAAACACAGGTACATAGTCAAATTAAAATTATCAGAATCCTGTTCTTGATGTATCTTGAATCTCCAAATAAGTGTGGCAGAAGTATCAGTTTTAAAAGCTAATAAATGCCTTTTGATAATTTTTGTAATTGACTGTTCTGTCCTTATGCCAACTCAAGTTTAAAATAGCAAATGATGAAGAAATGAAAGTTTCTTTTTATATAATACTTAGATCATATCTTCCCTCAGTAAAAAAAAGTACATTAGCAAAGTATGCCAAGAGTTAAAGTTACAGAATATGTGTTCATATTCTGTAATTATTCATTCAGCTTGATTGCATCATTATTTAGTATTTCCTTAAGCAAAAAAATTATAATGCTCAAATTATACAGAGAAAGATGAGTATGTCATTAAACTAATGGTATAGTCAAAAATATGCATACGTTTTAGTAGCTGGAAGTAGTTCAAAAGTAAGGGTCTTATAGTATTAAAAGAAAAAAGTGGCAATGACAAGAAATTTTGGGGGAACATGACTCACCAACTTCTTTTTCAAAGAATATGTTCAGGATTCCTTTAAAATATTTTGTCACTGCTTGAATATATAGTATTTTCAGTAAATTAATATAATTTAACAGCATATGTCATTTTTTTTCATGACTTTCCTTTGGCTTTTGTTTCAATGATTTACACTTATATAATAACAGGACACTTTACTCTGGGTAAAATATTCAAAAATCACAGTTCAAGAAAAATACGAAAAAGTTTCCTTTGAGGTAGTATTATTTGAAACACAATCAAAAAATCTGTATGAGTCCCATATGTCATAACATATCTTCAAATATAAGTGGTCAATAAAAAACTAATTTTAATAAATCAGTTGCTTTCAGACTTGCAGCCCATTATCTGCTGCTAGCAAGTTTTAGTCTATATGCGGTCTGATTTTCTGTTCTCTTAGAATAAATAGGACATATTTTCCTTCATTGCTTCCTAGCTATCATTTAAAATAAAATTGCCTAATTCATTCATAGCCAATGTTAATCAGTTACCTTATTACAAAAATAAGCACTATCCCTCTCTTCCTCTGAACGAAGATAAGAAATAGCCACATTGCTTTTGATTTGTATCTGTGTTTGACTGTGTGTGATGTGCTTTAGTAAAAGTGCCCAAAGTAACAGAGACATGGCTAGAATAACAGATTTTAAATATTTATAAAATAAAATTATGTTTGAATCATCAAAGGATGATATACATCCTGATAAAGGATAGATGTTTTATGGTATTATTGATTTTTATAAGAAATTACATGCCTGAAGGCAATAGTGTTATTTGTTAGTCAACCAAAAAAAAAAAAAAAATAAGTTGCTGCATATATTGTATGTGATGCAGTGTAACAGGACATCAGTCCTGTGGGAATTTTATAATATGTTTTTCTTATAAAGTTCTAATTAAGCCTGGGTGATTTCTAGAAGAGATAAATTGACCCATCTTTCATCATCATCTTTCTTTCTTGGTAGGAAATATCAGGTCTAAGTCCTACTAGTCTGTACAGAAAAGATTCTCCAGTTTCTTCCAGAGTAAGAATATTTAGTTGGATTTGGATTTCTTATAAATGTAGTGTAGAGGGAAGAAGAGTCAAACCATTTGTGCAGCAAATACATAAAAATGTTTCAGAAGTGAAGAAACGTAACATTTTAGATTTGTACAGTTTGACATCAGGCAAAACCGAAAGTGAGGTTTTTTGATTTGCACAAGGACAGTGTTTGTTGTAACCCTCTAATATTGTACACTCGCTGTTTCCAACTTAAATTATTGATCACCTCACTTTACGTGGGCAGCATGAGAAGGAGAAGAGGTCTGTCTTTAAGGGATGCATATAAATTGAACCATTTTTTTTACAAATACAATAAGTTGCTGGTTATAATGATGAAAAAGATCTCCTGGAATGGAGATTCCTTGCAGAACAGGAAATGGCCTTACTCAAGGAGACAGAAGCTGAACTGAACAGGGGTTCAGTAGGGGTCAATTCTTTGGGGCTTTATCTCAGCCTAGAGGCATTTGATTCTTCTGGCAACTTGTGGTGGGAGATGGAAGGCTCCTGTAGGATTGTGCCATGTGAACACAAGAGGTTAAATATGAAAGAACATGAAGCTATCAGGACTCAGAAGGTATTTGGTTAAGTCCACATACAAAATGCTTCTTAAGTTAGGAGTCTGAAAACCATCCCACCTCTAGCCTTGGAGATCTAGAGGCCAGATAGAAAGAGATCTAGAGCATTTCTAAGGACAGTAAATTTAAATGTGTTCATATATCTGTATCTCTGCTCCTCCCTGTAGAGTATGTTGTGCATAATGAACTGTTTTAAACTGTAAGTAGAAAAAGAACACTTTCACTATGAAAATTTTATATTTCTATATTTCATTGGCCAATATTATTTCATCATTGCTATTGTATCAACAAACCCACTTATCATCCTTGGTATCACCTATTTGCAATATAGTGCTCAGACTAGGTACAGCACCAGTTTAATCACCTGAGAACTGAAGCAGAAATTACATATAACCTCAGGTGTGACCTAGAAGCTCAGTTTAACTGTGGAGAAAATATTGCCAATAACAAGATGAGTAAGAAGTTTACAGTTCTTAGTAATGTTTCTTATGCAATAGACAGTACCTAATTAAGGTCTCCCATCTCTTTGCATTTTATCTCACCTCATGACATTTGTATAGCAACATTTTATAATAGAATAACAGTAAAGATAAAAATTTGAGTATTTTGATTTTATTTATAGCTGTGAGAACTCACTTTACAATTTATCATTCGACCCAGGAATTCAGTTATCTTAAAAGGAAACTAAATTTTTCAATGACAAGTACCAGTTATGACTAAAAACTCAGCATTACCACCAATAAATCTAATCTACATGCATTAAAGAGAAAAATTTTCCTGACAGTTTTTTATGACTTACTCCCACTGTAATATTTCATCTGTTTCAATATATGCATATAATCAAAATAAAGAAGTAACTGTGATATCTCTGTTTTGAGACATAGTACCTGTCATTCTTAAAGATTGCTGCCATGAACAATGCATTTATGTACCATATAATAAATAATTTTTTTAAATAATAGGTAATATTTAATTTGTTATCCAGAAACACAAAGCATTCTATAGATCTTTTACAAAAGAACAGTGAATTGCTTTAAAGATGGATATGATGAAAGGAAAAACAAGGCTTTGGCTGTGAAAGATAATTCATCTGCTTCTAAAGAAGATTCTACGTGTCTGTAAAGAAAAAGGTTGAAGGCAATTCCCTGCAAGTAAGCAATAGCTATCAGGCTGCACTAGGCAAAACTAACTCACACACTACCTTCACACCACTGACCTTCTAGACACATTTGTAGATAACGTTGATTCTTCTGACAGCAGACACAAATCCTCACAGTTCTGTGGGAAGATATTTCAGTTCTGCATTGAAACTATATTTTCTGTAGCATTAAGTTGATCATTTTTGTAAGATAGAAATTTTGAGTTATACAGCAGTATAATGCATGTTATAGCCTATGCTTTGCAAAATATAACCATGGTCTTATAATGCTCATACTAAGATAAGTTTCTTCTGTATGGCAGTTGGAGAATGATCTAGTCTGGGCCTAAGCATTGATGTTTGGCAGCAAAGCAACAGCAGCTTAAATTAAACTGCCAGAGTCAAATACTCTGAAAGGCAGTTTCTGGGTCCAAACTTTCAAGATCTAGATGTTGCTGAAAAAGAGAGATGCAGACAGATTGAGGAGATGAAACAAAGACACACACGAGAAGCAGCTTCCTAGAACAATGCATTTGTTTGTTTGTTTCTGAAAATATCTACTGGAAATGTGATGTGAGAATAGAACTATAAATAGAACTTGTTGCCTTTGTATAAGAGTCCTGTTCTGAATATACATTGATATTAGGCTGGATTTATGGAAATACCAATGTTTCCCTTTCTCCTTAGATATTTGTAATATTTGAAAGGTTAGTTTAGTGTTTGTTTACCATCATCTCATTCTACATTTTCAGTACATGCCCTTTCAGTCTGGGTCCAGGCACAGTGAAAAAAAGTAATAAAATGTGCATTTTGTAAAATATGTAAAATGTTATGTCCTGACCACACTTCAGGAAAAAATGCAAGCTTTATATAAAGCCATGCATTCTTTCAGCATGTATAATGTTCTGTGATACAGCTTAGGCAGGAAAGAAGGGAAGGAAGCATGGGAGTATTTGCCTAGATTTGCACTGTCTCCTTTGTGCTACCACCTTTCTGCGATGATTGCCCTGTGTTTATCTGTAGCTGGAAGCAGATGTTGGGCAACACAGTGCAAACTCTCCCAGAAACGGCTTAACTTACCTGTGTACAGGTGTGCTGCCCCCACGCCCCTTCCACACACTGCTAGAATATGGCAGCATGTCTTGGGGTCCAGTTCTGTCATCTCCCTGGCATGACACCCTCTCCGTGGGAGAGTGTGGTTTGTAAGGCATGGCTTTGGTTCAACAGACCTCATGAATATCTAGCGAAGGCTGAAGGAGAGGAAGGGAAAACAGAAGGGATATTTCTTCATGCATGAACAGAATGTTTTTAAACAAATTCGTCTTGCTCATTTTAAAAGCCATAAATTTTTATTGCTACGCAGAGATATACCTATTTGCTACTTCCATTAAGGAGGCTGTATCTGTAGAAGTGTTGAAAAAACAGTATGCTGTTACCTCAATATTTTCTTCTCACATACAAAGTTAAATGTCATCTGGATGTTACTGACAGAATGTTCTGTCTCTTACTACAAGAAGCTGAGAATGTTATGAGAAGACCAACTCTTGCCCTGAGACAAAGACTGAAAAAAATCAGGAAAGGTTAAGAGAAACCACTTGTCCCACAACACTCTGAAGAAGTCCCCCCAAATTTTTGTGACAACAACCCCATTTGGCTATCAAAAATCCCCAAATAGTCTCTATTATTTGAGCTGTCTGTCTGGGAACTCAGGCAGCTGATAGCCAGAATAAATCAGGAACAATCTGTTCGTGGATTATTCAAGATCCTGAACAAAGGAGGGTATCCAAAGGTTCTTGGAGACCTGGAATTGCATGCCAGTCTCCCTTTCTTGTCTAGCAAATGTTTCTGTCATGTGAGATCTATGCCTAACCAGGCAATAATTTGATGACTGTACCAATTAGACATAGAACAGTTTTTTCTTGGATATAAATTTTCACTAATTACAATGAGTCATCATCACTAAACGCTTTGGGGCTTGCATGTGATATTTTTCTCTCTCTAAATTTCAGTACTATGTTGGAGAGATTGTCACAAAAGTATTTTCCAGATGTCCCCGAAAATAGGAGTTAAAAGACTGTGGCAGTTTAAAACAGACATTTCTAACTTCTGGAGTCACTCACTCCTAAAGATGATTGGATATAGATTGACTGGGACCATGGATGCTGAGGATGCTTGCCTGGTGCCAAGCTTGCTTTCCTGAAAGTGTCCTATCTTTTATTACAAGATAGGAGAAGCGTATCTTGTAATAAAAGACAGTCAGGGTAGTTGCATGATTTTTCTTAGCTGTGATTTCACACTATTAACACCAACTTGAGATGTTGCTTGTTTGACCAATGCCAGAGATTTCATGATATTAAGTTTGGGAAGTGGAAGGATGAAGCTGGAGGTGAATGGAGGGGCTGTTGTGGCGTGTGTAGGATTTACTCCTTGGACTCTTTACATCTTGGTAGACTGGCAGATACAGAGCTCTCAGATGTACATCAATGGGATGCAATGGAGGACTCAGAAAGGACTGGGAGGTTTTGAATCTTCATATAAACATTTCAACTAATGCCCAAATTGCTCTGAGAACTGAAGCTGGTAGCCCATGGCTTGGACAAGTGTACCCTCTCCTGGATTAGGAGCTGGCTGGAGGGTCGGGCCCAGAGAGTGCTGGTGAATGGAGCTGCATCCAGCTGGCAGCCGATCACCAGTGGTGTTCCCCAGGGGTCTGTGTTGGGTCCAGTCCTGTTTAATATCTTTATTGATGATTTAGATGAGGGGATTGAGTCCATCATCAGCAAATTTGCTGATGACACCAAACTGGGAGGGAGTGTCGACCTGCTGGAAGGCAGGAGGGCTCTGCAGAGGGATCTGGATAGACTTGAGAGATGGGCTGATTCCAATGGGATGAAGTTCAATAAAGCCAAGTGCCGGGTCCTGCACCTTGGCCACAACAACCCCCTGCAGCGCTACAGGCTGGGGACAGAGTGGCTGGAAAGCAGCCAGGCAGAAAGGGACCTGGGGGTACTAATTGACAGGAAGCTCAACATGAGCCAACAGTGTGCCCAGGTGGCCAAGAAGGCCAATGGGATCTTGTCCTGTATCAAAAATAGCGTGGCCAGCAGGAGCAGGGAAGTGATCCTTCCCTTGTACTCTGCGTTGGTGAGGCCACACCTTGAGTATTGTGTTCAGTTCTGGGCCCCTCAGTTCAGAAAGGATATTGAGGTGCTGGAGCGGGTCCAGAGAAGAGCAACAAGGCTGGTGAAGGGACTGGAGCATAAGTCCTATGGGGAGAGGCTGCGGGAGCTGGGGTTGTTTAGCCTGGAGAAGAGGAGGCTCAGAGGTGACCTCATCACCGTCTATAACTACCTGAAGGGAAGTTCTAGCCAGGTGGGGGTTGGTCTCTTCTCTCCGGCACTCAGCAATAGGACAAGGGGGCACGGGCTTAAGCTCCGCCAGGGGAAATTTAAGTTGGATATCAGGAGAAAATTCTTTACAGAGAGAGTAATCAGGCATTGGAATGGGCTGCCCAGAGAGGTGGTGGATTCACCATGCCTGGAGATTTTTAAACGCAGATTGGACGTGGCACTGAGTGCCATGATCTAGTAAATGGACTGGATTTGGACCAAGGGTTGGACTCGATGATCTCAGAGGTCTTTTCCAACCCAACTGATTCTATGATTCTATGATTCTATGAAGAAATTAATTATTCAGACTAACTTGCCAGACACAGACATTCACTACAGCAGAGATGGAAGTTTAGCATTTGAAGATCATTTTATTACTTTTTCTTTGCTCCCAGAAAAATGCTTTAGCACCTTTAGAAATAGAAAGTGCTTTAATAGTTCAAACTCACCTAAAAAGCAGTAAAGAATATTTCAGCTATAGGATCTAAAGTTTTTCTAAATTGCATTTTTTCTTTCAAGAAAGTGTAGTAGAAATATACAGCCTTGAAAATTCATTATTCCTCTTCTTTGTCAACTTGACCTCCTATCCTCAAATTTGGGAATGGAAGATACAGTAAACCCTTTTTAAAACTTCATAAATCAAGGCAAAGAAATTCATGTGGAACTTTACACTAGTGACTCATGTTTCAACACAAGCATACTGTCATAAAACGTATCAGTAGGATACGCTTAATACTTTTAACTTCACTTTTTTATTGGTAAAATGTCAATATGAACAACTTTTTTTTCTGTTTGCCCAGAACTAGAGGCAGAGGAGTGGTGCAAACATCTTTGCATGGAGTGTCTAGGAGCCAGGCTCAATGATATAAGTCTTGGGGAACCAGATTTGCTTGCTGCTGGAGTTCAGAGAGAACAAAATGGTAAGTAACTTTGTATTTGCTCCTAGATCAGTTCTTAGGAACTGTCCCATGTTATCTTTGCTTTTGTTTGTTGTCATGGGGACTTTTGCTATTATCTAGAAGCACATCATTAGTAACTAAACATTTGGGTGTGTTTTTGAAGCTTAATCCTGTTTATTTCTACAAATAAGGATAAATAAATTTCATGCCAAATAGCATATGTAGAATGAATTCATGTCTTCATAGTGATCTCATTTTCCTGTCATGGGAAATAATGACCATGACCCTTCTGGTTCTGGAAATTATGGCCTCTGTGCAGAGGAATAAAACAGCAGCTCTTGTTCTGCAGCCTTTTAAAGACAATGATGAACATATTAACACCAATTTGGACTGCAAAACACATATTTGCTTTAAATTCACACCTGTCTTGAATATTGAAGACAGGATCATCTAAATGTTGTCAAATATGGGTGAAAAGGGCAATGACAGATGCTAGTCAGCACTAAGCCTGAGGTTTAAATCTTCATCTAAGGGCTATTTGGATTAGACACATGCACAGAAAGAATGCTAGTGGGTGAAATATGCAATAACAAAAGAAAATCTGTGATTATCCTGTCATTTAATTCCTATTAATGAATATGAGGGCAACACAAAATGTGCTCATTTATTCCTCCCTAAATTACAGCTCTCAATGATTATTACTGTCTTGATGCTTTTATAAGATGCAATAGCTTTCAACAAAGTAATAACACACACTGCTTCAATGGTCATAAAACATCAAGCCAACTATCATTATAAACAAAATTACATAATTAAATTATAGAATGAATGGCATTATATTGATTATATTGTATTAATTTCTCTGAACCTTATAGCATATAGCACAAAATATACAGAAATCTTTAAGGAATTTTGGTCAAAAAACAGATACGTTGAAATGTGATTTATAAGAAGTTCAAATGTTTGTAAAATTATTTGCCTACTATGAGACACAGAATTCAATTTGTAGTCTCAAACTACTTAACAAAGGGAAAGCTACTAATGTTGTAGGAAAGTGATAATGATCAGACACCACTCAAAGCATCCCATCTGCTGTATGTTCATAGGCCGTAGGTATAAAACTCAATGTGTGCTATTGAAGAGAGAACTTATGTGAGCAGGGGGAGCTCCTTCACAAATGTGATAGGAAATAAATCAAGCCAAAAGTCTGTGATGTGAGCAGACCATTCATGTACCATCCAGCAGCTTTTGGACATAGATGGAAAATATTACATTTTATCATGTTCTTGAAAGAGATCCAGTTACACACACGTGACCTCCAGGCAACATAGATGAAGTCTGTTGTATGAACTAGTCTTGATTCAATTGCCTTAGTCTAGAAATTAATTGCAGTGCTACCAACCAGCATATATGAACATAATTAGCATCTTTATTGTTCTAAGTAAATAAATGAAAGGAAACAAAGAGGCAAAGCATGTATTTGTTGTACAAATCACATGAATAATAATGCATGGAGGGTATCATTAGCTGTATTCTTTTAAAACAAGTGACTGAATACATATAATCCAATATTTGACAATCACGCTCTACTAAATCATTAGTTACAGTATCTCAGACAAATAATTCTGACACCTATCCGCATCCTTCCCTCATCCCCTTGATGCACAACTTTGCATTTTAATAGGCATGCTTAATATTCAAAGTCGTCTTGTTCAGAAGCAAAGCAAATTCTGTTTTGAGTGTCTTTTAATCAACTTGGAAGGAGGGAAAAATACAGAGATTCTTACTATTGGTATGAAATCTACCATTTTGTTCATTTATCTGGCTGTAAGAACCTGCAGTTGCAATCAAATTTCTGTAGCAGATTCCTTTAGTAAAATTGGTTGAGTGGAATCATGACTTCAGTTTATACTTGTTATTTTATTCTGCAAACCTGGCGGTATCATTCCCCATATGACAGTGGTATTGAAAAGGTGAGTAGTTGTAGGGTGGAATCATCTGGTTGGCTATAAAAAATTCAAATTTTTAGTTTATTTTCTTACACATTTTCCCCATATTATAGCTCTTACGCACATGCTATCAAACATTGTAGTTCAAAAGATACCTAAAAACATTTTAAAAGTTTACTGATCTTTTGTTGACCTGAAACTGAAAGGCCAAAGTTAATTTTTGAATTGGAAATTCAAGAAAAGTGGCTATGTGTATGAAGCATCTAAAATTTTGCTGATTGTGAAAGTGGCAGCTGTGTCACTCTCTGAATAATTTTATTTTTTTGTGTTAAATAAAAACTGTACACTGGTATAGTACCTTTGAATGTCATTATTTCAAAATATATTGCAAGTATGACAACTTCATAGAATTCCTCTTGAGTTAGTCAATTTATTGATGTTTATTTGAAACAGAGATGTGAGAATACAGTTTGTAAAACCTGTAATATAACCTCAAAGCCTCAGCATCTAGTTTCATGAAAGTCCTGTTGCCTGAACCATACAAGGACTTTCTTTCAAGTCACTGAACAAAAGATGTCTCTTGATATCTGAGCAAGACCACAGTTTGTAATAAACATTATAATGTCAATGGTTTTTCAATTTTAGATAAATTTTTTTTTACACTTTTAAAAGCTAAGAGAAATTGAATAATGATGTTATACTGTTGATATCTCCATGATATGACAAGTGTTAATACCATTAATCCCACAACAACAAATATATTAACCATTAATTGTATCTCATTCCACTGAGTTTTTTTTTAAATGGTTACTTTGCCCTAAAGAGTTTCTGAAATGTTTAAAATTTAATAAAGATACTTCCTTGGTCATAGAAGAACTAGCCTAATAAGGTGGGATTTTCATGGAGCTGCTTTCCATTTTCCAAGCAATAATATTTTTAATATGCAATGTTCATCTGTTCAACTACTTGCCCATTCTTGTCCTTAAAGGACATTTGCATGGTGTAAAGATATTCACTGAATGGATCAGGTGAAGTGCCTCGCTCTTGAAAAAAACAAACAACAACTTTCTGTTCTGTAAGTTTGTGGTTTAGTTTTTGTATGTGACCACTGAGGGCGCTACCCTCAGTTTGCAACATTAGAAATAATTTTCTTAATTGTTGTTATATATACCCTGGGACCATTAAAATTGCTACATCCTTCTTATATTTTTTTATACTCAAGGAATCACATTTCAGAAAGTACTTGGCAAGGAAAATACGTGTTTTCTATCATTTGTTTAATACCTCTTTTTATTACATCTGAGCCTGTTTCTTGTCCCGCTCTCAGTCTTGAGGTTCTCCTGAGATGAACTTTAGATTTCAGAAGGGAAGACACCTGATTCTCTGTGATAGGAATGCAACAATATGATTTGCAAAAACCCATATTTTTTATAGTTCTGAGTTGTTCAGTAAGTGCTAGTGAGCTCTGTTTTACTTTAGTTGCAGTGTTGCTTGGCCCTCCAGCACCAAGCAATTCTGCAGTGTTGACAACAAAAAGAGGCAAACTGTAAAGCAGCACTGCTTACAGCAGAGAGCTCTAGCTACTATGTCTTGTAGGAAGTAGAGACAAGACATCTAAGCAATTCTTGTGCAAAGCACATCAGTAACAAAAAGCTTCTTGCTGGATTTTACCTCTGTTATTACTTTCAAGAAGTATTACCATAAGTCTTGCTGTGTAAACTCTGATGCAGAAAATTACCCTTAGGTGGTTTTCTTTTTAAATTTAAGGCTCACAACTAATGGCTGCTTAGTTTAGAATGATACGCAGCTTCCAATAAAAGTGAGATGTAAAATGAAGTTTCTGTTGCCATCCAACCATCTCTCCTGCAAATCTAAGAGACTAATATGTGTTCCTCAGTCCTAAAGCAGCAACCTTGTTTCTGTTTAAACTTCTTTTCACACCAAACACAGTTTCTTAGTGCTTATGTATGTCCATTTGGATTATTTGCTGAAGAATTAAAATACAGTATGATAGCAAAATCAGTAAAGGCGTCACCTCCTGATCCTATTCAGATATTTCAGTATAATGGCAGTGAAGCTGTATATGAAATGATAAGACAAATAATAGTACAGAGTTATAACTCCAGGAAAGAAAATCTGGACTAAGTTGGATCTTATAATACTGTTGACTTCTAAGCAATATCCTGTGATACCTACATACACATTTCATAATCCTTAGGTTTCTCAAGCTGCTGCTAAGCAAAGAAATTGTGAATGTAGAGTACTGACTTTGTTTAGGGGAATTGGAAGCTTCCTTTTCAGATCTCAGTGAATTTGGAAGCATTTCCAATATATTCCAAAATGTAATGACAAAAACAAATGTTTGGGTTTTTTAAAATTTTTATCTTCCCAGGTGACATCATATCTAGAATTTGTCCATGCTCACTGCTTCCAATGTGTCATTGTTTTCATTCTCTATAAAAGGAAGCAATTTCTAAGCAGGCATCCAAATGGACAGTGTACAATGACAGACTGTATTTACTGTGAAAAAGAAACCAGAATATTCAAGACAATATTGGTTAAAAAAAGCATTATGTGTAGACTATTGATAAATTCACTCTTTAGGAGCAGGTGCTTCTGTTTTGTGAAGACTCTATTCCTGTTTTTTTTGAACACTAAATAATAGCACTAACAGAGCTGAATACTTGTACTAAATCATATTCTATTAAACTGTACTTGTAAACCTGATTTAAAACCTGAAGAAAATGGGCAAATGGTAAAATGCAAATTTTTAAACTGAAGACAGGACCAGATCCATCTTTTACTGCTACAGCTAGTTTATTGTTACTTATCATGTCTGTGATATCAATATGATGCTTTTCTATTACATGTTTTGGGTTTTTTGATTTTTTTTTTAATTTTACTGCATTATAAAACTAATTTTGATTTTAAAAGTCTAAAGAGTTTAAAAGATAATTGGTTTTTTTGCTTTTCCTCCCTGTCTAATATTTAAATTAATATCCCATAAAATTATTTCCTTCATAAGGTTTTTCTTCTTTCATAACTTTGGTTTTGCCTTCTTTTTTTTATTTAAAAACATTCCACAGGAGTACCAGTCTTGCTTCCTGGATTTTAATTGCAAGAAACTCCTTAATTCTTGTTAGCAAAAATGTAGCTTTTCATAGTGAACAACATCCTTGAATCCTCAGAAGAGGATTATGAGTTATTTCTTTGGGCTACATATTGAGATTATAAAATGTAGCCAAAGCATAGAGACTTCGTAATTACATTCACAGAGCTGACTTGTTTTAGGGCATTTTCTAGGGTCTGTAGAATCTCTGTAATTTAATACATAAAAACACTTTGAATGATTTTGATTCGTCTTCTGTTATCCTTAATCCATTTTCATACATTGGATTTGTTTGTTCATTTTTCAAATAAATGAAACACAGACAGCTTTATTCAGAAATGTAAGGTGTTTACAGTTTAAATGGCTGGTTAATCCAGTAAGACTTCAGATTCTTCTCTACCTTACTGCTTATCACTGAAACAATTCAAAATATTTATCTATGGTAAGCTTCATATTTTTATTGAGATGCTTATAAACATTTTCATGCATTTTTAATGGAAGCAAAGCAGAATATTTCTAATCAAAGGAAAAAAATTATTTCTGAAGTCCTGGTTCCTCACTGTGTACAGCAGAAGTGAAACATTCTAGTAAATCTGACATATGAATGAACACAAAATGTTGTGCTTTCAAGACTTAAAGTTCTCTTTCCACCTGAAAATTAGCCACAGGTGGAAGTGTCATAGGTGGAGGAGTTTATTTCATGTGTAAACTGAGTATTTGCTTTTAAAGCCTGTTCTTATTTATATAGGCCCCACGAACCAGACTGTCTCCTTCCATAAGTAATTTTTTACCAATCATTAAAACTGAAATGAAACCAAGCATCTGGATTACAAGATTGCGATGTCATCTGGTCGATTTTCCAACTGGAGTGATTTAGGCAGAAGAATCCAGTGATAAAATGGCAGAACCAGGATCACTGGGTTTCGATGATTTTTCTTCCCCAGTACAGCAGGAAGGTTGATAGCATTTTGGAGTTGCTGCCAAGTCTCCATCTCAGTCAATATGCTCATTTTAATAAAGACTCTTATGCTCCTATGCCCTGGAAAACATTATTAAGTGTTGTATTCTTGCCAAAGCCCAAATGCTAAACACCTTTTTATGTACAAAGTGTATGATGAAGCATTGCTCTGCTTATTCAAGGAGATGGGAAAGAGCAACTGCTATTCCACTGAGTGGAATAATAAGTGTTGCAATATATCGGCATTTTTTTCTCATCCTGGTTCCCCCAGTCCCTTAACTGGGACTAGGAGGTAGGAGGATAGGGGTGCTGAATGCTGAGGAATTGCACCTGCTCAGTCTCTGTCTTACCTTGTCCAACAATACCACATCTACTTGCTTGGTTTCTTCCATTTCCCTCCTTTCTGGGTCCCTCACTAACTTCATTTGCTTAGTCTTGTTATCCACTGAACTCTTATTATCTCATCCCACTCATATGCAGATGGTGTCTGAACCACAGAAAAGCTAAATGAACTATGGAATGTCATTCAGAAGATCTGGTGTCAGAATTCAACTGGGATTCCCAAATCTGGCTTATGAATATTTGTACTTGCCTGGATAAGTTTAAGGGCAAAACATGCCACTAAAAATTGAATTGACTGTATTACCATTAGCTAATAGATACCTGTTCAAATATTTTCTGAAATTGAAAAATTGGACTCTGCAGGTTAATTAATAAAATCATTTAATAGTATCTACACTTTTCCCTGTCCTCATTTGCCCACTACTCAAAAGTATAGTTTTTGTTCCAAAAGCAAATATATCCATCCCAAATCATGTCCAGCACATATATTTGTACCCTTGGTTTTCTTGCCAATTTGATTACATTCCAAGGGTGCTACATTTTGCCCTGCAGCTGATGTTCACTTTAATCAGACATACTTCCTTTAATCCATGATATCTCACCTTAGACACTGACCTCCCATGCAAAGTCAGCAAATGTCTCCTGACAGTTTGAGGATACCATATGTCCTGACTACCCTTCATGCAATAATATCCTGAAATACTTCAAAGAAGTTGAGCGTTTCATGAGTATCCTGGTAACATCTAAACCAAACTGAAATGTTCTGTGCCTTCAACACAACAGTTTAATGTTTACTTCAGAAAATAATTGTACCTTTTAATTTTATCTGCTGTCAGAGACATTCTGTCAGTGAAGACAGGGAAAGGGAAAGATTTTCATTCTCACGTAGTAGCCCCATTCCCCCATAGATACATTGTGTTATTTCATGTAATGTAAGAGAGAAACATCTTACATGTCAGTCACCTGCATCTTTCTTTCAAATAGAGCAGGGAAGTAGCAATAATATGAATATTGAAAGGACATTTATATAGAGATATATCTAATTCCAGTGCAAGTATAAGTTATGTTTTCTTTACTATTCCCTTCCCAATGTGGTCATCAGCCCATATTCCCATGTGTGAGTCTTTCTATTTACTTTAGTAGGCATTACATTAGACCTCTGCCCCATGAACTCCTCTGAGGGTTGGGAGAAATTCTTTTCAGTGACCTCAGCAGCTTCTGCTAATCTATTTGATCTGTGTGTCAGAAGACTTTTGCACAATGTTTGGACTTTCACATTTGGGACCTTAATCATAAAATGAAACTTTTAGGGCTAACACACCCATTAGTATGACTAATGAGAACTAGGGCCTAGGAGAAGAGGTTGTGACTGAATGGATCAACTGGGGAGTCATTAATAGGACAAAATTAAATTGACTGAAACAGAACAACATTGGGGATGACAAGTTTACTTATATCTATGCAGGGCAGCAATTTTTACTGCTCACCCAGCAGTTCCCTGCTTTCACTACTTCCTTAACCAAACTTTTGCTACTTTATTCACACACACACACACTCATCCGCTTCTAAGATATTTACTTGCAATATTTTGATTCTATTGTCAGACATCTATATATATCAAATGTCTAAAAAATGGAGAAATAATGTCTGTGATATTGGATGTCAAACACATGCATCTAATTTTGACTATTGCAATAAATTTCTCTCACTTTAATTTCAATTCTTTCCTAATTTTTATGAGGACACTGTGAGAAAATTCAGTTGAAATAGTGGATGAAAAGTGTCCCACACCAAACTCTAATTTCTTTTTTGAGTAATTGGAGACAATTTTCCTACAAGTTGCCCCTTTAAAGAGCATTTTCTCAGTATCATTTGTTGAATGAGCATTGCTCATGCTCATACTTTAAATTATTCTTGCTTTTTTGTCAACAACCTTTAGGCAGTAACATTGACATTTTGCATTTCTACCCTTTCCAAAGATGAAAGGAAACTGTGACATAAAAGTTGTGAATCAGCTGCACTCTCCCATATTATACTATTAAGCCTCAATACTGCAGTTCATTTGGAGTTAAAATATAGGCCAGCACTTCCAACTGTAGCACCGGAAATTTAACAGAGTTTTTCACTCTTTGTAAAAGCAACTTACAGAAAAAGAAAATTGCATTTTTATTTAAAATTCTCTTGCTAATAATGTGGTTTACTTCCTTCCATATGAGTTAATTGTCTTTTATATAATTTCTGGGTTTTTCTTTTTTTTTTCCTTTTTTAAGGATTTTTTTTTTTGTGCGTTGCTTATTTTATCACATGCAATTTAGGCACTTCAGAAAATTACTAATGCCCTTGACTCCTACCACAGTAAGTGCACTTTGCAAGGGAAGTGCAGCTGATAGTGATTGATGTCATGACCATACTAATATGTTGTGTTGAATCAGATTTTTCAAGAAAGCAACAGATGATTAAAATTGTTAATTTGACAAATAATAATGTCTTTGGCAAATAAATAGAAACAATGCAAGGGATGTAATTATTAACAAGCTTCAATAAGTAAACCTTGGTTTGCAATTTCAAGGGCAGTTTTTCTGAGAGGCAATATAAGGTTGCGCATATATGTTTTGTCAACATACATATAGTTCTGGTTTTGAGTGAGGAGTCTCTGTCAGAGTTCATGTTATTGTGAATTTTGATTTGTAAAGGGTCATGGACGTTAATGGAAAGATAAAAGAGGATTTCAGTTAAGTTGCTGGGAACGTATGTCCAAGAGGACTATGCAGATCATCTGTGAAAGATATCTCAGTCTGCTGCATCATTTATAATGAAAATGAAATGAAGATGATTTCCCTCTCACTCTTCTCATTTGCACAAGCAAGACTTTTTCAACATCAGTGGGTCTTCACCTCTGCTAAAAGCTAGAAATTTGGCCTTGATTTCTGAACCATCAAAGCTAAAGATTTTATTTCAATTTTTTTTTACCAGTATAAAATCTTGCTTTAACTTGTGATGTCTTACCTTGTGTTTTTTTTCCAGAACGATTCAATGTATATCTTATGCCTACACCAAATTTAGATATCTATGGGGAATGTACAATGCAGATCACACATGAAAACATATATCTCTGGGACATCCACAATGCCAAGGTCAAGCTGGTCATGTGGCCTCTGAGCTCTTTGAGGAGATACGGACGTGACTCAACGTGGTTTACATTTGAGTCTGGAAGGTAAGAGCTAAGGAGATGGAAAAAGAAGAAGAGATGAGCAGAGTTTTTTGAAAAGCAGTCTAATAAGTTAGATTAGCCTCTCATTATAAAACAAGACAGAATAATGGCCTCTCCATAAACTCCTGTTTGCTGAACATTACTTTTTAATATATTCAGCCCAGTCTTTGAAATAAATGTTACTATGTCTTATATTTAAAATGAGCTTAAGCTTCCTCTGACTTTTATTTAACTGTATTGAAATGTCATTCTTAAGGTTTATGCATCTCGCTGTGCTTAAACACTAGTGTGGTATAATTTGAGTACTTTCAATGTAGAAGAAATTAATTCTAAATCATGGAAAAGGTTCATCACACAGTATGAATAGAATAGCTTTTATTACAATGGATATTACTCTTTTTGGATGTTCCTGATGACTGATTGCCACCCTAGAATATAATTACAAGCAGGAATACAGAGAACACTGTAAATCCATAAAAGAACTGGCTCTTTTTTCTGCCTGCAGTTTGCCGTTTCCGTTCTCGGATCAGTTTTAAATGTCCATGGAGCTCTGTTTTGGTTTTTTTTCATATCTTTTTAATGCATTTCATATCTTGCCATTTAGTTCACTGTCTTTTCTTCATTTCTGCACAAAAATTATTCTGCATTTAACACTCCCTTTGGTGGTGTTTGATCTTGTATTTTATGATTCTAGACTATTGTTCTTTATGGTTTGGTTTGGGTTTATTATGGTTTGTTATACTACTTTATGAGAAGCCTGAACTTTCTGAAGCAATCTGTGAAATTACAGGTGTCTCTAAACTCTTGGGTTAGACACATTGTCTTGTTAAAGAACTTTATACACATTTTGATGTATACTTATTCAATATCAATAACAAATGTTCACAAAAGCACAGTTTGTGATCAGAAACAAAAACATAGATCAAATGGACCCTAGTGCCTAAGAAGGTAATGTCCAGAATTCCTCTGCAGGAAGGGAATTACCACTTTACAAGTAATTTGTATATCCAGACTGATGTCACTTGACCACTTTGGTGCTCTGTTACTTTTCTGTGACAGCTTCACAATTAAAAATCTTGAAGGCATCATTACTTTTTTTAAATTTGATCTTTTTAAAGTGAAAATTAGCAAAGCTAACCCATGTTTCAACTTGATTTCAATGATTAAGCTGAGTGGCTTATTCAAATATACAATTTTAGCAAGAATTAGCATTTCAAGCCTCCTACAGTATTTTAATTCCATTTCAAGCCTCCTACAGTATTTTAATTCCATACTAGTATCTGAACATCATCTGCCCTTGCAGTCCATGGACCATGTGACCTGATGAAAAGTGGATTATTTGTCTTTGATCTGATTCCTCCCTTTTTACTTACTTGGGAGTACTTTCTCTATCTGATTTGGAAATGCTTAAAGTAAAAAATAGGGCTAGAGAAACATTAGAACTTCAATAACATCTGAAGGCTATATAGGGCAACACTAATACTCATTTTAAAACCAGTTGTTGATTTGCTTGGGGTTTTATTTTTATTTTTTAATCAACAAATCATCTTTCTCATCTTTCTGAACATGATTTTCTTTGTGCCCTGATCTGCTAGTACCTTAATACAATAAATTCCTGATGCATGGTGTTTTATCAGAAGTGAAGCACTCATCCATGTTTTATGAGAATATTATGCAGTAAAAGTGTTGTTGCTTTAATTTTCCCCTAAGGCTTAAATATTAAATGTAGAAAATTGCTTTAAAGGAAATATTTTTAAATAGGTTCTTATGTTTTAGGGAGTTTTAGCAGATATCCAGTATATGTGTATGAAGTTTGCATGAACATTAAAACCTCAGTTTCATATATTTATTATACATCCTGAGTTTTTGTATTACTTTGTTTGAGAAAATAAATCCCCACCATTAAAACAAATGGACATATTCACAAAGGGATACTATGTTAAATAAATTAATCAAAATGAAGCTTTTTGACAAATTTATCTTTTCATAAACATATTGCTTTGCACTTAAATGGAATATGGATTCAGATGTATAAAACTGAACCTCTCACTTGCCCAGTGAAATGTAATGGCTATACAATTTGAAGAATGTCTAAAATATGTGACGAATGGACTCAGATTCTTTTAATCTGACAGATTTTTCTGTTTAGTTTTGCACTGAGTTGGAGTTTGTAAATATGTATCTTTGGACTATTATGAATTAGACAAGTCCTTGTTTTTCATTATTTAGTGAACCAATGAAAGTATTTCTTGCTCAGTGATTTCCTTAATTTTTTTCTCTATCCAAACTCTGCTAAGATTTATGGGAAGCACAGTTTTGTGTGGCTTTGTTCAATGCTAGATGGAGAGATTCTCATTATTTAAAGTACCTGATTAGGGAAAATCCCATACAATCTATCCATCGATCAGAAAATAGTAATTCACAGCTCCATTAGGCACTACAATAGCTTTGTGTGGATTAATACAGTGCATCTAACACAGTGGATGGAACCCGTGGTAATTCAGAGCACCTGAGGTAAGAGCTTAGCATTTACCTTTTTAAGAGCTAGGCTTTCCACCTGAGCGGTCTTGGACTGGGGTGGGGAGTTGTACTGGCTTTTGCTGTGGTAGAGTTAGTTTCCATCACAGTAGCTAGTATGGGGCTGTGTTTTGGATTTGTGCTGAACACACGGTTGATAACACAGGGATGTTTAGTTATTGCTGAGGGCTTTTCTTCTCCTCAGCCCAACCCACCGGCAAACAAGCTGGAGATGCACAATGAGTTCGGAGTGGACACAGCCAGGGCAGCTGACCCAAACTGCCCAAAGGGACAGTGGGTGTCACACTGTGCATATACCATGTGTGTGTCACACTGGGCATATAAAACAGGGGGAAGAAAAAGGAATGGGGGTCACAATTGGAGTGATGGTGTTTGTCTTCCCAAGTCACTGTTATGTGTGATGGAACACGGCTTTCCTGGGGATTGATGAACAACTGCTTGCCCATGGGAAATGTTGAATGAATTCCTTGCAATCTTCTTCTTGTGCACATGGCTTTTGCTTTACCTATTACACTGTCTTTCTTCACTTTTACCCTTCTGATCCTCTCCTCGGTCCCAGTGGAGGAGTGAGCGAGTGGCTATGTGATGCTTAGTTGACAGCTGGGATTAAAACCACAACAGGAGTTTTAATGTTTAATCATCAATGAGTCACAGGATTTCCTTAATTTATGGATGTGTATAATGTATTCAGACACCTCATTCTCATTATTTTGGGTATTCCATATGTTGGAGACACTGTGCCATTTATCTGCAGTGGTGCTCTTATGTCTCTTGAAACTTTTGGAAATGCTGCTCCATGTACATGGACATTAGTCCTTGACTGTCTCTAAGTCCCTGAAATGGAAAGTGTGTCCTTATGGAACTGCCCACCTAACTGTCCGTAAGGTGCTGTTAATTTGCACAGGATTGCATTAATTACATGCAATCTAAGAAACATGCCAGAAAAGTAATAAAACAGATACAGCTGAAATATCTCGTGGTCCAGATTAAGTGTGAAGACATCCTTTTCAGACTCCTACCCAAGTTACAGGATTCGTTTTGCTGATGTAAACCAAACAATTCATAATAAAGCCATAAACAATGTTTCAAATCTATTCTCTGGAAACTGCAAAAGGCAGTTGTCCAAGATTCCCTTTTAGCAAAATAAGCTGTCTGAAGCACCTTTTTAGGAGCATAAGAAGAGACTCCTAAGAATTCAGAATTGAGGCACTGAGAAAATTAAACACACATGGACTCTTTGTTCCTTTTAAAATGTTCTTTCTTTTGCTTTACCGTAATTCTGCCTTTTACATTAAACAATATTTTCTATGTATGGAAGCTGTCTGGTCAAGTCTACTAATCCTGGCCAGAAGTATAAAAAAAAAAAGCTAAGTCAAGTTAAACATGGTGAGAAAATACAATGAGGGAATGGGCTGTGGAAGCTCCAGCCAAACTTTGTCAAATACTGTGAGCTTCCAGCTGAGTTGAGAGTTTGAGACAGAAGGTTTTTCTTAGATTTTTGAGAACAGAAGGAGCCACAAATCCATGACACACTTCTTTTTCTGAAATATATTTTCTCTTGTTTCGTAGACAAGATGTTGAAATATAAACAATTTCAAGTATTTCCAAGTTGTACATTCAGAACCCCACACACACTAAACTATTCCTTCTTTATTTGTGTTTGATTTGGGTTTTTTCCTTCATCAGAGAAAATGTAATGAAATGTGGTATTCTCTATCATTTCTCAGATCTGGAATCTGTTTCTTTGGTTGAGAAAAATATTAAGCTCAAGCATTACAGAGTGGTGACATGAGAATTTCTCAGATCTTTTTTTTTTCCCAAGACTGATACACTCATTTTCTCAGTTGTAGATACACAGATGCTAGGGTTATCTGAAGCAGAAAGTTCACTGTTTGCTTCAGGCACTACATCTGACTGTAATCTTTCATTTTTCTGTCAGTCCTGTGTGGTGATTTTTGGTGTTAATGTGACATGCATTAGTCAATTAACCCTTAAAGTTCAGTTACAAAAAACATCCTCTTTTTCTCTTATGTGGAAGAGGTCCCTTATGTATGTGCCTCGTGAGACAGCTGTCATGAGACTTCATACGCTGTTGTACCTATAAGCTCAGGTCTATACCTCCTTGAAGAGAAGCCTGCAATTCCTGATAGCTGGTGGATTATCTAAGTAGGGGATTAAGTTCATGTATCATGGGTTTTTCATAGAATTATAAATCATATATTATAAATTATTATAAATATGATTATAAATCATAAGCTTGTAATAGAGTTTGTAAGTCACTTTGGGTTAAGCAGCACTATGAGCACTTGTGCAACTGCAATAAATAAATTTATCATTTCACATAAACATTAGCTCAGAGCTTTCAGTATCCCACACTTAATAGTTAAGTTTGTTAGGATCTTTTTCTTCTGTTACACTTTTGTGATACTTTAAAAAAGCCTAATTACCCATGATGTAAATTTCCTATTATTTTGTTTTATGTTTTCTCACTGTGTCTTCAATTCTTTCTCATAGACTTTTAGGCACGTATCCCTAAAATCTGAAAATAAAAAACTTTCTTTAAAAAGGGAACATTAATCTCTTTTATGTATCCTGCCCTGGATTTTTTTTTTTCAGTAATGACATAGCTCTAATTTTAGGGAAAGTGGCATTTCTTAGCACTAAAAAGGTTTCATTAGTTCCTGCTATTTAGCAGTGCCAAGGTTATACCATAATATGTTGTAATTGTAGTTCCATTCCTACTTTTTTCCATTCCAACTCTCAGTTTGCCTCCTGCCAAATTCTTGGCCTGGAATAAGTTCTGTGTTAGTCATTTGATTCACTTAAACCCTACTTAAAAAGGAGTTGTGTGTTTAACTCATCTAAAGAACTCTTACTCTGTTTGGGATCGTGGTACCTAATCTAAGAACTCTTTTACTGGTGGAAACTAATATAGCTCACTTTAAGTGATTTATAAAGTGCTCATTAAATTTTCTTTCTGACAGGGTTCCTCTCAGACTGCTCTAGCATTGATAAGTCAGAGTGAGTTCCACAAAACTCACATAACAATGACATTCTCCGCAGTATAACTGAATAATGGAAGCAGAGAAAAGAAGGGGTTGCATATAGGTTTCTTTAATCTAAATTTCTGTTTCACCTTACAAAGTGTTATGCTTTTCTTTACTGTTGTTTTGAAAATTCAGGCATAATATACAAACCTACAGAAGATTTTTTCCAACTGACAAAGAATGCCTGAGCCATTCCACTTCGCTGTGAAAGCTAATTTTTATGAGAAAAACAATGGACAAAAAAACCAAAGGACAATATATTGAAAGAATAAAGTTACCTTTATTAATTTTATCAGAAATAGATTGAGGAATCAGTGACTCCTTAGACAGAGCAAGAAGCTCTATAGATGAAGTTGTGTAACATAATAATGAACAAGTTTATGGATATTAAATTGATAGGAATG
This sequence comes from Pipra filicauda, assembly GCF_003945595.2. Classification (NCBI taxonomy): domain Eukaryota; kingdom Metazoa; phylum Chordata; class Aves; order Passeriformes; family Pipridae; genus Pipra; species Pipra filicauda. The sequence goes on along the minus strand of NW_024104776.1, from coordinate 1,878,880 downwards.
AGGACATCACTAACTCATTAATTCACCATTGCCTAAGGAGTAATTTTCCTTATGAATTTGTACTGAATGAAACATATGCAGTTAGAAAAACAGTCACCCAAAGTTTGTCCAGTGAACACAAAAGATGTACAACTCAAAAGGAAAGCCATCATGTCTGTGACATCTATAGAAGTGGCTCATATTTGCAGATCCCAGAGGGATTAGCATGAGTTGTCAACTGATCACTAGATATCCAAAATCATTGGTTTAATTCAAATGTTTCAAAGCTTTTAAATGAAATCACTGAGAATTGTATTGTGTTTGCCTAATGTATTAGCAGATAGCATACTTCTGATGATCCTGAGGTAGCATGAACTGTGCCTTTCGGTTGAGTGCCTAATTTGCCTTCTCCCTTCATAACAGTCATGTCATAGTCAAAGAAGGGCTTGTCTTAAAATATTTTGAGACCAGCTGCCATTTAGCTTTCATGTGACTTTACATCCATTCATGAGCCCAAGGGATTTGTCATTTACTTAACTATATTCTAATTGCCTCTTTTTCACACATATGCTCTCCTGTAAGCATGCATTGTTGGATTAATATTCCTGAAGTTCAAAATGGCTAGCAAAGTTTTTGCTGTGTAATATATGAGTGGAGAAGAAGCAGATTAAATAATTCGTACATTATTAATCACATTAGGACTCATTGTTTCAAGTGTACATTTTAACCTTTGAATTCCACAGTAAGCAGCAGCAATAGTTAATCTCATATGGCAGTTCTGGATAACTTAAGATGCTCCAGCAGCATGTCCTTTTCTCTCCAAGAGTCATAATAACATTTAACCTCCTACTTCAACATACAGGAGGACTGAAATGTCTCAGATTTGAAAACTAAAACAATTTAGTTTTAAGTGCCCCATTTAAAAAAAAAATCAACATCTAAACTCCAAATCTCTTAAATACAAAATGCTAAATAGATTTTGCAATGGTCTGCATATAGATACCATTTACAATAAAAGTGTCTATGTTGGCACTGTTTCATCTCTCCCCTAGCAAGCATATTTGCATGAGGTAATTAAAAAGGCTGGAACTTGGCACCTAATTATTTATACAGACAGTGTAAGAGTGTTAAACACTTCACAAAGGGCAATCCAGAAGGCCACATTTTGCCCAGAGAACCATCTAGCCATCAATAATACTAAGCACAAATAAATCCTTTTCTCCAAAGCTTTTGAATGTAGAATCATCGATTGAGGAGAAGGTTTGAAATACCCTCTATGCTGCGGCTCTGTACTGTACAAACATAGAAAGAAGTAATCAAAATGCAAAATGCAAAATTTGCACAAAAAAAAGAGCTTTGTTCGTGAATATGTAGGGAACTGCAAACCCGTACTTGCACGTACACACACAGAGCATTGCAGAAGCATAAAGGGGCCTGCTTTTATACTTTTGTAGGCTTCATTTGTTGTCGGGAACTCTGATTCCTCTGCTTCAGCTGGCACATAGGTTTATTCTAAAGGTCATTTTAGTGTCTGAACAGCTGTTTTTTGTATGTCGCACATGAAAAAATTGCAATGGAAGTTTTATTTTTCTCTCAGGCTTGGGTCTTCATTCTACTGGAACCAAGTTGAGTATAGCTTGACTGCCAATCACTACTTTTGAGCTGAGAAAGCTGCTTTAGCATGGTGGTTTTGGAAGGTTTGCCCAATATCTGTTTAATTCCCCCTGTTCTTTCAGGCAGTATAAATTCATTGTTCTCACAAATAATAAACTCACTTATGAGGAGTGACTGAGGTCACTTGGTTTGTTCAGCCTGGAGGAGACTGAGGGGAGACCTCATTGTGGTCTTCAACATCCTATGTGAGAGGAAGTGGAGGGTCAGGTACTGATCTCTTCACTCTTGCGATCAGCGACAGGACTCAAGGAAACAGCCCAAAGCTGAGTCAGAAGAGGTTTACGTTGGATATCAGGAAAAGGCTTTTCACCCAGGGGGTGGTTGGGCACTGGAACAGGCTCCCCAGGGAAGTGGTCACAGCACCAAGCCTGAGTTCAAGAAGCATTTGGACAACTCTCTCAGGCACATAGTGTGATCTTTGGGACTGTCCTGTGCAGTTGGACTCAATGATCCTGATGGGTCCCTCAGGGACTCAGCACATTCTATGATTCTTTAAAATATCTATTGACATCTTTTTGTTAGCTTTACTAAGCTCTTCTGGAAGATGTGGGTATCCAATAACTTCTATTCTTCAAAAAGGGGTCAGTAGAGTGGTTTTGGTGTTTACTGTCATTCACAGATGGAAAGCAGTTCCAGAAATACTTCTGTATTCTGGACATAGTAGGAGAGTAGAAACTTTATAGTGTAGAATTTTCCATGGTGATTCTTTATTTCAGTAGCTGTATTCTGACTTCATTAGTTGAATGTCATTACCAACAATGCTTTATATGTATGTATATTTATTATACACATTTCCAAAAACAGTTATTATATATGTGATCCCACTGTATCCATGACTGTGTTGGAATATGTAACTGTAGAGGCTACTGGCTTTTTTTTTTCCTATTGCTGTAGGTTTTCTTACAATTTTTTTTTTTTCAAAAATCAATCAATAATCATGAAGATAATTAATATTTCCATCTATTAGCTTAAATAATCACTTATTAATTTCAATCATTATGCCATTAATTAGAAAAAAATTCTGCTCTTCTATAAAAAGCTATTAGTAAACAAAACCAAGACAATAATATTGAAATATTAATGGGAATATATTAATGGAGACAACATTCATTCAGAAACCAGAGAATTTTCTTGAACTGGTGAATACCTGGGATATTTTGGTTCAGACCTTTAAAACTGATAAACAGCTGCACCCTTAAAGAAATCCAAGTTACTTTGGGTGAATTTTTACTACTAAGGGAAATACAAACACACACATACACACACAAAAATGTTTAAAAACACATATAAAATAATATAAATGTTTTCATCCCAAAATATGTATATAACTAAATAAGAACATGTGAAAGAACTACCCAATTGACCATTTATGAGTAATTCCTTTAATTTTTTAGGTAGCGGTGATAAATGCTGCTTGGATACAAATTCACTTGCTAAATTTCAGGGTTTTTTTCACAAAGCACTTTGCTAAGGAGAAAACAAACCTAATAATTGAAAACCCTGTCACAGGCCTCCCAGCATTATCATACATTATGCCCCCCTCAAGTCTTTTATTGCAACTGTCATCTCACTCTAATTTAAATTAACTAAAGAACTATTAAAATATTGTCACATAGGGGAGATAGAGAGCACTTTACAGGCAGCACCTATTCGGTAGCTTTCTGGAAAAATCAGGCTATTTTTGATGTGTGCTTGACTGGTCCCACCAGCTCCTTTAATCTTCCATTTATTTATAAGGTACCAAAGGAAGGTTTGTCCCTTAGCCCCTGTTAGAGAAAATGCTATTAGCTACTGTGTCCCTCCTAATAGTACTTCTTTGCTATCACAGTAAGTTATTACTATTATTGCACTATTAATAATGCTGTACTCTGTAGCGTGTGATTTATTTCTGCTGTACGTAGTCATTTGTCACATATTTTCTAAAAAGCTTTCATCTTATTAGAAAGAGGGGAGGGAGAGGTAGCATCTAATGGAATCTTTCAATCTCAGTGGCTCCAAAGATCGTTTGATCTTTCTGACTTTTTGGAAGAAAATTTAGTCAGTGCTATAATTCACTGAGATCCTTCATCTACTTGATTACCCTGTCAGTGGCTGAAAAGTCAAATATAGCAGTGTATTCGCATGGCTTGCTTGAACCAGCACCAAAGCAGATTTTCACTTTTTTTTACTATTTTTTTAAAAATTCCCTGTCCAACTTGGAAAATATCCCTCCTTTAAAATGGTACTTTAAATGGTCCCTGATACACTTTCTGAAAACAACATTTTCAGATGAATGACGGGAGAAATTTTATTTACCTGAAATGTGTGCTATTATGGCTGAAATTTCATCAAGTTGACTATAAAGGTAAATAAAAATTATCACTTATTGCAAAACCTGCATTTATTAGTTTGAATTTGAAACTGTCTGACCATAAGTATCATTTACAGTCAGGAATGGGATTAAGGACAGAAAATTATATAGTCTTGGGGATGATTCAGTGAAAAACCCTGAAGTTCTTTCAGATGATGACTGAGGGTTCCAAACCCATATTTAATGATAGAACAGGCTGGATCATCTATATTTCTGGTGACTTCCTCATCTAAGAGTACTGCCACTGCCACCAGAGAATAAAGAGCAACAACAGCGATGCAAAAACACAGTGGTCTGGAGAGGACCAAGGCATGAGTGAGCTGAAGCTATTTTGCATACACACTAGACATCAAGTGGACTAGCTTGCTGGAAATAAAAGAAACTCAAGGGATTAATGAAAATAGGAGGGAAAGTTTGTGGGGTTGGGACACAGAATGGGCTAAGCGCATGGAATAGGAGGAGATAGGAATGTGGTGATTAAATACGTGAGTCAGTAAGACAGAAATAGATGGGGAGACACTTCTGAATAAAAACAAAAGGTAGTTGACTTCGGAATATGTGTATCACTTAGGAATAACATCTAGTCAGGAAGTGTAGAAGATATGAGCAAAATAGCACGAGTAGGTTGTCCAGGATAAGTGTTTGTCATTGGCAGTTGTTGAAAACACAACCTCAAATACTAGACTTCACAGGTACTTTACCTTTGTTATCAGGTACTTCTTTAAGGCCCATAGGACAAATTTCTTAGAGAGAAAAAAAAAAAAAAAGAAAAATCAGTATGATTAGCTCTCAGCTTTAGAAGCATAGATGAAATGGAGGGCAGCCAAGAAAAAAGTGTTCCATACACGTGGAAGTAGTATCAAATAGCTGGCAAAAAGGACCATCAGAGAAATTAGAGCAGAAATAGTAATACACAGAAATAGAAATGTATATTAGCATTTATTATCTTGAGACTAATATTCTGTCTATGATATGAAGAATAGCTATAATATGAATGTTCCAGATTGACAAAATGGGGAAATATTTTAAAAGACTTTTCAAATGTTACCAAGGATACTCAAAATGGTTTTAATGGCATACATTAAATAGCCACAAACATACCCAAGCTATTACATCTAAGTGTCCAGGGAAAACACGGTCACCTTTGCTGCATAAGGATCATGAATATACATTATATATCATTCTACATATAAGGAATTTGTACTCTTTTTCTTCTGCCACCAATACTGTTTTCTTTTTGGATAGCTATATATAAATATTTGATGAAGCCAGTAGGTATTGCATCTATAGTTCATGGGTTTTTTAGCCCTGGCATACTGAATCAGGGACAGAAGGGATTGACACATTCCAGTGTTCAGAGCAGTTCCATGGCTGTCATAAATTTCTTATAAAAGTATTGCTAAGTCAGCGTAGAACAGTAGGAGCCTAAACTCAGGAATATTGAATTAGACAAGTAAGCTCCAGTGGAAAAGAAGTTTGTTAGTGTTTTTTTCACAGCAAAGGACGATTTTTCATTCTGCTTTCAAACAATGCCCCAAGTTCCCTGGGCAGACAGCAGGCATGCTGTGCTTAAAAAATTTATGCATTACAGAAGATGGATTTCATAATTTTAGATTCTACTATCCTAAATTTGTTTTGCAGTCTTTGTTTTTCCCATTTTGTGACAGACATATGAAGGTGCATATCTTGTCAATTAATAGCATCTTAATGCTACGCAGAGAACTGGCCTGAGGGAATATTTGCCCCGAGTACATAGTGGCACTTACACACAATGGCCACAGTTCTTGCCATTCTTACTTAAATCTTTATAGTTAAAGCAAAATCCTCATTAAGGTGGTATAAAATGTGTCTTTAGCCAGTACAGGATCAGTAGTTTCATACAGGACTCATAGTAGATATTCAACAAAGAGAACCTAATCAGCATAACTGATTGCTATTAATCAGAGGGGAAAATATGCATTTATCAAAACATCGGAAAATGGCTGGCTAGTGCATCCCATGATTTTTTAGACAGAAGATATTATATGAGATACGAGATACTATAGGAAAATATGTAAGAAGCCCAAATGTGTAAATATAAACTGTAAATGATGCTTTCTACTTCTTTTTCATCCTTCTGTACTCTTTTCCTGTCCTTTTTCAGCATGATCTGAGCTATGTGATTATTTGTGATGATTTTCTTTTGCAGGACTCTCTTCTTTTGTTTCTTTGTTTTTACACTTCTTTTATCCACTTACACCTTTTCCTACCCACTTACTAGTGTAATTGAACGGAGTGTCTTTTTTTATGTAACAAAATTTTCAAAATCTAATTTGAGGGTTCTTAAGACCTTATCAAGCTGCTACTTACCTGAACATAACTAAAGTGGATTTTAACTATCAGGCTAATAAGAAGTCCTTACAGAGAGTTTTCTCACTGCTGGAAGCACTAGCACAAGCATATCCTATGCACAACCATACTTGGAGTTAGAGATGTCAGGTGAATGCACTGGGAGTTGTTTGATCTGTAACAGAATTGCTGCTGTTTGTGTTTGAGATAACAGGGAAAATCTGTCTACTTCACTTCTACCTGGCTTGTGTCAAAGAGGAAAAGTTTAAGCAAGTACGAAAGAAGTCATGTTTCCTCTCTAAATTAAATACCACATGTAGAGAGTTGGTGCAAGTTCAGTGAATTTTTTATACTTATGGTGGAGGTTGTACATTTTCTGTAATTACTTTTTGATATTATTATTGCACATCCACTTTGCTGCCAGAGGCATTATTTGACTGCTTGTGTCTGCACACATATCTGGCTAAAGTTCAGACCAGAAACATGGCCTTTGGCTAAGATGTTCAATTGTTACTGTAAGCAGGTGAGAGATATACAGCTTTGGGTTTTCTAAACAAATCCCTGCCTTGTCTCATCCCTAGTGCTATTGCCCATCCCTGGGGTTGCTACTGCAGGATGCCTCCAAACTGGAGTTGACAAGCCACTAGATTTGAGATTACTGTTGATGAGTCCTTGGATATCATTAGTATATGCTAATTACTCATTAGTGCATGTAAATAGTGTGGTGAGTGTCTCTGGGCAACACTGTGTGCCTGTAATATTTGCATATGACTTTCTGAAAATTCCTCTGTGCTCATGCATTGGGTCTGGCTGAGCTGGAGTCCATTTCCCCATAGTAGCCCTCACAGTGCTGTGCTTTGCATTGGTAGCTAGAAGGGTGTTCATAACACACCAGTGTTTTGGCTACTGCTGAGCACGGCATCAGCACTGTAACATTCCTTCCTCAGTTGAGGGCAAGATCCTGGGAGGGGTCCCAAGTAGGCCAGCTGACCCAAACTGACCAAAGTGATATTCCATGTCATATGACATCAACTCAGATATAAAAGCTGAGGCAAGGAGCAGGAAGGCAGGCATTCATTGTCTCCACTGGCTGCCTGCTGAGGAATCATCACGCGTGCTGAAGCCCTGCTTCTCGGGTGTGGCCAACCATCGCTGCTCACGGGAAGAGAGAATAAACCATTGTCATGGTTTGAGAGCCTCAAAATCCAATTCCCTAGTCTAAGCCCCCTCTCACATCTCAAGCCAATGTGAGATGGGTTTTCCAGACAACCACACGAGACTCAAATTGGGGGAAAGGGAATATATTACAATGACTGTACAAATAAATACTAACATACATTATATACAATCTTAATTATCTCTACCATGGCATAGTATTTACAATGGATCAAACCTCTTCTCCCCTCCAAATAAAAGTCCAGGAAGGAAGAAGGAAAGATCCCTTCTTCAGAGCAGCAATGTCTCTAAGGCAGCAGGTCTATCTGTTTCTCTTGCATGCAGCATCTGGATCTGGATCTCTGCCAACACACACGAGGGGTATCCACCAAGCCCCTCGACCACTCATCTCCAAACGCGGGTCTTCAAGACACAAGGGGGTCTCCTTTCACCCCTCTTGGCTCTCCTTCGACTCCAAGCGAAGGTCTCACCTGTGGACTGCCAGCAGGGACAAAACTCGCTTCACCACGGGCATATCACGAAATACAGGGGCATCTTCGTGAAAGTCCCTTCCTCAGGGGGTTCACCCCTGAGTCAGAACATCTTGGGCAGCTTTCAGTTGAAAGCCTTTGCCTCAAGAGTTCTACCAGAGCTCCTGTGCTCTGTCTCAGGCTGCCAGGCTTGTCAGCAGCAGCGAGGGGGGCCAAGGTCACCCCCTCCTCATTCCATCTGACCGTCCCAGTCCAGCTTTAGGACGCCTGAGCTTCTCAGCTCCTCTCTCTCCAGTGCTGCAGCACTCCAAGACTCCTCCCCTTAAATAGGAGTCCATCTCCCTCCTCCTAGGAGGGGTCTCAGAGGGGTTTTGGGTTTTATTTCAGTTCTTACCCCAACTTCCTCTCTCTCTGCTGCTGTCTCTCTCTCTCGGCTCTCTTAGACAACTTTGTGTCTGCTTTGCTCAGCTGCATGCTGTTTCTGCTGCTTATCTTCTGCTGGCTCTTAGCCACAATCTCTGGATGCTGCCGCTGCTCTGTCTCTGCTCACTCACGGTGGAGAAAACTTTTTTTAGCTTTCAGCTGCAGGCACTTAGCCCAGCCTCACGCTGTTCCAAGTCCCCGCAGCCCCCCCAGCCAGGGGCTGGGGGGCCCCAGAGGTCCCAAGGGGCTCTGAACCCTTTTCCTCATGGCCTCAGAACATGGCTACCACTTCTGCCACAAAAACTACAACTACAACTAAGCTTCTCTTCCATTTGCTTGTGGTATGTTTATATTTTGCAGAAGCACTCATTGGATAAAACCTCAGAACTTCAAGGGTCACCACCCCCTGGGGTTTTACCATTTTATAACTTCAGGGGGCAAAACTGTTTCCCCCCACCACAACCATGTTATCTTTCACTTCACTTTTGCATGCACAAGTTTTTGCTTTGCTTTTGCTTTAATAAACTGCCTTATCCCAACCCATGGGTTGCTTCTGTCTTACTCTCTCCTCTGTCCAGCTTGGAAGGGGAGTGATAGAGTGGCTGGGTGGGCACCTGGCATCCAGTCAAGGTCAACCCACCACAGCCCACAATGGTCAAAGCAGTATCTCTCATACCTTAAAGGTAGAGAGAGTGACATTGAAAGAAGACAGCAGTGCTTAAATCCCTATCACAACAAAATCACAGTGAAGGTTTCAGAGAATGGCTGACTAAAAATGCTTTAATGGCTGAAATCACTCTTGGTGGTCCATTTAAAAGGGGAAGGGGTGGGAGGAACACTTGAAATGCCTTATTTTGAAGTAGTCAAAAAACTCAACTTAAAGTGCTCAGGGTGCTCCCTTCATTATTTCTTCACATTTCTTGTGTCCAACTTTTGGAATGAGAGAAAAATGAATGAGCATTCATTTTTCATAAACTGGAAAAACTGATGTTGTAGCTATATATGTGACTACTTCACCTTTTTTTCCTGGTTCTGTGGCTCCAAACATGGCTCTATATTAGTTCCTTAATAATTTTTACTTGTATTCCCTTCATATTATTCATCAATCAAAAATATTAATTGCATTAGTTCATTCCTGTTCAACCCTTCAGAAATTTTCCCTTCTTTCCTTAATTGCATATACTTTGATCAAAACACAGGAAATATCTATTTTGTATGCTGGCTGTCAAAATAAAATGTACAAAATAAAACACAATATCTTCCTGCCTCACAGTAGGTGCAATTTGTTTCCAATAGCATTCAATGCACAGACAAGAGCTTAATGAGGCATTATAGAACAAATGCACTTGTAAATGATTTAAAATGTTAAATGCTTAGTATCATATTTATAGACATGTGCAGATGCAAAACTGGTGTTTCTTATAGAATTAGAACCACAGGATCACAGAATGGGTAAGGTTGGAAGGGAGCAAGTCTTTTTAACTTTTAGATTAGGCACGATCAGGTACTCCAAATATTGTTGGCAATTCTACAATGCTGTCCAGGGTCATGGCTTCCAAGCCTACCAAGTTCCTCAAAGATGAAGTAAAATTAGCATGTATACCTATGCAATTTCAGTCCTTGGCTGTTACTATGCTAACATTTATTAGCTGGCAAATGTCTTCTTAAAAAAAAGTTACTTCCTGAGAGAGAACTGAGTTAAGTTCAGAATTAAGTCCCATTGTGTTCAGAATTTACGCAGACTCTAGTGTCATCTGACAGGATTTCCATCTCAAGCACCCAGGGCAAGGAGTAGTCCCAAACATAACAGTGACTGTAGGGCTCCAAAATAAAAAAGAAAAAAACAAAGAAAATAAAGATCTTGGGTCACTAAGTTTTATTGCTTTTGTTATAGCAAGTAGTGATGTGCTGCCACAGGGCTCCTGTATTATTACACTATCATTTATTTTAACCAGTATTATTTGGGTTTTATATCTAACATTTTTGCATTTGTCAAAGTCAAAGGTATTCATGTAGACTAATGGTATTTCCCCTATGTTCTGCTACTAAAGACACTGAAAGAAACTGAGTACTATTTTTATGGGATGTATTTGTCTTCATCAGGGAATAATAGCTCTTAACAGGATTGCAGGAGTCCTGTAGCAAATATCTGTATTTTAATATGATCCCAGGTTCCAGGTCTTGGAACTTGTATCCCTCTCATTCAAAAGTGAGATGAAAAATGGTAGTCAAACCATGATGACTAAAAAGATTTAGTCAGAAAAATTTAGCTAACAGTAGTCTTTGCAATCTCTTTATTTTTATCAAACCAATGTTTTTCATTATGTTGTGCAGCCAACCATAATGTCTGCTTCTGTACTAAAATGACAATAGTAATATACGAGTTCTTGGTTTATCTTTCACAAACCTGGTAAGAATAGATACTCGTCCAAGAAGCTGTTAAATAGTATTTCATTATCATTATCAACAAGACCTGAGCTTAACAAACTAACAGAACTAATTATCTAACAACATTTTCATGTTTGTTCTATTTCTTAAACTGTCAGCATTGCAAATATCTTGTGTATTTAAGAACATCAGCAATTTTTTTTTAATAAATGTGACTTTTTCTTTAAAGAAAATGTTGCATTGTCAGAACTCTCCATTGTCAAAAGGTTGTTTTGCTTATACAAATGCATTAATTACCTACATTAATTTCTTAAATAATATGAACTGAATACTGACACAAGAGGGTGTGTATTGCTTGTAGGGTTGCTTGTGCAACTTAGAATATTTCTTACTTAAAGTTGATGAAGCACAAACAGCACAGTTCAATTGTCCCCATCAAAATGTCTAGGTCATGTTTTATGAAATTAGTCTATGCAGGAAGAAACAAAAAATGGAGTTGTAGTAAAGTATTTGTGTTCAACTTCTCAGACTCCAGAATATTTCTTCTAGTGGTGAAAAACAATGTCTTGGGTATTGGGTGTATTGGTTTTGTGTGACAAGGCTTTTGTAGCAGGGGAACTACAGTGGTGGCTTTGCTGAGAAGCTGCCAGAAGCTTCCATGTCCAACAGAGCCAATGCCAGATAGTTCCAAGACAGACCTGCTGCTGGCCAAGGCCAAGCCCATCAGTGACAGTGGTAGCCCCTCTGGGATAATGTATTTAAGAAGGAGGGGGGGAGGACCTGCACAACAGCAACTGCAGCCAGAGAGAGGAGTCAGAATATGTGAAAAACAGCCCTGCAGACACCAAGGGCAGTGAAGAAAGCATGGGTGCTCCAGGCACTAGAGCAAAGATTCCCCGTGAAGCTTGTGGTGAAGACCACTGTGAGGCAGCCTGGCTCCCAGTAGTCCATGAGGTCCACAGTGGAGCAGATATCCACCTGCACCTTGTGGAAGGGACTCATGCCAGAGCAATTGGTGAATGACTGCAGCCTATGGGAAGGACTTACATAGGAGAAGTTTGTCTCTTGTGGGAGGGACCCCATGCTGGAGTGGGGGAAGAGAGTGAGGAGTCCTGCTCCTGAGAAGGAAGCAGCAACAGAAACAACATGTGACTCAGGAGCTCTTCCTTATATTTTCTCTCCCCTGTCCAACTGAGGATCAATACAGGAGCTTCGATGGGCACCTGATGTCCACCCGGGGTCAACCTATCACACTATAGCTTAGTTTCTAGGATCTAGGACATATTAAACAGGGCCTTTGCACAGCATGTTTGCTATTACACATGGATATATTTCATAATTGCTTGTCAATCTCCACATTCTACCTTTTATGCATTACTTCAATAAAGCCCACTTTTCTGCTTTTTATACTGTAACTAACATTGAGAATTACTTACTATCCTTAACTATTCAGCACTAGTTAATTTTATTCTGATACATCAAAGTAATTAGTATAAACAAGAACATTTTTATGATAAGAGATGGGGAAGTTTAGTGGACAAAAACAAGTCCCAGACAGAATCCTCCTTCTTATCAAAACTGAACCTAAGGAAAAAAACTAAAATATGTCTTTTTCCACTGTATTTTATGACAGACAGGGATAAAACCTGTGTAAATGAAATAAAGAATTATAGTGCTAGTGGACAATCATTCATACAGTCCAGAGAAATTCACAGCCTGCTTTCTGCACTTCCATTAAGCAAAAGGTGGAAAGCATCTGACATGTAGGAATGGATTGGTGTCCCTGACATGCCCCACTTGTCTAAATGTGCTGCCACAGAGGGCATTACAGAGACAGTGAGTGTAGAGACAGCACAGGCAATGAGAAAAAGAAGTATCCCAAGAGGCATAATTACCAGTAGTACTGTGCAGAAATCTCTCCTGTCTGATGAAACAAAAAAAAACATGTTTTCATGAGAAAATTTTTGTTTCTGGTGTATTATACCACTTAAATGGTCTTTTTGTTTAGGCAGGAAAAGCAATAATCTTATAATGAAAAAATACTATTCGTACACAAATTCTCCCTATAAGAAGGAAAATATTTAGGGTATCACATCTCTTCTTAGAAAGACTAGCAGTGTATTCATCAGACTAACACACAGGATTTTTGTTGCCATGACTGCATATAATATCTTAAAAAGATTTGCAACTTGGAATGCATTAAGATCCTCTAGGAAATATTAGAAGAAAGGACTGCTGGATTCTTTTGAGTGGTGGAGTTCCACCTATCTGGGAACAAATCATCATCACTCATTTCCACTCCATCTGTGAACATTTTCCTTCTCAAAATTGCAAAATGTTTCCATTAATTGTCTTAGTAGGAAAGTTACATTTATAGCATGGAGATCCTTTAGTTCATTTATTTGAAAACACTGAGGATGACTCCAGAAATACAAGATCTGACCTTGAACAAATCTTCATGGCTAAGCTCCATGATCAAGTTACTGAGCCATATCAGAGGTGCGGTAATACTTGAATTTCCTTGTACTAACTGGAACCAAATTCAAGGAGATTCCACTATCTATATCTCATGAGCATGTTCAAGAGCAGTGGAAAGTTACTCGCCTCAGTTTAAGTGCAATAACAAGACAATAAATGTTACGGAGGAATGTCTATAGTTGGCAATTAGTAGCTATCATGCATAATTGATTTTTCACGTTGTATATTCTTACCAGTAAATAACCGTCATTAAGGGGGCAGGCAGATGCCTCATATATCAGAATATTTTTAGTATTTGCTTCTCAGATCATAAAATGAACAGGATATCCATTTGACACTCCAGATAAAACTCTAAAATGCTGACAGCAAGTTTAACTCATTATTCCCATAAGGAATGCATAACAAACCACACTCAGAGTCTCTGTCTATTTGTTCTGAATGTCACCCTTTGTATCATTTCTGTGCTTCACATTGTTGATTTTCATTTTCCTTTCACATATTTTTCACAAGACTTTTTCCTAGCTTTCACTGACCTTGTTCCAACTTCAGGTCTTTCTAAGCACGGCTACTGTCAGTCGTATATGTGAATAAATTACACATACACATTTCCTGTTAATTGTCTTCTCTCTGCTTCACCCATAGACCTTTCCTAGATCCCATACATATTATGTTTATGTAGTTATCTTTTTTCTTATTGATTCCCCCATAAACGTATCCCTTTTTAGCCTGTTCTGTAGTAAGTTAGGATGCTTATAACCATTTTCTTCTTTCTTCCTCTGTTTTTCTATCCTTTCCACATAGAATTTGACTTACAATTTCATAAAAACAGACATATTTTATTTTTTAGTTTTCTTGATAAGTATTCCTAGGTATAAAGAGAGCTTTTTATCTAAAAATGCTCCTGCCACAAAGAGTTTATTTGCTTTCCTTAGTTTTTTTTTTTGTTTTCTCGGAAAAGAACAACTTTGGCAAGTAAGCAAGCTAAAATTTGTTGAAGGCTGGAATGAGCAAAGAATTTAGACCCTCAGGGAAGCTTTGCATTCATTTTATAGTGAGGTCTGCTGTTTGGCTGGCCTGTCTTTAGTGTATGCTGTGTGTATCTTCCTTGCACACAAAGAACAAACAGGATTTCTGTCAAAATGGCTTAGCTCAAGTTAACAACAAACAAGGAAAGAATAAAAGTTAGATATCCACAAGAGAGATAGTGTTCCTGTGTCTCCACTGATAATCTAATTAAATTGGAGTCAAAAATTGCTATAGTTTTCACCACTTTTTAGAAAATCAAAGCTATAGCAACACAAGAAATAAGTGTCTCAGTTCAGAGTTAAATACTGCATACCAATTAGTTTTTTCATGACTGGCAGCCACAGCTTCAAGCCTTTAAAAGAAAGGCTGACTTTTATTTACTACTCATCTTAAGAGTAACAGGTCTGGCCTCATATGTGGGATCTGACCATTTCTTCAGCACAGAGGAAATAAGCACTAGCTAATTAAGCATTTCTGGGGTGGATCAAGAACTGGCTAAGTGGCAGAGCTCAGGGGATTGTGACAGAGGAGTAGAATCCAGTTGGAGGCCTGTAGTCAGTGACCAATGGTATCCTGGGGTGCATCAGGAAGAGCACGGCCAGCAGGTCGAGGGAGGTGATCGTCCCCTTCTACTCAGCCTTTAGTGGCCACATCATATGTCCAGTTCTGGTCTCCTCAGTACAAGAAAGACAAGGAGCTACTGGAAGGGGCCCAGTGGAGGGCCACAGGGATGATTAGGGATCTGGAGCATCTCTCTTATGAGGAGAGACTGTTGGAGCTGGACCTATTTATTCAAGAGAAGAGAAGACTGAGAGGGGATCTCATCAATACATATAAATATCTCAAAGACAGGTGCCAAGTGATGGTGACAGACTTTTTTGGTGATGCCTGGCAACAGGATGAGGAGCAATGGCTATAAACACAAGAACTTTCCCCTTAACATGAGGAGGAACTTCTTTAGGTTGAGGGTAGAGCACTGGAACAGGCTGCCCAGGGAGGTTGTGGAGTCTCACTCTCTGAAAACATTTAAAACCTCTTGGACATATTCTTGTGTAACCTGCTCTAGTTGACCCTGCCTTGGCAGGGAGGTTGGACTAAATGATGTCCAGAGGTCCCTTCCAACCCTAACTATTCTGTGATTCTTTGATTCTGTGAACTTAATTTCCTTGAAGTGTCTGAGTAAACAGATCCACTGTTTTAAGCAAATCACTTTTCCCACACACCGTGTGGAGTATGCAACAGCAATTGCATCCAGCTTCACACTGGTAACTTTTAGCACTCTGATTACTGGACAATACCTGTTCATGATCTGTTCATTTAAAAATTTAAAGGCCATTTTTATTTCAAGAACTAGAAATGCTAAACTAAAATAGTGGTTATTTATTATGTATTAGTTATTAGTAGCTATAGTTATTAGTAGCAGTTATTAATAGTAAACATTTTTAGTATGTTTTTCCAGTTCCTATTTGAGTTCCTTTTTTAGTTACTTTTAAGTCATTTGATACATTTTTGAGTATAGAAATCAGACATTATTTCTTTAATCCTAAATTATTTGTTGGTAAACATTTGGTAAATTATTTGTTGGTAAAAATTAGATGTAAATATATGAAGAGCTAAATTTTTTTCCTTACAGTTGCAAGTTATCTTTTATTTTAAAACAAGGAAATAATTTTTCTGGGCATCTCAGTTTTCAGACAACCTTCATTATCATGAAAATGCATTTTATCCTTAACCAAAATAGTGAAATGAAGCTGAGATGTCAAATTATTGTCCTCTCATGCAGTTTTCTGAATATTGCACTATGAAACTTTTAAGACACTTCAATCATGACATGATAGCATGAACTTCTATTCAGCAAAAAGTGCTATTTTTAAATGATGGTCAAGTCAAGTCAACAGTTTCCTTTTTGAAGGGAATTCTACAAGGTTAATATATAGCATTGATTCTGATCTAAAAGACTGAAGTTACATAGTGAGCAGAGGCAGTAGGAAACCATTATATGAATTTGGGAAATGTTGAAAAAATCTGACAATAGTGGTGGGAAAACCTTTTTGACTTGAACAGAAATTTTTCCTTGAATAAAAGCAAGAGATTTCACTGTTCATCTCTGAATTCAGCTTGTCCTAGGCCACAAGCTTAGCTCTCACCATATCGCTATTCTTTCTCCTGGCTCTTGAGCCAGATCTACTAACAATGACGATTGTGAAAAGCTGTTGCAGCATTTTAAGAATTAAAAAATTTGCAATTATTTGCAACACTGTTTATCTACTGGTGTCATTGTCTATCCTGTTATATCATTCTCTAATAATACAGGCAAAAAAACCACATTTTCCTATTTCAGTCAAAGGACTTCATGCATTTTAATGCATTGAATCCTTAAATATCCTAAAGCATAGGTTAATGACATCCCTGTTTTAAAGTTGAAAAACACAGAAATAGATCAGCATTTTTCAAGCCCCTGCAGACTGTAAGTCTCTCATAAAAAAATTAAACTATACAAAATCATTGACTTTTTTGACAGTGAAGGTCATACTGAGTTGGTAGAGCTGCACTGCTTAATTGTGACAGTACAGGAAAATAAGAGGTCCACACCTTTGTCCTACCTTTTCTCTAAAGTGATTCTAGGGCATGTAAAAGTTATGAAAATGCTATTAAATTGGCAACTGATTGACCATGTGTTCTTTGAACATAGAGAAATTTGAATTTTCCCACAATTATTTAATTTTTACTTGTAATAAAGCAACACATTAGCATGGCTAAACCTGAAATTGAAACTTTATATGGACAGTTATCTGGCATCTAAGAGGGCTGTGGAGAAAATGGGGTTTTGGTTTACTGACTATGTTTTGACTATAAATAGAACAAGACAAGAAGTCTTGTTTCAGCTCATGGACTTGTCCATTCCTGTTAGCCAGATAAGTAAAGGTCCTCTGCTTTTTTGGCAGGACCCTTTAGCGTAGGAGAGCACACTTACCCCTTTCCCTGTCCCCATCTCCATCATACTTAGGAGCGCTTCTATTTTAGTCTATGTTTCCTTGTTCTAGAAAGACTGAGAGTAACCCTAATGATACTACTGATCTTGATTTGTAACTGGAAAAGAATAGAATAGAAAAAAGACAACACTAACTGGACTAGAATAGACTAGACTAGAAGGTCTAAACTCAGATTTTCATCTGATCAAAGGAATAGTGTTACGAGGAGTTGAACAAGAAAACTTTACTCTGGCAAAGGGATTCATCTCCTTGGGAGACAGATTATTAATAATAAGTTTAGACAGATGAAAGAAAGTTTTATGCTAACAATTTTTGCTGCTTTTGCCTGGCTCAAATGTGCCAGATAACAACTGCTTCATTTTGGGGGGCTTCAAGTCCTGTTAAACTTCAAAGCAAGTTAGGGGAATTCAGCACTTTAAGAAATGATGCCCACAATTCTCCTCCACCTTCAATTTTGAGCAGCTGTGTGCACATCATCTGTTGTTAGCCAGGGAAGCCCACAGGGGAAGGCTACCATCAACAGCTTTCCAACATTGGCATGACATGTCCACCACAGCCACCTGTTGAGGTTGGGAAGCAGGGCCCTGCAGCACTGTCCTGAGTGGTGGGTCAGGTGCCAGGGCAGTGCCACAGCCCACACCATTGCCTTCACCAGGGCTCACATAGGCAGTGCAGACCCTACTCTGATCGGCAACAGTGGTGGTTGGGGTTTGCATGCTGAAAACACACAGCTAAGTCCTGAATTTTAATCATGCCCAGTTGTCCACTTCCTTGTTTTTATCCCTGTAGGATTTTGCATCCTCTGAAACCAACAAAAAGATCATATTTTCCTTCAGTTTCTGAAACCCCATCATTTTTTCCAGACTTTCCATTTCATGCTGTTTGAATTTTATTAAGATCTTTTCACACAAAAGCAGAGTACCAGCTATATGATGCCCTGAGGGATATGAAAGGCTGTTGCCATAATGTCACAAAACTCTGGAGACAATTTATTTCTACCAGAAGCTCTTTGGAGGACTGTGGCTAAGGTTATAAAATATCTTAAATGTTTACAGCAGGGATCTTGATCTCCGTTGGAATTTAATACAAAACCTTTTTTTGTTTTAATCTATTAATTGGCACATCATGTTAACACTGATTAAGTAGTACCTGTCTACAAAATGAATTATATTTTATTTACATCTTGCAATGAAGAAAACTGGGTTTTATTCCAGAATTATGGATAATGTCAATATGGATAATATTAATTATATATTTTTAAGACTATGACTTTCTTTTCAACACTCAGTTGATCATTTGTAAGTATTTCCACCAGGTATTTTCCAGAAGTACCTCTGTTTACTCTTTCTGCCTCCAATACTTTTTATTCTTCCCAAACGCAGGCATGCATAAGTTCTTTGTAGGAGGCTCACAGCAGCATGTCTCCTCCAGTGAACAGGGAAACATTTTGTAAGTGTTAATAAGATTTTATTTTCACTGGTCAACCTTGAAATCAAAAGCAACTGCTGAACCCCAACAGTCCCTTATACAGCTCAACAGTCCTGCTAAGATGACTTTTGAAATAAAATTGTTTAGGAAGCTGTATTCTAATTTGACAAAAAGATAAGTCTCATGAAAAAAATTATTCCATTTCCTAAAAGCTGAAATATAATTGTGTGTGTGTGTGCATGTAATGTAGAAGGAGATGTATATATATATATATACAAAAATTAATTAATTTAATGTGAAAATATTTTGTAAAATTCAGTGTATGAGTAATCATACAGAATCTGGGATACAAATTCTAAAGATATGTTAGACTATTTGGGACATATTTTAATAAACTATTTTGTAATTCTGTATGTTTCAGATTTTCTGGGACCATGCTGAAGGTGCTGAGATATTAACAAAATTCGATATTCTAAAAATAATATAAACATCCAAAACATTAAAGTAATCTGGTGTTTTAGGCAAATCTAAATCCTCCTATGGTATACATCGGTGACTTAAGTCAACAATTTTCTGTCACAGATAACTGAAAATCTTTACTGGAAGTATCAGGCCAAATAAAAAGGATTTTTGAAGTTCCATTTCTAAAATTGCAAGAAGTCTATAAAAATACAGAAATCAGATACTGCTAATATGATGGAACTACTAATATAAATCCATCAAATTGCAGCACTCTTTAACACCATATACACCCTCCAACAATAATCTAACATTATTCTCTATTCCCATTTCCTGTATCACCCAGTACTACTCTTCCTCAAAATAATTCCCCACTGATACCACAGATAAGGATAACAGCAGTTACTCTCTCAGAAGAAGAAAGTAAATTTTGTTTCTGGAGGATTTTTTTCGTTATTTATCTTCTTATATGACAGAAATACTGTTCCCATTCTCAAATAGACTTTTGTAGAATGGCTTTTGTAATTATCAACATAGCTTTTGATGTTGCCTCACATAAATGCACTGAGATAGTTATAATTTAACCCTTTTAACTCTGTCTTTCCATACAACTTCTTTGTAATAATTAACCATAATAGAATTTTTAATTGGTCAGCGTTCTTTTAAAAGGTCAGATTTTCAAAGTCATGATGTTCTATGTTCTTCTGGCATCAATTGATTAAAATAATTAAATTTATTTCCCACTCACCAGTGCAGACATTTGGAAAAATGTTGGTAATAACTGACTCTATTACCTCAAGTTTTTATTCCATGCTAAAACTTGCTTTTCACTATCCAGACGATGACTAAAACTGAATTTAAAGATTACATTCATGAAGTTCTGCCCATCTCTTGGAATTTTTCTGTCTCCAATTATAAGAATAACTGCAAATGTTTGGAATTTCAGAGTTTAACTACAAAAGTTGACATTTTCCATTGTGAGATGTGTACTTTTTATAGTAGTTAGGAAAAATTACACAGTATTCATTTTTTTTCTTTCCATTTTGCCTAAATCTCCCTGCAGGATGTGTGACACAGGAGAAGGGCTGTTCACGTTTCAAACACGGGAAGGAGAAATGATATATCAGAAAGTCCATTCTGCAACACTGGCAATAGCAGAACAACATGAAAGATTAATGATGGAAATGGAGCAGAAGGCAAGGGTAAGGTCCTTTCACTAAAACACTTTAACTGTATAAAAATTGGTAATAAACCAAAGAATTATGGAGTAACAGCAGTCTGTGGATTCAGCTGCAGTGATGGTATTAGCTGTGTGGCTAAGACAGAACAGACTTTCAGATTTATGTATTTTCATGGTCAGGTATCTTCAGCACACGTAAGACAATGATCTGTTGTTGGTGACTTTTTTGGAACAGTGGATACCATTAGACATGAGATCCATGGTCACCCTCTCTAAAATTGTGGCTCTGTTACTCAAAGATTAAGTGTGTTG
Organism: Pipra filicauda; assembly: GCF_003945595.2. NCBI lineage: Eukaryota > Metazoa > Chordata > Aves > Passeriformes > Pipridae > Pipra > Pipra filicauda. The sequence goes on along the minus strand of NW_024104776.1, from coordinate 1,858,216 downwards.
ACTATCGATGAATGAGTGTTCATTGCGCCTCATGGCCTCACAGGTGGAAAATATACCACTATAAACACTCGCTAGGTGACAGCAAAAGTGTTCTGTTGTTGTTAATGCCTGAAAGAAATTACTTTCCCTACATTATGATAAGCAGCAATGCAATGTTAGTTCAAAAAGACCTATTTTAATATTAGTAGTTCAGAATTTCAAATTTGCACAAGTGATGTTTAAATGACTACTAACGAAAAGTTTGGAGTTTTTTAAGACAGTAAGAAAAAAAGTTTTCTCTGTGTGCTTAGAAGTAGAAATGGTCTTTACCAATCGTTCTGGAAAGCTACCTTTCAACTGTGCTTTGAAAGTATCTTTATATTCACCAGAGAGGAACTATATGAGGAGGCTAGGGAACCTGGTCTGCACGCTTTTCTTCTCAGATGACCACGTATCTTCTTCCCTGGAAAGGGATTTGAGGGTAATTGTACCATTTCCAGTGACTTTCTCTTCCTTCCTTCCCTCATGATCCTATCCCCCCACAATCCACGAGTGTCAAAATATTTTCTTCACAGTCATAAGACAAAGACTCTTGCTAAGAGCAACCTTAGACCCCAATGTTCAACTTCTCCTAATTATTCCTCAGAGAAGTCTATCTTCCTCTATTCACTGAAAAATAAACTTGAAAAATACTTAGATTTCCACACAAATCTCTTATGTTGAATGTTCCTCTCAGACTCTGCATGTCTGTAAGAAAAATCTGAGTTGAGAAGCCATAAAAAAGGCATTTTTTGGTGGTTTATGGAGAAAGATAGATGAGTTTTTCCATAAAACTAGACAAAGTAGGAGCATTTGCATAGTAGCTGAGATGACAAAATTTGGCCAGAAAACACAGGAACAGGAGAGTTCACAATCAAGATTACAATAAGTTTAGGGATACAGGAGCAATTGCCGGAAAGCCTAACACAAGATGGAGTGAGTGTAAGTGCATGTGAAGTAGTAGAAGGGCTGGCAAGAAATAACTGAATTCTACTGGGCAAAAAGTGGTTGAATAATAGTCAAAAAGCGTGAAAAACCATCATTATAAGTATGTTTGCCTTTAAAATGTCCACACCAGTGAGAGAAATTAGAACATTTTCCTGCTGCCAAAGAACTTAGACCAGGATCATACAGGATTTTTCTTTCACGGAACCATCACTTTCAGCTCTTCCTGTCAATTATCAGCTTTGCTGCTTAGCGAAGCCATTTCCATTCTGCCATCGGATGACTTCCTTAAAACCTCATTTATGAAGGCTGTGGCCATATGGTGCGTAATATCAAACTCCGAGAGCAGGCTGAGAAATAGAAATGACTCATCAGCCACACAGTGTAAGATGTACTTGGCTCTTGAACGAGGCTGCACTGTGATCTGCAGAGGGAGATAAGTAGAGGCCCACATGGGCTACTGTAGGCTACATGGAAACTGTGAGCTGTGTTAAACAGGCTGAAAAACCTGATTTTATCCTTCAACTAATAAGCTAATGTTAGCTTGAATTTAGAAACTCCACTGCTCCTGACTGACAGGGTAATGAACATTTAAGGGGTCATCTGTGTCATCTCCAACATTTGACTTGTATTCATATTAGAAACAAAACCTGAATATATCAAATAGACTAAGTATATATTACATAGCTTTTATCAAGTATGATTGCTTCTCCAATATCTAATTCCAGCAGTTTCACCAAAACCTATGTATATTTTTTCCATAAAATCTGAAATTGAAATGCAGGTAAAAGTATATTTTAAATCAGGGATTTAGCTACCATAAGTGTCTTTCAGTGATTTTTTTTACTGGAGCAACCTTGATGAACTATATAGATAATGGTTAATTTTCATAATGAATATACAAAGTGCATCACCTTAATAATAAAAAAAAGCAAAAAAAAAATAACTCGCAAAACACACAAAAAAAACCCCAGAAACAAATTCTTGTAGAAGAAAAGAGGTAAAATTAGTTACTGCCACCAGAGACTTATCGGATAAAGGTATTGCAGGCAGCCACAGGCCACACTTACTCCATTTATGGACGTCTCAGCACACAAAAATTCTGTTTCTGAATGCTAAACAATAAATTCATTTTAATGCTAAGAAATCTTTTGCTCAAGCTAAGTAACATGCTGAATAACTGTTAATAAAAGAGAGACTTCAGAAGGAAACTAATTCTTCCCATTAGTGCGTGGACTGGAAACAAAATTCTGTTCTGTGGCGGTTCATACAGCACCAAGTCTGCCTCATTGTCACCCTGAGCAGGAGAAACCCAGTCAGTTTAAACAGGCAGTCATGTGCACACTTTCATCTTCTGCTCATTTACCTTTCAAATAATCCTTTCAAAAATCCCTTCATAACACTTGAAGAAAGACCTGAAATATGAGATCAATAGTCACTGACATAGGTGTGGATTCGAGTTGGTTGTCGGTTTTACTGAGATCAAAGCAGACTGGATTTTATTCAAATATTACAGCAAAGTGGACAGTGATCTAATTTAGCTCAGGTGGTTTTCTTGATTAAGTTTGAAACATTACGCTGGCAGAGCAATAGTGTTTTATGCTCGCTTTGTTTGGGACAATAACAAATTTGGGTTAATGCTGGTACTTAAATCTAAATTCTTTTCAGAGAAATTATCTGTATATCCGCTTTTTTCAGTCTTTGTTTTTTTGATGAATCAGTGTAATACAGATGATAATTCTGTTTTGTAGTTGTTTTGCATGAGAGAGGGCAATATCGCAGTGTTTTGTTAGTGGGTTTAATTTCAACATAACAAATTAATTAAAAAGAACAATGATAGTCTTTCTATTTACATGATATTATTTTTTACTGTTCTGTTACCTATAGGAGAGTGTCAGCAACTCTGTTTTTATCATCTGAACAATCTGCATTCTTACAAATCTAGTGGCTTTTCCCTCTCCCTCCCCTCTCTGCTCCCTACCCACCTTGTTTGTTTGGGTTTTTATGTAACGTTTAGAAATCTGGTTGGATTGTCAGTCTTGAAATTACTGTGAAAAAAAAAAAAGTGTTAGCCTCAAGAATAGCATGTATCCCCACTACCTGTAGTGTGGTGTTGAGCATGGAAAATGCATTTCTGAGTGTCTTAACAGCCAGCTCTTTCACCCTCCCTGTCCCCAGGCTGAACTGCAAGCTCCTTTTCATCTTCCTTTCTGTTAATTTAGGTGCCTATCTGACTCGGTGAGTTCAGTTCAGTTTGTTAATTTGGCCAAAGAAAACCCCAAAAACACCTAACTAAAAGGAGAAGGATTCTTCAGGTTTACTGAACTGAATTGGTTTACAGGCAGCAATGAACCATTATATCTTCTCAGTTGATCTGTCCTGAGGAGAAAAGGAAAAAGAATAATTCATCCTGCATAAACGCTTCACTTACATAAATACTGAGTATCCTCCTCCTTGCAATCAGGAGATGATGTTAGGTTTGGTGATCTTTTTTTAAAGAATCTCAGTTCAGATGGTTTTCACACATCAGCATCTGAACAGTTGTACTCAGCAGCACTTGTCTATCTAACCTCTGCACCAGGGTGACAACATGGCATTGGAATTTTAACACCTGATTTCCTCTCTAATACCAGCTTTGATCTTCTGCCATTCAACCTCCACTGAAAACACTCCTGATATAACTTCTGCCCCCACTGTTGTTCAGGTATAACATGGGGGGTTAAGAGCTGTAGATTTCCTATGTTATGACTCCACATATGAGGGAGGCATGCTGAGGAAATACTTATACCTTTGTAGCCCTATAAATTACTTCTTTCAAGAGCTGCCAGCAAAAACTTATTATGCAATCTCAAAAGAATAAAAATTTACAATGTGTAAAAAAATAACTCTAAATAAGATAGCACTAAAGTTGATGTTAACCAGCTGAAGTTAATCAAACATGAATAAAACTGAAGTATAAATGCAGGAATAAATGATAATGGCCCAAGTTTCATAACTTACTATCAATGAAATTTTCTATGACACTTGTTTTACTTTAGACAGCAGAACTATAAAAATGCCATTTTAGATTGTGATCTTTTTAACATTTCCCAGAAGATAAATACCTCTATGAACATTGCGTCTGTATATTTTTTCTTCTATTCTCACTATTTACAAGTCTTGTCTTTAAAATTCAACTTAATGTAAGTGGAAAAGTCATCATGACAGATTTCTGTCATTTAAAAAAAGATAGTATCAGTGAGTTTTTATATTATTTCTTTAAAAAACATTATTAGGAGGGAAATAATAAATGTGTCAAAGAAGACAAATATCAGGCAATGGAAGTGGGCTTAAGGAGAGGTTGAAGAGGAAGGTGCTTAAGAAATAAGACTGAGAGTCATTTAATCTTTCTCTTTCTTATCTGAAAAAAAATGAAGAGGGTAGCAGTATTTCATAAGACTGGTCAGAGGATAAATATAAACTACAGTATTGTCAGACACAGTATTAATAAGAATGGAAATAGAATTAGGAAGGTTAATGTAGACTGTCTTAGGATCAGAAAAAACAACTCTGAACCTGGGAAAATAGCATTAGTTTAATAGGGAACTTTTAATTTATCTTTGCTTTGTAAACAAGTCTGTATTATCTATAGCTTCACATATTTTGAACCTGATCACAACCTAAATACATACTCATGAAACATTACAGGGTCAAACATCATCAACAAACATATTAAACATTCTAAATTTCAATTTTAACATGATGGTTTCAATTTGAAGCATCCTACCTTTTCCACTGCATCTTCAGAGCTTTGACTGGTTTATTTATGTCTCTGTGCAATGGTATGCCTATCACATATTATTTTCAAGTTGTGAAGTATGGGAAATACTAGTGGATGCTGCTGACCCAGTGAATGTATGAAATATTTAGTTAAATACATTTTAAAGGTTTTTTGGGCTTCATTTCAGCACTGCAATTTACTTAATATAACAAAGCCCATTCATGTTGTAATTCTGCCCAAGTGCATTTGAGTTGACTCAATACCTGAAGGAGAAACAGAAGAAAATTCTACAGTTCATTCATAGATGATCCCATGTCATGACATACTGGTCTCTTAGTGTGTTTTCTTCTCTTTCTAAATTATATATAGGCTGAAGTACTGAGATTCTAAATTCATATAGTCATTCATAAACTCATGTACTTTATGGAAGTTAAAGTATAGCCTCAGGTCAGTTATTCATTCATACTTAGCTCAATATTGTTCTACACTTCCCATCTGAAACTACTGTATGATTTTGCTGTATAATGTTTGTTTAGAAATTTTATAACCCTGTAAAAAGCTGGCTGCTTTATTGCAATACACAGTTGGTGAATGGTTTACTTGATTCACGTGGGTGTTGTGAAGCTTTTTCTGTTATAGAATTGAATAGAGTAGAATAGAACAGAATATTTCTGTCAGAAAGGATCTGCAATGACCATCTAGGCCAACTATCTGACCTCTTCAGGGCTGACCAAAAGTTAAAGTAAGTTGTTAAGGGCATTGTCCAAATGCCTCTTAAAACACTGACTACCTTGAGGTATCAACCACCTCTCTAGGACGCCTGGTCCAGTGTTTGACCACTCTCTCAGTAAAGAAATGTTTCCTGATGCCCAGTCTAAGCCTCCCCTGGTACAGTGGAACACCACCGTGATCAGGTTGTCCACGACTATCTGTAAATTTTGCCAAGATTAACAACAAACCCAAGAATGCTGGATTCTTTTTTTTTTTTCACATAAGTGTATTTTTGGGTTTGAGTTTTGTAAAACCAATTCCCAGAAGTATCAGTAATTTTCCATAGTGTTCTTGGTTCATTAAACACATAATGACATTTTTCTTGATTCTGATTTTTCTATGAGAATTTTTAAAGAATTTTCCCAGACTCCTTGTTAGTCTTCAGGCTCACAAAACTTGTGTGTACTTGGATGAAGTAAATGCTAAACTTACATCACAAGTCTGTTTCCAACATTCACCACTTCATAAGAAAGTAGAGGGTTTGTGGGTGTTCAAACTGAGTGACAGTTAATGATTCTTCCAACTGGACCTCCTTTATTTTTTAATTCTAAATAAAATATTGTCTTGAATGTAGATTTATTTCAATGGCATTTTTTCAGAGACTATTAGTCATATCAAAATACAGCAGCAACATTCAAAAAGTATGTAGCAGATACCATTCCCTTTCTAAAAGAAAATACTTCATCCCACTATGAAATTTAAACTTCCACAGCCACTAAAGTGTCATCCCATTTATTCCTTTCTTAGTGAGTCAACATCTTTTTTACCCCCTCTTCCTCTGTGAGCTGCAGGGGTCCATTGTGCCCCTATACAGCACCTCGAAGGCAGAGGGAGGTGTAAAGATGAGGTGTAAAGATTCTCCGAGGAACGCTGTAGGTGGCTGGTGTTCCTGGATGTTTGCTGTTTGTTTGAATGAAACCACAGAATAGGGAAAATCCTCACTATGGTAACAAAGGGTTAGTGCAGCTGCTTCTAGGAAGTGTTAGAGTATCAGGATGGGGGGGGACACAGAGCTATTCATCATGTTTCAAACACTGCAGACAACATAGAGGTTTGTGGGGTGTGTAGGTAAGTGGTGTGGGTAGGTGTGAGAACAGAGCTGGAAAATCCTTACATAAGAGTGTGTCAAATATTTTGGTAGTTGGTGATGTAATTTCAATGTTGTTTTGCCACTTGAAAGCTAAATCTTTGAATTTTTTTTGAAGTGGTAGTAGTCATGAGGGTTTTCATTCAGAGTATGGTGGGAAAAATTCAATTCTTAATTTGACACAATTTTGAAATCTCTCTTATCTGTAGTCATAAGGCTGGATGATCTTGAATGCAAAAAGATAATTCTCAAAAAGATAATACTCTAAATCTGTCCTAGGCCTAAAATCCCAGTCCCTTACCACATGGATGTGCATCCTTACTTAGAAATTACTCTTATTCTTTCCTCCTTAAAAATTTCTGGAATAATTTGTATACTGTTACAGTATTCTTCTAGCTTTCTGTCCATCATGCTACCTAAGACTCAGATTGAAATCTGCCTTCCTCCTTATATAAAGTATGATGTGAACCAAAATTTGTATTAAAAGTTTTGCAAATGTGTCTCATAACTAAGACAATACATTTTTTTATTTACAAGGAGCCTGTTGCATCCTATGAATCAATCCTAAAGCTGCATACATGAATCCTATGAACATTGTTTTCCCTGTTCACCTCAGTGATATGTGTACATGCAACTGGGCTGTACTGTGAGCATTTCAATTTAAGCTGCTATGGTCTGGTTAGCTTGTTTAAATGCAACAGGGCAAAGATATTTACATAATAAGGTATCCGAAGATGCAAAGACTCCTGAGAATTTAGCATGTAAGCACTTTAAAAATCACTGTAGCCACCTATCTACGTTTCTAGGCACTGTTTAAAGAACTATTTCTTAAAAGTCAGGTATAATTTATTTCAACTTTATGAAGTTGCATTTGAATATAAGAGGATTTGAAGGTTGGTGACATAAGCACATTTGTGACTTTTTTTTCGCTTTTCTTGTGCTTTGCAGAATATTGCATATTTGCAGAGCTAAAAAAGTAGTTGGAGAGGCACTGTCAAGCTGAAATTCATATTTGTTTCCATAAATGCAGAAAATAAAGAGCCAACAAACTTTTCCCTGAACAAAATTGATGATTTGTTTAGCAGTCTTATTTGCTGAAAGCTGTAGGTGATACGAGTGATAAATTAGGAATGGTTGCTGTAATTATACGGTAGGTGTTGCATGCCTGACTGAACCCTCTATGGCTATTCCCAACCCTCTCCTTAACTTACCTCAGAGAAGCATTTAATATGGAAGGGAAGTTTTGTTTGGCATTGTGTACCTTTAAACCAGCTTGCTTATATAATTGTACTGGTAGGTTTATGTCATCAACTCTCTTAACAGAGAAGTGGGTTATGTTGACTTAAGTATTAGTAAAAAGTAATACTGAAAGCACATCACCAGTGGGCTTAATCTATTATTAATATCATATCTACTATTTTCAGAAAACTGTTTCTTATAAAATAAACTGAAGTAACTATAGAGCTTCTATTATTAGTAGTAGAAGCTGATGAAGTTATCTGATGCTCTCAGGAGACAGGTATTATTATAATATTTATACTAATGAGTAAAATGAGGCACAGAAAGATTGAAGCCAAATTCAACTGCATATGAATTGCCCAAGGTCAGAGACTAATCGGCTGTATGCTAGGAATAGCACAACAACAAAACAATAGCAAAGCAAGTCCTGAATAGTAGTCAATTGCTTATTCACAGAAGAATTAACTTCTAAAAAAGGTTTTTTCATATGGTTTTCACCAGTCTTTTGAGTTATAGTATTATTCTGTGTCTCCTGTCAAGCAAGGCCTTCCTCTGTTTCAGCAAATCTGTTTAGGAGTTCTTTATATCACCCAAGGGAATAGTTAAGGCTTTGCCTCTGACTAATAAGAAACTTCTTTATCAATGATTTGCAGAGGGGCAAAGTGTTTTTTAGAGAACAGGAGAATTATAAAAAGTAATAATCTGAAACGGGATCAAAAATTCTCATAACAGCCCTAAAGTTAATCTGTAATTCCCTCCTGTGCTTTTTGTGCTTTGGCTCATCAGGTACCTGTTGGTAGGACAAAAATTAGGTGAAATTCACCCTATGTCTTCAATTTTTTTACTTCTTTTTATAAAGATGACAGGGTTTTTAATGTGAAAATTATTTATGATAATCTCTCTGATTATGTTTATCTTTCTGATTATGACTGAAGAGAACAAATATTGAGTATCAAAAAAAGCCATATCTGAAATACAGGAACTTTTCCAAGTAAATGCAGTCTTTTGATATGTATTTATCAAAGCCTATCCATATAGGGATTGGTTCTGTTCCTTTTTTCTGTCAGCTGTGGGTTGTTCTCATGTTACTGATATCCCATATCATGCTGCCCATGCTAAGAGTTTTTATTTATCAGTTGTATAGGAATCTGGTTCAGGAGAAGTGTAAGCCAATAGTACAAACTATAGACCCTGTGCTGTTTATTTGACTTACTAGAGTAGCTATATTATACAAAGATGTGCAGCTACTACAGTCAGCAAAATAACATCAGTTTGACACAATGGCACAGCACAGCTCTCAGATTTTCAAAGTTATTGAATATAGGATCAGAAATATTGGCATTGGAAAGGAGTGCTGGTGGTCAGATCATCCAGTTGTCTGTTCAAAGCAGATATTGCATCAAAACTAGATAAAGTTACCCAGGATCTTATCCAGTCAAGTTTTGAATACCCACAACAATGCAGATTATGGCTACTCATGCCAGCACTTCGCTGTTCACCTTGTGAAGAATTTTTCCTTAAGTGTATGTCAAATTTCCCCTGCCATAGCCTGTGACCTGTCAACTCTTGTCCTTTCACAGTGCATCTCTGGTAACAGTCTTCTCTACAACATACCTTTAAAAAGAGAGAGAAAAACTGGAGTTAGATTTCTTTCAGTCTTTGCTTTCTCATTGTGAGTAAACACTGGACACATAATCCATCCCTCATATTCTGCTTCTTAGTGGTTCTCTGCCAGACTCTCTTCAGTTTGCCTGGGCCCAAACCTGAAGACTTCGTGCACGTCTCTAGACTTCCAGATGTGGTTTCACAAGTGCCAAATAGTGGGGAAAAGTGACTTCCCCCATTCTGCTGGCCACGCTTTTGCTAATGTGGACCAGTGCGTCACTAACCTCCATCACTGCATATGTACGCTTGCCATTCATATTGTCACCAGGACCACTAGATCCTTTTGGCAAAGTTTTTACCCAGCAAGTCAGTCCCCAGGCTGTACTTGTGCACACAGTTGCCCTGACCCAGTTGCAGCATTATGTCATTGCTGAATTTCATGACATTCCTGTCAGCCTTTTCCTCTGTTTTTCTGAGGTTCCTCTGAATAGAAGCCCTCCTCTTTGAGTGTTTGACTGTTCCCCCTGGTTTGTCATCCCCAAATTTGCGAAGTTGAATTCTTTCCCACTGTCCATGTTGGTAATGATGTTAAATGTAGTGGAGTACTGTTCCATCTAAACTGCAGGAAAAGGTTTTTCAAAAATGTTTCAGTTCTGCAGCATTCAGCAGCAAGGAATTAATGAAGATTTTCTGTGCTATGTCAGAAGCATACATCGCTCTGTTTCTTATGACTGTCTCAGGGTAAAAGCTGCTAGTTTCATAGCATATTCAGTCTGTCAGAATCCATTTCCATAAAGGCAGCTGTCAGGCAAGACTCATATGGATTCATATGAGTGGCTGTTGAATACATATGTCTACAGTCTTTGTGATTCAAAATCCATTGACAAAGAAGCATAGGTTCTTCCTTGTAAGATGAAAGAACTTGTAGTCTCTTCATTATTCTTATTTCCTAGTAGAACATAGGTGTAAAAGTTGCAATTGCTACTACCAGAGAGGTTTTATAAAATCCTTGGTAAAAAGATGGCATTTCTGTAATGTTTCCCACATATTGTGTGGTGATCACCTTTACATACATTTTGTATTACATGAAGAAAAAAAAGCAATGGAGTTACAGATTTCCATGGCAACAGGTATAATTCTGTTTCCTTTGTTTCGTGAAGCTGAAACAGAGGCAAAAGATTGTTTCATTAAATGGTAACTATGGATTTCACGGGGCTTGAGTTATATGGCATATGGTCATGCATCTACAACTTCTACTGTGTCAACCAACTTCTGCCAACTGATTTTTTGTCTGAAAATGAAATTAGATGAAGAAAGGTTGCTAATGGTAGGATTTATTAGACTGATGCAAGTATGTAGAAAGATACAGCAATCAACAAACTTCCCTGTCTCCCACGTTTCTAAACTGGATTCCTAATGTGCAGCATCAGTAAGGAAGCAAAAATTTCGCAAGCTTCTTTTACATGCAGAATTTTGGATTGTAATTCAGAGCATCTTGTCTCTCACTGTAAGTTTTTTCTCGGCTATAAAAACCCATATGTTTCCCATTTTCATTATGTATATTTATTTAGAAGTGTGTGTGTTGCTTTTTAATGATTGCTTATTGCAATTTTAAAACAGCAATGTCAAGAATGCTCTGGCTATATCTATCTATATACGTGATCATGATGTGATTCCTTTGTATGAGCACACACAGTGGAAAAGAGTTACCCTTTATTGTTATATACCGGCATCTCAGTTGATTTTAAATCTGTCAAAGCTCACTAAAGGCAATAGAGCTGCTGAAGTAAATATTAAATTAATTACGATTAAATTTCCTTAAATTAAATTAATGCATTTATTTGTGTATTCATATGTGCAGACATATTTTTTAGCCCCCTCCCTACAGAAATACATTACATCGCACATATATAACTAACCCCAGTATGTGTGATTTAAAATGAATTTTAAATGTTTAAAAGTAACTAATTAAAAGGAAGTAAATGTGTTCTTTTGGAAGATATTGAAGAGTCATCTGAGAAGACTTTACACCCTAATAGTAATTTTTATGTATTCCAGGTTTGCTATTTCTTCTTTTTAATTGAATTGTCTTTGTATGACATATAAAACTAAGTTCTGAAAATGTCAGAAAGTAGAGATCAGCAAGACTATGTGTGTTACTGAATACTGGAGTCACGCACTGATAAGCTTAATAAGGAATATTCATGAAAGGTTATTGATGATTATTGTTTCAGCAAGTATTCAGAAAATAGTCTTCCTGTCATTTTATTAAAGTTCATTGGTTGGCAATTTCTGTATACTGAAATGAAGAAGCTAAAAGAAATGTGATTTCCACAAATATGTGTAATTGGAAACTACTGATCTGGTTTAGACAATAGAAGAAAAACTTCATAAGAAATTTCATGAAGTCCAAGTCATTTACTTCATCAGAAGTAATGAAAGTCAAATGACTGTGCGTTGAATAGTGAATGGAGATTCTAGCGTTTTTTAGAATTCAGATTTTTCAGCCCCAAACTTCTTCCAGTATGGTTCTGCCAGCTGGTGAGAATGGACAGTCTATGTTCATCCATATTTCACTTTTGTTGCTGCATGCTAAAGTGTGTTTTTGTGTTCTCCACTGAGAGACGTTTTTTCATACCATGACTTCTACCATACCAGTTCTAAAACTGGCCAAAGCAGCTTCAACGAAGTCAGAAGGGCTGTCCTTAAGGTACTCTCAAGTAAAATACTGGGACTTCGAGTGTCCTAAATACCTGTTTAAGATATGTCATATCTTTTGGCAAGTAATTCCATGCAAAAAAATTGCATACTTTGAAGACTTTGCCAGAGCATATCAGGTTGGGGTCAGACTCTAGCAGCTTTGTAAGAGAAGGGAATACTCAGCAGAGCAAGGAGAGGGAAAAACAGGCAGAGGAAGGAGGACAAGACTTTGCATGTCAGCACTGATGGCAAGCCTCACTATTTTTAACTTTGGCTCGACAAACCTCATGAAAGAACATCTTCTGGAATACCATAACTGTCAGGTTGAATTCCCAAAAAAACACTTACTCTGTTTGAAGAATACCAGCCTTTGTTAATAGTCTCTTTCTTTGATCTCTCCAGCTGATGCATTTCAGTCTGTTCTTTCCAAATCCAACTTACTTATCCTTATACTGTTCAGAAGACAGATCTGGCACTCTCCCTATTCAGTAAAACCTTCTCTATAGTTTTGGAGATGATAATCACAAACTGGCTGAGGATGCAAAGGGACCTCTGTAAGTCATCTTTTCCAACCACCCTGGCTCAAGCAGGGCCACCAAAGCTGGTTGCCCAGGACCATGTCCAGATGGCTTTTTGAATATCTACAAGGTGGGAGACTTCACAACTACCCTGGAAAATCTGTGCCATCTAACAGTAAAAGTGTTTCCTAGTGTTCAGAGGGAATCTCCTGTGTTTCAGTTTGTTCACATTGCCCCTGGTCCTGTCATTGGACACCACTGTAAAGAGCTTGGTTCTGTCTTCTTTGCACCCTCCCTTCAGGTATTTACAAACATTGTAAGATGAAGCCTTCTCTTCTCCAGGCTAAACAACAGGCTCTCTTAGCCCATGTTCATTGGTGAGGTGCTCCATCCCTCTAATGATCTTCATGGCCTCCTCTGGATCCACTCTAACAGATTCACATCCTTCTTGTGCTGGGGGATCTAGAGCTGGACAGAGTACTCCAGGTGGGCAGAGTACAGAGAGAGAAACACTTCCCTCAACCTGCTGGCCCAGATGTATTTGACATTCTGGTCTGCAGGCATACTTAGCTGGCTCATGTCCAGCTTTTCATCCACAAGAACCTCCAAGTCTTTCTCTGCAGGGATGCTCTCAGTGAGTTCTCCCAGTCTGTACTCATGTCTGAGATTGCCCCACCCAAGTGCAGCACCTTGCACTTAAGACTTGTTGAAAGGTACTTGTGGGCCCAATTTTCAAGCTTGTCCAGGTCCTTCTGGATGACATCCTGTCCTTCTGTTGTGTCAACTGCTAAGGTCAGCTTTGTATCATCTACAAACTTGCTGAAGGGTGTACTTGCTTTTGCTGTCCGTGTCATTGATGAAGATACTGAAGAGCACTGGTCCCAAGACAGAGCCCTGAGGGACACCACTCATCACCAACCTCCACCTGGACTTAGAATCATTGACTACAACTGTCTGCTTATATCCATCCGATTCCTTATCTACCACATAGTCCACCCTTCAAATTATCTTCCCGTGCACAGAGGTGAAAACAATTTTTTTTGCTCTGATCGTCCCCAGTACCCTTCTGGAAAGAGCCATGTCTTTAAAAAAGTGTATCAGTGCTAAGGACCTTCAAAAATCCTAGATTTTTACTTTTAACACCTGGAGACTGTGCCCTGGGTGACGCTATTTGGAGAAATTATATTGTAGTTCTACACACTCTTGTCCCCAAATGCTGTATATTTTCAGGTCAACAAATGTCTGTCTGAAAAATCTCTTCCTTTGTCCAATACCTCTCTTTCATAAAAGCTCCTTTCATGGTAAAAGAAAGAAGAATCAGTAACCTCAAATAATGTCTGTGCAATACTGGATTCTCCATGTATTTCCTGAAGAAATTAGTTCAATTATATTTGCTTCCACCAAGACCTTGTAGGCTTGGTGTAGTCAGGCTTGAAATAGTCTCGGCTCTATTCATCTTGGCATCATCTCCCATTTTATTAGTGAATGGTTTTGTGCAATGAAAAATGGATAAAGTATTTGCTTGTGTATAATAATACGGTGCAAACCATTGAAAGATATAAGAATCTGACCTTCTACCCTCACTGTAATTAGTATAGTTTCCAGAGGCAGGAAGCTTCTTTCATGAAAGGAACCAACCCACAATGTTGTGATAGAATATGGGCAAAGACACTCACCTTACAGACATTCAATAAATATAATCCCAATATGCTGTAAAATCCATCTAATTTTCCTCCAATGTTAAGCCATTCTGTCAGACAACAACGATCTATTATGAGCTTCTTTTAGAAGAAAGGAAAAAAAAAAGAACCCAACACATTTCTGCCAGAAAAGGAGCAAAGTGTCCCAATTCTATCTTTATAATGTGGCCAAGGAGATTAGAAAAAAAAAAAAATCAGTCCCAATGAATCTCCCTTCAGAATGCTTTCCTTTCACCATTGCTTTGTTATTCATAGATAATGTTATTCACCACCAAAGAGTAATCATCATCCGCCTTGGCATTGCAAAGCAGTGTTACTAGTTTGATTTTTTTTCCTCCATAATTGATTAAGTAACTCTCTAAAAGGTAGTAGCAAGTCTGGAACCGCTACTGAAATCCAAATGCTAGAAATATATTATAGAGGCTGACATCACTCAAATTACTTTCACAGCTAGCTTTTCTACAAGTGTTTTCAGAAGACTTGTGAGGTCATATATTAGTGGGGGTTTTGCCAATATTGTGTATTCTGTCAGGAACAGCAAGCTGGATAAAAACGTAAAAATAAATATAAAGCAATGCATAGCAAATAAATAGTATGCTGATAACCTACAGATATTTATATTAATAGTAGGCACCTTTACGTAATGAATAGAGTCCAAGTAACACATAACTATTTTCTAAGCAAGTTAAGTGATTGTGAACAAAGGGCTATAGGGAAATTATAACCAAAGAGTATTACTAACACATCAGCAAAGGAAAGAATATTCTCACTGGACTTTCATAGGAATATACCCTGCATCCAGTTTTATTAAGTATTTTCACTGAAGTTCTGGATCAAGGCACAATCTAATTACTAGACTTCCAGATCTTACATTTATAAGATAATATGGAAGTGGATCAATGAAGAGACAGAATTCAAAATGACAAATTGAAAAATTGTTTGGAGCAGCAGAATTGATTTCAACGGAAACAGAGGCAAAACTGTGCTTAAGAAGGAAGAACAATCTGCTTCACAGTACTGGATCAGAACTGCTTTTTGTAAAATAGATCTATGGGTCATAGTATACAAGTTGAATGTGAGGCAGCAGTAGCTGCTTTTGAGAAGCTATGGTCATTATGAGAAAATGAGAAAACACATTTTAAAAAACTCAAAAACTTCTTCCCTCCTTCTTGTTCTCTAACTCAGCTGATATCTGAGCTGGTACCTCAGCTGATGCTACCTACTAGATAGTGTGATTCTTAAACTCTAGTAATATTTTAGCGTGGATACCAGTAAAATGAGTCTATGCTATTCCACTGTCAGCTAATTGACACTTGAGAGGTGAAATATATTTCTCAAGTCCTCTTTCTCTTCAAAGCATAACACACAAAGCAACCTTCTTGAAAGTTATAAAGAAAAAAAATCTAAATAATGGTATTTGATTCATATTTCAAGACTAAAACTCTCATTAGTCTTCTGTGACCTAATTCGCTTGCTATTTGTTTAAAGACATTAATGAGAATGTGAAATGAGGCAGGGTTTTTTATCCGTAATAAACTAACCTATTTTCAAAGCGTATCTGTGAAAAGCAAACTGTCTTTATTGTAGGCTAAAAAAAATGGAAAGAACTGTATATTTCTCAGTTGGTCTCCCTGAGCCAAATATGTTTTCTGTTACCTTTAGTGTTTTGATATTTTTAATGGAAAAAAAAATTAAAAAGAAAAAAGAGAGAGAATAATATGCTAAAAAGATCAAAGCCCAGAACTCTAATACAGTTAACAGCCTCCATTCTTGGAATTGTATTCATTATTGATGTCTGAGTAAAAAAATCTATTTAAGTCAATGGAGATGGCCTGTGGTAATTAAAAGAAAATTTGGTCCTTAAGCCTTGTCTCATGAAAGAACAATAATGAAAACTATGGGGAACTACTTACAGTGACATATTAATAGACTTAACTATTTTTTTGGTTCTGTTTTAATCAAATAGACCTTTAAGAATTATCAAGTTGTCACTGGCAAAGCAAAGGCTTCATATGACTTAATATTTAGATATTTTGGGTTTGGATATTGCATTGGGGTATGAGAAAGAAATGTAATGTTCACTATGTGAAAGGTATTTTATCAAAGACAGATTCAGAAGGAAATAAAGGAAAGCTAACTACTATTATTTTAGACTAGATAAAAATTCCTCAGTCATGGATTTTTCTTATATTCCCACTAAAAAAATCCCTGAGCTGATGTGGTTTTGATGTATGCATTTCTACTTTTCTTTTAACCTAAGTTCTAATTCCATCACCGCTTTCACCCTCATAAGTTCTGGATGCACCTTCTTCATTCTAGATGCATGTTTTATTTAATGCTATGTTACTATATTACGTATGTTTAATTTGGTACACTGCTTTTACTTTCCTCCATATTTCTATACCTAGATACCAAAGATTGAGGTGAGTCTATAGATGAAACACAGCAAAACAACCCTCAGTGAAATCATAGAATGCTTTGGGTTGGAAGGGAGCTTTAAAGGTCATCTAGTCCAACACCCCTGCAATAAGTAGGGACATCTTCAACTAGACCAGGTTGCTCAAAGCCCTGTCCAACTTGACCTTGAATGTGACCAGGGATGGGGCATCCACCACTTCTCTAGGCAACCTTACCACCCCCATCATAAAAAATCTCTTCCTCATGTCCAATTTAAGTTTACTCTCTTTTTACCCCTTGTCCTATTACAGCAGGCTAAATGTATAGCTAAAATGTCTGCCCCATCTTTCTTATAAGACCACTTAAAGTACTGAAAGGCCACAATAAGATCTCCCTGAAACTTTCTTTTCTCCAGGCTGAACAACTCCAGTTGCCTCAGTCTGTCTTCATAGGAGAGATATTTCAGCCCTCTGATCATTTTTGTGTCCCACCTCTGGATGTGCTCCAGCAAATCCCTGTCCTTCTTATACTGAGGACTCGAGACCTGGGCTCAGTACTACAGGTGGGGTCTCAGCAGAGCAGAGTAGAGGTGCAGAATAGTTTCAAATTCATTCCCAGATCAAAACATTTCTCTAGAGAAAATAGATTTTTGTGAGTAGATTATCCAATTTCCTTTGAACACAGGAATATTTTTACAAACAGTAGTTTGTAGAAGTAAGCATTCTGTCATTGTCAATTATATTTGATAAATAATGTGATTTTTATATGGATAAAACAGAGTAAAAACAAAATTACAGCTAGTAGTCTACCATTCATTAAGAAGAGAAAATAGATTTTTGTGAGTAGATTATCCAATTTCCTTTGAACACAGGAATATTTTTACAAACAGTAGTTTGTAGAAGTAAGCATTCTGTCATTGTCAATTATATTTGATAAATAATGTGATTTTTATATGGATAAAACAGAGTAAAAACAAAATTACAGCTAGTAGTCTACCATTCATTAAGAATAACTTCAAGGACAACTTAAGGTGCTACTATATTATCATCCTTTATATGATATACAAGGTGATAAGGTCTTCAAATCCATACATTTACTTTTGCATTTTAAAGTCTCAAATTAAAAACAAAATCGGCATTGTATTTTAAAGTATTTTTTTTCTGAAGATGATATTTTAATAAACCAGAAATTACATTTTTTCTCTATGGAGCCACCAAAGAAATATGATTCATCTGGTCCTACTGCAGTTAACATATGGTGATACTTCTTATCCAAAAGGTGGTATCAGAAGTTGTTCTTTAATTAGAGAATCTGAGGAAACATAGTACTGTGAATGCTTGCAGTGCAATCTTCTGCACTAGAGCAGCTCTTACCTTATTTTATAATGAGAACAGATTTTTTTTTATTCTTCCAAAGCTTTAATGTTTACCAATAAAGTTCTTCTGCATCAGTATTGGTCAGATCAGGCAGGAACTAATTACCCCAGATCAGGAATAATGATTTAAGTTAAATCACTTCCTTTCAGTCCATGGATTTAGCTTTAAGATGATAAACTCTAGTCAACATGGTTCTCTTTACTGGAATTGTTTTTTTCAGAATGCATGCAAGGAAAAGACTTGTGTCAAGACTTTAATTTACCTTTTGGGTAAATAAATTATCTTACTCAACAAAATTACCCTTGTTACCCTTGCTATACTAATATGGTAAAATAATTTAGAAGGTTTGTTATTGTTCTGATCTCTACAATAAAGGAAATTCTGTGCGTCAGTAAACTTTAAATCCTCAACTCTCCCTAAAAATAGAATTCTTGTGATAAGGATTTTAAACTTCTTTTTTAATGGAGGAAATGTTTTTGCAAGCTCTTTACTTGATATCAAATATCTTCCAGTGATGATCTGCACTACCAACAGCTGAAATGTAATACTTGGCTATAAATGAGCAGAAAAGACTTTAACTGTAGACAGGGAGTAATTTTGATGACAGTTCTCAAGAAAACAACAATAGAAGTAATTACAGCAGATTGATCTGAAACAAAATATATGCCACACGTCAGTGTGTGTTAATACTCAAAATTTAAATAATTTTAGATCTTTGTGTCTCTAAAAGTTTTTGGGGTTTTTTGTGTTTTGTTTGTTTGGGTTTTTTTTAAAAATTACAGAATAACATGAGTTTGTACAGATAAAAAGAGCTTTTTTAATTTGGCATTATGATTCTGAATGAGGAACCCCTAGGAGTTAATCACTAGCCTGCAGTAAATGACCTAGACCTAAATACCTTCTGCTCTGTAGCTGAACTCTCTGAAAATGTTTCTAGGCACACCCTTTCAGAGTGCCACTCTCATCATCCTGGTGCCACTCCTGAAACTTAAGTTTTTCATTCTAAATCTTCAAACATAATTGGTCCTTCAGTGTTGATCCTTCCAGATATCCTCTGAAAAAATTATTCCCACAATGTTATAATGATTTGTTAGATCCCAAAAATTATTGATCACATTTTATATTCTGTAAAGCCAGAGGTATAAAAAATTTGCGGATGCATTCTAATTTCTTCTAGACACAGAAAGCATAACTTATACGGGAATATCCAGAGAGGAATATCCAGAATGCTTTAATCCTTCCTGTATCTTTTTTGTCTATAGCTTAGTCTTATCTTTCACTCACATCAATAGTTTGTTGGAGACAGAGATCTTTAATAAGGCTTACATTCCTCCTATCAGGTTTCTGTGCTGTAGCTCATGTACACTTACCATGCAATTCACTATTTCAGTTACATGAAGTCCCCCTGACTAGGAAAATTTGCTCTTGAGGCTGGAGGCTGCTACTGGTGATGAGATGCCTCCCCTTCAAAGGAGGATTAGGAGATTAATGACTCTTCATTGCTAATTCTCTGCTGGTTGTCTCAGATTCTCTCTTAGCATCTTTCTGGTTATTCAATCCAATATGCAGGCTAAATGACCAAAAAGAAATGTGATTGTAGAGGGGCTTAAGATTTCAGGCATATTATTTCAGGCATATTATTTCAGGCATATTTCAGGCATAATCCATCATTATCATAAAGTTAAAGAAGAAAATAAAAAAACTTCTGGCAGCAATAAGAATAGTTGTAGATAAATAGGAACGCATTCTGATGTCCTAATATTAACCTGTGCTAATGAACCTATATATTTAGACACACTTTTGCAGGTTTTTCCTGAACATTCACGATGCTGATGCTTATAATACAGTTCAAATGATTGTATAAAACCCATGGTAACTCAGGAAATAGTATCTTCGTGACAACATAGGTTCAATTTACAGTTTTGAGATTATCTATCAATTACGCTTATGTATGATCTTCCATTTATGTTTGCTTTGGCTTTTAGCTCCAGACCAGTCTGTCTGAACCAATGACTTTATCCAAGTCGATCTCACTTCCTCGTAGTGCATATTGGCACCACATCACCCGGCAGAACAGCGTTGGAGAAATCTACAGTTTACAAGGCAAGTTACTTCTAATGCCATGTCCATTAGCTTCTTTCCATTTGACCAGAATTCATGAAAATTGCTTTTTATTTGCACTGGTTATTTTCTCTCCATTTCACTTTATCAATTGTCGGGAACCTCAGCAGGATTCCCAAATTTACATAAAACAAGTTTCTTTTAGTCATTTTGTAAACTAATGGTGAAAATTATTCCCAGAATCACCACATAAAGCTGGATAGACAATTTGGCTCAGTGTAGCTTCTCAGTAGCTAATGAATGTCAGGTTGTTTTAGTATTTTCTTCCAATAAGATGGGGCAAGTATTTGGGCAACCTCAGGGTGCCTAATTAAATCTACATAAAGTGGCTATATGAGTTGCAAGATTAAAACAAAGTAATTCTAGGAATAAGAGCTATTCTTGGTTATAGGCCTTCTGTATAGACATCATCTTTTTCTGTCTCCAGTTTTCTATCACGTTTAGATTTGCTTAAGCCTTTAAATGCTATAATTAACAAAACTTGATGATGATAATTCACTGCTCTTAAGCTGAAATTGATTTGTATCTTTTAGGAAACAAATTATTGTTACAGTTTAAATGTAGACCTTTTAAAAATAGCCTTTCATAAACATATTCCTTTGTAAACTTCTAAAGGCGTTAAGAATTTTGTTTAATTTCTTTCTTAATAATGTATTTGCATAAACATTTTACATTTTGATAGGAGGTTAGAAACTACTCACAAACAAGAGTATCCTGTGCAAAAAAGGGTACATATTTTCATGAAAATAAGTTAAATGCAGTATATAGATGAAAGACATGAAATGTTTTGTTTTGTAAATTATCACATAAATTAAAACCAGCAGGTGAGCTGTGAATTCAGTGGGTGACTCATTAAAGGGTAAAGCATTTGTTTCCCATCATCCCCCATAGAGCAAAGACAAAGTTAATTTCTAATCACGGTCATAGTCTTACGTTTAAATACCAGTAATGGAAAAAAAAAAAATTAATTTTCTAGAAGTTGTTTGGGCAAAAAAAATTTACTTGTACATCACCTTAAAAATATTCATCGTATCAGTGGCATTTTTTCATGGACTCAATTAGAATGCAAAAGGAAGTTTATTTGTAGAGATGTTAGAGTTCCTCTTGTGTTCTTGATGTGTCTTTTCTTCATCAACAAGACAGTAAATGTGTTATGTTCATTCTCTACAATCTTTCTTTTCTTATAAATGGCCTTCAAAATGAGGGAAAGCAAAACTTTTTTATATGAAGTAAGAGTTCAATATCTATACCAAGTAGCTGTGCGGGATTCAACATATTGGAAGTGTATTAATAAAAATGTGAGAATTTTACTTTCTGGAAGTATGCAGATTTTGTTAACACTTCCACTGAAACATGGGACTAATAAATATTTCAGAACTTAAGATTTTTATTTACATATGATTTTCATCATATGTGCTATGATGACTTAAACTTGAGAAAGTGTAGTTGATTTCAGAAGAGATTAATTCAGTCTTACCAGTGGGCTAGGAAATGCATTCACAGGACAACTTTGTCTCCCTCTGGTTGCAAAACTTTTCCATGCCAGAACATTATTCATTATCTGTAATGAAGATCTCCTTTAACCTTCCTTCTGCTGCAATGACTAATTAAATGCAATGTATTAGTACAGAAACTGAAGGGAGCTCAAAGTACACCTTTTCCTCCTAATACCTTGTCATACTGGTAGTCTTTGCACTGCAGGGTTGTCAAAGCATCAGTCCACAGAAGCTTCATAGATGTGGGTGTAAGGTGGGTAGCAAGGAAGCAGATTGTGAGCATCACTTCAACCCTCACCTTATTACAGCAGCCAGCTGAGAGGGGCTGTTGCAGAGGGAAAAACTCACTTTCTGCTGCTGTGATCTCCTCTGAGCTTCAAAGCATATATGTCCTCTCAGAAAGGAGATGTTTTCTTTAGAGAATAATCTGTCAAACTGCATAGGCAGTTCTGTAGTTCTGCACTGCATAGGCATTTATGACAAAGCTTCGTGCATTCAAGAAACAAATTTGGAATTTCCCCACATACCTCTAAATATCTCACAAACTCTGAAATGAAATAACTGGAGTGGTGTCTACCTGTATTCAGACAACTATCAATATCAGTAAAGTAATAGCCGAGCTCACTGTGAAGTGCAAGTGTTTCCATAGTGGCAATTATTTCAAACTTGCAGTCTGAAGTGACCAGAATTTAATTAATAACAGCTGGTGATGTACAAGAAGAAATGAATATGTGCTCATACTGCCTGAGATAAATTGGCTCTTTGGGAGTTATTTAGCAGTCAGATTTAACTTAATTAGTAGTGTGAGTTGGTCTGATAATGAATATGCTGTGGAGTAAGAAGGTAGGGGGTTTTATGGTTTTTGGTTTTTTGAAGACTACATTTCAGATGAGAAAAGGCAATTCAATAAATGGGTATTGGGTCTATCACCCTCCATTAGCCCATGAAAATACATGTAAAAACCTGTAGAGACTAACACACAGAATAATAGTACTAAATGAACACAGGTTGTGCAAAATATCTTAAAATGAGATGGGCTGGTTTCTATCTTTATACAGCTTTTCTTCCATTTGCACCTTCCTTGCACTCTTTCAGTTCTTGATTGCACTACTGAGATAAAAGTAATTTGTCTAATCTTGTCAGTTGGAACAACTTGGTTGTTTCTTACCAGTGTCAGCACATCACTACCAGCATTCTCTTCAAATTTCACAGTGCAGTGCTGCAGGTTGGACAGTTTCCATCTGTGATCTGCAGCCGCTGTGGAGGTTGTGAAGTGGGGCCTCATTAGCTGACACAGTGCTGCCCTTTCAGTACTGCCTGTCGCCTTTCCTCTCTGTCTGATGTGATATTGGGCATGGGACAAGCCTCAGCACTGCACAATAAAAAGGAGAATTGCTGCCATGCCAAAAAATAGCGCAGTTATCAGGTGAAATTCTGATCTAAACTTCTGTGTTGGAGTGATTTCACTTAAAATCCCAATTGATACCCATGGCTTTACAGATCACAATGCCTCTTTCTAAAGTGTATATATTGCCTTTAATTACAGTTCAGAAATTAAATAGTGTCCTTACATATTTTTAATCAAAAAATAGCTTAACTAAGAGAGAAAAAAAAGAAAAAGATCTCTACACCATTTTTGTGCATACATGAGTATGACATAAATGAATTGTACATTTTCATAAATATAATAAAGAATAAAGAATTTGAGCCCAACAGAAGATAAGCGTTCATTGCTATGTTATGCACCCTATAGATCAAGATCTACAAAAGCATGAAAATTAGAAGCCACGATTAACCTTGTTAACTGAAATCATGCTTAAGAAGAAAAAAATACAAGACCCATATAAGCATGGGAAAAAAATACCCTACGTGTTTCCTTATAACTCGTTTGTTGCTAATACCTGGCATAAAATTTAGCACTGCTACACAAGATATTTAAAATTGACAAAAAAATCACATGTGTTTTTATACAATAAAAGATATTAAAGAGAATAAATCCTTTTTTTTTTTTTAAGGCTTTAAATTCACTTAGGATGAAAAAGGGAGAATTCAGCAGACTGAATTTTCAGCTATCTTAAGAACTCTAGTTCTTGCCCTATAGAGTTTGGATGATACAAATGTTAAACAGAGTCAGTTTGTATATTATTATAAAATTAAGGCCAAATAAATTTTTGGTATTGAAATGCTCATTAGCTTTTTGTATTGCAGTTATTGAAATCCCTGAGGAAATTATGTTCAGAAAATCTAATTACAGCCTGGTCTTTTTCCAAGAAATTCAAAATTAAGAAATGCTTTCAGTCACTCCTGTTGTGTTTGATCTGGCTTGTGCTCATTTTTTGAACTTTGGTTTTGCTATTCATGCTCAAAGTGATGAACACCTACTCACATAAGCAATCCTATTCATTTCTATAAGAGTACTCATGTGAAGGAGTATATATTTATGTAAGAATTGCACCTGTAACATCTTACAGTTTTCCTCTAAAAAAAGAACACTAATGCTTTTTTCTGCAGTAAATTGCTTATCACAGTTTGTTTATAACAAATGCTTATTTGTTCTATCACAAATGATTACCACATTTTGTTGGAAACTCTTATCAAAGTAAATAAATTACAAAGAAAAATACTTAGATGCCTGCTAAGCACTAGAGTTGTATTTTTAAATTTAGTGAGGAATTCTGAGAAATAAAATTATGGTCTTCAATGAGATAACACTTAAGCGAGAAACATCACTTAATATTCTAAGTACCTATCAAAACCAAAACCAGACAGAAATAAAAAATGTCCTCTATGAAGTCTGTAGGAATTTTGCTGTTGATATACAATTAGCTATTGTATTTCACACTAAAGGTGCAAGAAACCTGGTTTTGCAAATCAAAACAGAGGGAAGCTCTGGCTCCTCTTCAGCCTTGGTAAGCAAGCCTGCATTGCCCCTTGTCTTTTGGCCTTGTTAGGTGAGAACTCACCCTTCTCTCTCTTTTTTCTTTTTCCCCCACTATATTTTAAGCAAGATAACATGTAGTGTTAACTCATTCAGCTAAAAGGTGTTGTATGTAAAAGGGAGACAAAGTCATACACAAATAATTTTTCCCACCTGCATAGGTTTTCAGCCTTTTCAAAGTTGAAACTGATATGTCACTAAAAATAATCAGAGAATATTCGAGTTGCTAAATATTTAGAGGGGTTTGAATCATCCTGTTCAACCCCCTTTAAGCTAATCCTGCAGGAAATTCTCATATAGGCTTCTGAAGTTTTCTGCAAATTAAAGTATGTAAAATGAATGGGAGAACATTCGTCATTTTGGCATTTCCATTGTTTGTTCATAAGCCCAGCAACAGAGTACAGAATCCATTTCCCCATCTAATCTTGGTGCCTGAATAATGTGAATAACATAAAATGTTAGAATATATCTGTTATATAAACCTGATCTCTTAGTAATGTTTCACTAAGTGTCTACCAGCAGCTAAAGCTGAAATGCTTTATAGCCTGCCACATTCCCATTTCCTTTGCTGAATCTCATCAGGACTTTCACATTAGTAAATGAAGCCTATAAAATTTGAGATATGAGTAAAGGACACCTGAAACAAGATACTTACTGAGTATAAACTGCTTAAGAGCTACATTATTTAGAATGACTGTATAATGTGCTTCTCGAGTCTTATGCAGTAGCTTTGAATTTCTGTGCAAAGTAGTGCATCACTAGACTGATTTTAGTTCCCACATTGGAAGTGGGAAGTGTATTACTCAGAAACTAGTAAAAAAGAATTTCATTTTGTTCAACAGTGACTGCTGTAGCTAATTAAGAGCACTACTGACAAATTCTAAAGAGTATCTTGACATGTTCCTGTTCATTCAGATAAATTGTTGCTGAGTTAAGAGGTTGTTGCAGTTATGAGCTGTGAAAAATGGGGTGGCAGGAGAAGCCAAAAAATATTCATAAAGTATATTTCATTGTCAAATACAGAAGTTCTGATTTCATTTAAGCCCTATATTTTGATACCCTTTTTCTCAGAAGATGATCCTTCAGTGAAATCACTTGTCAATGGCTTTATTCTGTGCTAGACAGAAAGCATAGAAGTCACTGTAGTCTCAACTTACAGCTGAAAGCGCAAACAGTGTAAGAAGAGCAGTTAAATATTGGCCGATTGCCTCCTCTCCCCTCCAAAAACCAACAAATGTGCAAACTTCAGTGCAAACTACACAGATTCTTAGCTATAAGTCTCCTTTTATGTCTTAGATTAATGACTTCATAATAGCTTCTCACTCACTGTTAGAGTGAGCTCTAGCTCAACTTAAGAGGAACCAGGAATCTTTACCCTGAGTTTGCTTAAGACTCACTACAGCTGTGCTACATTCATTTGATCTCTGCTGTATCATAAAATTCAAGGACCTGCAGTGTATCGTGAGAGCTGTAGCTCAATAAAAGAATATGAGTAATGGGACAATAAGCATAACCATCTCCATGGGTGCTGCCAGCTAGTGACGGGTTGTCTGAAGAAGAAAGGTTTGCAATGTTATATCAAAGAGAAAATTGAAATACTTTTTGAAAGATCAATTTTGTGAGAATTGCTTTTTTCTATCAAATCGTTTCACCAATAAATCTGGACTGCTCTAGCTATGACTGACTGATTTTGTGTTAAATATGTTATCACACTTAGAATCAAAAGAATTGTCAGTTCATTTTTGTAATTTCAAACAAATTGAAATATTTCTATGCTGACAAACCAGTCAAATGATTACCCAAAGTCATGAATGATTAAACCCTCTTTAAGACAATTTGGGGTGAAGGGAAGCCTGAATATTTGTGAAAAAAATACCTGGGCAAAAAGATGTGTTTTCTTTAGTATTTCTTTGCAGGACCTGGTTATACTTCTTTTTCTTTCATTAATTATTACATAAAGCAAAAAAAAATACTGAAATTGACACTTCAGTAGAATGTGTTCATAAAAATGTTTTATAAACTAGAAAAAATGTAAGTTTGAAAATAAGCTGTGTAACAGGAAGAGTGGGAGAATATTAATAATACCAGCTGTGCCAGCAGCAACAGGGAAAGAAGCCAAGCCGAAGGATGTCAAGTGCAATTGATTGTGTTCTACTTTAAGTGGAAAAAAGATCCACCTCCCTCCTTCATGTTCTAATCTTTATAACATAAAGTAGGATCATATAAATGTATATTTAACAGCTTGTGTGGAGTGGCATGACATTGATTCTTATTGGATTATTTGGAAGTTTAAAACATATCTTTTTTATTGAAGGAGCATCATACGATCTCAAATACATTAATCTTCAGTTTCTGTAAGATTTTCTTTTGCATGTATCTCACTTTACTAATATACAACAAAATTATGGTGACAATATTTGTGGCACATGACATATACTCTGTTGCTAGTACAGACCTATTTATGTTCATGGTAAGGCCAATTTAAGCCCCATGGACACTCTACTCAGTATGTTCAGTTTAATCGAGCCATAAGAATATGATCTTTATATCTCCATAGTGAATTTCAGCTGTGCAGAACTGATTAAAAATCATAGTATTATTCAGTAGAGAGGAAAAAAATGTTCAAAAAATCTTAGAATGTCTTTCATTCTCTATTTGTTCAAAAAAGCCTTTTCATCTTGGTGATTTTTTATATCCTGCCAACTTTTTATTTGATCAAAATGATACATTGTAAGAAACTAAGATAAATTTCACAGAAATAGGAACTATGAATAACAAAGGAAATGTCCTCCCAATGCAGAGTTAGCAAGATTTCACTAAAGTTTTTCATCTTTTCCAAAACTGAAGTCTGCCAACTCCTTGCTGTTCCATGTTTGAATACTAGAAGCAAGTTTGCTGTTTAGCTGCTGGATGTTTGTTTATCCTTCAAAATTCTTTGAAGATGCTTTTTGGGAAAGGATTTTAATGAAAGGTTCATTGCCCTGAGTTTAAGAAAAAAATTAAGTATTCTGTTATAAAGCTATATGGAACAAAAGGAAATACAAGAGAGAGAAAGGATTTGGTAGGAACTGGAGTTGGATGCTCTGGAATTTACATTATAAGTATCAAAGCAGAGTAGGGATAAAATTACAAGATTCTCTATTACTCTTTTTAATTACATAATTATTTATGTTATTGTCACTAAGCCAAGTTTATATGCAGAGGAACTGCACCAAGACTGTTTTCTCTGATCTGGTAGTGTGTGATGTAAACTGTCATGGGTGGCTGTGTTCCCAGCAGTGTCCTGTCTCCTCTGGTGAGCAGTAATGCCACTCCTAAGCCCAGCAAAAGAAAGTGATGGAAAACCACCAATGAGGCACAGCTCGTTGCCCTGTGCCAGTGAGGCTGTTCTGCCCTAGCTGTGTTGACTAAGAAACTAAGGACGCATCTTCTGTCTGTCTCTTGTTCTCCTTGTACTTTCATTCCCATGCAGTATAGAAAGCAGGGGCTTGTCCAACCCATCTCTGTCCCTGTGGGTAGACGGTGCTTGGTGGGGAGTGCCACTGTCAGTAATGAGTTTCATTTTCTCTCTCCAAACTCTGTTGAGCCCAAACAGCCACTGCAGGATGTTCCAAAGCTGCTTTATATGAGCTAAATAGGTGCCACTTACTTATAGTCACTGTCATCATGCACTCAGTGTCTCCTTTATCACTTAAATACTTTAGTTGAGAATTGTGTAAAGGTGTTTTCAGCATGAAGAAGACACATGGCTAGTTAGTTATGGCTATACCATATCTTTTGACTTTCCTGAATGAAGTATAATTAAAATAGGATTTTTATCAGCTGTTTGGTTTCAACTTTGAAGAAAAATACTCTTCTCCTGGCTTACAACACTGCTTATTGTTTTTACATTTCACTAATTAAGCATTAAAATGCTATAGGCTTTATTCTTTTCTGTACTGAAATTCTCTAAAGTTGTCATTACTGGGTATGGTTCTTCTCCATGGAAGTTAGTGAAAATTGCATGAAGCAAGTTTTCATTTTTACCTCATTTTGCCACTTTTCCACACATCTGTATAAATAGATAGCAATAACAAAATATTTTCTTCCTAAATACTTATTACGTACATGCCAGAGTAGCACCTGTGTCTCCATATGCTTGCCTAACTTTTTGCTAAAATAGGAATGAGTTTTGCTTTTTCAGTAAGATTTCTGCATGATGACTAGTGGGAAGTTGTCAGATTTCTAGTTTCTTGGTTATGGACTGATGGCATCAAACCAGGAATGCAGGTACCCAAAATGTACATTCTACCTCCTCATTTCATATGTGGACATGCCAGGTTTTGGGAATATTCCCAAGTAATGTTGCTGAAAATATGATTCAGACTCAGTTTACATAAGTGTCGAATCTTTTAATTTGAAAAGTCCTATTTTCATTGTAATTGTTGTAAATGCAGCCTCAATTTAAATGATTGGTTGTTGACAGATTGTGGCCACTTGTTTTTGTCCATTATTGCTGTTATACTGTTCCAGGATGTCTCAACAGGTTTGCAGGGTTTCTGTTTGTGAGATGGCAGTCCTATCATCACCAAACATTTGATGTCACAGACATTTTATGATGGAAAGGATAATCAGGTTTGGGTTAGGATATGAAAATGTATTTCATTCAGTCTTGTCAACTGTCTCATTATTCCCTATTCATCAGAGCAGGTATTTAATTCTGAGACATAGCTCGGCAGTTTTTCATCCCTTTCATGCCTCTTATAAAAACACTTTCCTTTGATCAAACATGCATTTTGGTTTAAATGTCAATCTGTTTCTGAAGAGTCTTGTTTTTTTTCCTGTCACTATGTACTAACCAAGATAACCCATTTTTAACAAATAAATGGGGAGGAGGGGAGGGGAATAGGGTCAGGGACAGCAAATGCTGGACATTACCTGTACCAGCGTGTGATTTTTCACTCCTAATATATATTGGTCTTCGTGTACTAGTAATGCCTTTTGACTCCCTAGGATACTGATGAGAATACCTGTGACTGCAAAGTTCTTGTAACTTCTAGGCCATAGATCTTTTCTTCTTCTAGTGTAAGAATGAGGAAAAGGGATTCTTCTTGAGTTTCTTTATCATTTTGTTTCCTGATTTGCTGGCTAACATTTCAAAGCAAAGAACTGTTTCATGTTACGTTCATGGATTGGACCAGCACCAAGGTGTTTTAGGGCTGAAGAAATGTAAAGAGCAGCTCAAGATGCTTCTTTACATACTCTTATTACCTTAGTTGTACTTCAAACCTTGTATTGAACTGTAGGAATATGCCACATATTTTTCAGATGTGTTTAGTGTGTAATAAAATACCAAAGAGGAGGACAATTTAAGCTTCTATCTTCAGAGTCTGACTTGTTTTTTGCTTAAATTGCAGTAAATAACAATGTTGCCAGGGACATGAATGACAGTATGCTGGTGGTGCATGACTACTATAAAAAGGGAAAATGTACAGAAAACTTGAATATTATCATTGCTATGAATATAAGATGCTTACTCATTTTGTTTATTTAATTCATATCCGTACAAGATGTAAAAGAAAACCTTCCTAACCAGGCAAAAAAAAAGAAGTTAATTTGTTAAGGCATTGGTCCTCAGCTGTTGCAAGTCATCCTTGCTCATGGAAAAAAACAAAACAAAACAAAATCAAAAAAGCAAACAAACAAACAAACGAACGAAAAACTTTCCCTATAGCTCATGTCCACAGTCACTGTAGCATAAACAGAACCCCCACTTCTGGGCATTTTTTCAGTGGCCCATGTAATTATGCAGAGCCTTTTTTGACTGAGGTTAGTATTTATTCTGATAGTTATGGATCTTGATGCATTTTATGTGATAGAACATCCCCATATTTACTTTGACCTTAAAATTATCCATATGAAAGACATTTCTTTCACTTTTTTTCTACATTGATGTGGTTGGACCCCCCAAAAAAACCTACCAAAAAAAAAGCAAAAAAACAAAAAACCCAAACAAAAAAAAAAAAAAAAAAAAAAACAAAAAAACAAAAAACAAACAAACAAAAAAAAAAAAAAAAAACAGAACAAAAAGCCAAAACCACCAAAACTCTGGTTTTGATTACAAAACTACTACACTACAACTGTGGGAATGGTATGGTTAAATGGTTTAATAAAGCCTTGTCAGTACCATCATGCAGCATGAAATTGTCCCAACACATGCAGTGTTGCAGTATAGGTTAATACCTAGAGAATGGGTCCATACCATTAAACTGTCAGTAAAGCAATATTCAGCCTCAACAGTAGGGAGGTGATGATGCCCTTATCTCCCTGAGAACAGCTCCTAGTCAGTAGGAGCTCTAACAGCAAACTCTGTGACTTGCTGCTTAAAAGTATTTTTCATCCTGAAATGGTAGATAAAATCAGCTTTGAACCCTGTTTCTGCTGACCTCAGAAGAGTAAATTACCTTACTCTTGGAGGCAGCATGACTCACCGTCTGACTGTTCCCATAGCGTTTGCAGTTTTCACCTGCCTGGGGAAGAATCATTGATTTCTGACAATTATTGTGTCATCTCTCATCTGACAACCAAGCACTGTTCTTCGACCGTGGTGCTAGAGTTTATGAACAGTTTTAGCACATACTGTTTGAAATTTGTTGTTTCTTGAAGTGGCCACTGAAGCCATTAACCCAGAGTTATTTTTCCAGAGATTTTTTCCTGGGAGAAACTTATTAGTTCATAGCATTTTGTCTGAAATGGAAATATGCATTTTGCTTACACACATGTACTTACAGGATTTTTTTTTTTTTCCAGATAGTTACAGGCACGGTCTTTTTGGTCTAGAGTTTTGCTAACAGAAACTGAATACAAAACTCATGCATACAAGTATATCAGTCATTCTCCAAACTGTCATACAAAAATGTTAACAGGTTTTTTAAACCTTAAAAAAGTTTTTAAAAAGTCTTATGCGGATCAAAATTAAATACATAATCATAGATAATATTTGAATTTTGTATATTATTATACATTAATTTTGAATGCACTATTGTAATGCAGATGTTGTTTCACTGTGAAATCTCTTCTAAACTGTATAGCTAAAATACATCAAGATGTGCTAGACCCTGATTATGTATATTATATGTCTTGTAAATTATATATTCAGTTCTAGATGACTGCAAGCTTGAATAACTCACATCCAGGGTTTTTTTTTCCTCGCAGAAGTGTGTATTAGATAAAAAATATTATTCAGTCAAAATTGGAGTTAAGCAGAAAGCCATGTTACCTATCATATTATCACATGTTTATTTATGTAAAGTATGTGGCCATGCACAACATATTGTAAATCTTCCACCATCTGCAAGGCACAGTTGTCTTTTATGAGTTGCCCAATGTACTTTATATTTTTTATAAAATCTTTTGTCAGTTCTTTTCTCTGTAACATTATTTTCATTTCTCATAGATCATACATGGATTTATTCCCTATTATTCAAATGTTAGGTCCAGTATTCCTGATCATAGAATCATAGAATCATAGAATCGATTGGGTTGGAAAAGACCTCCGAGATCATCGAGTCCAACCCTTGGTCCAAATCCAGTCCATTTACTAGATCATGGCACTCAGTGCCACGTCCAATCTGCGTTTAAAAATCTCCAGGGATGGTGAATCCACCACCTCTCTGGGCAGCCCATTCCAATGCCTCATGTGGCAGAACAAAATGAGAGCCAGATACCAATCTCTTCTAGGTCAGCATAGCTTTGCTAAAAAGACTTCCAAGTGTTTTTGCTGAAGAGACACATATTTTTAATTCTACCCTACATAACATGTTGCAGTTGGAGGGGTTTCTGGGGGGTCACTGCCGGCTGCTCTGTGAAGGTTTTCGGGGCTGGAATCACCCCCCCGCCGCCCGTCCCTCGTGGCAGGGACAGGCGGCGGAGGTACTTAAGACAGGAGACAGAGACCATGCAGCACGCAGGGAATCCAGCAGCGAAGAAGAGACTTTATTCAAATTTCCTGCAGCTTATAAGGGCTGCTGGGCCAAAGAGGGGATCGACCATTTGATCAGCCAATGCAAGGAGACAGTATAATAACTATGGCAACACAGAAACCAATGGTAGACAAGTGAGTTAACAACTTCCAAACCCCGGCAGTATCAGAAGTGTTTATTTCACCACAGTTGCTTTTCTGTACTTGTACAATTTCATATCTTAAATATAATGGTCATAGTTACCTTTTTAATGTGCTGAAAGTATTTTTCATTTGAAGCCTGTTCTTGTCATTCAAAAGTTTTCTTTGTTTAGCAGATGTTTTGTTTTTTATTCCAAACTATGACTTAATTTTTTTATGCTGGCATTTTGGCTACGTACAAAACAATATCACTGATGTTTACTGTGTGCTAAATCTAGTGTCTCTGGAAAGTGCAATAGACACGTTTACTGCCACAGGATAACTGGAAGCTTCTTTCCTAAGGACAGGCACTTCAGACACAAAGACAAAAAGAAACAATTTCTGATCTGGATGATCACAATGGAAGAATTATGGTTCCCACAATATTGCACCTTTAGACCAAAATGTAGATGCCTTTGACAAGGTGATAAGCAATTCAGGTCTTTCATATTCACTATGAACATCAGTACACTGAAAAATGAAGTGAAAGGCAAGAAGAAAGTCTATCTAGTAGTCTACATTCGGTGATGTTAGTGAGCATTGTTAAGTTGAAAGTCTTCAAATCTTCAGCTTCTAATTCAATGAAAGATCTTCGTGTCTGGTGTTTCTTTTTTTTACTTGTTCATTCATAATGAGAGAAGAATCCTTGCATGGATTTTGATGCACAACTTAGAGATATTATAAATGGTAGCAGTGTCTTGATTAAAATGTTGCCTTGTTTTCTTATGACCATCTTGATGTATGGAATAGGACTGGAATTTGACAAAACAGGAAGTTCAGTTTGAAAGTGCCTATTGCCGGATAAGAAATGTCATGGCTCTGTGATTCAGAGTGCTGAACTGACACATACTCATTAAAATAGTTCACATTTGTTCAAAATACTTTGATAAGTAGTTTTGTGAAGGCAGACTTTATGCCAAATGAGGTATCATTTGGATATTATATCAAATCAGATATTGTCTGTTCTCCAGTTACTGGCACAATGCCAAGTTCAAGGCATGTGGCATGAACACTGCTGTGTGTTATCACTTACTCACTGTAAACAAGATCATATTCTGAGGCCTGATCTAGATTCAGTCTGTGTGATCAAATGATGCATCTGTGCCTCAATGGTGTGTCATGGCACCATGACCCAAATCTCCATTTTGAATTTTTGTCCTTGCTGTGGCAGTTGTGGGGCTCAGATCAGTATTTAACGATCTGATCTCCAGCAGGGATGCAAGAGCTGACACACAAGTTTTGGGATAAATGAAATTGGGTCAGAGCTCTGAACTAGTCTAACATTTAAATTGCCCTAAATCAGTCCGTCTACCTTCCAGATGTAGATTACTGCTTCCTCAATATTGCAGGGGTTATGTTTCCTTAGGGCACTGGAAGGTTTAAGTCCTTAAATAGAAGTCAGCAGTGATACTGATATGATTATAGCAGTTCATGCAAGCTGAAGGTGTGACTCCTGGGAAAGCAGATAAGTGCCCCGAATTTGCAGCAGCTATGAGAGTAGTGCTGGTATAGGAACACTTTAAATATCAAAAAAAAAGCTCTCAGTCCTTCTCGAGACCATATGACTCAGTAAAGGCTTTATAAAACAATGTGAGTAGTCCAGATACCAATGTCCACAGAGGTTTTTTTACAGACTCTGTCCATGAAAATCTCAACATTTTAAAATTTTTGTGGGATTTTTCTTAAATAAAGGATTTCTGTGATAATTTTTTTTTCTCAGTTCTCGCAGCTTATGCTGTGAAGCGGGATCACTGAACTGGCGCAGATAATGCAACATTTCTTTGTATTATGGAAGAGAATGGTAGATATGTCCCATGGGAATTCTTTCGAATAGGTTGTTTATCTCTGAAATTAGTTTTTTTTCCTCACTGAGGCACATGATGATTTGGAAAAATATTATACATAACCATCATTGTATTTTTATTACATGATTGAGATAAAGGGTGTTAACAAACATTATTAATGTCTGATTCTGAAATCAAGCAAATAATTATTATTTAATTTCTTGTCATGATTCCTCAAGAAATGTTTAGTATTAATTGCTTTGCTGTTTCATTTTTACTATTAACACTTCTTTCACTAATGTGAAATCTCAGTTTCATCACTTTACTTGGAAATCTGTCTCAGGCAGTAGGCAGAAAATAGCTGAGATACCTTAGGATGGGAGGGTAGGAGAGGGAGGATGTTTTTCCAGATTCTTTCTCTGGAAAGATAACTTTTCAAAATGTGAATAATCAATTATGTAATGTCCCTCCCACTAAAGAAGCTGTGTGCCAGGATTTAAGCTTGTTTTAAATAACTGCTGTATTTTCATCACTGGAGAGTTTCACTTTGGTTTTGAGCTTGTGGATTTTAGAAGAAACAGGAAATGCATTAAACTCTTTTTTCTTCTGGTTACTAATTGCTTAAAACCAGGACATTGGACCTACAGCTTATCTCATGGCTACTAACAACAAGTTTAATTTCTGATCAAATGGTAGTAGGGCTATACAGTCTATCATTGATTTGACCCAGAGGAAGAAGTGTATTTAATGTCACAGGCTCTTGTAACCCCATGGAAAATAAAGAGGGAAGAAAATGAGGTTCTATTTTACTGTGACTAAAAAATAGAAAAAAATGAAGCATTTTTTCTCTGCCCTGGAATGTTAATAAAAGCACTGTAGTGACAACAATATAGCCTTTTCCAGGATGGAAGGAACGGAAACGTATGTTCTGCCTTCTGGCGAGAACAATGGTTAGGCATTTTATCTGTCAGATCTATCTGTATGTGTAATGCTTCCAGAAACATAGTATCTGTGTACTGAAATATGTGAAATTTAATTTAAGAATTCTACAAACCAAAGTCATGGTGAAAACAGAAAATATATTCTGAATTATATGTGTAGTTTTTAGGAAAAGGAAGAACATTAAAGATGTTCATGTAATATCCACTATCTAACTATTAAATAGGTTTTTTTATATATGTATGTAATATAGATGGTGCTCAAAGAAGAAGTTGGCTTCTTTAAGACACTGTTAAATAGCTCAGTTTTGACATAAGGTTTTTCATATTAAAACTATTACTGGATATATTCCAATAAATTCAAAGTTTAAATACAAATCTTCCAAATTGTTTGGGAGACCTTACTTTTTTACCTTTATCTTATGAGAGAGTGACCACAGATAATACCACATTTTCAAATATTTTGAGAAGTACAATTATTAAAATCTGATAATTTAACACACTATCAATGGTAAGAAATTAAAATACTTTTCTAAAATGTTTTATTTTAGAAAAAAAATCTAGGCAGTGTGTTCTATGCATATAATTCAATTGGTTGACTCAAATTTTCTTTTCATCATTTTACAAATTAAATGAAGTTCATAAATTATAAGAACATTTACTCAAAACTACTTTTTAACTTTGAAAACTCTTTTGTGTAATATATATACTCATGACCTTATTTTCTCACAATGCATGCATAAACTAACTCAGTTCTGCATCTGTATTTGACTAAACTAATGTTTATATTGGATCATTTTATTATTTGTTGAAATAAGACAGTACACTTAGGAGTGACCTTTTATTTGATATTTTCACTTTGATTACATTCACATTTTTTATCTTGCATTTCTTCTAGGACCAACAATCAAAACCAATTTTGGACCTCTGTACAGATGGATGCATTTAATCTTTTGTTACTATATTTTCTGGTGATTATTTTCAGGATTGCGTTTAACATGCTGAGGAGATTAAGCGCTGTTATCAGACAAGAGCAACTAACTGTGTCTGGGAACAAATTACCTTATCTGTAATCATTCTTAAAGACTTAGATCACATGCATAGATTTCAGTGAACATCTGGATCATTAATCAGCTTTGTCTTAAATATTTCCATTATTTTACTTTTCCCTTGAAATTTTCTAGCAAAAAGGAGGAAAAGTCATACTGACTTACAACATATCTCCTTACTATCGAGATGTGATCCACTGATCTATTCTGTAATTTCCTGGTAGTATAAATATAATATATGATAGAATTATAATTCTGTTTGCTGTATTACCAAAGGCCATCCCTGTGTGCAAAAAAATTCAGGCAAAGGCAGTAGCATAAAAGAAAAACAGACAAACCTTAAACCAGTTATAGCACATTCAAATCTTTCTAAGAGGAAATAGAAAGTACTGCAGTGGAAGACTCAGATGAAAGGTTGAATGAATGTGGGAGTACTCCTTCTCATTTATGCACAAATTTTATCTTAGCACTTAGCCTTTTCTTCATAGTAAGAATACTTTTTTGTTGTTCACATTGAATATCCATGCAAGAAACAGTTAATTATTTTACTTTATTTGCATTTCTGTCATTCTAAGTATAAACTTACAGCGAGATGATATAATATATACCTAAATGTCATAAAATCATAACCTGTCATCAACATCTCTGGTTTCAGACAAAAATACATATGATAAGAACACTGGCTTTCATGACACAGTCTTATATTACTGAATTGGCTGAAACAAGTGCTTCAAACAGAGGCACATAGATTTTACCCAAAGCTGAGGGGCATTCTCCACTCACCATGAGACCAGTAGACATGAGTTACTTCTGGAAAAAGGAACAAATTAGCTGAACACCTTCAAGAGGCATGCTAGGTTTCACTGCCCCATGCACAGTATGTAGCTATGGATTACGATTAGAGGACTATATGAGTAGTACTTATTATAATTATTGCCATTGAATGGCACAAAAGTACATGTCACTATAAGAAAATGTGTTTCTTGCCCTCAGGAGACTTCAGATATTCTGTAAATGGAAAAAGGCCGATATTAGGTCAGACCTGAAATATGCTTACTTGGGGGGGAAATTCTGTTATTTTTAGTGGGTATAAGAAGGAGTGACCTCTACCAGACATTGTAAAAATTCAATGAGAGGAACATTAGAAAACACAGAATCAGGATAGCTTCTTAGTCTATAATTCATCATATTACTTTTTCTAACAATGGGGTAGATAATTCATTCTCATATTTAACAGAGTTATATATTTCTCTGAGATTTTATTTTCCTCCTCGCTTCTTTAGCTGGTCTCAG
Organism: Pipra filicauda; assembly: GCF_003945595.2. Lineage (NCBI taxonomy): Eukaryota > Metazoa > Chordata > Aves > Passeriformes > Pipridae > Pipra > Pipra filicauda. Next base: position 1,820,341 of record NW_024104776.1, on the reverse strand, counting down.
AGCTCCACTGTTTCCTTTGCTCCTAGTCCATTAACTGCTCATGAGTAAGGGAGGGTTCTAAAGTCTAAATAATGTCTAATATTGAAGCCATCAAATCAATGTATGAAACAGTTTCTAAAGACTAACTTGGTAAAACTAATTGGTTTGTAGACCAAATGTCATTTTGTGGTCAGAAGCGATGGCAGGTACAAGGCTATTTAAGTGCATTCATATCACAGTTAGAGAGAAAATAAGTGACATAAATACTCCTCATGGCAGATCTTAATGCCACTAGGCACTATGTCCTTAGAGGAAAACAGGATTGGCTAAACTGGGGCCAGATGAGGAGGGCTCAGATTTTTTTTAGGCAACTGTACACAAGCAAACAAAGCACTATATCTATTACATAGCAGTAGAAATACTACAGTGTAGCAACTTCTGCAACTTCTACTTTGATTCCATATTAATCATTATTAATCAGACTAATTCATAAACTTGATTGGATTGGTCTAGCGAGGGTGCTGAACAAAAACGTGTTGATGACTGCATACAAATGATTTTTCTGTCTGCCCAAGTGCTGAACCCCTTCTCAATCAAAAGAGGAAACTTCAAAGGAATGCTTTAGCACAAGAATGTAGCTGATAGAAGTTAAGTTGTTCACACTAAAATGTTGTGGCAGAGGAGCAGAGTTGTTGGCATTACTGGTCTAACAAAATTCCATCCAGACTGTTCAGCTAACTGAAACAAGAGTATCTGTTGAGATGGGCTGTGTTTCATGTCTCTGTATTTTACTATTCAGAAGAACTTTCCAATGTGCATCTTTATACTTTCCTTCTTCTCTTTGACACTGTGATGGTCTAAAGTGCAGCACAAAATCCTTTTTCCTGAAAAAATTATTTACTATGCATTTTTACATGAAAGTAAGCATTTCTTAGAGCAGGCTTATCATAGTTCTGCATGTAGTCCTGACAGTGGGAGAACTGCTATTTTCTTAGCAATATGAAACCTACAGCACTGGGTTCCTTTTCCATGATTTTAGCATAACAGCAGGGTTGAGAAATTAATTTTCTGGTCAAACTTTTAGAAGTTTAAAATTTTCCTTCTTCTAAAGTTTAAACTCTAAATCCAAATGACTGTTTTGGTTTAAATTTGGAAAAACAGAGCATAAAAAATATAATTTTCATTTCTTAGTATGATATTCCTTCTTTTAATCGTTGTGATGTTCTCATATGAGTTGTTAAAACAGGACTTTGTTTTATTCCCAACCTGTTAGCAGACAGTGTTGCTGGTTTAGCATTTTGTTTGTATTTGTAGCCATATGGTGCTCCTGGTTCAGTGTTATTCTAAGTCAAAGTATGTAGGGGGGATAACATCTATGCTACCATCAATTACTTTCCATTACACAACACATTCTAATTGTTCTTCTTGTTTGTTTAATAATACGGTAAAAATTAAATATTATTACGCCATCGGTCTGTACTTTTATACAATGTCTGATATCATATGGCCAAATTATCACCCACTATTATTAGAAAATAGTGACTTTAAATATCCTCGTTATTAAATACATTCTCAGACTTTTTACTGTCTTTCTGGGAGTATGCATGATGGATGAATCTGCATATGCCTGGGTGAAAGAATGCATCCTAGAGACATAAACACATTTCAAATTGAATACTATGCCATGTGACACAAAAAGAACATTTTCTAGGTTTGTTTTGAGTTTTGGTTTGGTTTGGTTTGGTTTGTTGTTTTTTTTTTTAAATGGGCCTAACTAAACATGGTTTGACTTCAGAGCCAGGGAATTAAGATTCTGAAAGTACTCTTGGCATAAGCATAAGTCGGGGAACGGAATCTTCTGTCTCTAAAAATAATCCTACAAGGTGAAATCATATTCCAATGCAATTTCAGTTTGTGTGAGTTAGGTTTGGTAAATTTAACGCCACCAAAAGTTGTGATTTGGAATGGGAGAACACAGAAATAAAGGATGCACAAACCCTTTGTCTTTTGTGGTGCTGTGCTCTGTCAAGGCAGTAACCAGCCTCTTGGAAATTACCACATGAGTAATGACAAATGTTCTTTTCGTCTGGTCACAAGTCTTTCTGCGTATTCACTATTTACCTTGTTAGGAAAATGGCAGCTTGACTTGTAGCACACCGCCAGTAGCCTGAACCACCAGAGACTGCAGGGAGAGAATAAGAGATTCCCTGTTTTGTTGTGCCTTTTTGTTTCAAGGGAATCTCTGTTAAATTGGATCCTTGGGCAGCCATCAGCTCCACTAATGTCCAGCAACAGCGTAGATTTAGCACATACATATATTATGTTTTTCAGACTGTACATTTTTACCCCATGAAATTCACAGAATTATCTCAAATGTGTCATTCTCCCTAGCTCATTCCTAATGGAAGGGTAATGTTGAGTCCAGCTGATGCTGTTTTTATGAACAGAAACTTCTGCACCTACATTAGCAATCTGAGCACGTAGTATCTTAGTGAATAAAAGGTGTTCCTTTCCATTCAGTGGGTTGTGTGAAATACAGGTGGCTGTTCTCCTCAATTTTTGAAGTGAAGATTCCCACAAAATATATCAGTCTGAGATATATCTGCAATAGTTGTTGTATGTGCTGGAAGTCTGAGCAAATAAATGAAAATTTTGGAAAGAGTTTGAAAAGTTAATTCAGGGACCGAAAGATTAAATGCAGGAAGATTTTTAAAAATAAAGAGATGCCCTCCAATAGTAGATTTATTCTATGTTCTTTCTTAACATATCTTTGGATTTTCCTAACTTATAGGGAGAAAACCGTGGAAAAAATTAAAGAATTTCTATATATAATATTTATAGTATCTATACCTCTCTTTGGAATGTATGATTTGAGTCCTTGAATGCATCTGACTTGTATGATACATTTAGAAAGGAGTCCAAAGTTCTGACCCTAAATCTTATCTTGTGCTCTGGCCACAATATAAGTAGCATGTTACACTGTTTTATATACATATATATGCGCCTACAGTTGTAAATGTAATATAACTGCAATTATCATTCTGCTTATTGCATATGAGATGATTTCAGAGTCTGGCTTGAACCTCCTGCACTGAATAACCATGACAAGGCTGCCAAGACTTGCCGATAGGGTTGATCAGTCAAACCAAATCACCTTGTCAATAGCTTGTCTATGAAACTCCTTGTATGTAGGTTGTCTGGTACTAAAAGAGAAACAAGGTGGGTGTTGGCTTCTTTTTTCCTTTATTTTTTTTTAGAATGGCTATAAATATCTTTGCTGAATCTCAAAACAGTGTTTACACTTTTCCTGCAAGCCAAGCTTTTAAAGCAGTACGTTTTCAAGTATTTCCAAAGTGAAAACATTCTTCACTTCAGAATTTGGTCAAGTACATTTAACAATGATCAGAAGCGTGTGTACATCTTCCCCATTTTGAGTTGTGATTCATCAAGTTTCAGAGTCATATTAGGGAGAAATCTTTTACAAGACTTGAGGAAATCAACCCGAATAAGTAAACTAGGGATAAAAGAAAATTTCTTTATATTTCTAGCTGTTTCACTTGGATGGCTGACTCTTTTCACTCTTTGATAAGAAAAGGGTATTTTTTTATTGCATTTAAGCTTTCCAATTTGCTTTGTTTTCCCCAATAGTTTGCTTTCCTTGACTCTGGAGGCTGCAGCACTAGGCTGGAATGAACATTTAAAATATTTTTTTCCTACATTACATATTTCCAGAAGCATAGATTGGATGTGATCACAGGATTCACAGTGAGGAACATTGAGAAGAGGGGAGAGAGCCTTGCTGGTAGCTTGTTTTGAGATTAAATAACAGATCACTTCCCTCTCTCCTTGCTTCTTTCTCTCAGTAGTGGGGTTATATCCATCCAGAACAAATCTTGCAGCTACCACATGTAGGAGTCTGTGCTTTGACCCTTAGAAAACATGTATCCCTGAGTCGATTAATGCCAAGAGAAGTCTTCGGTTAATTCTCTGTCACCTTCCTTACTTTTCCAGAAAGGCTCTAACAGAACTAATAGGTTCCACAAAGCATTATTCAAAAACTGTGGCTGAAAGAGGAAAACACAGCATGTCTTTAAAATGCACTTATGGCTTTTCTGTATATAAAGAACTTAAAGATAAACATGAAATATAAAGAACCAAAATAAACAACTGAACATGTACCCAGCCATATATATTTCTGCAGAGGGCAAGAAGTAACTTTTATGGATTGTACATTAGATCTGTGGTTAGAAATGAGACTTCAGGACTACGTTTCATGAGCTCATTTCTTCTCACTATTTGTATGGCTTGTGAGATTTTTTTTTCCCTTGTTTTCTGTCAATGACAATCAAGTAACTTCTTGAGCTACAAGAACCACTTACTCTTTTTTTCTTCCTTACTTTTTCTGGACAGAATATCAGATATAGTTATTCTTACTGAAACAGGGTAGAGTGCTTCAAACTACAGGAGTTCTATTCCTACAACATTCCAGCAACTTCTTCAGTGTTGCAAAAGATTTTCACCTAATACAGTTCTGCAGCTGAATGAATCACAGCTCAAAGCCAGGTGGCATATGTCTTGTGACTATACACTCTCATAAATACAGTACAGCAGAAGCCTAAATAGAAACACATCTTTTTGAAACCATCTGTTCTTACAGATATCTTCAACAATAAAGAAAATAAAGGTTTTAAAGGCTGCTATGCTGTTTTAAACCTTAGAGGCATTTCCTATTGGTCTTCCTTTATATTCTGAGAAGCTCAATTTGTTTCACTTGGAAATAGCTTAACTGCCATGTTTGTTGCTGTTCTGTTTATGAACTTCAGCGAATGACTATATCTGGCTTACCTATATTTGAATATTTATAAAACAGAACCTTTTCCATTGTGGAAAGTGCTAGGTTGCCCCTCTGGTGAATGTGGTTTTGTCTTTGTACATTTTATTATAGCTTACAGGGTGAAACCATTCCTCTAGTTTCTTCATTTGAGGGAAGTTGCGTGTGATCTGTTGACAATACTGCAGCAGCTCCCATGATGCTGATAATCTTTAACTGTTACTTATTTATTTAATTGCATCACATCGATCTTACGATATCTTGACTATAAAAATGCTTGGCTGGAATGATATTCCTAAATTTGTGTATTTAGATTGCACTCCTTAATGGGTACAGTCTATATAATATTAACACTGATTAAAAAAAATATTCTTACTGGGGTTGATCTATTGCTCTGTCAAAACTGTAGTCCTTTTTCTGTTGCAGCCAGTGAGTGCTACAAAAAGAGAACTACAACAGTTTCACATCCAACAAATATCCTCGTGACTGAAACCTACTTTATAATATTACAATATCTTTGCTAGTGTTGTGGTCAATATTTTAATTCTGGTTTCAGAATTTCTGTAGTCTCTTACATTGGTATTAGAGATTCTTGTAAAGTGAAAAAGATATGAAAATTCTTAGAAATTCAAGTTATAAGCCAATGTATGAAACTGAACCACAGTGGCATAAGCTGTCCTATTCCCTTTCCCATAAGAACAAAAGTGGCAAAGGGAGAAACAGCAAATAGAGCTACAATTTCTAACCTAGAAGGTCACTGTTAATCCATGGACACCACTGGTTTATTTGAAATAGTTAAACCTACAGGCCACATACTTGGCAAGAAATTCTGCTTAGACATCAGAATGAGCGGGGAGGAATGGCACAGGCATCATACCTTGCAACTGGCAGGTTTTTTTCTGCATATAACTACCTGACAGCATGAGTTTGGAGGAAGCACGTTTAGTCTCTTTTTCCATCATGTCTCATTTTCAGCAGGGTGATAAAGCAGGGGAATGTTGCTCTTGACCAGCCTGGAAAAGGTGTCAGACCCTGAACCATGAAGCATAATTGGCCTTTTACTCAGGGCCAGAGGCATGTGCTGGAAGAGAGAACATTCTGTCCGAGCGTCTTCTCCCAGCTTGGGAGAAATGGGATGTCACACCAATTATCTGAGCAGTGGACAGTGTAAGGAAAACTGCCTCCTTTGTGAAGCTGTGACTGGAACCACAATTACTGAATTAGGCTGAGGAGGGTTTTTATACTGTTGGCCTTGCACTTGTCTGACAACACTGCACGCAACAGATCCCAGCACACATACCATCACCAGGTGTGACTGCAACATAATGAGGCTGTGAGCCTTCGGAGGGCTTGGACAGAAGCATTAAGGCCTAAATCAGCCTTTGCTTTCAAAACCCAAAGTCATTTTGGTGGGATTCAGAAACAATCCCCCTGAAGGACGTGAAATTATGCGGCTCCAGCTGATAGCTGAACAGTGATGAAGATTGGAGTGATGCCTGAGTGCACAAAAAGCTACGCTCTACTTCAGTGTTGTGTTGTTGATGATAGAAAAAAATAAGTCAGCTTATCAAGAACGCTTAAACAAGATCAGGGATTTTGACTAATTATTTCTCAGCAAAACTCAGTCTGACAAATAATACAACTGAATATGAAATATAATAGGCTATTGTTTTATCAAGAAATTAAATCTTTTGCGGAAAAATGTTTTCACCTTTTAGGTGTGACCAGGTCATTCTCATCCAGATGCTTTATATCCAAATTATACACTTTCTGGTGCATGAAAAAAATTTGCATTGTGATACAGTTAATTAATATTCACAGTTTTCAGCAGGTGTGCTAACTTCTCATATGACAGTGGGATGTTCTGCTAAGTGCTGTGACATGACAGCAGCTCTGATAAATGGAACCGAGATACTAAAATCTTTTAAGCAGCAATGGTATTCCAGTTGATAAAGCACCAGTTTAAAAAAACGGATTTATTTAGAGTTTCTAAGACAGGTAAACAGCCAAAGGAGTGCAGCCAGACACATTACAGGTGATAAAATGGTTAATGGTGTGTCACAGCTTACTATACTTCTATATATTTCTCTTCATTTCCCTCAATAATATTTAGTATATGCTCTATAAAGCATCCTTTTTTATCAAGTCCCCTTTTAAATATATGGGCTCTTGAGGAACACACAATAGAGAAAGACGGTTTTTTACCTGAGACACAATCTAGGTATATGAAATAAATCCAACAAATAAATAAATCCTATAAAAAAACCAGTGAAATAGTAAACTGTAAAAATATTCAGAATCTACTACAATATTTTTAATATTCTTGATATTAGATTATATATTTTCTGCAGATCACTATCCAGTGCTTAATGGAAAACATTTATGCGTGATATTGCTGATGAAGTTAAAAACAAGATGTGTAAATATGCTAATAGGGGTTGTATGAATCCTTGTAAAAGTCATATCTAATCATCTCAACAGTTTTCCGTGATCTATTGATTGAAATATTTAAGTTATTTGGAATTCTGGGGGGGAGAGGAGAATGAAAAATAATATTTTAGTTTAATAATAATATTTATAAAAATTTTAAGCAGTCAACTGTATTTCTTTTTTATCATTTATCAAATTCAAATTGCTTGTAAAAAGACTACCATATTCAAATAATATTTTGTGGGAGTTGGGTTGTTTTGTTGTTTTTTTCTTGTTTTGGTTTTTCTAGAAACAATGCCACCCTTCCTATCTTAATAAATAATATTAAATGTTGCATATAGTGACAGAAATAGCAGTTAAATAGCAGACTTTAGAGAGACACAGGAAACGAACTTCAAATAAATACTTTATATTAGTCATCAGGTTTGAAAAAATCCTCACCAATTCCACCTATTTTTGGAAATGCATGTTTACTACATTTAATTTAGAGACAACACCTACTGCAATATTTCTGCTTTCTAGTCATTTCTAGTTAGGCAGGAGCTGGACCCATTACAAGATAATTCTAAATGGGAGGAAAATGAAAAAAGGCTCTGTTTGAAGAGGTGCTCTCTTTTCTCACTAGAAAGGACTGTACTCCATCCATGTGCCTTACCTTTGAGCATCAAGGAATAAAGCAGGTAGCAGAGTGATTGCTCTTACTACAGAATGATGAAAAGAGTGTCTTACCCTCTCTATGACATTCTGGGCAGAAAGATTAGAAAGCTGAAATCCTCCCAGCCCTGTTCCTACTGCATCACAGGATTGAGCAACGGACAGATCCTCTTAGTGGTTTGGTATTGCTAGTAATTTGAAATTATGTTCACTGGTTTCATAGCTTCTAGTTGATAAGTTAAAGATATGTGCATATTAGGTTCTTGTTAGGCAAAAATAGGGCATTAAGAGAACTGAAAAGGATTTTGTGCAAAATCACAGAAGTGACCACAGTATCAAAAGGTGATACTCATTAAATCAAAAATCACAGTTTACTTTAAGGAAAGGAGGAAATGCCTTCAGATGGTGCCTCTGTTCTTAAACTTAATAAGAATGTTATTTACCTTCTTTACTAGGTTCAAAGTTAAAATCCTAGCATAATGCTTCCTTTTCCTCCATCCCACTTCCTGCAAAGGTGCTGTCACCCAAGCACTAAGCAGATACTACATTACATTTTTTTTACTTTTGCATACCTCAAATTCAAAAAAGAAAACAGTATGTCCTGCAGAGGTCTTCATCTTCTTCTTCTTCTTCTCTTCTCTTCTCTTCTCTTCTCTTCTCTCTCTTCTCTTCTCTTCTCTTCTCTTCTCTTCTCTTCTCTTCTCTTCTCTTCTCTTCTCTTCTCTTCTCTTCTCTTCTCTTCTCTTCTCTTCTCTTCTCTTCTCTTCTCTTCTCTGCTCTTCTCTTCTCTTCTCTTCTCTTCTCTTCTCTTCTCTTCTCTTCTCTTCTCTTCTCTTCTCTTCTCTTCTCTTCTCTTCTCTTCTCTTCTCTTCTCTTCTCTTCTCTTCTCTTCTCTTCTCTTCTCTTCTCTTCTCTTCTCTTCTCGTCTCGTCTCGTCTCTTCTCGTCTCGTCTCGTCTCTTCTCTTCTCTTCTCTTCTCTTCTCTTCTCTTCTCTTCTCTTCTCTTCTCTTCTCTTCTCTTCTCTTCTCTTCTCTTCTCTTCTCTTCTCTTCCTTCTCTTCTCTTCTCTTCTCTTCTCTTCTCTTCTCTTCTCTTCTCTTCTCTTCTCTTCTCTTCTCTTCTCTTCTCTTCTCTTCTCTTCTCTTCTCTTCTCTTCCTCTCTCCTCTCCTCTCCAAATCTCTCCGAACCTCTCCAAACCGAACCTCTCCGAACGGAACCAAACCTCTCCGAACCTCTCCCCTTCCCTTCCCAAACCTTCCCTTTCCAAACCTTCCCAAACCTTCCCTTCCCTTTTTTTTTCTTTTCTCTATTCTTTGCTTTTGGGGAAAGGAAATTCAAGATATTTCACTACATCTCTGCCGCTTTTTCAAGGCAATTAATTTTTAAAATGAAGAAGAACAGATGGTAGAAACTGTAACTTCATTTTTCAGTGTACTCCTTGCTACTACTGCTTCTTTACTTTTACTCTTAAAGTAGGAATTTAATAGTGATCTAGGATGGGTTCTGTAATGCATCATGATAGTCCAGTTGCCTGACTCACTGCTGCTTAGCCATTCTACCAAAGATATAAAAATTGGATTTCCCCTTGCTCATTGCCTCCACTAAAATCCCCAGGTATTGTCTGAAAAACACATTTATAGGCACAAAGCATATGGTTCACAGGCTTCAGCAGCAGGTCTGAACATCTTCTAAAATTCAGATAGCTCCCCAGTTGCATTTTAAATTCAATTCCTGATTATCCCCTAAAGTAAATGGACAGACAGATTTCACATCCCAGAAAAGTTCCTTTTTTAGTATATGATTGTTCTCATGAAGGTCTTTAAAAAGGCAAAAATGCTTACTTCATTTTGTTTTGCCTTTCAGTGAATTTATGAAGCCAAGTATTGTTGTACTGAGTACTGACTGGCAGATATTTTGAGACAGTACATCAGTTTCTGAACTACTTTAGAGGCTTCTGTGGCCATTGCTGTATTTCATTAAATATCCATTGCAAAGAAACAAAAGTGGAAGTAACTAACTGTTACTGGGATCCCATTCTCCCGTTTATGAAGAAAAATATGAAATCTTAAAAGAATGCAAAGATCTCATCTTGTGAGAGACAAAACTCTCCAAGAATCATGTAATACTCCCTCTTCTGTGTCTTAGTGGTGCTCATGTTTGCAGCTGCAAGACTATATAAAGAAAATTATTTTAAGTGCAAATTCTAGCAATGGGATGTAAATATGGTGATTTTGCGATATACAAAGTGTCCTGAATAATCAGGATGGTGCAGTCATCACTGGTGTGAGCTATAACATAAAAGATTTTAGTTCCTTTTCTGCTTGTGACATAAATCATCTATATTTTGCTACTAATAGCATACCTGTTCCATGAGAGTTATCTCACACTTCAGCTTGAGGACTCAGCTAAGGAATACTCATTATTGCTTTGTTCTGTTTAACAAGTGATGAGTAAAAGTCTTGGCAATTACTGATTTTTAATTATTATATCTCCAGGGAAAAGGAGGCTATAAAGACATAAATTGAAAATAACTGGTAAAAGCCATTTGCTTTCTTTACTTTATAAATTGCTTTGTTAGGGTTTTTTTTTTGGGGGGGGGGTGTTATTTTTTCCCCTTAAAATTGTCCTCAATGTGCTCTTAAAATAGAGGATATATATGTTTAATTTTAGTTTGACTTTACTCTTGCAACCCAAAACCAGTACCTCATACAACACAGTTTTGCAAGCTGCCATTTTGCCTTAACATGAAGGTATGTCATCATGTTTCATCAGATATGGTGCCTTCAGAGTTGTCTTTTCTGCTGAACTCACAATTTAACTTCCTTTTAAATCACAGCTGATTTCCAGTTCTCAAAAAATTCCCATTTTTGTGCTGCTGAAAAACTACTTGTATTCTGTTATTTACTTCCCTCCCTTTAAATCTGTACTAGTAAACCTAAAAATTTATGTGCAAGTTCATAATTTTGCAGTGTTCCTCGAGAAGTAGTACCATAATTCAAGAATACTGTCTCATATTGTATGCTTCTACATTATATGCTGCTCTGTTGTAATAGGCACTGAGAGGAGAATAGCACAAAAGGCAGCAAGCTGTGGTGGTGGAAGCTGGTTTTAATCTCTTTTGTATTTGAGCTGCAAATTCTAAATTTCACCTGCCACTGTGTGGCTGCAAATAGCTGAAAATGACTAGAGCACTGGGTGGTCTAGCCATACGTAAGAAATTCCCCAGATTTCATTCAGAAATTATGAAGTGGGTTCTCTACGTTAACTTTTCTTTACCTTCTACTGCTGATGGCTCCATGTCATCTGTCTTGCTCTTTCCTAAACCACTCCCCAACACCCATATCTGTAACATTCAACCATTCTGTGAGATTCATTCATCTTTGTTCACCTCGTCGTCCGTTACCTGTATGCTACAACGGCAGGCATTCATAATGAATTCAGCTGGTGTTTTACAGTTCTTTCCGGTTAAAACCAATAGCAAAATCGCCAGCAGCAACACGGCTTGCTTTAGTGCAAGACACTCTTTTCTCTAAATGCCTGTATGAAGCATAATTACTTTGTACATGTCATGTTGTGAATATGATTGCTGGTTATTGCCTTGTGCTATGGGCACTTTTTTTTTGTCATTTGCTATCTTGCTTTAGTAACACTTCACTAACGGGCAGTGAGATAGGACAGAATGGATGTCGTTTAAGAGGTGATAGTTCTCGACCCCTTACTGCTTCAACAGACCGGACAATCGGTTTGCCAGAACGCAAGTTCCCAGCAGTTGGAATTAAGGAAATCTTTTGAAGGGATGTCTGCTGCCCTGCTCTAACAGCTTCTGTGATTTGAGATGCCACAGAGGGAATATCAACAAAAAAACATCCTCAGTGAAGTGAGGAACAAAAAAGACAAAACACAGGACGGAATATTTACAGGTTTAATAACAAATTTCCAGAGAGAAGGCACGTAGGTGGTAATATCAGTGTGTCTTACTATTAACACTGGTTTTCTTATTATGTTTATTTGCTTATTGCAGGGGGGTAAGTGGATGTTGGAGGAAATAAGTGCTTTGGCTTAAGCTGTTTCTTCTGTTTTCTAAAAGAGTGAAGAAAAAGGGACTCCTCCCACCTCCAGACACAAGCAGATCAAGCACTTTGACACACCTTTACCAGATTTACCTCCACTCTACCATTACACAGGTCTGATGAAAAAATGACACAGTTTGTTCACACTGAATCACAGCGAATTCCCTTCCAGGGATAAAAAAGCAAAAGAACGCCACTTGCATCCCTCAGTGAATTACAGCCATTGTTTTTGATTTCCTGGTGGGTAATTGAAGGCTTTTACAGCTAGAAGAAATTATTTATAGAGTCATGAAAAATGGATTAACTTTCCTGAGTGCTTCATTGATGTTTTAGGCATCTACTTTATTCCAATTAAACTTATATAATCTAAAAATCAATGAACTTCTTTATTTTAGAGAATAAATTATAGAGGAAAATAATTTGTTTAGCCTCTGTGAACTACCTTATTGCCACATATTTTATATATGTAATCTCTGCAAGGAACAAAAGAACTCAGAGTGCTATTACACTCAGTACAGACAGAAACCCTTCCTTTATTCCATCCATTTAATAAACTTGCAATGGCAACAACCAAATGACTCAGAAGAAGGGATAGAAATGTGCAGATCAGACATATCCATCCCCAAAATTAAGTTTATAGTTTTCTGTTACTTACAGAATTTTTCAAACTCAACATATACCTCAAATACCTGTCATAAAATCCATTTCTGTATTTTTTGTGTACAGAGGGTATGCTTGTCATCTAAATACTCTAGAATTTGGTTTCCAGTTCAGATCAATGCATGAAAATTTACGTCTAGAGAAGATGTAACTAACTAAAGATAAGTGGCATGTTTAACGTTCATAACTAAACAAACTTTAAAAAAGTACAATACAATCTTTATTCAGGGGAAGAAAATAATTCTCAGTCTGGACACTGAACAGAGATGGAGATGGGAAGCTCTTAAGTACCGCTGGCTGTAAGTGGGCACTATTACCATGTCAGCAATTAGCATCAAGTCTGAACCAAATCCCTTTGCCTATGTCATTGATGAAGATGTTGAACAGCACTGGTCTCAACACAGACTTCTGAGGGACACCACTCACTGTTGATGTCCATCAGGACTCTGAGCCATTGAGGTAGTTGGTCATTACCCTCTGGGTGTGACCATCCAACCAATTCCTTATCCATCTAACAGTCCACCCATCAAATCCTTTTGTCTCCAATTTAGAGAGAAGGATGTTGGGGGGACTGTGTCAAAGGCTTTACAGATGTCCAGATAGGTTTAATCGATAGCCCTTCCCTTGTCCACTGAGGTAGTCACTCCATTGTAGAAGTTTGGTCAGACAGAAAATGCCCTTGGTGAAGCCATGCTGCTTCTAGGAGTATCTGTTCCATGATCTTCCCAAGCACAGAGGTGAGTCTGACAGGTTGGTAGTTCCCAGGGTTACATCTTTACATTTTTAATTTAGGAACATTTTTAATGACTTCATGTCGTTTAGCAGATTGTCTTTGTTATTTCAGTGGGAAAGTATCCAAGCATTCTTAAATTGGTAGTTGCAGTTTTTTAGTAATTCAGTCTGTCCTTTGAAGTGAAAGTGAAGAAGGTAAAGTGAAAGGTGAAACCCTATTTTAAAGAAAGTCAAGCAATCTTACATTTTAGAAAAATGCCTGTAGTCTCAAGTCTTATTAATTAAGAACAACCTATAATTTCAAATGGAGTTTTAAAAAAAAAATAAAATAAAAAATTATCTTTTCTCCTTTAGAGCTTGTGGAGAGGTATGTCTTTCTGTCTTCAAGTGCTTGAGGAAACTTTTTAATATAGCCAAAGAGCTAATTATCAGCTAATGCAATATTTTACTTTTATATGGCATCTACTATTACTATCTAGTTGCAGCTTGAAATAACATTAAGGTCCTCTAAAGAATATTTCTAAGGACAATTTCATAGAAAGATATTTCATAGAGAGTTTAAATCTGAATAACAAATGGTTTAATAAATGCTTTCAGTATATGGGTAAAAAATAGAATAGCTTTGGAAAGGTAGAAGTTTTAAAAACTGAGTTTCATCCCTGCATATATTAATGTAAGATCTATTATCCTTTCTAAAATTTGTTCATTGGTTGAAGAAAAAAATGTAAAATCTTTCGTTGGTTTAAATAACTCATTGTATTAAACTGGGAACTGTGTTTACCTCCCACAAATCACCCTTCCCCTCCCCTTCCCAGCAAAAGATACATAAATAAGACTAATTCCCTTGTTACAACATATATACAAAGTTCTTTGAAGGAAAGACATTTTACCAGAGTCCAAGACTTTTTTCTATCCTTGGAGGACATTTCCTACAGTTCGAACAGCATTCTGTCCTTAGATACCTCTAGGGAAGTAATGGGGTGACTCTGAGTGGTGTAACAGAGGTAGAAGAATATGATCAAAAACAGATGATGAATTTTGCTACTTTTAGGCAGCAAGAAGCTCTAGCACAGCTCAAACAGGACTGAGTCTGCAGTGCAACCATTTGCTGAGGCACAGCTGATGCCAAAAGGAGTGGCCCAATTACACCTCATAACCATTTCCAACAGCCAGGCATTCCAGCCTCTTTGAACAGCCCAGAAGTAGAGCATATCTGTCTCCACAGTAAAAACCAAACTGGCATAAAGTATTTTTTGAATTTTTGTTTGCTTTTTTCTGTGTTTGTTTTTGATAAGGGTTAGTTTTGTTACCATTTATCTCCCTATTTCCCTGGTTCTTCAGGTGTGCAAAGAAACTGCCTGGGAGCACCAGAGGAAGGGTTCAGCTGTACCACCTGAATGTCTTAGACCTTTTGTTTTGTATGTGTTTAGTTCTCACATCATACTCACACAATAAAATTGTCTTTTAAATACAGTATTTGTAGAATAGATATCCATTTGGAGTGGCATAAATCCTTCGTCCTCATTTTTTCCTATGCCAAGCAATGTAAACTATACTTCCTGCCAATTTTTTTCTCATTTTTTTTCTATCAAAGCTGTATTTTACTTACATAAAAATGTAGTGAAAAACATATTCCCTCCATCCTGTCAGACCAAATTTGTTCTCTGACTTCAGACCTTATGTGCTGAGTTTCATTTTATGGCAATTTTTTTATAGGGTAGTTATAAATCTTTGTGAATGGAGTGTTTATAATGAAAATACTACCAGGCCAGGAAATATTGGCCACACTAAAGATCAGCAGAATTATAATGGCCACAAGATTGAACAGTACTGATGAATCAACCTCCAGTAGTATCCCATTTTCAAAGGCAGTATACTATCTCCACCCTCTACTCTTTTTATCAATGTAAGTATTTTTTTCCTTCATTTCACTTCAGATACTCTAATACAAAATTAGAAATTCACTGTTTCACTCTATCTCTGTAGTATCAGTAAAATTGCATGAAGCCATTCCATAGCGTTTTTTGGAATAATGTATCCAAGGGGAAATGTCAACATGATTTGAAATGCAATAAATATTTAACAGTGACATATTCCATATCATCAAAGTGATATGCAGTGTATAAATCTGCATTTTTGCATTGCATTTTTCAGTAAGATGCTTTCTGCTACATCAGTAGCAGATTTAGGTGTTGATTTTTTAACAATATGTCTGATAAAATCTGTCTTTTGATTGGGCATTAGTTTGGCTGTAATAAAAGCACAACATAAACATTTTGAGAAAAGGAAAAGTGAACACTGAGCTAGCAATTGGTAAACCAAGATAATAAAACTAGATACATAGCTACCAGTTTTAAATTAATCTGGTAGATGCAATTTGCAAGGATGTAAAAGAAAATTATGCTCAAAATCCATTTCTGCACAGAAATCAACAATCAGTTGATTCTCAGAATGACTTCATGCTCTACACAGGAGTCAAAAGCAGACACAAAAGTGTGGAGCTCTACTTACTTAAACACAGAAGAAAATCATTGTTTAGAACAAAGTAACTGAATTCACACATTTTTATCTATCTTTGGCATTTGTTTCTTTTTTCACTAGCTTTATACTCTTCCTACTTTTCAGTTATTCCAGAAGCAGGGTAATTTTTCTGGGTATTTCCTTTTATTGGTTTGTTATGACACCATGACACAAAGTAAAGACTAAAATAATTTTCTTCTTGAAGTTTTCTGTAGGTGTTTTCTCTTCCCACCTCTTTAGCCTTTCCCATACACACTTAGAATCAGGGCATTCTTTTCTTCTCAATTCTTGCATTTTGCCATCACCTTATCATTCTGATCTGATTTGAATGTTCCTTGAAGTGAAGGAAATTTTCACTTGCAGGAATTTCTCCTTTATCTTTTTTTTTTCCTTAGTATTACCAACATGGAATGTCTCAGTTTCATGAATTTTCGTTTAAAAAGCTCATTGAGCTTTGAGCTTGAATGGGAAAGTGAAACTACATTCATTGGGTATAAAAATGCTTAGTCTCTGTTTGCTTTCGTGGTAAATGAAATAAATTTACTTGGCACAGGCATAAAATTCAGAAACAGCATTAATATTCTCATAATAAACCTCAATTTTACAACTTATGTTGTAAGAAGAAGGTTTGTATTAAGTTTTATATTAGTTTCTGGTTGACTGAGTCCATGGTTTAAAGGATAAATTAAGCCAGGAATGCTAGCCACCTTGTACAAAGTACTCAGCCTTTTCGGATAGATTTGTTAGGGTACTCATTCAAGATTCGGTTTGCTGTTAATTAACTTGCTGATATTTTGACACATTTCAGAATTAAACTGCCCGCATTTCCTCTGAAGAGCTTTTCTTCAAGGTCATGATGCCTGTATCTTTCAGTATAAAACAAAATCCCTGACCATAGTCTCTTCTCTATATACACAAATTTTGTGTCACCTGTACAGTGGTCCAGAGAAAACAGCAAATCTCCTTCGTGTGAGTCCAGAAGAGCAGATTCTTTAACTGATTTAAAACAAAGCAGGGGATTTTTTTTCTCTCACCACCAAAATGTCTGAAAAGAAAATATTGTATTGTGTTACAGAAAAGTTTGGGTTGCAAGGTGGATCTGCTGAATGCAGGACTAGCATAGATCAGGGTTCCCTGATAAATACTTTAAAATCTATAAACTAAAAATTGAAAGTATCACTGCTGAAAATTTGATTTCTGCAGAACCTGTGAAACCAAACTGAGAAACCCTTCTTTCTGAGAGTCTTCATCTGGAAAATTGTGTTTGTTTTGAAGCAAAGTTGGACCTTAGCCTAATTTTGTGTCAAGTGCAAACATGATTGCACCTCCTCCAACTGTGTTGGCATAGTTAAGGAGCTGGACTCAGAACAGAGAGAGAGAGGAGGGTGGTTTAGTACTGCAACATTAGCACAAGTGTAAAAAGCTGCAAAGATGAAATCAATTAATCTCTGTAAGGACCGCTGCAATCTGTATAAGGAAGACAACATAAGAAAGCTAAGAACAATCTTAATGTGTTTGTCTGCACATTGGCTCAGAGTGCAAAACTACAAAAATTGCTACTCCTGTCAGACACTTTCTTTTACTTAATCTCCTTGTAGTTCAGGCATGTAGGTTTACAATTATGTATAACAAATAGAAGACCACAAGTTGAAGAGATATAGCATGTAAAATAGATCATTTTTCTTAAATATATGTCGTATTTTGGCTGCAGGAATGTTGGCAAAAAGGGAAAGGATTATTTGTAATGTGAGACATGCAAATAACTTACTTTTCCATCTCCTAGGTGGAGATGTTAGGTTGTGGGTGTTTATATATGTCTCCTCCCTTTATAAACACACAGAACCAGAGAAAGATGTGGGTGATGTTCTGATATTTCTACCACAGGAGCTACATCAGCTTGTGATAGCCTAAGTAGATAATGCACAGGTTAAGTGCAGTAGAAGAACAAGTATTTAAAAACACTATCTGGAAAAACGCAACAGCAAGTAAGCTGACCTGGCCTTCAGTCAATACATTAGATTCAGTTATGTGTTTCAAGACATTGCTTTTAAATGGTTGCTATTTTGGGTAGGGGTGCAGATAAAATAATGCTCATTTTTCCTGTCCATACTATTTACAAGCAATTCACATTGTTTGTAGGTATTGAAACAATTTTTCTGTATTTCAAAATATTGACATGTAGATGTGCTCTTCATAAGACTCCAGCATTCTTGTGCCAAAATTGGAATACTGAAAATTTTTTTCCTAATACTCAAAAATTTGACATATTGTAAATTTACTGGTTTTAAACTGTCAATCCTGCAATCTTTCCTCCATGCACTTGTAAAGCTTTTTCTTTTCTAGAGGAGGGCTTGATAACAATGCCAAAAAACTTTTAACTTTTAAGTTAAATAATAATCTTTTAATTCTGGAAAGTGGTAGAGTTCTGTAACAAGAATATTCTACTTGAATACTTATTAATTTTAATACCGTACAGGAAAAAAGTTAATATTTTATTTCAAATTCTAAAGAAAATGAAAATGTTTTTCAGTTAAAAAATAAAAGGAAATTTTAAACTGGGAGGGGAGAGTTTAACATTCATTCTCTTAATATATTTTCTATGTATTTTATCATCAATTTAAATTATTTTTATTCAAAAGTATTTCTAATAAATAAACTAAACCATTTTCTTAAAAATCTGTCTCAAAAATTAGGTTTACCACTATTCTTCCTTCCTTCAGAAAGATATATACTTGATGAAATGAAATCCAAGATTATTTTAGAATATGTAAAAGCTAAGCTCAGCTGTGCGCCCTGGAGTTTTAATTCTAACTGTAGTTAAATTCAAGAGAAAATTTGTTTTTCTTCATTTCTTCATTGAAAGAGGCCCACAGTTTCACTTTCAATAAGTGTATGGAAATCAATATGCTGTAATGTAGTTTATGCTATTTTTCTGTTTCCATCTGCTTCCTTCCTTTGCATCTTTTTGTGAGTGACAGGATAATAATTGCTGTACCAATTAATGCCCTTCCAATCCAAGTGCATCATTACTGCAAAATAAATGTTTTGCTTTGTAGCAGTTTGTCCTGCTATGAAACTTCGCTTTAGTTATTCCAATCATCTAACAACAGAAAAGGAAAAGCTGCTTTGTCATCAGTAGCTCAATAGAAGACACTGTATATTCAATATGGAGAGTTGGCAGAATTTTAACCAGTATCAATTCATAAATAGGATAACAGCAATCATTTATTTTCTGCCTTAAATGAAAGTATCCTTTTT
Organism: Pipra filicauda; assembly: GCF_003945595.2. Lineage (NCBI taxonomy): Eukaryota > Metazoa > Chordata > Aves > Passeriformes > Pipridae > Pipra > Pipra filicauda. Next base: position 1,801,206 of record NW_024104776.1, on the reverse strand, counting down.
TGCAATAATAGCCACTTAAATGATTTGAGATTGAAGTAAGGGGGATAAAAAAAGGAGGATAAAAAAAAAAAAGGGAGGATAAAAACTTCCATCTGAAATAAGCAGTCATAATAATTTAGTTTTTTCCAGTAAGAGTTTCATTTTCCCTTGTGGGCTTTCAGTGCATAGCTACAGTGCATTTCCCACTTTGTCCTGTGTATTAACAAAAATGCGGCAAAGAATATCAAACATTGAAGCACTTTGAGATATACTTCCCCATACAAGTAATATCCTCATTACAATTGGTGGACCTCCTTTGGTATAAATAGGATCTTTCACTGCTGTTGGGAAAGTCCATAGAGAACACAAATCTAGATTAAAGACTGGTACTAGTTTTGTGAACTTTTCTGGCTCAAGGGCTATATTTATATTGTCCAGTGAGAATTGTGTGAGGAAACAACATAGAACTAACTCCTTCTTACTAATGTTTCATTCCTCGAACATATGTTAGCTAACTGGTTTTTTTTCCACCTCCTTGCACTATCCTTTGTGCAAGGATAAAGTCTCATCATCTTTGTTTCTGTTTTCCAGACTGTTCTGTTTATTGTGAACAACAGAATTTTCCAATTAATATTTCTAAAAAGAAAAGATTGCTTTACAATGAAATTAGTGATTCACTTTATTTGGTCTTAGCTTGCACTTATTGATTCATAGAAATTTCTTTTGAGCAACCATGTTTTTCTATATGATTTATAGAAACATCTGTAGCAATTACAGAACTCTTGTCCTCATGAAGTCTCAGAGCACTCCCAAGAACAAAACACAGTACCAATAAAATATCCAATTGGCTTAAATTTAATGACTTCAGTTTTGTGCTCATAATCTTGGAAATGAAAATGTCAAATTTTATTTTCAAAAATAAATTTATTATTATGTAGAAAAATAAAACTGCATTAGAACTACACCCTTTTGTTTGTTCAGAGGTTGAGAAATCTCAGATGAAAGCTTGCTGTGCAGCTGCAAAAGTCTGTTTCTTTATTTTACCTAATGAGTATCTCATATGAGGTAATTAAAGGCCTGCAACAGAAGCTGAAACACAGGAGTCTCTGGTTCTATTAATTTTTAATCATTGTACTGCAGAAATATAAACTTATATTAGATCTTGTATTACAAAGCTTAGTCAGAGGATTTCAAAAGTGGTCCTTCCTCTGGCATGTAAGTAATCCGGTGGCAGTTGCATTAACCTGTATTTGGTTGCATATTGCTCACAGGTCATCAATCACCAACAAACTGGCACTAAAACCAGCCTGAGAAACCCTTGCCAACTTCTTACCCTTGGCTTGGCTGCTTGTTCCTGGTCCTCAGCTTTGCCAATACAGTGATTTGTAGGGCTCTTGCAAAAGAGATGAACAAAGTGCTTCAGTCTACAAAACAGTCTTTCCGTCGCAATGGCACAACTGAGGGCAGTGAACAGCAGCGTCGGTACAGAGGAGAAAGGGAACATTTTCAGCTGATTTTTTATAGAAAACGCAATGTCGAACCATACCCACAGGCAGAGGGGAATTTTAACACAGGACTTCTACATCAGAGATGAGTGCTCTAACCAAAGAATATCAGATGAGAATCCCTTGAATTCTTGTATTAGAAAAGTGTGACCTTTATTTCATTTAGAAAAGAAAAAGGTTTGACACCTGCCTTCAAGTTAAGAATTTGAATTCTGAATCCAAAATGGAGAGAAACATCTTCCAATAAGCAGCAGTAAGGGATTTTTTGAAGCTTATCCCTGGATCTCTTCTCCTCTTTTTTTTTTCTTTTCATTTAGCTGGGTACTGGAAGTTTTCTCTCAGAAGTTGTGATCGATCTACTTATATGTACATCAGTCACTGCTGTTACTAGGAAACCATTGGGTTTTTCCTCTAAAGAATTGTTATAAATAAGCACCATGCCATGAAATAAGATCCTTCTGTATACTGCCTCTGCTTCCAACATAATTAAGATCAGGAAAAATCTAATTTTAGTGTAATTTGCTGGGTTACATTAGATTTTCTTGATGGATCATTCATACCTAATTGCTTTGGACTACAGCTCCATTGCATTCTTTAATCCTGAGAGTAAATTTGAATAAAGGATGAAGTGGGCTGAATAATGCTTATGTTTCCAAGGTCCTGTCCTACAACAGAAAAAGAAATACATTTCCTCTGTAAACCACATGAAAAAAACCTCTCCCAGTACTATTGGTGTCCTCAGGTCATGAAGTGTGTGTTAATCAAATTCATCTTATGCTGACTTCAGAAGAATTTTAGAGAAGAGTTGGGTTTGTATTCTTGAAAACAGCTGTGGTACAAAAGAGCTGCAAAATCCAGAAACAGCATTCTTCTTCTCTCTTAACCTCTTAGGGCCCAAATATGACTGAAGCTGAAAGTTTAGAAAACTATGAAACTTTAATTCTTTACTTACAAAAAATTCCCCTGTATCTTTAATTTCAAAATCCTTACTGCTGACATAAAGCCTAACTTTGGAGACACTGCAGTACCTAAGATTCCATAAGGCTGATCAGCTGTATGAGTATTAAAATAATATTTAGTAGGAATGCAAATTAAAGAATCTGTTATAATTTAAAATTGTCAGTATATGATACACTGAATTTTAATAAAAAGCTGAAAAAAACCCTAAATTTTGGGAATTTACTACTTAGAAATCTTAGTTTGGAACCATTGGACATTATTTTGCCATGATTATTTTTTTATTCATTTATTGAATAAAAATAATGTAATAAACGATGTATTAGCATCGTTAATTGCTTTTTTAAAAATGTAAGTTGAAAGTAAATATATTGTATAGATCCATTCTTTCCTAAACTCACAAATTGTCTATTACCCATAGCTTTCTCATTTCATTTGAACCAATGTTGTCTATTCTTTATGCTATTATTTTCGTAAATTGACATCATACTGTTCGACTTGACATCAACCACGTGTCTTAGACCTCTTGGCTTTATTAAACGTGCCTGAAATTTTTTGGATCTGTGTGTCTCTCTGCTCTTTCACTACATATCCTAGCAGTCAGGAGAGAAGAAGTCACTTATCCTCATTAACCGCTTTGATTACAGAATGGCTAAAATCAACCCTTTTGTGAGATTTAACAGCTACAAATTTTCTTTCAAAGAACAGTACAGGATGTGCTAACATTTGAGGCATGTATACAGGAAATGAAAGAGCTGAATTTAATTTCCTTTTTAACCCTAATAGGGTCAAATTCATCTGCATTCTAAGAGACTCTCTTAGTTCCTTAGCTAGAAATTAGTTTAGGGGCTCTCTTCATCACTGTATTAAAGTTGCACTGTTCTACAAAAGTGAATTCAAAATTAATTATATGAGATACAGCATATGACAAAAATAGACCTGGGTTAGGGAACTCCCTTGACTGGTAAGTTTCTTTACTTCTGATTGTTGTCACAGGGACTGTTTTAAATTTTTTGGATAAAATACATTAAGAGAATGGAGTTAAATATACCTTGATATATTTTATTTATCTTTATTAGTAAGAAAGAGACAAATTTTACATAGGAAATCACACGGCTAGTTTAGCCATTCCTTATGGCCCTTAGAATACAATGATTTTCGCTTCTGGGTAAAAAGAAAACAAGGTTTTACATCCTTAGAAGGAAAAATGCCAGATATGGAACACAAAATTAAAACCAATCTTGCAACTTTCTATGTTTAGGTTTGCATTAAATTAGAAACAAAAAACCCTGACAATAACAGTGATGCAAATCCCAAATAAAAGTAAAAAATGAATGAAGGCTTTACTTAATATTGTGGTTAAAACTTGGTCAAAGCAATAAAACCTTTAAACTAATCTCAAACATTATCAGTGCTTTTGCCTTGTTACACTTTAATTCAGTTTGATGCAAAAGCTTTTTGAAGCAGAAAATATTTCAATTTCTCATCTCAGGCAAGTTTTGATAGCCAATGTCGATTTAACCCAGCGAATGAATAGTAAAAATTCGTTAAAAAATTCATTCTGTTTGGTTGTGCTATGAAAGGGATTTTTATGACAATTGACATGTCAGTGGGAGTTTAGTTTCTAGTTTTATTGCCTCCAGTGTCACTAAGATGTACCTTTTTTTCTATTTTTCATTTAGCTGGGTTTTTTTGCTCTCTTGGTCTGATCATTGTTCTGATAGACTCATGTTCAGGGGAAATCGTGATTTTTTTTCATGAGGAAATCAGTAACATGTCATAATCAAACTTTTCCAAATGCAAGTTATGACAAAGTTTTCCCAAATCCGGTGAACATCATTCTTGGTTCCAGCACTACTGGGCCAGTCTAGAAAGCTGCTAACTGTTTTGAAAGATTTCAACATGAGCTAAATTCTTTACTGTTTGTGTCTATACCATCGCAGCTATTTTTTAATATCTCTGTGGTTTAAGTTAAAATATGATTTTGCATTCCTACAGATAATTCATATCTTAAAGACATTTTTAAAAGCATTACACAGAACCATTTTAAATCCAGGCTTCAATATACATTTCAAAAATAAAAAGACAATATAGGTTGCATGAAGATATACACTTTGGAAGTTTACTTTTTGTTACTAATTAAATTTCAATTTCAAAAGGGTATTCTGAGATAGGAAAATTATCAAGTTACAGAATTGGGTCATAAGAGTCACCTGAGTTTTGCCACTGGCTTTTCACACATGGTTTCCCATCTTGTTAATGGAAATCATGGTTATATGAGATTTACAAGCCCATCTGAAAAAACATCTTGCACATCCTCTCCCCAACCAGTATTCTGCCATGTGCACCATACTCCACCTCCAGTGCATTTTGAAATGACAATGATGCTGTGTTGACCTGATAAATTTGCATCCTGTTTGAAAGACAGTAAGTACAAGAATCGGCATTTGTGGTACTAATCCCTTTGAAACTTCTGGCATTACTTCTGCCACTTAAGCAGTGCTTCAGATAAAAAAGAGGAGCATTTGTCAGCTCTAACATGACTGAGACTTACAGAGTAGAAAAGATACAGATGTTACACTGAAGTTTTAAAAAACTTCTGACCCTAAATTATGCCTGAGTTGGATCTGGGATCTTCTGCCTTTGCCGGGAATCTGTCAACCACTTGTGCCCTCAGTCACAGGAAATACCCTCTTCTGCAGCCCCAGGAGGGCCCAGTGTAGCGTGGCTGCTCTCCAGGTGCCCTGGCACAGTGGGGCTGTATGAACTTCATCCGTCTGAGTCCGTGTCGGTGGTGAAAGGCTTCAAGCCCAGTTACATCTTTTTTGTTCATGTCTTCCCTCCCTCCAGGGCACAGCCTCAGCTCAGCAAAGGTGTCCCGGGCGCAGACATTTCCCAGCTACCCCTCGGAGCAGGACGAGGAGCACCAGCAGTCCCTCTCGTTGGCCAGCAGCTATGCCTTCAGCTACGGCTCGGGGCTGGTGCAATGACAGCCGGGGGCGTCCGGCTGAGACAGACAGTTAAGCCTGGAGCCTGCCTCCAGGGCCAGGGAGCCACTGGCCCCCTTCACACCCACCATTTGCCGTGAAAACTGATGCCTATCAGCTCCAGCCGGGTCACCGCCAATGCAGAAACCTGGAGAGGCGGCTTCCCTGAAGCAGAGGCTAAGTCTTTATTTATTTATTTTGCCATTCCTTTTGTCAATATGTTCAGAAAGGAGGGGTTTGGGGGGCTGGGGGGAGGGAGGAAGGGGGACATGTTCGTGTTGTGAAAAAGTGGTGGAAACAAATGAAACTGTGTTGGTTGATGTGAAGGTTTCTGCATGACCGGAGAAGGTTCCTTCTGGGGCTCCATCACGATGGCGCATTTGACATTGGGGCCTTCCTTCCCGCCTCCACCAGCACGCCAGCCTGTCTTCACCCGTAACCTTTTTAGGTCCTTGCTGCAGCCTACTGATTCCCACTGGAGTCACTGAAATGTCACCAACTCCAGATGCAGCATCAGTGCTCTGGGGGTCACCTTCAGAAGCAAGCAAGTTCACTCACTACTGTAGAGGGTGGTTGGGTGTTTTTTGAGCCAGACACCAACACATACTAGAATATCAGGCTGATATGTTTTGTTGGGAATAGGGTTTGATGTGTTAAGGTAAGGTTATTGCCTGGTCCAGCTCTAATCTTAAATTCCCAGGGCACAAATTCATCGTGTGCTAATACCAGTGCAATTCTCATGATGCCCCTGAGAGCTGTGAATATCCATATCAGCAGCACAGTCTTGTTCTCAAAGCTGCTGCGATGTCTTCTTATTTGCAAATTATTTAGGTAACCATGCCTGCAAGCCTGACTTTAAAAAGCGGGAAAACTGTTTTTCAGACAAATAAAAGTGGGCCACATCCCCAGCTGGCGACCGCCTGTGCCACAGCTTGGCCAGATATGGTAGAGCTGAGCTCTGGTCTTGTCTTTCTGGTCAGCGTTACTTTGATTTTCTCCGTTTCCTTCTCAAATTTCTGTTTTAAATGCACATTGTATCTTGTATGATCATGTGTCAAGAATCTGTTTACTTTCAAAAGGAGGATGAGTACGTCTCAATGGAAGTTTTCTGTCTTTGGAAGACATCTTTGAAAAATGAACTGTAGTAGGTGTTTGTAATCAGTAACGAGGGAATAAGTTGGAAGGCATACCTCTAAGTGGGGAAGGAGTTTTATCTATCCTGGACATTTAGATTTTTGTAAGCGTTATCAAACATTTATGTACTCCTCACGATGCCCTGAAATGTTTGAAATTGTGAGGAGAAAAATCTGCCCTCTTGTATGATCTGAGCAGCTTTGTGTTCTGTTCCCAGTGTGAAACAATTGCCATGATTACCAGAGGGATTCATCTCATTGGTTGTTTCTCAGGACAAGTTGAGGAAACGTATCAAGGAGGAGACACGTAGACTCTTTTCCAATGAAACAATAGAGTTTATGTACCATAATTTAACTGAAAAATGCTGTTGGGTTGTTTTATATATGCACATATAGATATATGTATTAAAAGGTATAGAAGAAACTTCTGCTTTTGATTAAACATTTACTGATACAGTATGTTCAGCTTTTCTCCAACCATTTTCCAGGCAAAGAGACCTTGCAGACTTACAGCTTTCTACGCCTCAGTGAACAGCTGCTGAATAAAAAAAGCATTGTGATCCGCCTGAATGGAGCACTTCTACCCCACCACAATCACCATTATTTATTTTTTCCCCTTTTTCCTTGTCTTGTTTGCTACCTCTTTTCCTTCTCGCAGTGCTGCCATACTCAGGAATAGAACAGCTCCCTGCAGAGAGTATTTTGATAAGCTAAAATGAAAAACTGCTCTCCCACGCTGTCAGGGAGCTGTACCTGTGGTGCTCTCTGAGCTGTACCCATCAAGGAAGCTTCATTCACACTTTCATTTAAGAAAAAAATTTGATTGACATTTTGTTTAGGGAAAATTTCCAGTTTGCAAATGTTAAATGAAAAATGTGATATGAAAGGATAGATATCCTGCTGGTGTAATTCTGTTATTCCATGCAGCTTTGCCGAGTATATGCCTTTTGAGGAACTGGTCAGTTATTTTTATTCTTTTGCAACTGGGATTCTTCCACTTGCCCTAAAATTATACGTATTTTCTTTAAAACTCCTTATATTAGGTTTTCAATATGTCCTACAGATTTCAATGCTGTGTTCATTTTCATCTGCGACTTGAATACTAGGCATTTAATAATTACATATTCTACATAGTGCCAAAGTGGGGAAAAGCCTAAACAGGAGAATACCAGAACTGCTTTATAGTTCCACTGCCCATGAACTTTAAGAACTTACCTAAATCCTAAGCCTAGTACTTTAGCTGTGTTTAGATAAAAAGCATAAGATCTATATAATGTGCTCTTTCCATTTCCTGGGGAACGATTGCTGTCTGTGGCTGTCTTCCTATGCAGTACATGAATATTGTGTAGTTATTGAAAATGTAGATGCTATTTTCAAAGAAAACACAAAAAAAATGGAAGGAGGTGGGATTGGCTGTGTATAGCAGCTTTACTGAATATTTTGCTTTAGTTGCAAACCATCCTCTCAACTCATACATTCAGAAAATAACTGTGAGGTCTCATTTTGTAGCAATACACAGAATATTGAACTCCAGGACAAAGCTGGAGAACACAACCAATCAAAAGCATATCTGACTTGTTGGGAACCTATTTCTTGTGGAGACTAAACACAAGCACACTGGAAGTTTAAAATAACGATGCAACTTCACAGTGTCCTGCAACACAGTCTAAGAAAACCTGGCACCTGAAGCACAAAGGTATTCAGCAGCCATTGGATGCTGCCATTAGTGCCATTCCAGAACAGAAGATGATATTGCTATGTGTATTCACATAGCTTCCACAAATGTTCCTCAGAAAAGCTCCATGAGAGCCAGGCAGACACTGCACCAACAGTTTGCCAGAAAATTCTGTTTTCATGGAATTGCTTTAATTCCTGGCGTATGCCTGTTGATAATCTAAGTGATGCCCCACTGAGACTACTTGGTACAGCTCCTAGTGTTTCCACCAGAAGGAAAACTGTCTTTTGGAACACATGGTAGAGCTGCCTGCCTAGAGACTACAATGGCCTTTAAATAGACCCAGGGACCCCATGGGACCCTGTTCAAGTCTCGGCTTTCTTCATGTGCAAGGCACACAGATAATACATCTGCTCCTGACCCAAGAGTTGCTCTCTGTTTTCAGCTAATGAGCTGTGAAGAGATGGAGGGCAACAAAATGTCTTCAGTGGTAACCAGGTGCAACTGGTACAAATGGAACTTAACATTAGTACATTATAAAATAGAAGAAATAAAATAAGGCTCTTTCTCTCACTTCAGTTCTGAGGATGTGTTATGAATATATAACTGTAACCATGACTTACATTTTTTAAAAATCACCCCTGATAACAATATACTCGCCTCTATGAACAAATAGCACACAGCGTTACTAAATATAGTTACTAATATATCTTAACTGTGAATATTATAGATTGATGCATGCTGGCACTTTTGATTTTCAAGTCACTTGGTGCAGAAAAGGTGAAATTGAAAGAGACTGGTAATAAATCATCAAATGGTGCTAAGGAACTTGAATAGTCCCATTTTTTAAACAGCTACATGTTGTTATTGATAGTTTAAATCGTCTGTGGTTATATTAATTTAAAACAATTTTATCTGCCTATGTAAAGGAAAAAGAAAGAAGAATTTCTTGTTGCATGGAGTTTGCTGTTTTACTGAGTAAATATGTAGGCATTACTCTCTGTGACAGGCTGTGATTCCAGATCCTCACATATATCAAGTCTATGCAAAGTTCTGTTGCTGGGGTTTTTTGCTGGGTTTGTTTTCTTCTTTTTTTTCCACAAAAGCTACAAGTAAAGCTTGAAAATATATTGACAAACCAAAGAAGTTTGTTAGACTTTGACAATAGCTGCTCTTTTTTGTTTAGAAAAAAGTCTACCATGACATTTTGGGAAAATCCTTCATTTCAAAACACATGCATAGAAATCCTGTTGCAAAGCAGAAAACTCTAATCAAGTTTTGTTCTAGGATAATAGGACTTTGCTAGAAGGAGGGATTGAAATTGAGTATTGGAGGACAAAAGTGTTTTAAAGTGCTCTCTATAGCAATAATTTAAGTACAAAATACAGCCTTCAGGCACCCATTTATTTAGAAGTTGCTACGTGCAGGCAGTCTGTGAAGACCTTTACCTGCTTATGGCAAAGAGGAAAAAAAGATGGGTCATTAATCATATTTCTGTATTGAATTTATCAGAAAATTAATTAACTTCATGCATGTTCAGCTCTCCAGTCAAATGGGCAATGCTATGAGAAGTAGTGGGGGTTTTTGAGATATTTAGTCTCTAGGAATTGACAAAGACCATCAGCCTGTAGCATATAAACCTCTAACTCAGACTTAGCTCACCAGCCACAGGTACCAGTTTTCATCTGGTAACCTAGAAACTGCAGGGTGAGAAAATATAAGATTCTTGAATGGCTGTGCTTTTATCATGAAATAATTATTTTTTTATCATGAAAGAATTATTTTCTTCCTAAAAAGGAAGGAGTAATGAGTTCCAATTAATCTCTACTTTAGTGTTTAATAAGAGTGTGTTTATGCGCCTTTTTATACCTGCTGCAAAGGAGTAAGTGTGGTTTTTATCCACACACAGAGTACATTGGACAGTGGAGAAAGTGTGAAAAGCTGCTGTTTGATTACAAGAACACATCCAACAGCACTGGAAAGTTTTGTTTTTCCATACATCATCCAAATACTTGTGACTCTTTCCAAACACACTTATCACACAACGTGATCTATTAGAATGTTACATTTTTCATCTCAGACAACTGGTCAGTATGCCTGCTTATGTTTTGTAAGTAGAGGGTAATGACTGTGCAACACCATTGTAATGGCATAACTTTAAAATCAAAGGTTGGATGTAAGATTGGATATATGAATTCTGCAGTTCTTGCACTCCATGAAGGGTGCTGTGTTTGTTCTTGATAGTATCAATAAATGCTCTTCCCTTTTTGTTTTAGATAAAAAGGTACAGTATATTGGAAACAAGTATAGGCATGTGGTGGAATGAAAGAAATGTCAAAGAATATTGACTTACTTTTTGTAACAAGAAGTTTGTCTCTCTGTCCAGGTCCTTGCAAGACAATAAATGGTGATGGGTGAAGGTGCTGTATATTCAGCAATTGTTTAAATGGCATTATGCTTAGAAACCTAAGTAGTAGAATCTGCTGGTGAATTGGTGCTGTTAAAGAAAATAGAAGTTTCACCTTCCGGAGACACTTTTCGCATCTTTACGTGCATATGCAGCTCAGCAGATTTTTACAGACACGATTAGAACAGATATGAAAGGAACTGAGGTTTAAGTATGATTAAATATAATTAAAGCATTTTAAAATGTCCATATTGTTATGGATATTGCAAGCTGTAATGGAGACAGTATTTCCTTTTCAACTAAATGCAAGCTCAAAAAATAATGTGCTCCCTAATATGAAGTTAATCTTTTTAAATATCACACTCAAAATCCTAAAGAATTAATTTCATTGGGGTTTTTTGTTGCTTTGTTACAGAAATGCTCATGAGGTTAAATAGATTTACTATGTTCTCTTACAATCCTGGGGTTGTCAAGTGTATTAATACATTCTACAGTAGATTTTTTCCTGTGAGAATATTTGGCATGAATGAAGTTAATTTTTAATTAGGCTACATATTGTTTTCAGCCTTTTTTTGAAATTTTATGATAGCAAGACGGCAGTGGGCATAGAAAATAGCACAAAATTAATCAACTCTTTTGGCAATTCCATACCAGTAACAAAAATAAAGATTTCAGTTAAACATTTATTCTCATCACTGCTCCTATAGTTACAACAGAATAAATGATGTAAAGTAAAATTATCCTTGTTGGTGTTGGTTGTTGCATTTCCTGAGTTTCAATAGATGACAGGAGATATCCAAAACTGCTTTGTGTCAATTGTTTGATTTAAGATGGTTACAAGAAAAAACAGACAATACAGGAAAAAAAAAAGTGATATGACTTTCTACTAAAGAATGATACACACTAAGCTTTTATTTCTTTTTACTTCTTTGAAAAACATCATTATAGAAAGGTAGAGAATTTTTTGAAAGGAGATGAAAAACAGGGTAAGAAATCAACAAAAATAAAAACAGATTCTATAATCCTTAAAAAGATTATGAAAAATTAACAGACATTTAAGCACACAGCAATGGGCCATGTTGAATGCAAAACAGTTTCCTGGAGCATTTAACTTCTTCTGAATTTATCAGGAGCAGGAAACAATGTGTTCAGTCTAACTCATAGCACTGATTTACTCCACAGCAATGGAGTCAGGAGTGCTGGTCTCATTTTCCCTCACCTGGCTGGAATAACCAAGTGCCAGTCTGCCTAACATGCATTATGCAATATAGATGCTTGAAAAATAGTATTTTGCACAATGCACTACCATTGTTATCACACAGCTTTGTGAAAGTTACTGCAGCCAGCTATTATGAATAATATGATTTCACGGCTGATCAAATTCTGGATAATAAAAGCAACATCTGCATTTATGTTGCATAAAAATACATACATAGGTGCTCAACCTTTATTTAGCTAATTACAGAACAATTTGACAGAGTTCTGTGGGAAAGTTCCTCCCATTCTACCATTGTTGGGTAAATTATAGGAATTTAAAAGAAAATAATAAATATCTGCTTCAGAGTTTTATTTCAGAAAGAAAAAGGAATTAATTTTAGTACATGTCAATATTTCTAACAAATTTCTCTCTTCAAATACACATACAGACATCAGCACAAATAGAGAAAGGTATTGGGAAAAAAAAAGAAAAAGGAAAGATACTGTGTATTTGTTTGCCTATACCTTAGTGTGATAAGCTATTGATCACTTAAATCATTTTATAAAACTTAGTGGTTAATACTACAAATGAATTATTTAATGTAACAACCTAGTTGTATAAACTTTTAAGAGAAGTGTTAAATATCCTTCAGAACCACTGAGATTTTTTTTTTCTGAAACTACAAAGTTCTCTTTTTAAGCAAGCATAAGGTTGGAAGAAATACATCAGCCATTGCTAGCAATTCATATTAGTTATTTTATCTAACTATACCAGCTAACAGTGTGGATAGTGTGGAAGTAATAAACATATTATTCTTTAGAAACTTATCTTAGATAGCTTTATGCATTTCCTTTGGTATTTCTAACTCAAACATTATATCCTAAGTTGTATGTAGAGATATATAACTGCAAGACTATAGCACAGATAGTAAGGTAAATCTACAGCTTTACAAATCAATCCTAATCAGGGCCAAGAAACTAGTCAGAGCAGTGGCACAGTTCTGTGGCATGGTGGCAGCCTGCCCCAGTAGTCTCTGAGCTCCCACAGGTGGGGCTATCTCAATGCTCCTGAGAAGAGTTGGCAGACTCATCATGTCTTTATCCCATGGTTATCCAGGTGCTCATCTTCTTCTCATAACTCTTAATGCATTTTACAATTAGAAAAGAACAAAAAAAAAAAGTTATGGGCAAAAGCAGACACAAGGACACTCCTGCTGGAGGAGTGTCCTACCAAGCCCTGCAGGCTCTTCTCCATCCTTAAAATATGAGTTGTTTCTGTGCCGCTTCAGGGAGCAAGGGAGAGGGGGGTTATGTCTGATGCAGGCTGGGGGAGAACTGGGCCAGGGTCTCCCATTTCCTAGCTGATTTGGCAGATAGGATGCTGGATGAACCAACATTTCATGTGATAGTGAAAAGCCTGATCCATTTTAGTGTTTTGAAGACTACTGTGTGTCTCTAGCTTTGGGGTGGAACCTTTTGCACTAGATATCAAAGGGACTGCGACCACCCTGACACAACACCCCAGCAAAGCAGGTTATGAAGGCAGGTCTTGTGCTCTAGCCCAAAACAGTTCCCCAGGAATATGTGAGTGTTGGAAAGGTCTTTTAAGTTGCCTTACTTACACCTCAAATAATACAGTCTGAGAACTTGACGTATAGCTTCTACTCCTGGGGACTGCAGCCTAAAAGAACATTTTAGCACCTATCTTGTAGACAGACAGAGCTGTTTTTGGAAGTAGCCCTTAGTGTCAGGCTTACAAAGCTATTTAGGGGGTTAACTCTTATTGAGTATCTCAGCTTTAAAAGAAATAAGTCTAGGAGTACTAGAGAGGGAGTACTCACTGAGGCAGAGCTTCAACTACTGTAAATAAATACTATTGATTTGAACTTTCACATAGCTCAATAACAGAGTAGATTTAAAGGAGCATGATGCACATAAGATTTAAAAAAATCAGAGTCCTGGTGCCCTGGCATCTTTATTATTGCAAAAAATCCTCATCATCTCTTAAAAAAGAAAAAAAAAAGAAAAAAAGAAAAAAAACCTAGACGTTAATCTGGTAGTGAAATCAATCCTCTGAACAATCCCCTAAATCTGACATCTTTCCTTTTTCTGAAGTAAGGTTTCTTATTTGGATCTCTCATGAGTAAACTAACAGATGCTGGTAGCACCTATACTTTAACTGTTCTGCCTGCTTTGTTGCCTTAGTCCTCTCCTCCTGTCCCCTAGTCCTGGGGAGGAGGCAGGTGGTAAAGCTGCACAGCACAGTTAGAACAAGCTATTTCTGAGTGTTCTTGAAAAAAATTAGGGGCCTAACAGAAAAGGTGGCTGGGAATTTAGGGCAGGTGCAGGTCAGAAAGAGGACTACCCTGCCAAATGTGGGGGTTTGGAGTCCAGCTTCTTGTGTTCCTTGGTGGGTCCAGCCCTTAAAGCAGTCTGTTTCCTCACAGAAACGTTGTTTTATCCCAAGGTGCACAGCCACGGGAGAGCAGAAGACAAGCAGAAAGAGCAGTATCATGAACATATTAGTGTCAGAGAAGCTCTTTAACGTAAAGGAATGTATCTGAAATGAAAAAAAAGAAGATAACAGGTTCTAATTTTCACCTTCTTTCATAAACTGTGAGTTTCTTATTCATCCTGTTTATCCAAACTGGTGATTGTCTTTCCTACATTCAGAAGTCTTTCTCAAAGAGATGTGAGTTTACACCCTTTAAAGGCGGTAGTCGTACTGAATTTTCCTTTAAACATTGAACTAAAATGTTTACCTTTTTGACCCAGCATAAAAGATTAATTTTATTTTTATGGAAAAGGTTTTACTTTTCTTTAATCTCAGATTTTCATTTTCCAGTCACACAGAAGCTAGTTACCCTAGAATACCCTTAAAGGTGTTCAAGACTCGTTTTTTTAATGACAATATGTTTTACTATATTTCTTTCATTTCATCAAAGTTTCTAAGACCTTAAAACAATCACAGAGTTATTTTGCAGCTTAGATAGTATGTTGAGCTGGTTACTTTCCATAGTTGTGTCATTTTGCTTCCTTGATTTTTTTCCTCTCTCTTAAGTATTTGATCGAGTGGTACAGCATGAAATAGCACAGTAATTGTTCAAAATAAAATTTCCAAATTATAGTTGATGAAGTTTATTCAAAAGAAATGAAAAAATTTCCAAAAGGATAGGACAAATCTGTGGTAAATATTGAAACTAAACAGCAATAAACAATAGTCTGTACTATTTTACACTAGAAAGTCTACTTATATAATCCAAACAGCAAAGAAACTCTTGCTGGGTGCCATTCTGACAGATTTATAAAATATTTAAAGAGTTTTAATATTGCATTTCAAATTGAACTTTTGGAAGTTTCTCTTGTGTGTAGCTTACTAGTTTTTAAACCAATGAGAATATCGATACATTTTGGGTTGTTTTGGTTTTGGTTTTAAATTGTATAAGTCTCTTGTTCAGCTGCTGTTCACTGATATTACTATGGTACAAAAATGAGGCTGTTGTTTTGGGTCTGTTTTTTTGAAAAAAAAATAATATATTGTTCTTATTATGCTATGTGTGATGTGATTTTCACTGTGGATTATCCTGTTAGAAGTAATATGTCTGCAGAATTTGAATTAAAACAGATTAAATACCTGCAAAGGTGCGCACTACAGATTTTGTTTTCTTCCTGAAATCTCAAAAATAAGCAATTGTTTTGAAAAGACAAGCTAAAAGTACCAAGAGGGAAAAATAAGGGCATTACCAGAAATAATCAAAACAGTCTGGTATTCCAGGTACTTAACTTCAACCTCTCTCCCTTTTTTTTTTTACCCTCAGTAAAGTAGGAATGTATTTTGATTGTCTCTATAACCAGTGAAACAATACCATCTTCTCAGCTTATGGATATTTCTGTGTCAGGATTCCAACTGAGAACCTCTGTGTAATCAAATCCATTGCATTATCATTTTGGCATTTTAATATCAATGGGATCATAAGAAATGACCCAATGCTAAAAGGTTTTATTTGTAAAGCTGTGTACAACTTAGAATTATCTGCTATGACATTTGATAACTCAGGAAATAAACCAACTTATTAGTAGTACAGTTTTGTGTATCCTCATCAACTTCACATGCAATCATTTATATATCTTAAAACCTTCAGTAAGTGAAATTAAAAAACAAAAAACATCCCTTGCAATGTGTCCTTGTTCGAGAGTACACAAAACCAAAATAAGGTGTTTTCTAATGGCATATGAAATTGTAAACAATGTAAGTCTTCAGTGATAAGTTGAAAGGACACTTTAGTTTAGGATTTTAGGTTTTTAGCTGAATGACGCTATTATTGCTCAAATAGCGAAGAGAAACCTTGTGTCCATGTTATTCTCAGAAGAACCTAGACTCCTATTTTGCTGTGCATGTGAAGAAAGCTTTCCATCGGAGAAGGCAACGCAAAATGTGCTTTTCTCTGTCAGCTTCCTTTCTAGCCATCTGAGTAGAAATGGTATCTGATTTGTAGGCAGACTTATGATGCCTCCACCACTAGCCCCTTTCAAAAAAAAATTAAAAAACAAACAAACAAACAAAACCACACCATATCCAGCAACACTTTTAAGTACATTTCAAGAGAAAAGGGGAATCAAGCATAGGTGGGCCAGGGACACAGTTTGTAGTATGCAGACATATATGATTATCAGCCATCCTGGTAACATCTTCATTTACTGGGATCCTGTCCTCAGTAATTCAGCAGATTTGTAAAAGGCCAAAAGATGTGTAGATCCTAATTCTCAGGTCTGCCTTCTAGTTCTGTTTCTTTAAGGATTAAATTTTGTTTGTCTGTTTGTTCAATTTCTGTGTGATTTCTTCTGTATTTTTCAGCAGAATATATACATATGCACACATACAACTACATATGTATGTGTATTGTTTTGTAAATGTTCTCAGTCATGCTTTTTTCTGCTTTGCATCATTTATTCATATACCTTCCATGTTCTCATTTATTTTTTGTGCAACTAAACCTTATAATAAATTATTAAATATAGCCTAACAGTGACAGAGTCTTCATGTTTTATTTTCTTCTGGGCATGAGGGGAGATGTGGATGGGACTGAGGGAGGGAGAGACGAAAGCAGGGGCTACACTTCTATTCCATCCCCAAATAGAAAACACTGAAATAACTGTGATGAGTGGCAAGAAGTCTGTAAAACCACACAGCTGTCAGATACCAAGCTTCTGTGCATACTTTTAAATCTAGGTTCAAGGAGCTCTAATATATTTGCTTTTGTCAGTTGAATAGTACTGTTTTCCCAGCAGCAAAATAACACCTTCTGTGTGGAAAATCATGGGTATTTATTATTCTATAGAGTTCTCAATTTGATATGCAAGAATCATGGACATAGACAACATCAAGCACATTTTCTTTCTCACCCTGTCACATAAGCTCCTCATACACATAGAACTCTCAGACTGAATTAACTTTATGTAAACATATGCAGCTCCACTCTGCACATCAGAGCTGTTCTAAAATTGATACTTAAGAGTTCACCTACTGCGTAAAAATGTTTAAATTGTAGAAGTGCAAATAATCTCTAATTCTGCATATGAATCAAAGGATACATTAATGCTGCAGGCTGCAATACAACACTGACACATCTGGAATAGCCTGGTCCAGATGGACTGGACAGCCAAAGCAGCCCAGGCAGTGTTCAGCACAGTCAGTTTGACCTTCCACATCTTGCTGGTGCAAAGAAAATAAAGTCTTTGCTGCAAATAAAAAGTTTGTGCTTTGATTACTTCATTCTTAAGAAAGAACCTAATGGTCTTTTCTTATGTTTGTGTGAGGCATTTCTGTAGTTGACTTAAATCTCTGTCTACCCGAGTGATGATTCTTCTCCTCTTCTTTCTGTCCTACTATGCATGCCATGAAAATTGGATCTCCTATAACTGTTAGCAGGCTAGAAGAACTTTAAAAAGAAAAAAAAAAGGTTGAAGTACTTTTCTCAACCATCAATAATTTATTTTTTTGTCTTCTTGTTTTCTGTGAATAGACTTCAGATTCAAGTCATATGAAAAAAAGAAGTTACAATTTGAATATATTTCCCATTTGTCCCGCATCAGGTCCCTGGTAAAGCACCAGTGAAATGCTCCCTTCCCCAAGCATCCACACTTCAGGTACCAACGCAGTCACTCCTACATCAGTCTTATGACAACCTAATGTGAGAGTGCCTGGGTGAACTGACATGACAGGAAAGGTGGTTTCTAAAACACTTTGATTGCTGAATGAAAAGCTTCATCCTGGTAAAACAGTGACCCAGCAGTTAGAATGAGAAAAATAGGTTTTATAAGGACATATTGGCAGTGGAGCTTACCACCAGCTCATACAGGAGTGAGATCTGAGAGAAAATAGGTGGAAAGCCAGTCTCATATACACTGTGAGAATAGCATCATTTCCATAAACAGAACATAACTTCATACCCCAACTTAGGGCATGGAAAGGACAAGGCAGAAGCAGTGAAATGGACTCCTATCTCTCCTCTTTTAAATTTCAGGGTTTTAATGGGGTTATTAAGGGGGAAAGAAAAGACTCAGAGTTCCAAAGCATTGATTGTTACAACACAAAAAGAAAGGAGAAGCACTGAAACAGCTGTCCCAAAGAATTATGTTGAAGCTGAACTGGAAGAAATAGATAAGACAAAGGGTATCATAGCATACAATTTTTTGCTTCAGTTTTACAAGTAGTGACTTGAGGACAGAAGACATTAATAATACACAAATAATAGAAAAACTATCAAATCAAAAGGGGTAATTTGTTAATAACACGGAACAGAGTAGAATCTCTAAATGTACCTGTAAAGCATTGAAAAGTATTCATCAAAAATAATGAATAGCAGTAATCATACTTTGAAATCTTCAATTTTTCCTATTTATATATTTTAAGATTACTATAAGATTCAGGGGATATAAAGAACAAATACAGAAGAGAAAGGTCTTAATAAATATACAGTATGAAACATGAGTAACTCCATCTCAACAGGTGACCTTACCCAGGTCTGAATAGAGTACAAAATTTTTGATAAGGCCTCTATGATCCTCTTCCTCTTCTTTCTGAAGATATACACTTAGTCAGAAACTCCCTCAGAAATCAATAAATACCATAAAAATCCAGGTGGACTAGCAAACTGTAACATGCTAGTTACAGTTACAGATTAACACTGTTTCATAAAAGCCTGGACTCAGCTGAAAAGGCCCTTTGATTCAGGGGGAAATACAATAATATGTTGCCCAAAAGTTCCAGCGGCCTCATATGTTGTGGCAGGGGAAGGAATAGATTTTCTGCTCACTATTTCTTTTCATTGGAAGCAGAGAGATTCTGGATCAGACCACTAGCAATATTTGGCAAGGAATACACCAAACTTAGATAATGGTTAAAACTATTAGTTTGGATCCATCTGTGAGTATGTTAGAAGATCTAGAAAACCTCAAGATGTCACCTGGCCTCCTCTGTGCACAAAATAGGAATAACCTATGCCTAGTTCAATATTATTCCTGACAAATCACCCTTAACATGTTGTTTCAGCTAATATCACAGGAAGCATTTAGCTGACTAAGAAACTTGAGTAAGCCATTTGTTTTTCTAAGATGAAAAAAGGGAAAAAAAAACCCAAAGATAAAATGTCACTTTTTTCATAGGCTGTAGAACTGATTAATTTTTTCAAGGTTAAAATTTAGATGATAAAATTTTATTTTCACATATACCTTTTTTTAGTTGGTTCTGAATAGGATAGTAAGGATGAGCTGTTGACACAATCATACTTACCTGCTTCAGTATATTATGCAAATTGATTTGTTACTCACTTTTTGCAAAAAACAGTGATGATGCAGATCAATAGGAAAACTAACAGCAAAACAGCAGGAGAAATTCCTCCAGCTATTTAGGTAATAAACCATTTGTGATCCCAAGTTGCTAAAATATGATTGTAATAAATACGATTAGTATTTTGTATAAATATAGATCAGTATGAACTTTTTATGACAAACTAAATTGAAAAGTCAATGATTATATAAAGAGATCATTCCATGACAGCTCATGCTCAATATTCCGACTTCACAATTTTCTCATTTCTAAAACACTTTTGTTACGCTGAACTAGCTCTTAGGAAAGGTGTGACTGGTATGACCAAAGGTGAGTGAACACAGCACAGTGGTATGGAAAAAATAGCAATGCCTTGTATAATCCTTTTTTATCTTCTTCCCTCCCCTGGTGAGAAAGCAGTTCATACATAAGTGACTCAATATATGGTTAATAAAAGCTCTCAGGCTACTTAAGTGAATGTTCTTGGCTGGAAACAAAAAGCTGGGAGGAGTAGCTGATACCCCAGAGTCTCATGCAGCCCTTCAGCAGGACCTCGATAGGTTGGAGATATGGGCAGAGAAGAACTGTCTGAAATTCAAGAAAGGTGAATGAGGGGTCCTGTACTTGGGGAAGAATAACTCCATGCACCAGTACAGGCTGGGGGTCAACGTGATGAAAAGCAGCTCTGTGGAGAAGAATGTGGGGGCTCCTCGTGAACAACAAACTGTCCATGAGTCAGCATGCACCCCTTTGACCAAGAAGGTCAATGAAATCCTGGGAAGCATTAGGAAGAGTACTGCCAGCAGGTCAAGGGAGGTAATCATGCCCCTCTACTCAGTCCTGGTGAGGCCACATATGAAGTACTGTGTCCAGCTCTGGATTCCTGAGAGAGATATGGAACTCCTCAAGCAGGTTCAGCAGAGGGCTTCAAAGTTCACATAATCACAGAATGTGCTGAGCTGGAAGGGACCAACAAGGATCATCAAGCCCAAACCTTAGCCCTGCACAGGACCATCCCCAAGAGTAACACCATGTCCCTGAGAGCATTGTCCAAACGCTTCTTGAACTCTGTCAGGCTTGGTGCTGTGACCACTTCCTTGGGGAGCCTGCTCCAGTGCCCAGCCACCCTGTGGGTGAAGAACCTTTTTCTAATACCCAACCTAAACCTCCCCTGACACAACTTCAGGCCATTCCCTTGGGTCCTGTCACTGGTCACCACAAATAAGAGATCAGTGCCCACCCCTCCCCTTCCCCTCAGGAGGAAGTTGTAACTGCAATGAGGTCTCCCCTCAGTCTCTTCTTCCGGCAGAACACGCTAAGTGACCTCAGCCACTCCTCATACAGCTTCCCCTCAAGGCCCTTCGCCATCTCTGTTGCCCTGATGGCTTAATATCTTTCTTATATTGTGATGCCCAAAACTGCACACAGTATTCAAGGTGAGGTCACCCCAGTGGAGAGCAGAGTGGGACAATCCCCTCCCTTGACTGGCTGGTGATGCTTTGCCTGATGCCCCCAGGACACAGTTGGCCCTCCTGGCTGCCAGGGCACTGCTGACTCATATTCAACTTGCCATTGACCAGGACCCCCAGGTCCCTTTCTGTGGCACTGCTTTCCAGCATCTCATTCCTCAGTCTGTACAAACATCCAGGGTTACCCCATCCCAGGTGCAGTATTTGGCACTTCCCCTTGTTGAACTTCACGTGGTTGATGACTGCCCAGTCCTCTGATTTGTTGAGGTCTCTCTGCAGGGTCTCCCTGCCTTCAAGGGAGTCAACAGCTCCTCCCAGTTTTGTGTCGTCTGCAAACTTACTTAGTATCCCTTAGAGTCCTGTGTCCAAGTCATTTATGAAGATGTCGAAGAGCACAGGGCCCAAGATGGAGCCCTGTGGAACCCCACTAGTGACTGATCACCAGTCTGATGTTACCCCATTCACTATCACCCTCTGCGCTTGAGCCATGAGCCAATTGCTCACCTACCACATAATGTATTTATCCAGTTGTCTGCTGGACATTTTTCCAGAAGGATATGGTGGTGAGAGACAGTGTTGAAAGCTTTACTGAAATCCAAAAAGATTACATCAGCTGGATTCCCTTGATCAGCTAGGTGGCTTGCCTTATCATGAAAGGAAATCAGGTTTTACAAGCAGGACTTTCCTGAAGCTGTGTTGGCTGTGACCAGTGACAGAGTTGTCTTTTAGGTGTTTTTCAATACTTCACAGAATTCTCAAATGAAACTAAGGAGCAACACATAATAACTAAATGGTAGAGACAAACAAAACAATAGCTTCAAGGTGTAAGCCAATATATTCTTATAGTGCTCAAGTCTGTGGAAAGGTAATACTCATTTTTGAGGTAAAAAACTGGAGGAAAGAACAGAGGTGATATTATCAAAGTCATGCAGGTAACCCACAACTCAAATCCTCAGCAATCCATTGGTGAACAGGGACTAAAAAACTGTCTTCAGGTGTAGTTCCTCTTTAATATTCTTCTCACTGTACAGAGGTGAAACCACAGCTGCCCCAAGGTACTTTCAGTTCTGGGTAGACAAGAAAGTTATGTGCTTAGTTCACAGGCAAAGGAAAATAATCAGTACCACTAATGACAATAATCCCAGCTAACCAACTGCTGAGCCATCACCAGATGGCTTTTCTCTCCTGCATCAAAAACGTTCACAGCTTCTTATCTGGCTATCCTGAATACCAGATGAGGCTTGCTAACATACTCCTTTTTACTATTAATGCCCTCACTGGAAGGGATAACGAAAAATATTGATTACGGAAGAGCCTTATCCTTGAATCCCAGTGTTATTTTACTGGAAAGAAAAAAGAAAGAAAATTCTCTCAGAAGTATACATGTTGTAGGTATGTGACACTTCAGAGAAGGTTGTCTGATAACAAAAACCAGTATCTTTTGTGTTATAACCACATATGAAATCACTCTACTTCCAGAATGTTTTCAGCTCCAGTGTACTTAAAATGACAGGATAGTGCATATAGTTATGTCCAAATTATAATGTCTTTTTTCCCAGATTTTATGCCACCCACCATAGAAAATCATTATCTGTGCCTGTGAATACTTACAGAAATATGAAATATAAGCAACAAAGGAAATTTTTTAAGTCTTGTATTTAATTGTCATCAAGGATGGGTGAATCTAGATAGAGTTGCAGAGTTCAGAAATATCCCCATCCTTCAGTTTAACTGCTTTAGACTTCATTACTCTTTTTTGGAAGTTTCACATTCAGTTTTATCAGGTCAAGATAATAATCCCTCAATTAATGAGTTTGAGAGCTGAGATTATCATCTGTCAGTTAAATTCGGATGAGAAAAATTAATAGATTTTTTTTTTTTAACTAACGACAACTCAAAACCCTTATGCTTTTCTCACTTAAAGTGAGCAAAACCTTCCTTAGGCATTTGTTTTCTTTAACTATACAAAACCTTTTGTGATTACTGACTTTAACATCCCAGTCAAGCTTTTGCAGAAACATGTCAGATGCATGTCATGTGTCTCTTTAGTTCTTATGTTCTCAACAAAGGTGATATACTGACAGGAGGTTATTAACTATATTTCCAGCATCAGTACAATTTCTGTTAAGTATTGGACAACCCATCATAGCCTTGGTATCTTCTCTGCAAGTGTGCAAAAATTTTTTGTAGGAAGGTTTTCAACCTTCAGTGCTCCAACTTTGGTTTAGAGGAGGGAGCACTGATGAGTCATACAGTTATTTGTTTTAACAGGAGATTTGAACTTCACTGTCAAGACCTTCATGTATTTTGTCACATGCATTGCTGGATTGGCACATATGGTGTGCTAACTAGACATCACTGAAATAGTTTTCCACACAACTGAAAGGCAGAAATCCAGCACAAATGCATTCATGCCTAGAGAACAGTGGTTTGTTGAGTAGAGACCCACAGACATGGTTTGATATCTAGTGTTTGTACTGAATGATTGCATGAAGGAAGACAGAAGCTAATTCATTCCTATCCTGGTTCTGCTCACCCCCTTACTGCAGTCTTACCTTCTGGTTGTTTCCTATGGCCCAGAGCTCCTCCCAGCTCACAAGGGCTATATGATAACCCCCAATGACTGGACAAATAGTCCCTGCTTTTCATCTGGATGCTATGAAGATCCTATTGGGTGCAAGTGAAAGACATTTAAGGGCACAGTCAACATGCATTCACAAAGGGAAAGTCCTGTTTAACTAATTTGATATCCCTCTGCAATAAGGTCACCCATCTAGTGAGTGAAAGAAACAAATCCATCCTGTCTCTACATCTGGGATGGAATAATTCTGGACACAAGTATAAACTGGGAGAGAAGCAGCTAGAAAGAAACCCTTCAGAAAGGGATGTAGGGGTGCTGGTCAGCAGCAGGCTCAGTGTGAGTGATCAGTGTCCACAGGGCAAATCACATCCTGGGGTGCATCAAACTCAGCAACACCAACCGATTAAAGGGGGTGATTATCCCACTGCAATCAGTGTAGGTGAAACCTCACTCTGAGTCCTATGTGCACTTCTTAGTCCCACAAATTTAGAAGGACGTGAAGGTACTTGAATGTGTGTAGAGGAAGGCAAAAATGCTGGTAAAAGGGCTAGTACAAATGTAATTCTGACCCCCTAAACATACATGTAAATACAACTGCCAACCACCTTTTCAGATCTAGTGGGAACACACAGAAACATGTTTCTATTTTATTTTTTCCAAGAGAGCTTGTTATCCCATTTTCTGCTAAGGCAAGAAAAAAACTTATTAAATCTTCCTAAAAATGTCTAGGTCTTCAGGATGTTTAGATCTTTCAACCCTGCTAAATTTTCAGTCCTTTCATATGACATCTCCCCTTCTTTCTGAATCATCTACCAAAACTGTATGAATTATAAGTGTGCTTCCTCTCTTCAAATACTGTCTCAAAGAAAAAAGTATGGTAAGAAAAAAACCAGAAACAGGTTCAGATGTGAAATCTGGTGTCATGAACAATCTCTCTATTGATAGAATTTTTAGAAGAGATACGGTGAAGAACACATCAGAAATGAATCCCAGGTCTCTTGAACACATTGTATAATTATGTAATACTCAGCTTTCTGTTTCTGTAAGAGTTGTCCAACAAAACCTACACTTTTTTACACACACATTGCCTTATATGTTCCAGATTTTGAGGTCAAAAAATATTTGCAGATGTCCAATTTCAGTTGGAAATTCCTGTTTCTGAAAAACAAATCACAACATTTAGTGGGCTGGAATCAATAAACTTAGTGATAATTAATTGATGTCATGGTTTCATTTTCACTAATGTTCAAAAATATTAAGTGCATGCTGACTTCTGTTGATACAACTGCAAGAAGTGCTTTCACAATGCTTGAATACCTATTCCTTCCTCTCTCCCTTTTTTCTTCACAGGCATTCCATGCTGTTTTTCTTTGCAAAAATATATTAACCTTTAGATAAGAAGAAAACTGCATCTTTCTACTGTACCACCTCTTGGAATCAGCAGTTTTTGAATTGTTATCAGTTCTGCAAGTAATCCTGTGCTCTTAATACTGCTTTTCACCCAAGATTCCTCTTCTTCAAAAGTTCTTGAGGTCTTTTCAAAAACAGCTTCAAAAAAAAAAAAAAAAAGAAGAAAGAAAGGGTTCTTATCTTTTATCTTACCATCTCTCAACCTAAACAGAGTTTTCTATATTACTGTTTACAGTGCAGTTCTCCTCTCACCACCTAGACTCAGTATTTCAAAAAAACTCTGGCTTTTCCCATGCAGAAACACACCAACAGACTTAAGCGTTGGAAGAGCTTGGTAGCAAATCCAAGCTACAGTGTGGCTCAACTGTAATGCTAAGCCAAAGAAAATTACATGACTGAACTGGTAGAAAATACATAATAAAAATAGTGTGTCAGGTTCCTGGCACCACTTGGTTTACTCAAGCCAGAACTGTTGGATCAAGAAGAGTAAGTCACTCATGAGCCTGTGAGAGACTTCACTAGCTGTGTCACCAGGTGAGATGGAAGCTAAAGTAAACAGAAAATATTTCTATTGCTCTACAGTTAGGATATGTTTGATTCTATCAATTCAGGCAACATTTTGACATTCCAATATTTAAAATTGTCAGAGGTGAGAGGACATTTTGTCCTGTTTTCTCTATTCTTCTCTATTCTCTTAGTTCCTCTGTTCTCACATTCTGCTCACTTTCATGGATTTTTGTGGTCAAGTATTCAGAGTAAAACAGGTCATCATGTTTTTTTCCAAGTACAACCTTCACTTCTCAATTAACCTAATCACGGATTAAATATATTCTGCAGTTTTACACCCTATGCCACAGTATTGTCAAAGAGATGTCTACTAACACTCATGTGTTACCAGGAACAAAAGCAGAAAAATGAAAGCTGAACTGAATGCAGCAACAGAAGAAGGAATGGGGTGGTACAAGAATCATGTCTTCAAAACATGTTCTATAGAGAAGAAGTAAAACCAAGTCTTTTTCTTTTTTTTTTTTTTTTTTTTTTTTGAGTCATAACAGAAAGTAAACATAAAGGTAGGATTCAACACACAGTTTGAGAAATCTTGGGTCTGTGTGTGGGGACATGTAGCTGCCATTATAAGCTAACTGTGACAATAGTTACAGCAAAACCTAGAAAGCTGAGAGAGCTCCATGAGGAAACTCCCTACCTGAATAAAGTAGAGGTCAGTTTACAAAATTCTACATTTTCAACTGTGAGTGTGCTCTTTGCCTTCACTGAAGGACAGGTCTCATCCTCAGGGCCCTGCAGTACACTGTACTAATGGGGAATTTCCCTCGTGCCTTCTTTGGTAGAATGCCCAACTCTCCCTGCAAACTAAGGCAATCTTTCCCCTTCCAAAGCATCTCTTTCTTCTAAGTCATATGAGGAGTGGCTGAAGGAGATGGGCTTCTTTAGCATGGAGGAAAGGAGGGTCAGGGGAGACCTTTTCACTCTCTACAACTACCTGAAAAGGTGGGGACCAGCCTCTTCTCCCAGGCAGCTAGCAATAGGTCAAGAGGCTCCCTCAAGCTTCAGCAGGGGAGTTTCAAGTTGGACATCAGAATTTCTTCACTGAAAGGGTGGTCAGGCATTGCAACAGGCTTCCCAGGCAGGTAATGGAGTCACCATCCTTAGAAGTGTTCAAGAAACAACTGGACATGGCACTTAGTGTTATGGTTTGGTTGACATGATGGTGTTTGGTCAAAGGTTGGACTTGATGATCTTGGAGGTCTTTTACAACCTTAATGATTCTATGATTCTATTCTATTCTATTCTATTCTGTGATTCTTAACATCAAAACAGTTGCTCACAAACAGTTCTACACTCCTATAATGAGATCAGACGAGCTTAAAGCCAGCTTGCTTCTGTGGAAATGAGATTGTTAACTTTGCTGTCTTTTACATCCTGCTAATTGGAACACAGTACTTAAATAAATCCTCACTTGTTACTGAAGAGTTATTTTGTATGGGTAAAAGTGCTAATGTGTCAGAAGGTCCTGTTTTGAAAACATTTAACTCTTCTTCCTTTACTTACCAGACACAGTAGAACTCATCACATAGGTTTCATTTCTTCCAGCAGCTACACAGCAGTACATTGCAAAGTCAGAGGCTGCAATGTTTCGAAAGAAAATCCTGGAGTTTGCCTGATGAGAACAATCCACCGGTGTATGCTCTTTGAAATCTGAAACAAAGCTTTGCTTTCCTGAAGAGTTGCACAGAATGACAATATCTACTCAATTTGCTTTAATCCTTTCCAACGTTGCTTGCTGCACCGAATCTCCAATTTTATAAAGGCAAGAAAAAATAACATTTCCTCCTGCTTTGGTAAACATGGTATTATTTTGTTTCTCAGACACTTCAAAAGCATCTGTTGAAAAACACAAAACTCAACAAAAACCTGCTTATAACTGACTCAAGGGAAATGTAATATCAGCAATTCCTATATGGCAAATATTAATGAAATTGACTTACAGCAGAAAGATATTCAAATAATTTGAAATGCTGAAAAATATCGTTTATACCCATCTATGACTATATTTTTGTGCACATTTAGATAAAACTGTTTATAGAACTGTGGGGCTGTGATGACACTGCAAGAAAGCTATTTCTATGCATTTCGAGTACATGAATGTCCTGTTAACAATTTCAGAATTTCAGCAGCATAAATTATGGGCCAGTCTAATTAAATTTGTGATAGTCTTGTTCTACTTTCACACTAGTTATCATAAGAAAGTGGTTTGATGTGACCCTCAGGACATGCATTAGTAAATTATGTTAAAAGTCATTCCAGCCTATGAACTGCAATTCCCCCATTCACAAACCTTACGTCTTCAATAAAAAAAATTTTATCTCTTCAAATGCTCTACTTGTGAAAAACCGCTGTGATTGTCTGTGGTATGAAAGACTTCCAGACAAATTCAAGACTTCAATCACGTAAAAACCATAGATACATTATATCTCAAACAATTTTGACTGAAATCCCCTTGCTCTGTTATTGTTTTAGTAATATAATTCACTGATTACAGATTAAGAAAATAAATTTTTAAAAGTCTTCAATTGAAAGATTGTCAATTTCTCTGATATTCAGAGCCACTTGATTTCTAACAACTTTGTAATGCCTTTGTCTTGTAAGTTAGGACTAGCACTGTCATCTTTCTGAAGAATTTAATGTTGGAAAAGATTAATGATCAGACTGTTTATCCTACATTGTAAAATCATTAATCTTTCAGGTTCTTCAGTGAGATCCTTATTTTTATTAGATGTTTTTAAGCAAAAGAAGTTACTGCTGTATATTTTTAATGTGTTTGCCTCTATCTGTGGCAACAACTGGAAAGTAAATATCTGACCTAGGAAGAAATTATTCCATTAATGTTGACAGGATAGAGTCCCTTGTGGGAACCTGTAACTTCAGAGACTTGTTCAGTCTCTGTGAAAGAGTGAATGGAAAAGTCTAACCTGAAACTTTTTATCAGTGGAACACAGCACAGTAAAATTACATTCTCTCTGCCTTTGGAGACCAGAAACATGATTAAAACATTGAAATATTGAAAGACAAAAGGAACTGTGTCTAATGAGTTTACCTAAAAGAAAATTATTAAGAACTTAAAGATCCATGTAGACTGCAATCAAAGAGACTGAAAGTTAATGACAGACAAGGACAGAAGAGAAATAAATTCACTAAATTAAACAGAAGGTACAATACAGTGAAGCTAATTGATTCCTTGGACAGCTTGCCAAAGACAGCTAAATTTCTATTACTGAAGTTGACTGCCAAAGCTGGATAATCATTTAAGTTATCATGCTAGTTCCAGCAAAAATTTTTATTCATGGAAGTCTAAGTGTTATTTAAATTAGACTAAATGACTGCTATGATGGGACTCTACACTTGCAAAATATGTTTGTTGAAGTGCAGTCCCTCAAAATTCACTGCATTAAAACAGGTAATTTTTTTATACCTAGCAGATGCAGACCTGTAGATTCATTCAGATCTGCTAGGGAAGTAAATGAAAAAGTCATTGAAATCAATCCTCTCTCTGATTTGTCATATTCTTTGAGGTCAGATCCTTTCCTCAGACCTCTAAATTCCAGCAACTGCCTGCTTTACAGTAAACTGCATATTCCTTCCAGAGAAGTCTTCCCCTTCTTCATTGTGCAGTCTTTGCTGGCATCTTCCACTATGAGCAAGCCCTACTGCTGTCCACATTCTCCTCAGAAGCCTTGAGGTCTCCCCGTCTTCTCCTGGGTGCATCCTTCTGGTCCTGTTTGTTTCATAGCAATGCCACCCTGAACTCCAGGTATGTCAACATGCTTAATAGGGAAATTATGTGTATGATGATGCTGCCTCCCACCTTCCGGAGGATTCCCATCTGACCCAAATGACAGCTAGCCAGGACCTTGTAACAACCAGACTTCTTCTCTGCTGCTGTGCTGTATATTTTCTAGAAAAATGTACATTACACATGTGGTCAAGTGGGAACAAAAAGAAAAAATATTTTCTACCAGAATTATTAAAATTCCCACTGTCTTAAAATTTATTAGTTGACTGTTGTGTTATATTTGCCAAACAACATATCCCAGTTTCTCAATAATACATGATATTACAACATTGTGATGTACTTTAATAGGTACCTTGCAAAGTTAAGGTTGCCTTTCAAATTCGGTGGAGACTTTCCAGATATGAATCTTGATATAATTGTATGACCTGCTGGTATTCAAATAATAAATGTTATGTTAATAGTGAGAAATGTGCACAAACACCCAAATTAAAATAGAAACAGTTTGGAGATTCTTGGCTGTTCTATATTCTATCATAACTATTTTCAAGCACAGATATTATGACTTCTTCTTTTGGTATATGTATTTTATCTGAAACTATGCAGCAACATTAAGATATTTTCACTCTTGATGAACAATGTAAATGCTTCCCCTTCTTACAATATGGTGCATTGAACAATTTATATGATTATGTAAGGTACAAACAATGGAGAATCAGGCCTACATCTTTCTAATTAGATCTTCTAAGGACACCAAAATATTCCAGGCTTTTGTTTTAAGCAATTGTCCCATTTTATTTCGATACCAGCATCAGCAGAGTTCTTTCATCCTCCTTCTCCTCTGTTCAACCACTCACTTTATTTAACACCTTTCTAAACAGTTTCTTTGCTTTCAGTCGGGTACACGTGGGATGCAAACCTCCCGCTCTGAGAAACATTTCCACAGGAAAAAAGCACACCCACACACCTTCACCCCTACACATGCACAACCCAAGGTGACACGCCATGCGTGAACATTTCAGAAATGCAAAATAAAAATTTATCATTACATCTGATAAAAATAGGCTTCGCCTGCCTGCCGCTTACTCCAGACACTGCCACTGCTGCCCATGGTCATGTCATCCTGCTTCCTGAATAGAAAGTAGGAGGAGGTAAGAGCACTCACAGTCCATGGGCCTCTGCTTAGTAAGGAAGTGCTCTATGCTTGTTATCCTCCATGCACCTGTTTCAGCAGGATGTTATCTCGTATTTTGCAGTTGTATCTATTTTTATCTGCTATTATTTAAAGGGGAAAAATGCAAGCTTTCATATTTTTAAGATACATAATCTTCTAATATTTTTCTTGGAAAGCAAATCTCAGAAATATAGAGGTATAAAAGAGTTTAGACCAACCCTACAGGATTTAAAGGATCAAACAACTAAACTAAAATTCTGCAGCAGAGAAATAGTTGAAGTTGAGAAAATCTTTCGGAGAAATAATAAAATAATGGTGTGATTTCCTCCCTGTTCCCTGCACTTGCTACAAGGACTTAAAGTCAAGACAAATCTCATGTAAAATTTTGATCCCAATTCTTTTTGGTACCGATTTTCAGCCTTTCTCCTTTTTTCCTTCATATATCATCTACTTATTTTTTTATTTTATTTAGTTTGTGTTTTGGAGGTTTTTTTGTTCTTTTACTATCTGATAAGATTAGCTGATTTTGTTTCTTCAGAAGGAAGTTGCTTAGATACCTTTACTTGTATTCAGGTATTCATTTTTAAATTCAGTATCTATGATGTTTTAGTTCCTGTTCACTGTAATTTTCACCAGTCCCACACATATAATTTTCCACAAAGTTCCAGAGTTGCACTCTGGATCTGGATTGCACATCAGTCTCATGCACTCCTCCTGGTTTAAAATCATATACAAAGAAAACAAGATTCAAACTTCAACATCAGCTCTGCAAGTCCAGAAAGGCAAAATTCAGTAAAATCAAGAAACAGTAAAATAAAATGTATTGAGATACTCCCCCGTCTTAACACATTTCTGTATCTCTGCAGAGGCTTAAAGCGTAGGTCAAGTACTACCAGACCTGGTTTTATACCAAGACAGTTGCACCAGTTGATGGAGGCAAGTGAACACAGAACCGAGCAACAAATGAAGGGAATCGTATCCTATCCTAAGTCAGACCAGCACACAGACATTTTCGATGTGCTTGCATTTATCAAAAGGTCAGGACAAGCTCATAGTTCTCAGACTGATGGTAACAGAGCTGCCTTCAAAGCAGTTCCCCTTAGGAAGTAATGTTCTCCTTCAGAAATAACTAATGATCTTAGCAGAGTTATCAAAACTGCAAAGCTATCTTAACTCTACAGCAGAGACAGGTTCCCAGGTCCCACTTGATTTGCTGAAGCTCCACATACAAACACAACTTTCTTCATCTACCTGAAATAAGCAGTGACGAAAAAACAATTGCAGATGAAAAGGAGGCTTAAAATTTTATGAAGATGAACTTTCTCTGGGGCTCTTCTTTTCACCAAGAAAATCAGCTTTCAGGAGAGAAAATATTTTGAGTGAACCCTTCACCTTTACTGAATAGACTAAATAAGTCATTACATTTGGCTCCTAAACTGTCTTCCAACTGTATTAGCACATACTACATGATTTTGTTGAGTTTCTATAAACACAGTTTTGCCCTTTTTTGGATGACACAGAGTAACATTGAAGCTTAACTATTAAATAAGTTGAAACAGTAAAGGTCTCCATTGTAATGAGCTCCTGACACCAGTTCTACCATCAGACCAGAAACCAGTGTTGTGTTTGAAAAGAATGCATTCTCCTAATAACAACTAATTGGATCATAAAAATTAAAATGAAAATACTTATACTCCCATACCCTCAAAATATCCCTTTAAATATATATTAAATTTTATTGTTAAAAACTTGGTGAATCTTTCCATACACATTATTAATTCTGCATAATATTCTGACCACTTAACATACAATTTTAATTCACCTGCCAGTTCCAGGTTGTTTGCAAATATTCCATTACTCTTTGTTGCTATTTTACTGGTTTGAGCTGAACTTTATTTGCCTAGAGTGCAAGGAAAGGGAGAAGTCAAAGAGAGGGAGAGAGAAAGAGTACAGTGCTAATAAGAGTGAGAAAATCATCTCCTCTTCAGGTATAAACATTCATGAACTTCCAGCAAGGAGAATTTAGTTGCTGGGGAAGAAGTCATCTGATAAAAGCATGTAACACACAATGGCAGGATTCAACTGCAGGAGAGTCTTGAAGATCTGAGAGGTCAGAATTTCAGATTGTCATCCTCTGCAGGAATTTCATCAGTTCAGGATGAAGAGATTTTATGAACAATAGGAGTTTAGTGAGAAGACAGGAGTGACACAGAATACTATGCTCAGCCTTCACTTATTTTTAATGACCCATGCTGTCTCACAGCGGATAAAGGAAGAGAAATGCTGTACTGAGCAAGTGCATGTCACAGTGTGCATTTGTGCCGGTTCACACCTTCCACAAACCTCTTGAGGGTCAGACTTTAGGCAGAGCAGAGGATATCATGGTTTAAGTCACAGAGAAGGAAAAAGACAGGGAAGAGGGAAGGAAAAGGGTGTGAAAAATCAAGCTGGATCCTAAGGACAAGTGCTTGAACCAGTGTTTCTCTAGAGGGAAAACGAATGATGCCAAGGCAATGGACAAGGTACACACCCAACTTGCTCAGTCTCAGAAGAGATATAACACCCAGGACTGTAGTATGAGGATACTCTATGGGAATTTTGCTGCCCCGCATCTCAGATCCAAGCTGTTATTTTGAAATAGATTGTTCTGTGGGCTGAAAATATATTGGAGAAGAAGAAAACAAATAGTTTATTTCATAAAAAGTTTGTTATGTAGATTGGTACCAGGTAAGCAAATGGAAGAAATCAATATATCATCAGTATTTTTTACAAATGTTTCCTTCCCATTTCTTTTTGTCCTTATTAAGTTATAAATTATATTCCTGTCTAACAGGTCAGATGAAAGAAAGGTTCAACATTAGAAATATAAGCAGGAGAAAGTGGTTTTGCAGATAGGAAAATTTCAGAACTTAAAATAGTAATTATCTGTTAGTGATTTCCTTTAGAGTACTTTGACGTTGAACTATCTGAATCTGTAATTCTTTTTATGCTCTGCTTTTCATCTACCTCTGTTCATTCTATAAGTTAACTTGTATTTCCCAAAAAAAAAATATTTTTCATCTGTCCTACACAAATTAATGCTATCTCCTTCATTCGGAATATTTTAAAGCTGTCACTGTGCACTTTTCATTTTCCCCTGCAATTACATCCAGTGATGATTTCCAAATTGCATTATCTCAAAATTTCATCCAGCACGTTTACACTTTGAGAAACAAAAAATTAAGTTGCGAAACTCTTGGATATGGATTTAACTACTGGGTGCCATAGCAGTTATGGTGGGTGCTAGAGATAATGCCATACTTGAGTTAAACTGAATTTCCAAGTGATGGCTGCATTGAATAGAGTTATGGAATAGCATCTGAGAAGATGCATTATTTTTGGCTTATAGAGGTAGCAGAATACTTACCACGTAAAAAAATTTTTTTAAACCACTAGATATAACACCAGACCAGTTTTGGCTTTCCTAACTGCACCTATTCTTCCTTGGAAAGTGTTCCCAGTTTCCTGCCAGGTCAACTGCTCCTGCTTCCATCACATCTATACTTCTTTTTATGTTTGAATCTAGTCAGAAGTTTCGTATTCATTCAAGAAGGCCTTTTGCCATTTTTGCTTGATTTCCTGTTTGTCTGAATGGACCATTAGAGCAAGTTTTCCTTGAAAATCTTTTCTCCATCACCCATAGGATTATTCCAAGATTTCTGAACAGGTCAAAGTCTGCTCTTCTGAAGCCCAGGGCTGTGATCCTGCTTTTCAGTTTTTATGTTCTTCTCTTGAGATCATGAACTCTACTAAGCAGTCAAGGTTACCTCTGATCTTCACAGTCCCAACAAATTATTTCTTCTCTGTAAATCTGAGGTTGAGTAGAGTGCCTCCTCTCTTCATCACATGAGTGAAGAAGTTATCACTGTACTGCAGACACCTGTCACACTGATGGTGCCCTGCTGTGCTGCTCCTTTATAGATACCAAGTGGTTGAACTCTCCCATGGGAATCATAGAATGTGAAGCTTCTTCCAGTTGTCTAATGCAGCCCGCACTATAACAGGCCTGATCACTCTGACCAGGAAGTCAGAGGCAGACACCCACCACAACATCACCTGCGTTAAAATGACTGTTTATCCTGATCCATGAGGTCTCAGCTGTCTCATATGCATCGTTAGGCAGAGTTTCTCACATTCCCACTGCTCTCTCACACAAAGGGCAACTCCCATTCACTACCATCCCGGTCTGTCTTTCCTAAGGAGCCTGTATCCAGCCATTGTAACACTCCAGTCAATTGGGCCATCTCACACCTCTGTGATCTCAACTGCACATAGAATTCTAATTCTTTGTTTGTTGCCTATGCTTCACTGGTATACAGACACTTCATATGGTCTTCCAGTCATGTTAATTTCCCAGAAAGTATATGAGAGATTTCTAACAATTTGTCCTCTCAGCATTTCCCTATTTGTGTGGACATATTTGGAATAGTCACCCTTGTGCTGTTTTCTTGTTTTCAAGGTGTTTCCTGTCCATATAATTGCACAGCATTTGTTTGTCAGTCCAGTCCACTTTCTCTCTCACATATGGGTAGTCAGCTCACTTTCTTGTTGCAGGTCCCCTCACCAGCCTGTTGGTAAGGATGCTTTTTCCCTAGGTGCTCAGGTGGATCCTGTATCTTCCTAGCAGTCCCTGATCATCAAAAAGAGTCTATGGTGATAAAATGTAAAATGTTGTTGCTGCCAACAGCCATACAACTGAGCCTTGTTATTCTCTTCCCAGGACATTTTCTTCTTCAGCAGAATCAAGAAGACACCACCTAAGTTGCCCGACTCCTTGATCACAAACTCCAGCACCATGTAGTCATGCTTGGTGTGCTCCAGGCCTCTCCTGGACTCATCTTTGGAACACATGGAAAAGCATCAGGACAAGCCTCGGCACTCTCACTGCAGCATCTGAGTCCACCCTGGCAAGCAACAAATCTCCCCAGACAGAACATTGGGTCAACAGATAAAAAGACAAGTGAGATTCATCCCCAAATCATCACAAAACAGATAAAAGTCAGATAATAGTTATAGCATCCAGCTGACACACAATGCATATTCATCAAAGCAATGCTTGTAAGGAACATATAAAACATTCCTTCTAATTTTATCTTACTTTGGTAAAAGCACAGCAGCCCTCATGGGTACCAAATGTTACAATTTTTTCCTTAACATAGCATATTCTGTTGCAAACAAAGTAACCAAGGGTACATAATAGCATCATTATTCTTAGTAACTAACTTAACGTTCAAAATGGTAAGAATTAAAAAGAAGAAAAGAGGGGAAAAATGTCAAAAAAGTCCCCAGAGCTGAATAAAAGGATCTGGATGCTCTGACTGCTAGCCAAATAGAATTGAAAGTGTTATCACATTGTCCGTTTACAAAAGACAAATTTTCTCAGGTATGTCAACAGAGAGTCATATACAAGACAAAGGAGGCATTATTCTGCTCCACTTAACAATGGTAAGACCTTAGATGCAATGTGGCTTTTCATTCTATGTACCTTATTAAAATAAGGTTATGCACAAACAGGAGAACATTCAGATGAGGACACAAATGATGAAATTTAGAATCGTGAATTGAGAAGAAAAGTTAAAAGAACTGTGCTTGTGCAGAAATATCATAGAATCATAAACATCTTGGGTTGAAAGGGACCTTAGAGATCATCTGGTTCCAATACTCATGCTGTAGGCTGGGACATCTTCCACTGAACCGTGTTGCTCAGAGCTCCGCCTAGTCTGGCCTTGAACACATCCGGGGATGGGGCATTCACAACTTCTCTGGGTGAAAAACTGAAGGCTGGGAGCATAACCCTTTCTCTCCTTTTTTTTTTTTTTTAAGAGGACTACAGTGAATAAAGTCAGTATTAAACAAGAGATATCTAGGCTAGATATCTAGGCTAGATATAATGGGAAAAACATCTCCTTATAAGGCTGGTCCTGCACTAGTGTGACTACACAAGAGTTTAATGCATGCATTTCCAACATGGGAATCTGTCAGATATGTTAAAGTTACGTTTATCCTGCCTCAGAAGGCAGAGATGGATGAAATTAATTTGGAATGTCTCTTCTAACCTGAGCTTTCCACAATTCTATAATTCCTTGTGATCGAAACTTTTCCTTCAGAAGGGAAGAGGAGATATCTGTTCTACTCCTGGCAGGGCTGGTTTGGTTTCTCTCCCCTTAGCCTTTTATATTGAAGGGGCATCCAATCCTTAGTTCATCATAAAAGATAAAAAGTAAGAAAAGCAGTATTTAACAGGTAAATAATCACAGCAGAGATGTGAAAAAGGGAGCTTCACTTGCCTCCATCCTCTTGCTTCCTAATTAGGTGCTGACAATGTGGTTGACACAGTGTAAGACACAGAGATAGTTCTTGCTCTGGGGAGCTCAGCATCTGAGCCAAACAACGAAGATCCCTCAGGATTAGTTCTTGCTTCCATGTGCTTTAAAGGCCTGATAATTTTTCGCTGTAGACCTATGAATCACATTCTAAACTGAGACAGAGATAAATAGAAAGCAAGTTATTTCAGGTGAATAGGGACTTGAAAAAAATCCTATGCAACGTGCTGCTTTTGGCAGGCAGAAGAGCATTAATATAGAAGTAAGTGCTGAGTGGCATGGATATAATCACACTATCCAAGAATAGAAAAGCTCTATCTCTGCTATTACAGAAGAGGTTGATCACTCTATTTAAAAAATGGGAGTACTTCATGGTACATCTGGCATTTAAATACTCTATTAATGAACTTCCATTCTTATTCAGAGTTGCTAGCAAAACAAATCCCCTGAGCAAATGGTCCATTGTCACCGATTGACAAAAATACAAATTTACTCATGAATTAAAAAAAAAAAAAGAAAGAAAAAAACCCACTAAAACAGCAAAAAAACCCCAACAACTTATGCAATTCTGAAACTCTGAATAGTTCACATTATGAATACAAAAGTCGCCACTAACATCAAAAGAATATTTTTCCCATTCTATTTGGAGCATGGCATGGAAACTTCTAAATCAAACTAGTACTATTTTAACACCTAACTGAAATAAAATTCCTGAGAAAATAAACACAGTTTTCAAAATATATAGAAAGTCTTGCTAGAATTAACAGTTCTGAAAGACAAAAAACACAGGACAAAAATATTCCAGGTAATTTTAACTTCATTTGTTCATTACGTAAATAAACATACAACACTGTTTGACCATAAAGTCAAACAGTTTTCAATTAAACAGTTTATATGTCACGTAATTCTTCACTGCTAAAGACTTTTGACTTCCCATCTAGATGTGTAGTAAAGGCATAGTGTATAGTTAGAACAATATTGGTTTGTAATCTCTCTAATGGTGTTTATTATATTCTATATTTTAAGGTAAATTTGCATTGTAAATTTGCCCATCATGTATTATAAGATCACTGGTCTAGCTTTGGCTGATTGAGTTCTACATCACAAAGCTCTTCACAAGCTGATTTATTCTACTTCTAAGACCATTTTTTCATACATTGAATCATTTCTGCTTCTGTTATATTTAAAATAATCAATAGCCTAGTTATACATTTCAGTTAAAACTTTAAAACTCTTAATTCAGGGACTACTACATTTCGAAACAATGCAACCTAGAGAGCTAACTAGTACAAGGCCAAGTGGTTTGTGAGGCTGTGTGAAACCCATGAAGCCAGATGCACCTATCAGCACTTCTCAATGCAGAATGAGTCAGAGGATAGTTTATGATTGTGTAGGAGGCATTAATACAGTGGTCTGGAAATGGGAAATTATTGCACTGAACTGCAGCTGACAAGAAAATTCTTCACTTCATACTTTCATAAGGGCAAGACAGAAGAGGGTAAGATTATTGTTATAGGCAATGAAAATAGAAAGCTATAACCTAGCAGAAATAGTACATCATGTATCATCACAGATATGAGAGTGCAATAGGTAGAAAGTTTTACATAGTGTCTATACAGGGAGCCTAAATTATACTCATTAATTTCTACAAAACACTGGACCTGGAAGATATTTTTGCATGTAGATTATCACTAATTTATTTTGCCAGGTTGGGAACAAGACAGAAATACACTTCAGATTTGAGAAGTCTTAAGTTCTAGATAAACAGATACTAATGGAAATCATATTTTGAACCAAATGTTTGTCTGCTATCTTGTCTTAACCTTTCCTGTTGATATATCCTCATTATAATGCTCCATAGAGTCAAGTATGGCTGAAAAACAGCAGACTAAGAACTTTAAGGCAGATAAGTACAACAGGACGACATGACAAAACCTTAACTTCCAGGCCAGAATAATTCCTTAAACTCTTTTTCTGTAAGTTGATACTTTATTCATGTTTTAAAATAGAATCCCATCAAAAATGAGTAACTGCTGTACTGACGGCTTTAACTGAAGAGAGAAGAACCAAAGGACTGAAAACAGGTCTGGAAAAGTAACAAGTAAACAAAGGGATCCATGTCTCAAATGGCCATAGGTAAACAAATAACTGGACAAACTAGAAAAAGACATTGCTCATAGCACGAAGAGAAAAAGAATTTTCCCACTACCTCTTCCCACACCTTTGTAAATGAAAGTCATTCAAGTCTCCATTCCAATGTGCTTGACACAGGAAACATAACCTTTCTCTGCACACACTTCTTTGCAAAAGTTAATAATTTAAAACATAAGAAAGATTGCAAGACATCCTGCTGTTGCTTTGCTGCTGTTATGTATGTGGCTGGCAATGCTGGTGAAACGACACAGTTGTTTAGTGTGTTTTGAGTGGCCACCTGGGATGACAAGTTAAAGAGGCACCTCTGTACACTCGTGCCCAATGGACTGACCAGTGCACTGCTCTCTCTATGCTTTCCATTTGAAATTAAAGTTGCAATCTCTGCAGCTTCAAATGCTTTCTCTTCCAGGCAGCAAGTGCATGAATTAACATCTTTTCGATGATCAACAGTTCCTGCGTAACATCTCACATTCTAGTGACATTTCCAATTCTAACACTTCTTCTCTTAGTAGTGACTTCAATCCCTGCTCCTCACACTTCATACTGAGCTCAAAATCAATCTTCAGACATACATCTCTAAGCACTGTACATAAGAAACTACAGATCACCCTTAAACTGTTTGTTAAGAATGATGGAATAAAGATAGTGGCTATTCTTACATAATCTTTATATCTTAGAAAAAATGTACAAGAAGTCTTCACTGAAAGTGAGAGTTTTGTCTGCTTAGTGCAGGAGGATTTGTGAGTCATAAAATGTGGGAACATTAAGAGTAAAAAAAAAACGCTGAATTTAGTTCTGAAAACTGTTGGATATATGCTCACACTGCAGGAAAAAAAGAAGTATCAGATTCACCCAGCCGTCAAGTATCTTCCTGTGGGTTAACTAGACTGTTCTTTGACCATACATTCACGTGTAACTGTGGAAGCACGAACTCTCAAGTTCTTCGCAATTATGGTACAGAATTTCAGCACTGCATCCACTTGCAGGAATATCCTTTAGCTACAGTATATGTGAAGTTTCTAGTATAATATCCTGAATATTATTTCTTTTCTATCAATCTGTTTCGTTAACTGCCCATAAAGAAAGCATGGGTAACATTGTGCAGTCTGCAAGAGTTCTCTCTC
This sequence comes from Pipra filicauda, assembly GCF_003945595.2. Taxonomy (NCBI): domain Eukaryota; kingdom Metazoa; phylum Chordata; class Aves; order Passeriformes; family Pipridae; genus Pipra; species Pipra filicauda. The sequence goes on along the minus strand of NW_024104776.1, from coordinate 1,760,955 downwards.
ACCTATTTCTTAGATGCCGTAGGAAATTTTTAGCTGAAATTTAAGGCAAAAAGAATAATATCTATACTAACATTTTTCTTGTATATTCTGATAAAGTTCCAGGACTAAGCTCAGGCCAAATCTAGTAAAAAAAAATATATATATATATATATGTATAAAAAAATCAGTCATTTGAATAATTGCATCAAAAATCTTACCTAAGTGGTGATTTATCACCACTTCTAGGGTCTTCCATCTACCAATGATACTGTGAGGATAGAACACCAAGAAAAGGCCTCTGTAACAAGAGCTATGACGTCCCTCAGACAGTTATGCCAGTTCAGCAATTGTTTAAGATTATTTTGCTTCTTACTTTTGTCCCTGATTGAAAAAGATTTGTGTTTGCCCCACCCAGACCATGGCGGAGTGAATCGCTGTTCTGCAACCAGAGATTGAGCCAGAAAGAGAGTCCTAAACAGAGTTTCGCCACCATTATTTTGGCACCTCAGACATTATAAGTCTGTTGTGGTCTCTTATTTCCTCACATATGAAAGGGTGCACCATGGACTTTTTTTATAAAGACACTTTTACTCTAAAGGGAAATAAATAGAGATGCTGTCAAAATACTAATGAAAACACATGCTTAATACTTTTCAAATAACTGATTTCTTTCTTCTCTTTCTCTGTTTTTGCTTTAAAAGGCAAGCCATGATTTCCAAACTTTTTTAACTTCTTAATCTTGCAGTATGAGGGTCTGGTTACCACTTGAATTGCTGGACCTAATGACACTACTGTCACCATTAGACACTACTTGAAATCTTTATTCATTAAGCATCAGCACTTAAGGCTTCAAACTATGCAAATCAGAATCATACCAAATTTACTCATTTCATATTCATACCTTTAAAAATTATACAAAGCACATGGAAAAGCAGAATCAGACTCATGACCTCTGTTGATTACCAGGAATGAAGCACTAGAGCAACTTTAAACAGACTGAGTGCGGAAATATTCACTGTTTTGCAAGAAAGCAGAAGTTAATCCAAGATACTTTATCCAAGTTTATTAAATGCTAGCAGATATGATTGACATGTGAAGAACATTTTCCATTTAGTGTAGTTAAGAATCTCCATTGTTGGAGGAGAGGAGACAGAATGGCAAAAATATCAAGCCTGGAGAAAGATTTATGACCCTTAAATGGATGCTTTTATACCAGAATGGACATGATATTACTGAAATGGACACTCTTACACCGGATATGACATTTCCTGGACTTGACAGTTTTACCCCAGTTCTACCCAGTTTATTGTTATATTGTTATATGGTTGTGTATACCCCCAGTTGTTTTAAAAGCCTACCCACCATATTGTCTCCTTCCTCCCCTCACAGTTTTCCCTCCAAAACCTGTTGTCCTCCCCTGTTTTCCCGCTCCCCTGCACCTGATTGGCCACTAAGTGCTGCAGTGCAGGGAGAGCTACCATTGGCCCATTTCCCCGGTTACACCCAAACTCCTCCCTTCCTTACCCAGTCACCCTAACATAAGTGTCCCTGAGCTGCCAGTCCTAGACTCCTCCCCTCTCCTGGTTCCACCTCCTTATCCTACCCTATTTAAGTCTCATGCTCCCCCAATAAAGTTGGCATTGCTTCACGAGACCTCTGCTGTGTCCCGAACCCTTTTTGCAGTGCCCGCTCCCATTCCCTTTCCCCGTGGGCCGTGGCACTCCATCACAAGCATAATGCCATATGGCATTATTTCCCTTTATTTCTACTATTTTCTTTAAGTGGAAATTTTGAAAGCAAATAATATATTCTATATCTATATCTATATTCTGTTGTCAACTTTCATCGAAGTATGAGCTGCAGATTCTTCAATGGCATACTTACCTGATTAAGTTGGTGCAGGAATGTCTCTGGGTCCAACAGTAATAGGTCAGTGTAGATAAATCCTGGCAATTTTCAGTGCCTTGATAGCTTACAATTTAAATTATAAACCAGGCTTCAGTTTTGATTGACACAAAAAATCCTAATATCTACTTAAGTTCACTGTGCCAATTTACCAAGCAAGCTTAAGATTCATGTTGAATATTATGTTTCCACAAAGTTGCACCCTTTAAAGGCAGACACTTCACAACTTTAGCCTAGCCAACCAATATTTGAAACTAAAAGCATGAACTACAAGGCATTAGACACCATGCAATTCACAAAAAAAAAAAAAGTCTATTAAATTTTTCTTGATTACCTGTTCGAAGAAATGGATTTTTCAGTAAGTTGTTTATTTGTCTGGGGGACTGTAGGTAAATTAATGCTTTTAGAAAAGTAATGTCTATTGGGAATCAATAACTTATAAATCCTAACACTGTAGTTGGAAAAAAGTTTAATTACTTATAAAATGATCATTCCAGTATGTTAGTCAGATTTCATAATTCCATCAAAAATAAGATACCTTAAAAAGCACTTAATATACCAGGACCTCAATCATTTCTGTATATTAATGTTCTAGAACAAAATCCATATGCAGTGAAATTATAAGACCAACACTCAGCTTGCTCAACACTCTTGCAGAAAAAAAACCGCTTTAAAGACAAACATAAATGTCCTAATTTTACATCTTAGAAGACAAAGAAGAAAAAAATATATAACTGGTCTCAGCAGCAAGTTAAAGTACTGGTTGCATGGAAGTGAATTTGAAGTTTACAGTTTAATCACAGCAAGATGTCATCCAGGACTTTAAAATATTTAGTATTGACAAAGGTGCTAGTAAAGTAAGATAAAACCCAACTGACAGTTCCACTATAATTATTTCATAAATAAATATCTTCTCTAGACTCTTGTTTTAATAACATATTTAATTTTCAGTGTAGATTGAAGCTTCAACATTTTATCTCCCCTGATGATACACTTCATTCTCTTCAGATCAGTGTTTATAAAGATCATGTTTCTACACATATATCAGGAGCTGAATAGGATTGTTCTCAGAAATCTTGATTATTTAAAAGGAAAAAGATTAATTTCTATTCAAAATTATTATCTCCCTCTGTAGTAGATTTAAATGGACATACTTGAAGTATGCAGGGTTTGCTGTTGATTAAGCTTTCACTTTTAGTGTGCTCAAACCAAGACAGAAATCCCATGTACTGAGAATACTGATCCCTAGAGTATCATTTAAAAAATCATACCTCTGATACCCAATCCACTTTTCTGCGGTTTACAGTGTGCTGAAATCTGTGAGGCAATTGCCTATTGGAGGTATTGGACAGAAGCGTAACGTTCCACAGAAAGATGACTGCCTTGTTTCTTGCATCATTTCAGATTAACTCTAGCAGAAACACCCAGGAACAAATAGCTGAGATCACTAATGCCTTGGCCGTGAAAAGGACTAAATGAACTTACAGATCTCTACTGCATTTAACTTTCAGGATTATACAGAAAATAAACCCACTGTGAATAAGGGTTTAGCACTGCCAGAAGCCAGGTTGGACTGAACCAAGTAAGAGGTCTGTTTTGCCTGTCTTTCAAGTGCTAGAAACTAAATTTCCTTTCAATCCATTATTTCCTAGCTGGGAAGTAAAATGAAATGTTGAATGGCATCTATTTTCACACTGGAGAATGGGAAAAAGGACCAGAATCTTTCCACATTCAGAATAAGAAATCAAAAAAACAGCAAGAGAAACTACTTCTCCTTTGAAGGTTATTCTGTCATATGTACATAACAATCTTCTAAAGATTCTCTCCCGTCAGAGATACTCAGTAATTTGTGCCATAGTTGTCAGTTGACCAATGCTGAATAAGCATGCACAGAAAATTACTAGTAAAGAGTTCTATCTCCTCTTAGTCACAGAGCTGAAAGGGAAACCAAATGGATGAGTGGTCAGGTAATTACAGCTACACAGAAAGTACATGGTCGTAAGTTAATCTTTTTCTCTTATTCTTCCCTTTTCCATCTTTAAAAAAGTCTCCTTTTAAAGAAAGAGGTTCTTTTTCTTCATTTAAGCTTCCCTACTTCACTCCCTTTTGTTGCCACACCATTCCTGAATGTTTTTTTTTTCCTTCTGAAAAAGCAAGCGCAGGAGAGCTTTAGGTAAAAAACAATCCTAGTTTCAGACAAGGAATGTCCTCACCATATAACATGATCAAAATATGGTACCCTCCATGGGGAGTTACAAGGTTCATCCATGTAATTTCACGGGTAGTTGCAATTTCATCCTCTGAAGAGTTCCTACAGCTTGTTGGAATGCTATGAGAGCCTTGTCCCACTGGAAATATCACCATTGCAATGACCTGTAGTCTGCCATGTAATCCATGGCTGTTGTGAGTTCTGTCTGTCTTCTCCATCTCTGCTTCTTAATTCCCACTTCTCTTAAAATGATCTTTTGTCAAAGTACTATTTTTTTTTCTGTTGTGCTAGTTCTTTTCCCCAAATTACTCCATTTCGGCATCCTATGTAAGTGAAAAGAAAAATTGCAATGCCAGACACTCCATGAATTGGTATGGATTTCTGCATATATCTGCATATATCTTGCATATGTCTGAAATTTAAAAAACAATGAGGGATTTGATTACCTGCCTGAATAATTCCTATTCTCTTTTTTAATATTCCATCTGGGGTAGTTACAATGAAACAAATGTAAAGATCATCATCTTTCAAAATGCTCTTGATAAAGGATGAGGACTTGTCACCCTGGAAGCATTTACAAAATAAATTCTTCCATTGTATTTGTCTTTTCTATGAATGTCATAGGTTGGATGTAAGACAGTTGCATTTTCTTTATGAGTTACAGTAATTTTCATCCAGGATGTCTGGATTATCACATCTTTTTTTTGGATATATACATTATAGTTTCACCTTCTCAGTAAGTTTTACAGATGAATCCACAAACTATGCTTCCACACTGGCTAAAGCACACACAGAAATTCAGTTTCAGAATTAACATAATTAAAAATTAAATTTGTAGAGAAACCCAGAGACAATTTTGGTAGCACTACAAGCAATACACTGAAGAAATAGTTTGCTAAAAAATCTCCAAACCTTACAAATTATTATTACTTCTGAATTGTGAATATCATTGAACAGCTAAAATTTGTCTGACCCCCACAGTCACACACTCATGAATTGCAATCATAATCTGTCATGATATGATAAAAAAAGGAAAGATGCTAGGTTTAAGAAAGTAACCTTGCTTCCACAAAGCTGGAGGTCAACAATAAAAAGAACTGTGTGGTCCATCTGAAGGAACACTGGAATCAATGACTACAGTGTGACATGGTTTTATTCAATCTCTGCACACCAAGTGCCTCTCTCACAGGATGTTTATACTTTTGAAATATGAAAAACACAATGTGCTTTTTCCTTTTACATTCTAAGAAACACCAGGTTTGAGGCCTCAGTGCAGTTGCATCAAAGATTGTCTGAATTCCTACCAAAATCCATCTCAGAATGAAGTTTTCACTACTAATAAATATACAGCAATATGCATAAATACTGTGATGAAGCAGGGATCTTTAGGTTTCATCACCAGAATTCTTCCATTTGATGTATCCAAAATGAACAGAATTTTTCAGACAGTGCAGTTCAACATTTATCTACTATTCAGGAAGTACAAAATCTAAAGAGAAGATAAGAGACTTCCTATATATTACAGGTCATAAGTCTGTGAGTAGTTATAAAAAGTAATGTCTTAAGGTCTGAGAATTTATTTGTGATAACATGTCATGAGGTATTATTTTGGGATCAAAATTATGCAGCTTGAAAAATCTTGTTCAAAGGTGTAAGAATCCTGACTATTCATGACTCATGTTGAAATTTGTCAAAACAAGCCTCACTCTTACATTTTTTATGGATTTTTCTTGGGACAACTGCAAGCATAGTTTGTACCTTAGGAGACTATAGTTTTATGGAGCTGCTTAGAATTAGAACAATATAACTGATTTGAAGTCAAAACTAAGCTTGAATCAATTCATTAAAATTCTCAAATGAATAAACAAATGTAATTTGAACAGAAGCTGACAGCAGAAATTAGTACTTCAGGTGAGTAATGACCTGCACAAGCTTGAACAGGACTCAGCATTAGATCTGCTTAAAATACCTTCCACAATGCAACAACCTGTCTGGAAATAAAAATCTGTCTATATTTATCTCTATAACGATAGGTATGTTTTAGGATAATACAAACTAGAGTTTTTTTCCAATTTGATTGATTCTCTGATTTTCATTGTTTCCAATGACTCCCTTTTGCCACTTCCCAGATAGATCTGTAACTCCCCATTGTTGCAGTTACACTTATTTCTACTCTGCCTTGTCAACAAGCAGAATCTTCCAAATGATGAAGTAATAAAAAAATTGTGCTCTGTAGCACTTTTTAACTCAAAAAGATGTACTATCTGAATACACTTACTTTGAGAAATCAATAAAAGGTAATATATAAATATATTAATAAAAATGTCTCTTTTTGTCAAAATTTAGAAAAAAAATAAAATTATAAAGGTTACTTTTTACAGTCTCTTAAGCTGACGTGATTCTTGTGTTCCTGTTATCTACGACAATTTTTACAGAAATTTCAAGTATCTTATTAATTTTCTTCTTATGGAGGGCAACTCCCTGAAAAAAAGGAGATCTGCATTTCAGTGTGAAAAGGCAATAAACCTTGACTTTTTTTCCTTTTTCTTTCCTTGTGATTTTTTGCTTTAGCAAGTGACTACCTATTTTTTCCTGTGTGGGAAATCATGTTCAAAGCTGTAGGTAAGTGCAGTTGCTGTTGATAATGTATTACTCTAAACAGGATTGGTTTTTCCTTTTATGAGGAAGTTGCATACTTGGAATTAATAGAATCAAAGAATCACAGAATTATAGAATGGCATGGGTTGGAAGGGATCTTAAAGATCACCTGGTTCCAAGCCCCCTTCCATGGGCAGGAACACTTTTCACTAGACCAGGTTGCTCAGGGCCCCCGTCCAACCCCACCTTGGTCACTTACACAGATGGGGCATCCACAACTTTTTGGGGAAACTTGTGCCTCACCACCCTCATAGATTCACTAGATATGTTACAGATCAAAAAGATCCTTAAAAAATAGAAAAATACTATATGCAAAATCTTTTCTTAAAAGCCTGAGCTTAGTTTACAAATCATATTTAATAAAACTGACTCTTTGTTAAAATTTCTATTGACCTTGTCTCTTCATTTGTGCATTGTTTTTATTATTACTTCAATATTCTGAGAATTTCCTCAAATACTGGAACTTCACAGCAGCGAAGCAGCTCTGAGGATTAATAAAGTCCTAATACATGATTGGTTTCTTTTAACCTGCCTCATGATTTCTAAGAGTATTATTTACTTACATTTTAATTGAGCAATTGAAATTGTCCCTGACAATCCAAAATCTAGATTCACAAGGTACACCTAGATATTCAGTAGTCCATCTGATGCTCGGTATACATATCTAAATAGAAGAGAAATGAGCTGGAGACTGAGCCTGGTTCTATTTGCATGACAAAGTTATCTTTTCAAACAGATCAAAACATTAACTTATATTTAGCTTGTCTCAGGAAACACAGAAGTATTACTGATAAGAAAAGCAGGAAATGGGAAGCTTCAGATACTATACTGCAGATTTTGTATTGAAAATGAAAGGATTTAAAAGTCAAATGTGTCATGTTCCTAGATGTTTTGTGGCATTGTAGCCTTTAAACCTGTTACATTGGAACTATATGGATCCCATATTTAAAACTTTAAGCTCCTCCTAGCAGTTCTCAAACTGCAGTTGCAGAAGTGGCAAAAAAAGAAATTACCTCCGTAACTCGAAATATTATTCTTTATTCAACAATATATATGCATATAGTAGTTTACAGATAAGTGATGTTCCGCAAAAATCTAAAGTAGAATGGAAAATATAAACAAAATATGTTAATTTTTCACCATTATTATTACAAATTAAATTTTTGACACATCTGTCTTGTTTAACCAAAGCTAAGATAAAGTATTCATGCAGACTCCAAAACAAAGATATATTCCCTTAAATGGAAATTATTTTTCACTTATCTGTCTATATATATAAATGGCAATTTTATTGCTCTGAATTTCATGTTCCATTCCATTTCTCCCCATCTGGCATTTAAAGTAAAACAGAAGTTAAGAAATAAACTTCTAATCCCATATGATGACTAAGTATTGATGATATGTTAATGTCTAAGGACATTTAATTGCTCTACAACAAACACAGTTACTACAAACATCAGGAATTCTTGTCCAGCTAGTCCCAAGAACAGTATCCCTCATCATGCCTGCTGAAAAAAACCCCTGTAACCAGAGCACTACCGGATCTCCCTCCAAAGGCTGCAGTTTAAGGCTCCTCTAGATGCCAGTAGAAGTCACCTATACAGATTTGTCAACGCACCCATGAACCATAAATCTGAAAACTGTAGGCACTCTGAAAGTTTATTTCACTGGTATAATTTGGGGATTGGTACATAAAGTATCATATTTTTACAGAAGCTGTAACCTATAAAAAGATAAACACACACCAGAAGATAAATATACTTCCACCCTACCCACCTGGGCAGTGAATGTGTCAGGGCAGGTATTGTAAGGGAAAACCCATTGTGCAGCCCACTCACTTCTAGCCTCTCCTCATTCCTCCCTTACCTCTTTTCGCCCTACCCCCACTTCACTGAAAGGCTGGAAAACCCTCATTTCTCCGATCATCTGTGGATACGAGACTCACAACAACATCAGTAGCACATTTCACAGTCACTCCATCACTTGAGCAGTTCCTTGGTCTCTGCCTCTCTGTTTTTCTGCCCACTCTTCCTCACAGCATGTCTCTTCTTTCCCAGTTATACCACTTTCTGGCTATCCTTTGAACCCCAAAGCAAAGGGAATGCTCACAAACAAGCCATATTTAACTAATAGTTGGCTAAATGCCAAATACAGTTTGAAAACAAAAGTAGCACAGTGGAATTTTCCGGCTGAATTTACAACCGTGGGATGTGGTTTAAAAGAAAAAAAAAAAGAAAGAGAAAGAGTAAAAAAGATTGTGCAGCAAACACAATGTAGATCTACAGCTTGGATTTTAATCATGACTTCAACATACATCTTCAGAGACCCTGGATGAGTCATTTCATTTCCTGGTGAATTAATTTTCCAAATTCCAATACATAGATAATACATAATGAATGTTGCTGTTTCAAAGCATGTCACAATAATCTCTGTAATGAGGTTTTTTAATAGAAATTGCTACAAAACTGTGAAGAATAAGACACACATATAGGGCCAGCAAGTATGTTAATACCCTTTTTAATGATTCATTAGTATTTAAGATTTAGCAGATAGGCCTTTAGCAATAATGTAGAAAGAGTAGCAAATATACTTGCAGAAAGCTGCTACCACCAGACTGTGGCAGTGCAGTGAAGCAGGAGATAGCTAAAAACATCACTTCAGGTACTACTGCTTTACCTGCAAACATGACCAAAATGACCAGGGCAAAAAGGCTTTTTAGTTTCAGTGACTTTTCAGTGAAGATAACAAAGCGAGTGGGCTGGAGGGATGGAGGTTTTAGCAATTTCACACCTTCTGTGAGCATCCCTGTAGATTAGCTCTAACCCTGTAGAAGCCAGGTTAACCAACCAAGAACAAAAGTTCAGTGATAAGTGATGTAACTCCTTTCTCCGTGAGTGAGGGTCTACCATCAAGAAAAATACCTCTTTTTTTCCATTCACCATTCTATGTTTCTTTAAGCAGGATGGCTGAGTGGTACAGCCAGATAAAGGCATTATAATTCAATTTGCTTTTTCCTATTCTGCACCTAATTTAATTGAATCAATAAAGCACCCCAAACTGGATTAATCTATAGGCATGCTTGATTCAGTAACATAATGGATTAAATTCTTCAGTGTGTTTCTTTAACCTCAGAGGAGAATTAAAATGTACATCATATATTACTACGGAGAGAAATAAAAAAGTTGCAAATTAAATACAATCACATATTAGGGATATATTGGTTAAGATGATTCAGAGAGGAAAACAAATTGAATTTAAAAGGCTTTCCCAAATGTAGAGAAGAAAAGAAAATATAATCCACATACTCAAATTCCTGATAATTTTTTATTCTTAAAAGTGCTGGTCTCCAAGATTTTGAGTTATATAAATTATAGTTCTAGAATCAAATGCTTCAACCAAAATAAATCAATTTTTTAAGAGAATATGAATTCAGGAATCTTTATATAAATGACGATGTTTCTGCTTTTCTGAAACTGGCAAATTATTTACATTTTTGGATATTCATCCTAACATTACATTGAATACCTAAATGTGTCAGTATCATGGTTTAGTAATGGTATCCTCCAATTTAGTGTTCTCTCTGAAACCATTCACTCACCCATCTGCCTCCTCTGTGTAGGGCTGGAGAGGAGAACTGGAGGAAAAAACGTAAAGATCATGGTTTGAGATAAGAACAATTTACTGGAAACAGCAATGAGATAAGAAAATGAACAATAACAGTAACAATATTAATATCAAAAGTATAGAAGGGAAGCAAGTGATTCACATGCAAATGCTCACCACTATATCATGCAGAGCCCAACAACACCCGACCACTGCCACACTACTCTGAACTAGAAGGGATCCCTTCCCCTGTCCCTGGAAAATGATGTGAGGTATAGAATAACCTCCAGGTCCTAGCCATGCTTCCTCCTGGCTACTGCAAAAATTAACCCTGTCCTGGCCAGAACTGGGAAAGCGAGAAAACTAAAGACTGTTGATCAGAAAAACTACAGCTCTATGTGTTGTTTTTAAGTAGATTTCATCTTCTTCACAGTAGCTTGTATGTGGCTGTGTTTTGAATTTGTGCTGAAAACAGTGTTGTTAATATAGAGATATTCTCCTTATCGCTGAGCAGGGCTTACACAGCATCAAGGCACTTTCTGTTCCTCCTCCCACCCTGCCAGAGAGGAGACTGGGGGTGCACAGCAGCCGGGACAGCTGACCCCAACTGACCAAGGGCAACATACCATATGGCTCAGCATACAGAACTGAGACAGGAAGAAAGAAGGCAGGGCATGTTCAAAGTGATAGCATTTATCTTTCTAAGTCACTGTTACAGGTGACAGAGCCTGGCTTTCCTGGTGCAGTGGGTTGACCCTGGTTGGATGCCAGGCACCCCCTAAAGCTGCTCTATCACTCCCCTCTGCAACTGCACAGGGAAAAGAAAATATAGCAAAAGTTCATGAGTTGAGATAATGACCAGGAAAGATCACTCGCCAAATACTGTCGCGGGCAAAACAGACTCCACTTGGGGATATTAATTGAATTTATTAGTAACAAAATCAGAGCAGAATAATGAGAAGTAAAACCAAATTTTAAAATATCTTCTTCCTTCCTCTCCCTCCTTCCCAGCTCTACCTTTTCCCCCCAGCAGCACAGGGAGATGGGGAATGGGTGTTAACAGTCAGTCCATCACAGGTAGTTTCTGGCACTGTTCAGAGAGAGGAGTCCTTTTCCTACTCCAATATGGGGTCCCTCTCACGGGAGACAGTTCTCCAGAGAAATTCTCCAATATGAGTCCATCCCACAACCAACAGTTCTCCACTAACTTCTGTAACATGGGTCACTCTTCCACAGGGTGCAGTCCTTCAGGCACAGGCTGCTCTGGCATGGGTCCCCCACAGGGTCACAAGTCTCTCCGCAGATCTGCAGGTCCCTGACAGGACGCTGCTCCAGCATGGGTTTATCAGAGGTTCACAGCTCTCTTTTGGATATCCACCTGTTCCAGCATGGTGTCTTCCATGGGCTGCAGGGGCACAGCTGCTTCACCATGGTCTTCACCATGGGCTGCAGGGGAATCTCAGCTCTGGCACCTGGAGCACCTCCTCCCCCTCCTTCTCAACTGACTTTGGTGTCTGCATAACTGTTCCTGTCTCATATTCTGACTCAGCTCTTCCCTGCAATTGCATCTGCACAACAATTTTTTTTCCTTCTTAAATATGTTATCACAGAGACATTACTATCCTCTCTGATTGGCTTGGCCTTGGCCAGCAGTGGGTCTGTCCTGGAGCCAGCTGGCATTGACTCTACCGGACATGGCAGAAGCTTCTAGCAGCTTCTTACAGAAGCCAGCCCTGTAGCCCCTCAGCTAACAAAAAAACCCTGGCCATGCAAACCCAATACATTCCACCCCTCACCTCTGTGAATCACATATTTAAGAATTATCATTAAAATACACATTAATCACACAGCCTTACCAACAAACTTATATCAACAAAACCAACCGGTAAAAATAAAACAAAACAAAAATTCCCAACATAAAATTCAAAATAACGTCACTACAACACTGAATGTAAGTGGACAATTTACACAAAATTCACACTATTGTGTTATCAACACCTTTCTAGCTACCAATGCAAAGCACAGCGCTGTGAGGGCTGCTACAGAAAATGAACTCCATCTCAGCTAGACCCAATACACCTGGAGATGGCTGAACACCTGCCTGTCCATGGGAACTGGTGAATGAATTCCTTGATTTGCTTTGCTTGCATGTGCAGCTTTTGCTTTCCCTACTAAACTCTCTTGTCTCCCACGATTTTTCTGGTTTTTCTACTCTTCCAGTTCTCTCCCTGATCCCACTGGTGGGTGACTGAACAAGTGGTTGTTTGGGGCTGAGCTGCCAGATGGGGTTAAGCTATGACACTGTAATATGAAGGCTGATGACACTAAATGTTGAAACTAAGGAAGAATATTTTCACAGCTTTATTCAGCTTTCATGATATGTGTGATGGATGTCATTTGAACATGTAAAAGATACATTTAATCACAGATTAAGCTAATGGAGAGACGTATTAATGGTATAAAGGTCTGATTTGAGCAGTGGAAGATACACCACTGCTGAACAATTTTTGAACACCGAGAAGCACTACTGCTGCCAACTTTCAAGTGAAAGGCAATGTTAGTAGGAGATAAGGTCTGTGGTATTTTCAGGATCAGTGTGTAAGTCACATTCCTTTGATGTGTTCATAGCAGGAGTGTCCACCTGTGACGACTTGCTGAACTTGAGGGAAGTTTGTGTGTCTATGTGTGAAGGGGAAAATCTGAAAGCAACCATCCAAATACTTCTCTGCATTTAAATAAAATAAAACTGGAAAACATGATGAAAAAGTGAAGATAATTTTGAAGACAATGAAAAAAAGCAAGCTGATCTACAAAGAAAAGAGAGAGAAAACCTCAGCAAATAATCTCAATAAAATATCCAGTTAATTAATTTTGATTGTAGTTTTATTTACTTGATTTTTTAATGATAAAGACTATCACCATGCAATATGTCCACTTTTATAATAGGAAGATAGTACTAGATTTCTATTCAAAATTTTTTGACATGCATTTCCATCCAGTAATAACACAAAAAAAACATTTGAAAGATATTAAAAAAACTAATTCACAAAGGAAAATAGTAAAATATATTTGAGTCTCTAAGAATTGAATGTACTAATACTGTGTAGTTGACTGTGCTTACTTCTTTCATTTTAATTCCTCTTGAAGTCTCTGATTTTATTAGTTTGCAAAAAAGTGATGTTATTTGCAGAAACATAAAAGTTTCATTTTAATGGAAGAAAAATGAAAGCAGAAAGGCTTCAAGGTCCTCATACAAATCCATTATTGGGACAGGAAATGGACTTTTCTGTTTTAGAGCACAGCCATTCTCATACACCTTATTATTTTTCCTGAATTATGCTTTTCCTGGTTCCACTCTATTTTTTATGTCCATCATGCTACTAAAAAAAACCTGTTAAAAGTCTGTTTAAGGACATGAATGTTGCTGGATTTTTTTCTTTTGCTGGTAGAGGCTTACAGAGCTAAACAATGCCCTCAAATACAACCTGGATGTGAAAATGTCCTGCAGAGGGAACTGTAAGGTTAAGGCTATCTTTAATTATAGGATGTTATCAAGTCAGACATCTCTCCAAGAAAGACCTCTAACTTTTATATGACAAAGAATGAGTTTTTAAATGGCTTTCAAAATCCAGGGAGAAAGTTAAAGAGAGCAAACTATGCATCTTTCCTATATGGCATCTTTAACCTTTTTTTGTTGATGCATCCAGGACCAAACACAGGTTACTTTTCTAGCAAAGAAAGTTATCTATCTCATATATCTTCTTTTTCTTACGCCCTTTTTGTGGCCTCTTATTGGGAAAAAGCTTTGTAAACAGCAAAGTGACAGTTAATAATTTTCTGGTAATGAAATCTCTCCTACAAGAATAACTCAAGCAAACAATGTTATCTGAAATCTCCCTCTCCCCCAGGGAGAGGGAGACAAAAAAACCCAGAGAAAATCAAAATCAAAGGAAACCGCCCCAAACACCAAATACCAAACCCAAATATCCTCGAGTTAGTAGTGATGATACAGAAAAGCAGAAAATCAGATAACTGCTTGCTTTGTTTTACTCTGGCCATGTCTAGTTTAATGATTTATGCAAATTAGTTTTTTCTGTTTAAAAAAGAAGTGGATATGGAGGTGCTATTTAGCACAGAAATGGAAGCTGCTGGTGATACTGGGCTGGGTGTCTCATCAGAGGTCAGGCTCTGCCCTGCCCCACAGCTTCTTCTTTGAGGAAATACAGCCAAACACACCAAGATTGCACCATGGTACAATGGCTTCAGGGAAAGCAGCAGTATGTCTCACATGCTGGCTTAGTGGTCCTTTACAAAGAAAGGGTTGCATCCAGATTTCCAGACCAATGCCTTGGCAAAAATGTATGGTCACTTCTTTCTTCTCCACTTTTTGATCCTTGACTGGCATTAAATGTTGGAAGAGGTACAAAACCAACCAGTCAAACTGCCCCTTAAATGAAGCATTCTTCAGAACAAAGAAGCAACATCTTCTCCAAAAAGTGCCCTGTTTAGAGATATTCAAAATTGAAAACAAAAAAAAACATTTGCTAGCAAACTTTTGAAGTAATAATGAATTAAATGCTTCTCACTCTAGACCCTGGAGAGGGGGTTAAAAAAGATACAGAAAGTATGTAAAAAACAACTACATCCTACCAAAACTTTACATATGTAATGAAATGAAAGAATCATCAACAAAATCCAAAGGAATATATTAAATTCTGTTCTATTGTTATGAATTAAGTTGAACTGGTTTGGAGCTAGTTTGAGGGGTTTTTTACCTTTCCAACCCCAAATATATTGATATATAGCAACTCCTCAAGTAAAAATCCCTTTCTTACTAAAATTCAGCACAGATATTTCTTAAGTATCTTGTTGCTTTGCTGAAGTTCATTTGCTTAGGCAAAACCCAACAAAACAGTAGAGCTTTTACAAGAAAGGTATCACAGTCAAGTGTGAATTTATGGAACCAAAGTGTTCAAGGAATATCTGCTGCAATCATTTTTTTTTAGTAGAAATAGCATAATTGTGCCATAAACTTCTGCCTGCTACACTGCAACATATTACATCTGTTTTATGCTAATGTAGTTCCAAAGAAATCCATGATATTTATACTGACATAAAGCAATGATGAGTCATATTCTCAATTAGTGTCTTCAGTTTGGGAAGGAATATCAGAGATTTTTCTTTATTTTCCAAAATTTAGCCTGTAACCGTATTCACTGATTTCTAAGAAGTTGAAAGTTTAATTAAATCTATAGAGCTTAAGAGCACCCATTAAAAAATCATCACAAATTATTTTAGGTAGATTTAACTTTTAAACTGAATTATTGTGACTGCATAGATCTTTTGTTTCATTAATGTGTTCATAACAGGAGGCACTGATCTCTGACAGATTTTTTTTTTAAACTATGTGTGTGTGACCAATAGGAATCATAAAATGCCTGAAAAGTAGCATATCTGCTAAAAAAAGGCTTATCAACTATCCTAACATAGCTATCCCAACATATTGATGCTGCCATCAATTAAAAATATTATGTTTTGATTTTTTGTGATTGGATTCAACACCCCTTATTGGTTGGATTCAACTCCCCTTAGTTGAAATCATGTGCAAAACCTCTGCCAGTTTTAAATACAGCAAGGTTGAGAGAGTTGGGGTTGTTTAGCCTGGAGAAAAGGAGGCTCGGGGGAGATCTTATCGCTCTCTACAACTACATGACAGGAGATCGTGGCTAGGTCTCTTCTCCCAGGCAACTAACAATGGGACAAGAGGAAATGTGCCGAAGTTTGCACCAGGGGAGGTTCAGTTTGGACATTAGGAGGAATTTCTTCACAGAAAGGGTTGTTAAGCATTGGAACAACCACCCAGGCACGTGGTGGAGTCACCATCTCTGGAAGGGTTCAAGGAGTGACTGGACGTGGCACTTAATGCCATGGTCTAGTTGACAAGGTGGTGATCAGTCAAAGATTAGACTCAATCTTGGATATCTTTTCCAACCTATGTGATTTTGAACCACCCAAAATGAAAAGCTGAAGATTTTCTTGCAATTATGTCTTTCTATTTTTAGTGGAATTTTTTTTTAATTTTTGTTAAAGTGAAAGAGATTTTTTTTAAAAAAAGGTAGTGAACTGATGTATGAATGTTTGATGTATGATGTATGATGTGTGAATGTTCAAAGGCAGAATAATCTGAGGCATTAGGCAGGCAGGAATTTAAATAGATAATCTGAGGTCAACCTTGCTAGGATAAATTTAATGAGTTGGTTGACTGAATTTAGGTTGATCAGAAACAACCAGAGACCTAAAGATCTGACGGGAGATGGCTCCTCATGCACATGCTGGACTGTCACACATACAGCTCCAGGTTTTGGGTTATTCAAATGAACATCCTGGATAGAGGGGTCCAAGGTCAAAATTGCATTCTTCAACTTCCTTGCATCAGTGTTTGTATCCATTGCAAACTATATTTTTTTTGCAATGGGAAACCTTGCTATATAGGACTACTATTTTTGTTTGATTATTTTTCAAAACATAAAATGAAAGATACACTGTATTGTTATAGCTGTATTTTGTCCCTGGATTCCTGGGATAGAGAGCTTTGTGTGCTGTTTTTTATTGTTTCTGTTTTAAATGATAGTAAATGATATTTCCTGGATATTATTTCTCTATCCCAATGAATTTTTTTTACACAACTGAATCAACTGTATTTTTTTACTAACCCTGAGACGAATACACGTCCCCCTTTCATTTAAGTAGAAATTCTATTGCTTCGAAAAATATTTGTATAACAATATACAAAATATGGGTGCTGAATTAACTCATCAAGTGGTGAATAAATTCTTCTCAGAGCAAAGATACAATTTCCTGTCATTCTAGTATTAGTCATTCTTTGTACATAATGGGTAGCATTAAAAGCATCTTAAATAGTTCTCAGTTTGCTTTTCTGAAAAGATTTTGACAGTGTTAATTACTTCAGCTAACAAATTTCTGACACTTATATGACCTTTGTCTGCATATGAAAGAGGCTGTCATGGTTGGTGTACTGATATATGCAATGAAAATCCTGGGAAAATAAATGAAATTAAACTAAACAAATCTTATCCTTAGCATTGTTAGCTACCAAGTAAGGCATTTCCAGTGACTTCACCAAAACACAGATTATACTTCTTCTGGTGGGGAAGGGGGATTTTTGTTATGAAGGAATGAACTCCTTTGGAGTGTAGCAATAACATGCTACACATGGTTGCAACAAAGAACAGAATCACAAGGTTTGTCCCAGACAGAAGATGATGGTGGTCTTGTGCATAATTTCACTTTGCTGGTCAGCATCAGATTACCTGTAATTCTAAAACTGTGCTAGTCCCAACGAAATCAGAAGAAAATAGAGAAAAATTCTAACTAAACCCAAGAAAGAACTACTATCAGAGCACAGGAGAATGGCAGAATGGGGAGGTTTTCAAAACTGGTAAAGTAGGTCATTGTGTATTCTCTTTATTTTCCATGGAAAAGATCGAGGGCTTTGCTGTGCATCCAACTTGTACCTTTACACTGCCATGGTTAAAGCAATGCCATCATTCTTGGACAAGTGCATTTGTACCAACAAAAATTCTGTTTATTCATCACTTAACTTTTCATTCATTTATGAGAAGGCAAATACACACATGATAGTCGCCTTTATGTAGCATGTTTGTTACGTAGTATTGTTACACTGGTATTAAAAAAAAACCACCTTAACCTACTGTAAACATGCAACATTAAAGTGGTTGGCACAAAATCTGTTGACTGATTGTTAAATTGCCATTCTTAGAGTAAGGGTCAACAAAAGTTTCTAGAACAGCAGTAATGGAAAACCCTGTAAATAGGTCATTGCTAAACACAAATAAAAAAAAGAAAAAGAAAAAGGAAAATAAAGATTAAACAAATGAAATTCAAACAATGATGGCAGAGAGAGCTGCTGTTTTCACAGGTGTTCATAGCTATGGTCCTTTGAACTTATTTTCTACAGCATCAGGCTATTTTACCTGTTTTACTCTTTCTTTCTCTCTCCTTCTTCTTCTTTTTTTTTTTTTAATGTTCAATTTTAGTTAGATTTCAAACCCTTGGTTTAGCACTTACCACCTACCATTCTTTCCAGTTGGCCATTTTATCTCTAACTGAAAATTAAGTTATGCCAGCACGTTGGAGAGGAAGCACAGAACATTTTAGAGAATCATATGAATGAATGCATAGGCTGTTAAGGATCTTTCTTCTGATATACTATGGCAAATACATTCCCAGCACAGGATAAGGAGATTTATTGCCATTAAGAGATATTTCAATTCAGAGGGAGAATAAAATAATCCACCCAGAAGAGCTATGTTGTGGGTGATTACATTTTGACCTCAATTCCTGCTATATTCCCTAGTGAATTTGTCCATACAATAATGTTTCCCCTGCTGGGACCTAGTCCAATACCTCTAAAGTTAGATTTTTCTATTGATTTTTATGGTCTTTTGCTTCTTAAAATCAGTTGTTGTTACATCCATAAAAATTTTTTTCCATGTCCATTGTTCTATCATAAAATATTTTTAAAAGCATATTGGATGAATCCCACAACATTAAACTGCATGTTTAACCACACAGAGACTAAATAATACCCAGTGAAGAATACAAATCCCTATAATCCATCGCTGTGCTACAATTTTTTTTCTCATTTTATTTTTACAGCATGCAAACTTCCTGTCACTAAGAAAGTCAGCTTTAAAAATTATATTTAAAGCCTCAGTTATGTTGCCATCTGAAACTGTATAAAAATATTTATTCCAATTGGAGTGGGGAGGAGATTGTCCTGTTGTTGTATGATAAATGCAGTAAATGAAAACAATACCATGGCAAATTACTGTTAACAAACACCCAAAGTGAGCAGAGAGAATTTTTCTCCTATAAATGTGAAATGCAAAAAACAGTAGGAAAAGATTTTTGGAAACCCTCATTACTTTTAGGCTAAACATCACCACTCACTTTCGAGTAATTCTTCCAGTGTTTGATTGCTGACTTTGCCTCCCCACCAGCACAGGACACAAACAGGGACGGAGGGGGAGTCCTGAGCAGCAGAGGCAGCCACAGGCTGCACAGTGCCCTGAAAGCTCAGAGCCCTCCCTGCTGGCTGTGCCAGCTTCTGGCAACCTCCTGCTGAATGGCTCCACTCCTCATGTATTTATACACATTTTTGCAGGGTTACTTTGCAAACCTTTAATTATCACAGAGTAATTTTGAACAACGCAAGATTTTTCACTCGAGAGTAGCAGTTTTATTAGGTCAGAAACCAGCGTGCAGGTGAATTTAATATTCCTTTTTTAAACTTATTTTTAATGCTGAAAACTGTACATCTTGCAGGCATGAAGCAACTACACCAAAGGTTCTAAGGAACAGTCTGCTGAGTTGTGGATTAATGAGCAGCTGATGTCTTAATTTACACAAAGAGATTAAAAATCACACTGAAAGTTTCAGAAAAATGTGAATTCCAGTGACACTGCTTCTACCTGCAGGAGTAGGTTATGTTAACCCTTGAAAGCTCATGATTATTTGCCATATATGAAAAACTTTCAAACTGCAGAGCATCTAATTATGAAGGCAAAAAGCTTGTCAGTAGATCTACAGGATCCACAGAGTCACAGAATTGCTAGGGTTGGAAAGGACCTCTGGAGATCATCTAGTCCAACACCCATTCACCACATTCTAGGTTCAGGAAGGCTCTGAAGTTCCGATAAATTAGCTTTAATTGGAAGCAACTCAAAGTTCTTATTCAGGTACTGTTATTCAACTCTGGAAGACATCTTTCTGGAAAAATATTCTAATGGGCAAGAAAAGCTCTGGCTGAGAAGGAGTGAGTCACTCCTCAGCTGCCACGGCAAGGGGAGAACATTCCTCTGCAAATCCTCAGTTAGAGAGACTCCTAGAATGAAAACTGAAAAGAAAGACAATTTTCCTTATCCCAATTTGGTGAAATCTGCCTTTGAAGTGTAGTCACTTTGAGCTTGTCTACAACACACTGAATTTGGATTTATGTGATGAGTACTACTATGCCGATGCTTGCCTTAGTTGAGAGTGTATCTTTCTCAACTCACCTAGATGTTGACAGCTGTATTCTCTCAAAAGAGGGCTTTCATTTTGTTTGTTTGTTTGTTTGTTCTGTCAGAGTTTTTTTGTTCAGACACTAAGTGATCTCTGAAGTCAGTGGGAGCCTGTGACGCAGTATTACACAGGAAATTAAACTGAAGACCTATTATCTTGTTGTTAAACTCAGTTAGCAGACACCATCTAAACTGGCTATAAAGTTTTTAATAACACACATTTATTACCCCTGGATCTAAAACACAGACACAGGTGATCCTATAACTCCCACTATGTGTAAGACACCAGGCCACAGGCTGTTAGGACATCCCCCCCATCTCCTGTTCTGCTCTGTCTCTGTGAAGATCTGCACTGCCACTTAGGGTTAGTGATGGGTATTTCGGTGAAGGAAAAGATTTGGTTTTAAAAGGCACTTGCTGCTGCTATTGATCTCATATATATTTCAACTCCAGGTCAGTATTCTGAAGATAATCCCAATTAGGGAGCATTACTAAAACTGGCTTTTTAAAAGAAAGATGTGAAACACCAGTGAAAAATTGCAAGTCATATTTATTACGTATTCTAGCGAACTAAATCACATATTACCTAAGCACTGGAAATTGTCAGCCTGTGTTCTGGTGGCTTCAAGTGCTTCAAACCTTCAATGTGCTAGCAGGGCTTCTTGAGTCATAATACCCTATGCTTCCTGTTGGTTTGAGAAGCACTTTTCCTATGTAAAAAGAAGGAGAATAGATACAAGTTTTACCTGCAAAAGTTCTTACAGAAAGTATGTATGGGTAAGTACTGCTTGTAGGTTCAGAACTGCTCTTTATTGGCCATAAGAACCTGCTGCTACTCAGTCTATCCTGCCTGGTTGATGAGAGAAATTTATTTCACACACATATGAAAAAAAATTTTCCCCCCAAATTTCTTATGAGTCTATTCACTTTTAGAGTTAGTTTTATTTGTCCTTACTTCTTTTTCTGCAGCTCTTAGTATTGTTAAAGACAATAATAAATTATTATTTTTAAACAGTAAGCTAGCTAAACTTTTTTTTTAGAAACCAGTCATAATATGCATGATTTGGGGTTATTAACCTCAGGTTTGTCAAGACAGCAACAGCTTTGAAACTAGGAGTCAGAAATCCCCTCGCAGGGTGATTCTTTTGAAAGCAGACATGACTTTGCCTGCATTAACTGTGAAAGGAAGTACAGCAGATTTTCTTGACCGTCTTTCTTCTTTTCCAAACATTCTGTCCAGGTGAGACTGGACAAATTGCACAAAATGGTATAATATCAAAAATCAGAGAAAAATAATCAACTTCTGCTATCCTTGTCAGCATCAGACCAAGAATATTTAAGGCCCATCTAAAACAGCTTTTCCATCATTTTTAGAGAGACGCAATAAATTAATTGGAAATTGGTTGCAGTTTTTCCTTCTTATCAATAAACTTAGAAACTGCATTTATGCAGAGCTTTCCTGCTCTAAATGAAGTGAATCAGTAGTCTTTGACAAGTGTGTCCTTTTAAAAGATGTAGATGAATGGATTCTGTCCTGTCAGTTTGAAGTTAGTTTCAATACTACCATCATTGATTGTGATCTCAGCTATACCAGACTTGGTTTGCTCCCAGGAAAACTTTATTGTGAAATAGCTATTGAGTCAAGGATACTGCTTATTTCAGTTCATAAAGTGGTTTGGGTTGGTTTTTTTCCACCATATCCCATAAAGTCTCTCTACATCCAAGTAAACAAAATAGCACACATGAGATACCAGACTACTCATAATTATAGAACCCTAGAACAGAATCCTAGAATCATCAAGATTGGAAGAGACCTTTAAGATCATCCAGTCTGACGTCCACCCAGTACCGTCACTGTAACCCCTAAACCACTAAAAGGCATCACCCAAGTGCTAGATCCAGATGACTCTTGAACACCTCCAGTGATGGTGATTCCAGCACCTCCCTGGACAACCCTATTTCAATGCCCAACTACTCTAACAGTGAAAAAAGTTTTTCTAATATCTGATCTGAATTCCCCATCTCAGCTTAAGGCCATTTCCTCTGGTCCTCTCACTGCAGGCACAGTAGAAAAGACCAGTTCGCACCTCACTGCAACCTCCTTTCAGGTGGTTGTACAGAGCAACAAGGTCCACTCTGAGCCTTCTCTTCTTGAGACTAAACAAACCCAGCTCCCTCAACCATTCCTCATAAGACACGTTTTATAGACCTTTCATGAGCCTTGTTGCCCTTCACTGGACACATTCCAGCACCTCAATGCCCTTTTTAAAGTGAGAGGCCTAATACTGGACATGGTACTCGAGATGTGGCCTCGCCAGTGCTGAATACAGGGGAACGATCACTTCCCTTGTCCTGCTGGTCACACTATTCTTGATACAAGCCAGGATGCCATCGGCCTTCTTGGCCACCTGGGCACACTGCTGGCTCATACTGAGCTGGTCAAAAAGCCCTTGAGCCACTCTTCCTCCAGCTCTGCATAGGGTTGCTGTGGCACAAGTGCAGACCCAGTACTTTGTATTGTTGAACCTCATGCAGTTGTCCTTAGCCCCCTGATCGAGTCTGTCCAGATCTCTCTGTAGAGCCTTCCTACCCTCGAGCAGATCAACATTCCCACCCAACTCACTGTTCTCTGCAAATTTACGGAGGATACACTCCATCCCTACGTCCAGACCATCAGTAAAGATGTTAAATAGGACTGGCCTCAAAACTGACCCTGGGGGAACACTGCTAGAGACCAGCCACCAACTGGATTTGGCTTCATTAAACACCCAGAATGCTCTGGGTCCAGCATTCCAGTCAGTTTTTTACCCATTGAGTAATCAGCTACATGAGATTCCACATTTGAGAATGTTTTGTTTTCTACAAAATGCTTATTAAACTAGTATTCCAATATGAACAAAGAAATGTTGCTTGTAAACACTGTAAAAGTTTTAAACGCTTTACACACGGTGATACATTTGTGTAAAGTACTTTGAACATTGCACAATTTTTTACATGCATAATTTAGCATTAATGAAATATTTTTGGTTGCAATACATAATGGTCACAACTATTAATTCTGATAACTTCTTGCACTGGTTTTGTGAGAGAAGGAAGCAAGGTTAGCAAAGTGTTCAGCTTTTTGCAGAGAAAAGCATGTTCTCTAAGTTGCAGGGGCATATCTCTGACAGCTTAGGGATATCAAAAGGGGCATGCTTTGCAAACCCAGACCAACAGATACCTGCTAGCCTCTTGAGAATCACCAGTTACATTTGGTAGCAGAAGATCTCAATAAATTCACATGAATTTTGGTCTTAAGGTGGGCAAAGTAGAAAAAATAAATTATGCTACTTAAAAAAATAAAGGACAAGAAAAATTGTAATAAACTATGTCATTTTCTATTAAAAACCAAGGAATATTGAAAAGTGTTTTTTCTTATTTAATTTTAAAAGAATCAACGTTCTATTTCAGATAGTTTGAGAACAATTACATAATTGTTCATATTAAGGATTAGAAATGTCCAATCAAATTCAAGATTTGTGTATTCAACAGAATCACCGGGCAGAAGAATTTACATTTTTAGGTTCTAAATAATGTATTCCTGGATCTAAAAGGTAGATAATGGTGTGTCAGTAATCCACAACAAAGAAAAAGAGACAGAATAAAAGCAGAAAAACATTAGCATTTATTAGAATTTTCTGAAAAACTAAAATCATCTTAAAATACATGAAAAATGCAAAAAATGTAACACTAATCAAAATATATTTTTATATTTATTTCTTTATAAAGTAGATTATTTGTACTTTCAGCTGAAGTGGAAAGGAAATGTAAAAATTTTGTGGAACAAATAATGAACTTGTTTCCAAACAGCTCCATCATTTATTTATTGAAACCCCATCGAACTGCAACTGTCTTCCAACACTTCCATTTTGAACACAACAGTGTCATATGCCATACTGATTTCTACTAAAATTCCATTTCTGCTCAGCAAGGACTTGCACGCATATAGTAAACACTAAGAACTGGGATCTAAAAATGTGCAAATTTATAGTCCTGTTGGCAAGCAGAAAAGAAGCCAGATGATGACATAACATCCGGATGGATCATTCAAAATAGGTCCATGTGTTCCTGAGGAATGAGTTCCTTTGTGAACCTGAGCACATATGTTTGCTGTAAATCTAACACAGACAATCTCCATTTTGGATGCAGGAAACCAGGGGCTCTGAGAATCTCCTCTTCAGTGAAAACAAGACCAGCTTTTCCATGTATTTTTTTTTATCTTGAAAAAGTTGTGGTAGCTGACATAGGGTTGAAAGGGTGGAGGGCAACATGCAGCTGAATACAAAATTGAGTAGTAAAACCCCTACTGCTGATGTTCAGCACCTAAACACCAGTTATAAAACTAAGATAACTAAGATGTGCCCAAGAATAGCTAGGACTGAGGCCAGAGGGCACAGACTGACCCTCACCCACGGGGCCAAATCCTTCCCGGTTACACAATGAGGAGAGTAACCAGGTCTTGGGAATGCCCAGAGCCCACACGGAATTGCTGAATGAGGTCAGGTAACCACCAAATGATGATGCTGATGATGAGGTGATAAATGCAGAATGCGCAACTTCCACAGTGCGGCCAAGAGATGAGTCTACGAGGACCGCAGTGTTGTGAAATTATATTTATCACAACTCCCTCTCTACCCTAAAGTGAAGGCAGTATGACTGCTATCACAGCAGTGTAGCTGTAAATGATTACTTTAGGAGCCATCTGGGATAAAGAGTTGAAGGAATTGCATTTTTTTTTTTTTTTTGCAACCAGAAGAAACCTCAAAGGAAGTGTAGAGTGTCCCTAGATTCCCCAGTGGACAGCAATCTCTCTGTGTCTGCTAAACATTTTTTTCCCCCCTGCAAGATAGTAAAATATTTCTCTGAAGGACAAGCAAATTGAGAAGCTGTCACAGTAGTTTCTACTTTACTGTGAAGGGAAATCCTTCCAAAAAGCTGGACCATAGCCTCAGTATAGAAAATTCCCCTCCCCAGTCTGGCCAGTACTGCTGCCACAAGTCCATAATTGCCGTAATTGGCAAGTTTGATATGGAGGGGAACCAACAGAAAACTCTATCTGGGGCTGTGTAGTTGCTGAGTGAGGAGAATCCATACGTCCAAATTGCTGGAAGAGCAAATAGTTCCTTTCTCATAAATGAAATTATTTTTTCTGAGGATTTTCAAGTAGGCTTGAAAATCTATTACTCAAAGGTTTGAAAACTTCATCAGTAAGTCATGACCTAATGTCTCTATTTGCATGAACACACACAATCAAAACTAAATGATTTAAGTTTAATCTACAATTTTTTACCACTCAAGCGAAAATTATTTCTTTGAAAGATTTGAACATGCACTAGATGACACATCCCTCTTAAAAAAAATCTGAAAGCCTCATTTTTAGTGGATTTTATGCACTAACTTCTTTTGAATTTAATAACTTCTTTCTTGATTACAAGCTTATCATAAAAGATAAAGCAACCAAGTAAGAGCGTGATATATCTGCACTTAGTGCAAATGGCAATTGTGCTCTCCTGGATAAGGATTTTCAAGAGACTCCTAGCTTGCACAGCCATGCCTTTTATTAGGGAAACTAGATGAAAGTTGAATATTACCTCTTAAAATTCTGTAGTCTATTCAGGGAATCCATCTTCATTTTAATTGCACTTTCTTCTGCAGGGTTAGAAATTATTTTACAGCTTTTAGAATTTGAAGGTATTTTAGAGTTTAATTTTCTTTGAAAACACAAACATGATAAATATTGCATCCTTCAAGACAGCCGGATCTTCAAAATTCTATTTAACTGTGAATGTGGTCTAAATATTTTAATTTTCTTTCATGAAAGCTATTAAGACTAAAGGTTGTTGTGAGGCTATTTATGTTAGTCTAACTGCCGGTGAACAGAAATTATATATATATATATAAATGTTAACATTTTATAATTCACTTTGTTAACATGCAGGAAGACAGGATGCAGCCACTGTATGTCCCTAATTTTCAAGGGAAAAGGTGATGAAGGCAGAGCTGTCATTTAAATAAACACATAAAGCCCTTTCCTTAATATTGAAAGAGAAAAGTTTAAAGCATTCACAATGTGACTATAGAGATTTTAGCTTTTAGAGGTTAAAAATTATTTTGATTTTCCAGAATAGCTAACAGAAGTATTTACTTCTGCCATTGCTACAGTTGCTTTCCATAACTGTAAAATGTTGCAAAATAATGAGAAAATAGCAGATAGAGCTATGCTCATTTTGAGATAAACACAGCACTTGCACTAAGGTTTATTGCAACAACAAATGTATTAGTAATTTATCCAGATTTTTCAACATGAATAGTTTCTTCAAGAACTTGTACAGTTTAGTAAAATAGAAATGTGTAATAGAAAACAAGCATCCAGATCTTCTGTGGTCTTATTATATTGTACTTGCATTTAATGAAGTCATGTAACTCTGCAGCCCTACGTCACCCCATGAAATCCACGCGTATTTCTACGCTTTGAATGAGCTCTCGCCATCCTCGTGGGAGTGGTTACCTCCATTAGAAATCATTTGGCATTGAGTGCTCTCACTTTTTGTGTCTCTGAAACTGAAAAAATATGGTAAACTATCTGCATTTTGACTTAGAAACTGTGAGAAAGATCGTTGGAATCAAGTGTGGAGGAGCAGGAATCAGAGCGGGAACAGTTCCAGGCATGGAAAAAGGACTTTATTATATGGATTTTACAGTTCTTATGTAGTTTCAAATATGTGTATTGTACGTCACCCCTACAGTTGTACTGCCCAGGCATGCCAGGAGTTGTCTGTTCCCTGCTTTCCCCGCTTCTCCCTCTGATTGGCTGAAAAAGCTGCAGTGTGGAGAGAGCTACCATTACATCTCTCCTCTCCCAGTTCCTCCCCAGTTCCTCCCTCTTCTCCTGACTCCCTACTCCTATTCGTTCCCCTGGTTGTCTGTCTCGTTCTCTACCCCATTTTCTCGCCTTTTCCACACCAGAGCTTATATAAACCCCCGCACACGTTCAGTAAACAGCCATCGCACCTCCAACCTTCGAGTGGGACCGGTTGTGCAGTGTCGCGGTCCCACACCCCTCCCCCTCGCACCGTGGCAATCAAGTATGCTGAAATATAAGTCTTTGAAGAGATTCGGCAGCCACCAGTATGAGGGGAAGAGACCTCCCCATTCGAGCACAGACAGCAAATGCTGACTTGCAGAGCTGCCTGCTTTTTTTAAGAGTTGTCCTGCCCTGAAGCTGACTGTTCTGCAATACTATGGGATGAGCATTTAACAACCACTTTACAAAATACAGTCATCACACAACACAGCAAGTGGAAAAGAATCGGGTTCTGGTGGTCCATCCCTGCTTTTTGCTTGGAGGGGTGGGAGATCAGCCGATAATTACATTTCTAGTAATGACTTGATCCAGCCATAAGCATCACACAGTCAGCTGAATAATTTACAAGCATTGCAAAACAAACAAACAAACAAAAATCCCCTGTCAGTGGAAAATCACCCAGTTAGGAAGAAAAGACTAACTACAGATAGACATGGCCCTGCTATAACTTTCAGAGGTGTTACTCAGGTTTTGCTTTGAATTAACTCACTTATCTCTGACCCTGACTTAAATAAAATATTTATGTGTTGAAAGAAATTAAAACACCCTGCTAGATACTCCAGAAGCATGGTCAGAAAACCTGTGGTGCTCAGAGATTTTTTCCCTCAAACTCTTTCAGTATAGAATACTGAAAAACTTAGGACCATAGTTACATAGTAGCACTTAAAGACAACACAGGCCTGGATAATAGGGGGGGTTTTGCCTCAAGTGAAAGATTTGAAGTGCTTATAAACTAGAAACCAATAGATTTTTTTTCTCAAATATTTTCTACAGCATTGTAATGTAACTAAAATGGATGCACACACCTCATGTCCTAAGTAAACTGCTATATTAACATAATCGTCACCTGTAATATCACTAAGAGCTCTTTTTCAATTGTTAGCATCTTGAATTGAAATCTCCTTCAAAACTAAAACACATACCTTGCTGTTTTGAACCTAATATAACACAACACAACGGCCAACATTTTCAGTTCTTGAATCTGAGCATACACTGTGCACACCTGCATAATTATAATGTTAAAAATTACAATTCACCAACAGCAAATGTTGATCTCAAAACCCCCTTTATTAAGAACAATCCAAACCAGAAACTCTAATACTATACAGTAACAATTTCAATGCATAATTTAAGAAAATTATTGATTTTTCACATCCTTTCCCCTATACGTTCCTTCTTTTGTGTACATACTTTACATAGTAGCATAATTATAATTTCCCATTGGGATTACAGAATAAATAGTTTGAACCACGTATAGTGCAATTTCTTTGGTTCAAAGCAATGAACTCCTTCCTCAAAGGCTTCATAAATTTCTTCCATAGCACATATGCTGCTGCCACAGAACTGTGAATCAGAAGCGCTTTCCTTGAATTTCAGGCTCCCATTGAACAAGCTGTTCAAGTACAACATGAGAAGTCAACTGATGTCACTAACAATCAAGAAGCTGCACTATATTCTCTAAGCATTTTACATAGTAGGCATGTAGTTCATTTTCTTCTGGCTGTGGAGAAGCTAAAAGGAAGAAAAAACAAGATTTGAATTTCTAGTTGATACTTAATACAAAATTACTTTTCCAAAGATTGTACCAAATCCCTTGCTAGAATTAACTTTATGACCTTAACTTCTGCATTATGAGTAGCAAATCAAACACTAGTACTTTATGTTGCAAGGTCATAGAATCATAGAATCATAGAATCGATTGGGTTGGAAAAGACCTCCGAGATCATCGAGTCCAACCCTTGGTCCAAATCCAGTCCATTTACTACATCATGGCACTCAGTGCCACGTCCAATCTGCGTTTAAAAATCTCCAGGGATGGTGAATCCACCACCTCCCTGGGCAGCCCATTCCAATGCCTGATTACTCTCTCTGTAAAGAATTTTCTCCTGATATCCAACTTAAATTTCCCTTGGCGGAGCTTAAGCCCGTGCCCCCTTGTCCTATTGCTGAGTGCCTGAGAGAAGAGACCAACCCCCACCTGGCTAGAACTTCCCTTCAGGTAGTTATAGACGGCGATGAGGTCACCTCTGAGCCTCCTCTTCTCCAGGCTAAACAACCCCAGCTCCCTCAGCCTCTCCCCATCGGACTTATGCTCCAGTCCCTTCACCAGCCTTGTTGCTCTTCTCTGGACCCGCTCCAGCACCTCAATATCCTTTCTGAACTGAGGGGCCCAGAACTGAACACAATACTCAAGGTGTGGCCTCACCAACGCAGAGTACAGGGGAAGGATCACTTCCCTGCTTCTGCTGGCCACGCTATTTTTGATACAGGACAAGATCCCATTGGCCTTCTTGGCCACCTGGGCACACTGTTGGCTCATGTTGAGCTTCCTGTCAATTAGTACCTCCAGGTCCCTTTCTGCCTGGCTGCTTTCCAGGCACTCTGTGCCCAGCCTGTAGCGCTGCAGGGGGTTGTTGTGGCCAAAGTGCAGGACCCGGCACTTGGCTTTATTGAACTTCATCCCATTGGAATCAGCCCATCTCTCAGGTCTATCCAGATCCCTCTGCAGAGCCCTCCTGCCTTCCAGCAGGTCGACACTCCCTCCCAGTTTGGTGTCATCAGCAAATTTGCTGATGATGGACTCACTCCCCTCATCTAAATCATCAATAAAGATATTAAACAGGACTGGACCCAACACAGACCCCTGGGGAACACCACTGGTGACCGGCTGCCAGCTGGATGCAGCTCCATTCACCAGCCCTCTCTGGGCCCGACCCTCCAGCCAGCTCCTAATCCAGGAGAGGGTACACTTGTCCAAGCCATGGGCTACCAGCTTTTCCAGGAGTATATTATGGGAGACAGTGTCAAAGGCCTTGCTGAAGTCTAGATAGACCACATCCACAGCCTTCCCCTCATCCACCAGGTGGGTCACCTGATCGTAAAAAGAGATCAGGTTGGTCAGACAGGACCTGCCCCTCCTAAACCCGTGCTGGCTGGGTCTAATCCCTTGTCCATCTTGAAGGTGCTGTGTGATTGCACTCAGGATGATCTGCTCCATAACCCTGCCAGGCACCGAGGTCAGGCTGACAGGCCTGTAGTTGCCCGGGTCCTGCTTGCAGCCTTTTTTGTGGATTGGGGTGACATTCGCCAACCTCCAATCATCTGGGACCTTCCCAGAGAGCCAGGACTGTTGGAAGATGATGGAGAGCGGTTTGGCAAGCTCTTCTGCCAGCTCCCTCATCACCCTGGGATGGATCCCGTCTGGTCCCATAGACTTGTTAGGATCCAGCTGGCTCAGTAAGTTGCTAACTACATCCTCCTGGAATACAGGAGGGCTATTCAGCTCTCTGTCTCTGTTTTGGTTTTCTCTTCAGATAGGACAAAACAGGAAATGTAAAATAACAACAGCCGTATTGAAAAATTCCACCATTGCACTCAGAAGAACAATTTACCATTTTAGCTCAATTACCACTATTAAGTGATCAAACTTTTTATAGCATAGGCTAGTTGAGAACCTTAAGGCAGGAAAATATTGATGACATATTACATGACTGTAAGCTATAACACTTACAGCATGAAATCTTTTATACACCATATTTTGATACGTAAATGTTTATTGAATTAAAAATCAATAGTTCAGTCGTGGACTTTATGTTCTAAAGCAGTATGCAAGTAAACGGGGATTAATGTTATGAGGTGCTAGTCCCTAAAAGCTGCATATTTCCACCTTGTTGATTCAACAAGCTGAACCTATAGTATCGAAGCTATTCAAACAATAGTTATGCTCATTCACTTAAGCAAAAAATCTCAAGCTTTCAGAATGTCAGGTAACTCATTGTACTTGTTTTAAGATTGGAACCCTTCTCTCTGTGGCTGAACACTGTGAGGCTGAGCACTGTTAAGCTAAAAGTCAATGCTAAAAGAAAAATTTTTCTTATCACTAAATTTAGGAATTAACACAGAACTGTACTGTGAAAATAAAGAATTTTGTTGCAAGCATGATCAGATCTACACTTAGAAACTAACCTTAGCAATTACCCAGGGTCTTATTTATAATTTGTTAACCAAGAGGCATTTTTCTCTATCTGTACTTATAGGATGCCTAACCATAAACCATATTGCTCCTTGTGATTTTAGAGATAAAGGTATAATTTAAAAAACTTGTAGCACAACAAAAACTTATTGCGATGATATAAATTTAAATGTTTTCATGATGGAAAAATAAAGAATTGGTCTTAGATGGAAGTAAGACTTACTTTTCTTCACTAAAGAATAGGCCTCATCTATTCTTCTCCTTATTGATGGATTCTTCAAAGTCACTTTGGCCTGTAGCACACACAGACACACAAAATAGAATGAGCTGACTTTCTTCCCCACATGATCACACTTCAACAGCAAAGTTTAGAGAATGATAATAATTCAGCAGAGCATGAGATGCAGGAATTTTAGAATTAACATATCACTGTATTATCATACAGATTGCATTTATATAAGCTGTCACAAATTACAGAGGACAAGCCGCTTCTTTACCATGTTGTTTAATCTCCTAGACTCAGCAGCTACGCAACTAAAATAAAATCAAATGACTACTGTAAAACTCATTATTATTTACTTAGAGACTACTGTATTACAGTTTACAGCATAAAAGTATAACATTACAATTTTTTCAGGCATTTCTCAAATACTAACCTTCTGATAGTTGTGCAGCAAAGCCCAAAGCGAAGCTGCTCCTATTCTCTGAACAGAAGGACTGTCATTTTCCAAACAGGCAGACAGTACTCCAATCGCTTGCTCTAATGAGAGAAATAAAAAAAAATGAACCCAAAAGTATCTACAAAATATAACCAAAAGCACATTAATATATTTACATGCCTCAGTTTATTAATGCTTGGAGTACACTTAGTTTTATGACAAGTATTGGTATGGCAGAGGAATTACAGAAACTTTATTATTGATTAAATTTCAATATGCTCATGAAAATGGCAGACTACATTGAAAGAAATGTTGAAAACAATATAGCAAAACAAAGACAAGTAATGCTAAAAAATTAAGCCATCAGTAACAAAACACGCACATTATGTACAGCCATCAGCTATGCATAGGGACTGAGTAAGCCATGAAACTGTTTTATAACTCCCAGTAGCCACAATTAGAACCACATCAGGATGGATATTAAGATGTTTCTATTTTCCTTCATACTTATTATGGAGATGATTTGCAACCAATGAGAAATATTTGCCACTCCAGTGTAGGTGCCTTAATTTTCTATCATTGCTCTGAAGCCAGACTCTTCAAATTTGTTTGTTCACTTCACAACAAAGATTCACAGATTATGTAACTGAATAATAAATGCTTAATCAAGGCAACAAATCCACATCTCAGTTAAAAATAAAAAGCTATGGAAAACCTGCTGAGAAGTTATAACAAAGACAAGAGCATTCTCTCTGCAATTAAATGGGGGAAAGAAACATGCTTTTTACAAACAACCAAGAAAAAAGTTCTGTGTGTGTTGTTACATTAAATATATATGCCATGATCATAACTTTATCATTATCATAATCATTTTCCACACATGACAGGACATAAAATAGTTTGTCTCAACATCCATGACTTGTAGGAGCTAATATGGTTTTGTCCAACTGAAACATAGAACCTTCAGTTATTTCAAACTGACTGACACAAGGAATCCTTCAATCCTCCCTGAAAAACTTGCTGTTTGAGAAAACTGCAAAAATCCTTTAATTCATGTGTTACTATATCCAAATGATCTATCTCACAATGAATCTTGATTTTCTTTTTAAAACTATCTATTTGCTTTTCTTTTTATTATTTTAATTGCTTCTCTGCCAAAATATGTGCTCTGTAATCACTTCTACAAAAATAATTTTTATAAAAATACTTTTCTAAAAAGCAACAATTGAGTTCTTCGTTAGTAACCCAAACTGCAATGAAAATATGGTCTTCTGGAAGCCACAATATTCTCAGAATACAACAGCATGTATTCCCTTTAGATACTTACCATTACCTAATATCTTTGGTTTATTAGTTGGACTAAAACATATGTTATGTAGAATAAGAAGTGCTAGATGTTGGCTGCTCTTGTGTTTGTATTTACACATTTCCACGATCTGGTCTAAAAAACCATTTATCTTCATGACCATCTGCTGTCCATCTTCTCCAAAAGATATGTTCAGTAGCAGTTTTAGCCAAAGAGTAGATACATTACCAGGATTTTTATTACTTCCTTTTGGTAATGAAAGAGACAAAAAGTTCTGCAGGAAGTTACTCTGTCAAAAGAAAGAAAAAGGATGTTAGAATTTACAGTACTCCATGGCTTGTTTGCTGCTGTTTGACCTTCCAATCTATGTACTTCCCCAAAAACTGGTACTAACATTTCATTCACATATTTTAGGCAACCCATTATTAGTCAAGGACTTTTGAAAGAATTACATGTGAAAAAGAATCTACTTCCTGGTTAGAAAGTTAATATGGTGAGATAAATTTTCTTCTGTAATAATTTATGCAGGGTAGATAAATAAAAGTTGATCCAGTACGATATATTTCTTTAAAGGCTAATTCTCACCACTATATAGGCTTTCTGTTTTGCACTTAGCATTGCTGCCCAAAAATAAGCTAGAAACATTTTAAGTGAATCACTGCACTACTCAGATAATGTATTCTTGATTTCTTATTTATTATTGCATGTGTTATTAGGAAATGTTAATAACATCTCAAGTTGGAAGTGACTCATAAGGACCTACAGCACCACTCCTCCCTTCACCGACAGCCAGAGGAATATCCTTTTTTTTTTTTGCAAGATTTGAAGAAAAACTGTGTGTCATATCAATGAAGTTCTATCTCAGGGTTTGTCTCCACTTTAAGGAGATTCTGAGCAGGTGAAAATCTATCACCATGTTACAAGAGGGAGATGTTCTAACAAATTCCTGTGATGATAAAGTCCTTGATCTCACTGATGATAAATTCCCCATCTCATTGAACCTTGACAATATATACAAGCATCTGGTCAAAAGCAAACAACCCACCATACAAACTCGTTGTTTTCTTCACATGAATATAATATTGGTAATTTAGTTTTCACAGATGGAATTAGTTATTCAGCATTGCTTACACTTATGAAAGGAGAGCTCAGGAGAGAGAACAAAGACTAACACACTAAAGTGAAACTCTGAAGAGAGCAAAAGCAAGAACAATTCACAGAACATAACAGTTGCTACAGAAAAGATCTCAAATTCTTTATCTCTATCAAAAAGTTTGAATATGAGCCATTTTCCAACTTTATGATTAGGTTTTACATAATTAGCATCACAAAAAGATCATATTTCTCCCTGCATTTTCTAACAGGTCCATACACAGAACATTGTCAAAAGAGATTGAAAGAAATGGTTGTAATTATTAAATTACTATAAAATATGCTAAAGATAAATAACTTTTTTTAATTTCTTTTGTGTTAGTTCATCTTATGTCACTACATGGCTGACTTTCAACATGGTCTGACTTCTTTTCCCAAGGTGTTGAATTAATTCAAATTATCAAAGTTTAAGAGAAACAGATTTTTCAAATAACATTTGATAAAACAGAGAAAGGATCATTCTGTATACAAATTAAAAAATAATAAGACACTACATACACTTGTGTAACAAGAATAGATTTCTATCTAACATCCAACTACTGACATGTAGGACATCTTCCCTAAAACTTCTATAAAGATTATGTTTCACACAGTATACCTAACGATTAATACAACATTTAATTTCTTGTTTACTCACGTGCAGTTTGTTCTACCGCATGTTCACTTTCATGATCCAATAGTGATTGCTACTATATATATGGGTTTTAAAAATTTTACACCCCAGTGAAACTGAGAGGTTATAAAAGGTTGCATCTGTCCAGACTATGAATTTCAGGCTGCTTGTAGGGAACGGTAACACAACTAACTGAGAAGACAAAATGGTTTTGATTCCTGCAGAAGCATTTCTATATGATCACAGGACACTCCATATTGAAAGACAAGCATTTATTAAAAACGAAACTGCAACCATCACATTGCTAAAATCAAGAATATTATTTACTTACCTTCTGAATAATGCCTCTACAGTCATGAGACAGAGCAAGGTTAGAAATTAGACAAAAGACCACCTGCTGAACTGGGCTGTTATCATTTGACACTTGGGAAGCCAATCTCAAGATGTTATGCATTAATGAATTGCCAGCTGCACCTCGTGCAGACAGAAGTGATGATTGTCCACCACTGGTCCAACAAAGTGAAGTACAACCTTAAAGCAATGAAACATCATATTAGAAATGCAGATACATATTCAAAAGAAAAACCTATAGAAAGAGCATCCAGCAGCTTAAAGTTGAGATGGAATTTTTGAAAGGATTTGTTACGTATTTTTTCTTTGAACCACAATGAAGTAAATGGGACATACTTTAAATAGAAACCTGCCTGAATGTGGCGGTTTACTGGAATAGGCGTCTACTGCTCTATTGTTCCAAAATCTAAGAGGCGATTCTGCTGTTAAATAGAAGCCATTGCTCCGCCTCAGAGTGTCTCTTTAAAAACTGGAACATTGCATTTAAGGCATTATACAATTATTTGGCAACAGAATCTGAAGGGATCCTCTGAAAATGGTTTAGAAAACAGATGTCTCTGTATAATCTGAAAGGACTAATATAAGTTTTTTAGTATATTTTTTCTGAGAAATAAAAGCACTGTCTGCACCTGTCATTACACTGTACAACAGCAGCATGCACAAATCTGGGCTATAGAGCTACAAGCTCAAATTAACACAGCAGCAGGGAACAACTATGTTACCTGCCTGATGCTTATGCACAAATATAGATATAAACCTTTTTGTCTAGTGGCATTTGCTATCTGCAACAAAGGTTAACTTCTGCCATGGCAAAAGTAAACAAAAATGAGACAGTGTTTAACTGTTACAAATATCTACATGCATTTCTTTGACTACACTGAGGAGAAGGGGTTAACCAGTTCAGAGTAGGTAGATTTGGGATACCTCATAAACCAGCTATTCTGAACAGAAAGAAAAAACATGATTGATCAGAGAACACTTGCTCTTATCAGCAAGAAAAAAAAATGCAGTCTAGAGTCACTCAGTGTTAAGAAACAAGAAAGACCATCAGAACTTCAGCTTGATTTCTCCCACGTTGACACGACACTATATTTAAATTTTATACCCTGTGGTTGACTAATAGACATTTGAGCTTTCTTCAGTCCATATTAAAAAAAAATTCTTTGTGAAAAAAAAAGCCATTGCAAGATCATTTAGGTCTGGAGACATTAACTTAAAAAAAAAGAGTGAAAAAAGCTCAAGAGACTTTTCAGTTAATATATTTTAACCTTGCTAACTCTTTTATTGTATCTTGACAAGGAGAAATGAACAGACACTTACATGTCTCTTCAAGGCACTAGCAAAACATTTTCTGAGTAAATAACCAGGATATGGAATAAGAAAAATCCATACTAGAAAAAGGATCAGGTTTCTAGTAGTGGGGATAATTATCAATGGAAATAACAGATAAGTTTGCTCAAATGAACAAGAAAATCCTTATGAAAAATATACGAATGCAAGCTACTGAGTCGAAGGCATAAATAAATGGAAGAAATTTAATACAAAATATTAAATTTAATATTGACTATTTTAAAACTAGAATGTTCTCAATAAGGAGTGAAGTAATGTACTCATACGCTATTCTCTATCAAAGAATTCCTAGAGTAGTACTTCTATAACATAACTATTCAGCTTTGTAGGACATTCAGTGAAACCTTCAAACATAATGGTTTGAATTAAATGCTACTTAATCCTTTAGTACAGTTGTAGTCTTGCTAAATCCAACACTCTGAAACAGGATCTGAATAAAAGTCTTGAATGTATTAAAATCAAAACTCTTGATAGACTTCATTGAACCAACACTTTTATACTTTCCTCTTATGGTAGTAGTAAACTTTCTTTTACTTTTATTATGGTTTCCATCTTAATTATTCTGGAAAAAATATTTTTATGTTTTACATCACAAAGTGACTCTCATACCTGCAGGATAGTTTGCAGTGTAGACACAAAGCAGATGCAGACCTATTTGCATTGAGGAGTCATCAGTTAAAAACCATGGCCATAGTGAATGAAGAACAGGAACGAGATGAGTTTTGAGCGCTGCCACCTGCAAAAACATGAGAAAGAATTTAAACTACTATACTCTTAAATACTTTAAAAATGAAGTGTAGTGAGAAAAGCATATTGTAATCTTATGTTGTGTTATCTTTATGTTTTATCTTATGGTTTAAAAGATTGTACAGAGAACTGACACCTTCATTTCAACACCAATGAAATTAACTCTATGCAAGCGAAAACCTGCATGTTTTCAATTACTGAGAGACATGCAAACAAAAGTAAAGACTTATTCATTCCAACTGTGATTGTTCAAGAGCTCTCTATTCTATAGTTTTATTCAACTCCAACTAAAGTAATTATTGGAACTCAAAAAGCATGGAAATAGAAAAATGCAGTTGTGTACAGAGCAAATGATAGAAATCTTCAGTTATCAACAGAAACCTCCTTATCTTCTCCAAGCAATTGTCTCTGCAGGTCCTGATCAAAACAAGAAAAACATTCCATAATAATCTTAGCTGAGATTATGGCACAACCAAGTTACGGGGATCTTAGGGATAATTAAATTGCTTATTCAGAAACAGGTGTTCTCTATACAAAAGGAATGCTAATACATGCCCTAGAAAAGGGGTACTTCTGGAAAATCAGGAAATCTTGTGGTTCCACTAATGTATGTGCTAAAAGTAGAACAAGTTGTATAAATAGCACAAGTAACATGATGCCAAGACAAATTAAACTGTGAAAGAGAAAATGAAAATAAATATGTGAATGGTATTGGCAATAAGAAAGAGCAAGAACAGTGATCAGAAAGAATAGAGGACAAAATGAGAAAAGGTAATCTAGTATTTTCCCCATGGAAAAAACAGCTAGGCAGAACTGAAGTTGAAAAGAATTTGAGAAGAACAGAGAAAAAGATAAAGAATGTGAAATGAAAAGAAGAAATTCAAGATTCTGAGCAAGAAAATTATTTTTAAAAAATCAAGATGGAAACAAAACTGTGTTGTGGAAGATTAGTGCAATTTAACTCAGATAAAGAAAAGTAAATGGCAAATTATTATTTAGGGTTTGTTTTTTGTTTAGTTTTGTTTGTTTGAGTTGGGGTTTTTTTTGTTTTCTTTTGGGTTTTTTTGTCTTTCAGAAAGGAAAAGAAAATAAGGAGAGAGGAATAAGGAGAGGAAACCACTTTCCAAGATCTGAAGCTATTTCTATGTGCCTTTCCGGTGGCCCCACACTTTTCTCCACATTCCTTTCTCATATGATATGCTTTGAAAATTAGAATTATTTAATTAAGCAAAACAGAAGTGGATATAAAAGATAATAGCCATCTGAAACCACTGGGAGATGATGTTTCAATAAGACCATCGAGTTCCTAATGCATGTATGAAATATTCTTGGAAACTGGGAATAATAGTGAAATTTGAAGCATTTCCTGCTATTAATATTAAACTTAAATTTAGCCAGCTTGAAAATAGCTTCAAAGTAGAAAAAAAATTATCTTCATTAGCTAACTGAATGTGCTCACATTACTTCAGTATAAGAATACTTACTTTGCATTCTTCATTTTGAAAGAGACAATTCCTGAGGAGCTGCATAGAACACCTTAAATCCTTGAGAAGGTTCTCCTCCTATCCAGAGAAAAATAATTGAAGATTGTCAACATAGGACCAGAATGAGTTTTGTACAAGGAAGAAAGAGATTTCTAAGGAGAAGTGCAAATCTAAGGCATTAACATTTGGGTCACATCTCTTCCACAGTTTTCTTCTGATCTCAGGTAGGATTCATCTCATATTTACTAAAGACATTTATAACAAGTTACTTAGAGTCATCCTCATCTCTCTTATAACCCACAGAGACTATTTCTAGGGGCACCAATCTGACCAAATGCAGACATCAGCTCCATTTCTCTTACAATTAATGAAGAATGGGTGGGAACATTTCCAAGAATTGGTTCCATCCTAAAGACATCTAAAACAAGTCAAATGAATCACTCCTGAGAAGTACCTTTCTTTTTCCTCGGATAAAAACAAGGTTAAACTAACTCTGTCTTGCAGATCTCTACATTTGGTCAGACCAATCCATCCTTATATTCCCAGGGTCTTAGCCTCCCATCCTTAATAGCTTCCAACCTGATAAGAATATCACGAAGATAAATACAGACCATTGGACAGTGAGGTACTATACTGAGATTAAAGTATACAAGTAAACAAAAAATCCATCTTCATGATAGAGCTGTGATGCTGGAGGCTAATGATCACTGACCTAACTTCTATAAGGTTGACACAGTAAAACACTTATGAAAGATGATCAAATTCCAACAAGCCTCTTCACCACAGCATACTATTTCTGCCTTATAAAGGAACAAAAATGTAAAATAGGATTTATGCTTAATCTCAGACAAGGTGAAGCAATAATGTATGCTTATAAATCATAACATGCACAGTTGATGACATTTAGAAATGAAGTAACAGTCTATCCCCCAAAGGTTAATGAAAGTCAGGTATAGTAGATAAAGAAAAAACATACAAGTCATCATTACAAATACATTTTATAACTGGTTTGTCTCACTTTTAGCCAAATAAAATACTATCTCCAAGACATTATTTCAAGGAATTTTCTGTGTATTAATTTAGTTAATAAATATAATAACTCTAAAATGCCACAAGCTATAACTCCTATTTAATGTATAATGTTCTATGAGGCTGAAAAAGTTATGGATTGTGCTGATGGCACTGTTGTATTTACTTGTTTTAGGATATCTTGATTTTTACTAAGATCCTATTTTAAGGGCTTTTTTCGAAAGCTTGGCTATTTGTAAATACTTTCCATGCTCTTGGTTAGCATCACACTAATTATTGTGAAAGAAAAGGATTATCAGCTAAAACACATCAGTTGCCCTGAGAATGAAGCTAGGTCAAACACATTTTTCTCAACAGTTAAAAGAAAAAAAAGAGAAAGAAAAAAAAGAAAAGAAGCTCTCATCACTTCTTTTTGAGAGTTGTGCCTTGAAGTGGGCCAAGGGGCAGTTTTGTGAATGATCAGCTAAGTCTACTATGAAAGCAATGTCTCAGTTTCCTTCACATGAAACTCTTTGTCATTATGCACTACATATGATGCTTACATACGCTTACATGCGAAGTAGCAACCTACAGTCCCAGCTCAGCAGGGAAATCTGCCACAAAGTCTTGCAAATCTTTCAAAGAATTTTTAATTCTTTGAATTAAAAAGTCTTTCTGACCTTTCTCAGAGGCTTCTTTCCTCTAATTTCTTTCAAGTTTTAAATTCCTTCTGTGTTTAACAGAGGAGCAAATGTCCCCAGCTTCCCTCTTCTCACCCCAAAAAAATACAAAGAACTAGCTGACTTCAACTTTACAAGACATATCCAGGGCAGGACACCTTTCAGCCTCCAACCCTTGAAGAAGGGATAATAAATATGTTTAGCAGCTCTAAAGAAAAAATATTGTAGCCTTCAAATGTCAGGGTCAAACTTAAATTTTTTTAAGAGTTCATTGTTTTAAAACACAGTTCCACACTCTCACATATCAGGGCTAATGTCTGTGTCAAAACCTCAGAAAAATACTACTGAGCTCAAGATATGCAGAAATACTCTGCAGGAAGATGTTTTCTGCAATTTCTGCTTTATGTGGGAGTGGACAAGATATCAAACTTGACAGCAGAGGTTACTGCCTGTATTTTAATAATTCTCTTAGATGAAAGTGGCAGAAAATAACCAGATTGCAACACAAATCTTATGAAACTGTTGTATGATGGAAAGACATATCTAGATGTGGTAAGGAAGAGTTGGGTGATATGACAGTCTGGAATAATTGGAAGGAAGTTAAAAAAAAAAGGCTAAATAAAAAGATTGTGAATGGAGAAAAGAAACTAGGAGTGCAGGCGGCAGAAGGACCGCAAGTGTGACATTAAAAAAAAAAATGACAAGAAGTTAAAACCAGGGACAATTGAGTCTGATGAGAAGAAACTGAGATGCCTAGACCAAGTTTGAAGACGAACAGAATAAAAAGTACAATTGGAAGCCAGATAATAGAAGAAGGGGGAAAGTAAAAAAACCTATGATTTACATTCATAAGCAGACTGAAACTGGTTTTGGGATGGGAGGGAGATTGACTGACACGGGAATAGATAAAAACAAAATGGCTAGCACTGGTTGAAAGACAATGAGAAAGAACACTTGAGAAAAACAAAAATTATTATTGTGGAAACAAGATGGGAAAAATTAGTTGGATTGGATAGAACCATGAAGTCATGGCTGAAAGTCCAACTATGTTTGAAAACAGTACAGTACTCTGATATTGCTGTAAGGTTAAACATCATAAATTACAAGCACTGACAGATTACAAAAGGATGTTTGTGTATGTAAGCGAATGTCTGAAACTGAACTTTTACCCCTCAATCAGAAGCCTTCTAGTTGCTGACTTCATCCAAAATGAGCTAATTCTGATAACCTGGACTAAAAGTGGAAAGTCCTGAATCCTCCAATTAATGAAAAGACATGAGACTGAGACAAAACCAGTAACTCAGAGGCTGATTGTGTGTTGTACTTTGCACATAGATTAAGTTACGGTAAACAGGAGCTTGGAGTTCCAGAAAGAAAAGCTGGTGCAAAAAGAAGGATTCCTGAAAAGGAATTGTCTCTGAAACAAAGAAAACAAAAAAAAAAGAAGAACATGAAGATCCTGGCTAAAGGAAGAACCCTGCAAGGAGATCCTAAGGGCTAGAGAGATGCATGGAGAAAAACACCAGTACATGCCCAGGGGCTTTATCCAGCAAACACCCAAGACAGAACAGCTGCACAGTATGAACTGATGTGATTTTCTGCCTGACATTCCTGAAGTAGCAGTCATCTCCATGTTGGAAAAGGAAGTTGAGACCTAGTAAGACCTTACAGAAGCTCCAGTGTCCAGATCCACTACAAGTTGTCTCATCCGTGACAGATACAATCAGTATCTTCCTCAAGAAAGAAAAAACAAACCAAATGAAAGAGAGCTGGGAAGTGCCTTATCATATCAGTCTTCTGGCTTTTATAGCTACCTTTTTTCTCTGTGCTTTCCCAGGCTTTAGGGAATCCAAGTTCAGCTGTGCGTGAATGTGCTTCATGTTTTCTATACAGCCGTCTATCAGGTCAGCTGGAAGACAAAAACCAGTAACATTTATAATTACATTCACATTCAAAAACATTTTAAGAAACACAAAATATCTTTCTGGCAATGATCTTGTTGTTATCTTCTTGATATCAGGAAGTAACTAACAGTTTCTGAGATCAAGTGCATCCAGTTGAATGATCTCGAGAAGCCAGAATACATTTGAGTCCTCTTGCAACACAGTCCCATGAGAGGAATGCCAAAAGGAAGGACTGGTAAGATTGAGAGAG
Organism: Pipra filicauda; assembly: GCF_003945595.2. NCBI lineage: Eukaryota > Metazoa > Chordata > Aves > Passeriformes > Pipridae > Pipra > Pipra filicauda. The sequence goes on along the minus strand of NW_024104776.1, from coordinate 1,717,895 downwards.
GAAGATGATTTGAGAAAAAGAGGATAACAAGTCATAACTCTTCAGGATATTTTCAATGATGCTGCTTAGAAGAGTGAAGCTTCAAGAGGTTAGGGCACCCATTTGTATTACCCAGCCCTTCCCTAATAACAGCAGATTTGCTGCACGTAAGGTGGGACAAAGGAAAGCAATTGTTCAGGTGACTCAAAGTGCAAAATGGAGAGTTATGTAATCGACAGGTGGACTGCACGGTGGCCGAGTTGGTTAGATGCTCACTCAGAGGGTAGGAGTCAATGGCTCAAAGTCCAGATGGAGACTGGTGACAAGTGGTGTCCCTCGGGGGTCCATGTTGGGGTCGGTACTGTTTAATGTATTCACCATAATATAGTGGGATTGAGTGCACTCTCAGAAAGTTTTCAGATGACATGTAGTTGAGTGGTGTGATTGACATGCCTGAGGAATGGGATGTCATCTAGAGGGACCTGGACAAGCTCAAGAAGTGGGTCCAGATAAACCTCATTATGTTCAACAAGGTGATGTGCAAGGTGCTGGACTTGGGTTGGGGCAATCCCAAGTATCAATACAGGTTGGGGAATAAAGGGATTGAGAGCAGCCTTGCTAAGAAGGAATTGGGGCTGTTGGTGGATGAAAAGCTGGACGTGACTTGGAAATGTGCACTTAAGAGTCTAGAAGGACAAATGCATCATGAGCTGCATCAAAAGCAACATGGCCAGCAGGCTGAGGGAGGGGATTCTGCCCCTCTACTCCTCTCTGGTGAGAGCCCACCTGGAGTTCTGCATCCAGCTGTGGGGGCCCCGGCACAGAAAGGTCCTGTTGGAGTGAGTCCAGAAGAGGATCACAATAATGATGGGAGGGATGTAATAGATCTATGAGGACAGGCTGAGAGAGTTGGCATTGTTCAGCCTGGAGAAGAGAAGGCTCCAAGGAGATCTGATTGCAGTCTTCCAGTACTTAAAAGGAGCGTATAAAAGATGGGGACAAACATTTTAGCAGGGCCTGTTGCAATAGGATAAGGGGTAATCATATTAAATTACGAGAGAGCAGAATTAGACTAGATATGAGGAAGAAATTTTTCACAATGATGATGGTGATGCAGCCTTATCCAGTTGGGTCTTGACAACGTCCAAAGACAGAGAATGCACACTATGTCTAGCCACTGCTTTACTGCCTTCAAAGGTTTACTTACAGGCAATCTGACCCTCAAGTTTCAATTTATGCCCATTCTCTCTCATCCTCCTTCACCATGCACTGCTGTGACAAACCTGGCTCTATCTTCTTCAAAATCTCATAGGTATGAGAAGACCGCTATTATGTCCTCCCAAAACCTTATTTTCTCCAAGTTGAACATAGTTCCTTCAGCCTTTCATCTAAGGACAAGTGGACACAATCACCTTGGTGGCGCTCGGCTGAACTCACTCCAGTTTGTTGACATTTCTTGTACTAGGCCAAAACTGGATGCACTGTTCTAGATTTAGTGTAACAAGAGGTAAGCAGAGGAAAGGTAATCCTTTCCCCTTGATCTGCTGGCTGTGTTCCTGTTAATACAGCCCAGGATGCTGTTAAGTCTTCTCACATTCAGCTTGCTGCTTACCGGGCCTGTTTCAGCTCTCCAGTCAGCCTCTACTGCTGTAAGTGGTTGTTCCTTTTGAGGTGCAAGACTTTGCATTTTTAACTTAAAGTAGTCCTTAAGAGCTGAACAGATGATGTTAGAGCTACAGGTGTCTTAAGGACATTGGTTTGAACCCCAGAAGTCCTATTCCTCTTTCTCTAAGATCTGTGTTGCATGACAGCGAGGATGACTTGAAGACTTCTCAAGCACAGAACATGATGCACTTCCTGCAGTGGAAGTGCCTTCACAGGAAGTCATATCTTCGATGACCTAGTAGGTCATCAACAGAAGGACCCTAATTGAAGTAAGGGTTGAGTACAGCACCAATACACTGAGAAAGAGCAGAAAGCACAGGATTTGAAGTTCAGTGTTTTCTGCTACTATTGGGATCAGACATTCAATAGATATGCCTAGGCTATCTACTTCAATGTAGTGTAGGTTTAAAAAGCAGAAAAAAAAACAACTGGGAGATATAAGGAACAAGAAAGTACCCAAGATAAAATGAACTTGGACTAACCAAAAGGTATTAAACGCATGATACATGAGAAATGCAAATTAAGTACTCTCCGCTGTATTCTAGAGGGCACAAAAAGCATTTGGTTAGAAGTTGGTTTACTACTGTAAACTTAGGCATGAAAGATATTGCAATTGCATAGCAAGGGAAGAAGGTCCTACTTAAACTGCAAAATGGGACTAAATAAACAAAAAGGCAGGGAAGAACAAAGTTGAGAAAAAGAAATCTCTTTTTGTCTAGGTACAGCCAGAACTGAGAACACAAGCCATACTTTCACCTACAAAAGTACCGGCATAGCATAAAACAAGAAATGGAAGATACTGTCAATAAAAAATCTCCAGTTTCAAATGGATGAACATGCCATTAGTGGTAAAAGCTCACGGGACTCTTCTCACTCTAACACAGAGCTGTGACTTCACCACAAGTTTTCAGACTGGCTATAACATAATATTTTATTCTCAGCTAAAAATTTTTAACTATTAAAAAGATTTCATAATAAAAATCTGAAAAAAAACCTGCCACTGAAACCTAGGTCTTTTGCTTTGACAAAAACCGTTATGATTTAAAGATAATACGTAAAACACCTGCGAGCATTTGATTCGCAAATCATTTAACATACATTTTGAAATGCTCACCTTCCAAAGCACATTTCTGGGCATTTTTACTGACAGCTAACAAAGACAGCAGTGCATTTGTAGCAACTTCTTTCAGCACATCCTTTGAAGATTTTCTTTCACAGACCTACAAAAAAATGCAATTTCATTACCGAAATGAAGTGACATATTAAAAATAGTAGTCATATCTATAAATAGGTTGTCATAGTCTACATTTTCATTTGGATGATTCATCACTACATTCCTATATGGAGTTCTTTTTATAAATATCCATGTTTATAGACAGTCTGCATTAAAGTGTTTCATTATTTTTTGTAATTAATTTTTTTTTTTTAATTAAATTTTTCTTTTTTTGCTTACAAGCCCACTCCTCTTACTTTTTTCTTAACATTCTACCTAGGTTCTCAGCCCAGGCATTCCAGACTTTTCCTAATATTCAAAGTCTGCTATTGCAGACAATTCATTGATGTGCCTTTGGTGCAATCTCATTTTCCTTCAACACAATGATGAAGAAGAGACATTAAATACAGTGAAATTCCTGAGAATAAAAGTATCACTGATAATTATTTTAGATACTCTTCTAAACACTGCAAAATAGTAGTTTGTCTTATTTTTGTGAGGCCTTTGTAAGTATCAAACCTTTTCTAATAACATAAGTATAATCTCGGTGTTTTCAAAAGAATATTTATCTGGAGTCATACAAAAAGATAGTTGAAAGACAAGGAGCTGTCTGTGCTTCATATATGATCCACTAGAGAATTTTTTCCATCTAGCAATTTCCTCTAAAATATCATGCCAATACTGACATCCAATAAAATGGCAAATGGCATGCATCGTAATCAGAAGAATACAGTAAAATAAGAACAGTTGCTGGATCATAGTAAAAAGAAAAACATATTTTAAAGTTAGCCAAAAATACATCATCTTAAGAAAAACTTTATACTTCAGACAGAAATCTTATGAGTACCTATCCATAAGACCTCACAGATTTTACCCCTACTTACATCATGTATTAATGGCCTAAGAAAATTTTCAAATTTTAATATGCAATAAAATATCAATGTGTGCTCTAGGGTTATCATTTACTGAAGGGTTCACTGCAACCAGGAGTGAAAAGGTCAAGGAATAAGGACTAGTAAGTTGATAATTTGAAAAAAAAACAATAGCTCACTGATAAGGACAACTGACACCAAATTAAAGCACCAAAGCATGGACTGGGTTCTGCATTTATAACCAACAAAAAAAGAAATTTACATTTAGACTACAATTGTTTTTACATTGTGAAATCTCTGTTTAGAGGCTATAGAGCCACAGTGCTGCAACACAGCAGCAAAAGAACACAGTGTGTGTGACAGATGTAAGCTAGATCAGGTCAAGTCTTGGTAGGAGTAAGGTTATTCTACAAGAGTTCAGCACCCATAGGAAGAGAGGAGATGAAATTATACTAACAGAGTATTATTTTGGTCACGCCATCCAATATGCATGAATAAATGTCAAATAAATTGTGTTTTACATAGCAAAATAGTACTAAGATACTTATTAAACAAAATAGTTGCAAGACAATGAGTCCAGAACATTAGAAATCATAAACTACATTATATGAAATGTGCATCTTTCAGACAAACACTACACTTTGAATCACGGCTCACTATTATTGTTACAGTGACAAACTGCACATGTAACTTTGTGTATTACTAAGTAATGGAAGACATTTTAACAATTCATAAATAAGTGAAGGATGCAAATACAAAGGAGGTAAATGAATCTTTGAGGGTAGTGTATAGAAGTATAAATAAGAATAGTGAGATTACATTTATCAAGACAGAACATTCAGAATAAGTATTTAAGAAAAAAACCATCTTGTCACCAATATAGATTATGCTGGGCAACAAGTTCTTACAAGAATTAGCAAAAATATGCTACCTGGCGAATTTAAAACTAGGTCAGAAAATACATTAAATACAACAACACTGATCTTATGCTATCATGGAATGAATTAGAAGGCTTAATGATTCATTTTGTTAAAAAAATTTTACAAAGGCAGTTGTTAATGGGAATATCTACGTCTCAAACCTTAAAAACATGATTACATGTTTGGAAAATTGAGGAAAAAAGTGCATTGGCATTTGGCCAGAGATGTTCTATCTATGTATCATCTTCTCTGTGTAGGATTTCACACCATATTGTTGCAGCATAATTGCCTTGCAAGGCACTTCCTAGAAGTTGCTTCTTTGCAATTCTTCTATCTTATTACATGAATTTCAAAAATGAGTGTAATAGATGTCTCAAATTAAAGATGTCTTGGTTTATAACTGGAAACAATTGATTTTTCATTAGGTAACTACATATTCTTTTTTAATGAAATACAAAAAATGCAAAAATTTTGTATTTTAAAATGTCAAATTTCAAATACCTGAATAATTAATTCAGTAAGTTGAGTTACTGATGCCTGGCATCCTTCAATGTGCTCCAGAAGAAAGCTAATAGTTGGATTCTGACATACGCGTGGTTTATCTTGGAGCTGTCTTCTTCCTTCTTCATTCAAAAGGACAGAGAGGAACTGTAAACTAGCCACATATAAAGCAGGATATGTGGTAGACAGATGAATACAATCAGAAATGGTATCTGAAAGGTTTAACAAAAAAACAAAAAATTTTTACATTTCATTATGAATAAAGCTCGAGTGCTTTGGAACTCAGAAAGACTTATCAAATAAAGTGTGTGAGCCAAGAGGTAGTAATACCCATACACTGCACAAGGAATACTACAAAATCTATGCATCTAGTAAGTCTTTAAAAAAATCTAAGAAAGAAAAGTTTGAGTTTCATAAGGTTTGAATGAATTAATTGCTCTGCATTGATTTGACTATAAAACAAAAAAAGTAATTTCCATTTCACTCAAATCACTCATTTGTTCAACAATTTTCTGAACTCTCCTCACTTTATTCAATGGCTTACATTATAAAACCAACAGTATCTATCAGCTGCTTTATGTACAATTGGATTTGGATTCATTAAATCACTTAACATGCACCTGGTTAAAATCACAAGCTTGTCTGGACTATGCTCATACCTCAATATTAAAACATGTCACAGAATCTTGCCTGACTATGCAAGTAACCAATGTAAGAATAATTAAAAAACAAAGAAACAAATAAACCCCTGTATAATAATCTTGAATTCCTATGTCTCTTACCTCCCCTCAAAACTTTGCTTTCATTTTATGCAAGATACTAAAAAAAAAAATAGGGAAAAATAAAGTGCTAATGGATCATTTCACAAATACCACATTTGGCTTTACAAATAAGTTTACAAAGGTTTACAAATAAAATCACTAACCCACACATGCAAAGAAAATTTCTGAATTTATCTGGCTGTTCAAAAATTTGTCTGATGATACTAGAAAGAGTTATAAAAATTCAGTTAACGAAACAAGTCAGTCAAGCTCTGGACACATTTGGCTTTCATTCTGGATATCTCATTGGTCATTACTTAATAGCATCTAAACAGGAATGACTCTCTTTTCTATTGTTTGTTTTATTAGTTGCTAGGTTAAAATCTATCCGGGAATAGTCATTACCAATTACTGCTGTACAATGATTTGCAAGGGCTGCTGTGACAGATGGAAAAGATATCTGGCCACTTTTCCACAATAACGTAGCTAGAAGGCTGAAACAGTCTGCCCATGTTTCACGAAGTACAGATGTTAACTCAGTATCTGCAAAGACAACACAGAAAATCAATGCATTTACAAATGTGCACAAACCTGGAAAGCTAAGCCTGACAGCAAGTGTCAATCTACATGAAGGAGGTCCATAAATGAAGACCTGGCTATACTGGAAACAAAGTACTTCATTCTGGTTATACTGGAAACAAAGTACTTCATTACCTAACCCATCTTTGGGGCGTATGGTGAGAATCCTGAAGGTATTTTCCAAGAGAGGTTTCAACAGTTCATTCTGGATTACAAGCTGAGAGTCCACCAACAAACATGATTTTAGAAGCCTGGACACAGATGACAAGTATTGAAGTAGTATTATGACCTGTTAAATATTTATAGAAAGATATGAAATAAAGCCACATATTTACATCTGCCACGTTATTTTAAATTTATTCACGTTATGTCAATTGATTCATAATATTTTGAGCGAATATATGTCACTTTAAGATAAATAATAGGACATAAATTAAAAAAGTGTTCTCTTAATTTTTACTGTTGAAGATGAAACAGAATCCTTAGTTTGGAAACACACGCATGGAATCAATTTTCTAGTGACAAAGGTTTCCTGTGAGAAAGTTATGACTCTCGCTACGTGTACAGCAGCATATTCCTTGGAAGCTCACAAACAAAAATATAAAAATGGTCATTAATATTGAGACATACGTGCATATTTCCTGAAAACAGAAGTTCAATTTGAAGTTTCGGGAAAAATTACTCCTGACATATTTATTTATTCTCGAAAGATTTCTGCAGAAAACACCTTTCTTTAATTACAGGAGTAATTTTCTTCAAAGTATATCTGAATCCAGAGCAGCAGAAGCTATAAAAGGGTGCTGTGCCATGAAACAGTATGTTCTATATATTGTATATACAGAACTAAATGTGATAAAAAAGCAGTTCTATCAGCAGTAGCCCTATATGGTTTGCATACATCAAAATTTCGAAAAAATTTCCAAGCGTCTGCAGGATCGGAGACAAAGCAAAGCAGCCAGTTTTGTTGCAGTGTATGTGTCAGTAACTGTACCTGGCTCGTACCTCAATACCATACAAAGAAATTCTATTATATAATTTCTTTAATGGCTAAACTCAATTTATATTTTCAAAACACAACTCATTTTCAGTTTGATGGTTCTAACATAGTTCTAATACAGAAAAGAATTATTCTATGTTGAATAAAATGGTTTATTTTCACTTAAGCCTTGACAAAAGTGCAGAGATTCACATGAGTGTAGCCTATAGCAGCATGTCTGGACTAAGTTAATGATATAGATTATGCTAACATAATTAATTTCATAACTTCAAAAAATTAGAAAGTAAATGCTTCTCTAACCTGAGCTTTTACATGTTCTCTATGACATGGATGACCCAATGGAGCTTTCAGTTCCACGATACATCTCTCAACCAGATTAGCATTTACAAGACTAAAATAAAATAAAGTTGGTTAGAAATACAGATAACAGTTAAACATCCTACTAACTTAACATTCCATAGAAGAGAACAATATAAATAAACAGTAAAAATAAAATAAGAAGCACTTATTGGTAAATCCCACCATTTTAAGAAACTCTAGTGCAATAGTAACTATAACAGCAGTTAAGTTGTTTCAAAATAGTTAGACTAATATAAATTCCAATAGCTGTTACTGTACTGGCAAAAATCAATTGTTTCTATTTGATTGCTTATTTTCTTTTCTCTAGAAGAATAAACACCTCTGATATAATATAAACTTCATTCAAACCAGAGTTCCTGGGAGTTTGTTTGTTTGGGTTTGTTTCATTTTTTCCATTATTTGCACTAGGAAGAGCAACTACAAAAGCTCTTGAAAACCTTTGCAAAAAAACTAAACTAATTTTTCATGCTTCACTTCAGGACTCCCAAACACCTTCTACAGATGAAAGAATTCTTTATGGTAGAAGTGGAAACATGAAATACAATTTGAAGACTATTTTGAAGTAGTTCCTTCTTTTAAAAGAAGCAGAACACCAGGATTTATCATCCATACTTTCCCAAATTTGGCCAGTGTTATTTACCCTCTTTTAATGTGAGAGTTCTTGGCTCATCTTCAAAATATTTCATACAATTCAATTGAAATGATCTGCAATTCCAAATATGTGACTATATTATGTATTGCTTTACTAAAAATTACCCGTCCAAAAAGGATGACTAAATGGTCATCTAGACAAAAACCTAGAACATTATGAGAGGATCACAGTTGTCCTGTAGAAGACAGACACCACAAATTGAATCACCAATGTGGCTCCCTATTCTGTGAAAAAAATAAATAATCATGATTCTTTTCTTTCGTCGATTGTATTTTTTAAAAAACGCATTTCTAAACACCTCAGAAGCAAGAAGTGATCAATATGTTTAACAGCTGAGGTAAGAAACACAAGTAGATGTCATTTGAATCTCTATTGCTATACCCTGTTTATAGCTTAACAGTTATTGATCTCATACCTGCTGAGAGCTGTTAGTGAATGTGCTTGCTGAAGAGCAATTCCAGTATCTTTTGGCATGACAACAAGCAGATTGTGAAGAAGGCTGCAAACAGCTGACAAAAGGGCAGGTGTGACTACACCACGCTTTTTAGACAGAGCAGCAGACATGGGAGAAGCATGTTGAGTTGGAGATTCTGTGATGGTTGTATCACTCTGACCTAGAGTGTGTTTAATTGAAAAAATAAACAAACAAACAAACAAAAACAAAAAAAAAAACCACAGATGATTAAATTACAGCAATTACATAAAACAAATTTCTTCTTATTTTTCATAAAACATTCAAGTTATCTCTGTATTTAAACTGTATATTCTGGAATGAATGAAAAAAACCAAACCCAAAGAAATCAGACACAGAAAATAGTTCTGAATAGTTCTGTTCCCTCTACCACACACTAATAATTGTTAAAGACAAACAATAAATTTGAACAGACAAAAATTCTCATTCCTTAACAGAAAAGTATTTTATATTTGCACATAGTTCTCTCTATATACATGATTTTATATGTTATTATGATTTTATATGTTATTTTTTTCATTATGTTTATTTTTATCTTTCTACATACAAAGAGAATTATATATACATCTGCGTGTGTGTGTGTGCACTTGTGTGTGCATGTATGTATATGACAGCTTTACCACGATTGATTGTTTTGAAAGAGTGACTAGATGCCAGGAATAGAACCTAAATCTTGAGTTACATTTCAACCAATACCAACAATCTTCACTTATTTCTGTCAAATGTATTTCACCTTATTTCATTTTAGAGGACGTTTTTAATGTTTGTCTTCTAAAACAACCACAGGAAGCACCAATGATTGTTCCAGCAATATGCAAGCTGTACAAATGTACAGCATGGAAAATACTGAAATAGGGGTAGGCTAATACATTGTATTCATCATTATATACACAACTCAAGCTTGACCTACCTTGTGCCATAAGTCGATCAACTACAGCTTCAGGAATAAAACTGGGTGAACTTGTTGGAACTGTTGCCTGAAGCTCAGTAACACTCCCCAATGATGGTGATGCAGACAGAATCTATGAAAGCCATAAAAATGAAACTAATGGAGTCCAGCTTTTATAGACTAGTCTTCTATTTATACTCTGCTTGGAATGAGTGAACAACCTACCATAACCCACAAACTCATAAAACAAAAACCGGTGTAAGTATTACTGTTCAAAAGAATTTGATTAAATTTCGTCCACTGTGTGTATGTGTGTATATAATAAACATCCAGTAATTGAAACTACTGAAAGATGTGCAATATGAACAGCCTGAAACATTTCAGTTAAAAACTGATCAATGTCCATGTCACTGGAAATTCCTCCTCTTCATCCTTCTTTTTCATCCATATAATTGACTCAACCTACATTTGGATAAAGATAGAAAGACATTACTCTGAAGCATTTAAAGTCAAATTTTTCATGGACTATTTGCTCTACTGAGAACATGAGCACTTGTCCATTTGTACCAGAACACACTCAGACAAAAATATCACAAGCACATTTGTCATCAGTCAGAGTTGATGTCGCAAAGTCATTCTAACTCTGGGTACTTCTCTTAACCTTAATCCTGTGATCTTTATATTTACTGATTTCATAATGAAGACATGAGATATTCACATGACAGTAGATAACTTTAAGGTCATACTACTACCATGCTCCTCCTACCAATTGTACATCATCCACATTATGAATTTTGCATGCTTTCAAAAGTTCTTAACGCTCTTGCTACTGTGTTTAAAACCACAAGCTTTAGATCAGAAGATCTAGAGTCTCCAGCTAAATTATGTGCTTTTTTAACTGTAAGACCTGTGGCCTGTTTCAGAGCATGGGACAAGTATCTATCATGTCAAGTCACTTTTCACTTCCAGTTTTTATTTTCTAGACGGACAATTCACATCAGATAATTTTCTTGAAGCGTGTCACTTTACGGTGCAAAGAATACAGAATGTTGGGGAACCCAATGAAATCCCAACACAGTTACAGCTTGAAGAAGAATGTTATTAGACTTTTCCTCACAGTGAGCTTTCTAAGGAAGACTGAAATATTTCAGAGGTTTGGTTTTTTTCTTCTAAGTTTTGTTAGAATAACAGTTGGAATATTTTTTTACCTAAGGAAATGTAAAAAGTGACTTAACTGACAAAAAGGGTGGAGAGAAGGAAATCATAGATTACTCCCTTCTTACTTTTAACCCGCGTGTTTTAACTCCCTTCTCTCCCCCATTTTCCTCTGGTCTCCCACTATTATTCCTCCTACAGTCTTGAATCTTTCTCCTCAAGCCTGCAGTTGTTCCCCCAAAAAAGTCAGGAGGTTATTGTAACACAGAAAACAATCTACAGTAAAATTTGGGAGGTGTGTCCAAAACCCAGGATTCACATAGAGCTTGGGTCACATAAATACTAGGACAATGCTTGGCTAAATAATTTTCTTGTTAGCAAAATGCTAACTGTAGTGAGCAATTGAAATTCAAATTCTATTTTGATTATACAAATAAAACCCATGTTTGCCTATTGAAATAAGGTATTTAAAGTTTTATGCTTGCTAATTTAAATAATTATTAAAATCTATTTTTTATATTAAACCAATTGAGCTTGACACATGGTAAATTCTGCATTTATTCAGCACTGTACTTCAATTCCAAGCATTCTCATAGGTGAGAAAAACCATAACTCTTTTCCTTAAATAGTAATATCCCAAAACATAGCTTTTAACAGTCCATATGGTCCTTTTAAAAGAAGTAAAGCCCTAAAAGGAATTATAACTATACTGTGAGTCATCTTACAGATATTATTATGAACTATACAAGCTTTCACATATTAGTAAATAGTATCAGCTACATTGCACAACAATTCTTTATCTTCTACAACTGTTTAAACACTTTGGGCAAGGAAATAAAACCAAGTTCTTAGTTATGTTAAAAAAATAAATTAAAAAGAAATCAGTAAAAGCTTTATCTGGTTAGAAAAATATCAGCTTCCTGCACTGATGGAACATTTATTGGTAATTGCTTCACAGTGGGAAATAGGTTAAAACCATAAATTTTCTGCTATCTTAACAGAAAACACAGAGCAACACAATGAAGTTGTTTCCACACACTTCTGTCTTCCAGGAAAAAAAAAAAAGATATTACTACTTTTATAAATCACCTTTGATAAGGATGAACTGGGAGTCTGGGACATAGTACCTAGTAAAGGATATTTACTACAGCCACCATATTGTTTCTGGGAGCAATGAGGCATTGTGTTGCTTAACAGTGAGACTTTGGAAGAGGGTTTAATAGGGGAAAAGGTTCATGTGTGTGGAGAGGGAGATGACGACTGCAGATTAGAACTAATTCAAAAGAATACAAAAATTGTCAGAGTGGAAACACAGGAGAAATGCGAGGGTTTTGCCATTTATCTACTAGATAGGAATAAAAAGTCTTTTCTTAACCTCTAGTACAAAAATCCCTCTGGCATTGCTTTAATAGGCTTGCAGTGATTAATTCTATTCAGTTCTCTTTTCAAAGGTTTAAATCACTTAACTGTATAGCGCTCTGGTAACCATGGTTCCAGAAAATAAAGCACACATTTTTATAAAACAGCAACAAGATTTCATAGAAAAGAACAGCCATGACTTAAAGCTATCTGGGAAATGTCTGTAGATCTTTAACCCACACCATTTTTAGCTCAAGTTTTTAAATAACTGCTCATTTTGCTAAGCTGTCCCGGGCACAGAACAGCCCTAGAGTATTTATGCAGTAGGAAGCAAATTGGTATCTCCATGCAGATTGGTGGTTTCTTATCATATATACTAAACACAAAACAAATGTTGGTTAAAATAAGAGTAAGGATTTGCCTTCTGTAATGATAACCTGAGTTAATGTTTAAATTATTAATTCTATAAAAGACCAACATTTTTAATCTTCTCAGAATTGGACTTTTTGCATTATCCACATTCCAGTTCACAGAAAAATAAAGACAAAGTTGAGAAAAATCTGTAATCCACTGGGATCTTAAAGACACAAAATACACTGCATATAAATTAACAGAGTACAGACAAATCTGTTACTGTCTTTTTACATGATGTTGAATCATTGATTTCATCCCACACGGCAACTCTTTATAAAATGAGCAAAATTTTATCTATGGTATCTATAAGATCTCTGACTCCCTTTCTAATTTTCTCTATTTTTCTTTCTGCGAATCTGAGGGAAAATTAGGGGATGGAATAAAAAAGATGAAGCCAAAAAATAATTTAGATGCAATTTTTACTTAAGGTCACATGACCCAATGTGAAATCAGCTCTTGATATCAGACAGCTCAAATATACTGATTATATGAAATCTGAAAGCAGAGAGAACTAATAGTGTGTTAGGAATAAGAATGGATATGAACATACTGAGAACAATTTTTTTTTTCTCTAATATTAAAATATCAGAGAAGAGTTTCTAATAGACACAAATCAACCTGGTTTGATTGCTGGTTCTCAGCTATTTGTGGCTGTTGTCATAAAAGCTGTACCATGCATCAAAAAACCATGTTTTCCCTTCCATAAGACCTGCAGATTCCTTTCATCTGTGATGGGGAAAGCATGCCATCTTGTGGGCTTGGAATAACGACATCCTCCCGGTGCCAGCAACACGCAAATTTTAAAAACAAACTTCTACAAACTTTTGGTTGACTTCACGAATGTATTTCTTTTACTTATATATCAAAAATGAAAGCTTTGTGTCACACTTGAAGCCAAAAATTTGAAGTTATATAGGAATAAATTACAAATGTCTGATTTCAGGACAAGTTTGAGTTTTCAAAAGTATTTCCTAACTTTATTAGACACACACAAGTTAACTGCCCTCTGAAATACAGTTTGCAATTAGCCTCAGTTAAAGTTACATTCCTCCATTTTTTTCTCCTAATAAATACTGGTACTGGAACATCACACCTCTGCATTTTGCCATCCAGCTTGCAAACTTACAATCTGTCATGGTATCACTGGTACTTTTTAAAGGTAAGAAACTTAGTTAATATATAAAAAATAAAAGAGTTTGTAGCTGCTGAAAAGGTCCATGAAGGACGAATGTAAATCAAATTAACTTTCAGAAATGACAATCAAAAGTCTTTGTGTGATATATTGATATGTATCAGAGAAAGGAGGAAAACAAAACAAAACACAAACTTTTATAAAACTCTCACGGTTAGCTTTAAGATTATAACCTTAGCAAGTGTGAAGTCTACCTTATGTGGAAGACTGATACAAATGAGTGTATCTTAGTATTACACTGTGCTTTCCACTTTTAATAATTAGCTGTCCAGCTGTTGAATGGAATTGCTGAACTAAGCCTTTATGTTAAACTATGATGCTACTTTACACACATAAATATAATATATTAATTTGATCTAGTAGATTAAAAATTATTCATTCCCTTTTCGTTTTTCTAAACTACTGAAACTGAAGAAATTTAATGAAACGAACTCTCCAATTCTTCATAAAACTCAAGCACAATTTTAAGTACATCAGACACCCAGCCCTGATAAGAATTGCTGAAATTTAACTTTTCCTTCAAGTAACATGAACAAAACAAGATGAAATTTGTTCAGCTTTCACTCCTATAAGCAAGTGGCACTGAATTTATTCAGTAAAAGAAATCCAGAAAGAACCGCTTTTAAAAAACCTGAGATTCTTATGTAAATATTTTTAATCAGCAATCATGATAGTACATACTTCCTAATTTACATGCACTTTTATTTATTTTAATCTTCAAATTTGAATATTTATGTTTAAATAAAGGGGTTGAGAGGGGTGTGTTTTAGATTAATGAAAATCACATTTATTAATAAAAATTAATAAAAATTTTTGCTTAAAACTAGAGTATAATTTTTCCTCAATTATTAAAAACATGCCAGATAACAGTATCAGTACTAGACTGCAATACATTTATAATGGAGAAGGAAAACATTAAGAAAATTATATTTGTGAAATGTTTTGAAACAAAACTTCAATACTAGCTTTTCTGTTTTTATTTTTATCATGTTCCACAGCAAAACGGGGCATAGTTATTTTAGCCAATAAGATAAGATCTTCCAATTTATCAGCCATTGTTATATTAGCATGGGCATCTGTTTAACAGAAAAGAGTGATGATATTCTGGCTTCCACAACAGATTGGATGGTTATTCATAAATGAAACATTTTTGAATATAAAACTAAAAGAAATGGATTTTTTTAGGCACATGTTTACAGCCTTTTTTTGCACCAGTCATCCTAGTCAGAACCAAATTTTTCAAGCAACCACCTGCTTTATGTTTCTCATGTCTATTTTGGGTCTTGCAAACACTTGTGTCACTTTTATATTCTACAAAAGTATTTTCAGAATCCAGAGTTTATTATGACACAGAATACCCAATGTACTTATGTGGTTTTGATTGATCCAGTTCTGTTGCTGTGTCATTTAAATACAAGTTCACACTGAAAGGACGGTGTGGATAAAAGCAGCAGAAACGACAACTAGAGATAGAGATGTCTGTACTTTGTCAATAAAACCAATTACAAAGTAATCTCTATAGAATATGTCTTGCTGTGAGAAGTTACAGAATTTAGCACTGCATTTAGCTAATCAAGGTAAGCTATCTTATTTATTTTTTGCTGAGGTTAATAACCATAAAAGGTTTTTCCAGCATATTAAAGTTACTTTAGAGTAAATTTCAATTAGCTTTGGCTAATTTCTGATTGATTTCAGGTTTTGTGTTTGGCTAGAGTTTCTTTAAGATTTGTAAGAGTGCTAATTTTCTTAAAAGCATTTCACGAACAACTATATATTTAAAATAAATAGATTACTCTGCAAGTTACCATAGTTTCAGATGTTGAGTGAGAATGTGAAGATTTGCTTTGAGTGGATGGAGCCTTCCAAAGATTAAGAGAATCATCAAAGTCTGTAAGAAAAAAAAATAAGAATCAAAACTAATGTAAGATCAGCAGAGAGCATAACAAGCTTTTCAAAGAATTGTTCCAATGAAAAAGCTGCCAACTACAGCTATCCTTCTGAAGATCTCAGAACATAAGTTATCATACATTGTACCTGTGAATTCTTATCCATTAAATTCCTTGAATAAACAGAAATTAAACAAAATATTTTCAGTGCAATATAAAATAGTTTGAAAAAAGCTACACTTAGCTCAAACTGCAGTTGCATAGTCCTTAGTTATTTGAAATAGTTCAGATTTAGTTTTATTTAAAATGCAATAGTACAAAAGCATTGAAGATACTGGGATCTCATAACACAAACATAATAAACAGATGTCCTTATCTTCCAAAAACTTCAAATTCGCATTTTAAGGAAAGTAGTTTACAGAGAACCCATATTCATAAATATAATGAAGGCACAATTACTTTGTAAATTTGTTTCAGAATAAAAAGTGACAACAATTTTATAGCACAAATATGTCAATAATAAGGTTTGAAGCTTTCATATATTTAGAAAAGAAAATAACAAAGAATAAAGCACTAGATTACACAGATTGTGAGCGCAAATGCCACAAAAGTAGAAGTCCTATATGTATCTTTACTAATTACTAAACTGAACTAACCATTTTATTTTTACATAAATTTGTAGAGGAGTTTTTTATATTCCTGAAAAAATATGAGAAAAATACATATGGAAAACCACAAAAAAACTGAGTTTAGGTCCTGTTCTTCCTTTTTAAAGAAACAAAAAATTTGTTTCTTATTCTTGAAATACTATAGATTATTTCAAAGATCCTGGAAAAGAAATTTTCTGTCTTTGCTTTTCAATGACCTGAATAAATGTATCTCAATTGCTCACTGAAAAGTTGTACAATCCTAGAGTTTGAGTTGCTTTTAGATATGATATCACATCACCTAAGAGAACTACTAAAAGGCACAAATGAGAAGACCATGGAAGCAGTGAAACGTGTTGGATTGAAAAAATCTACAGAAGCAGACTTAAAAAGAGTTGTTTAAATCTGCAGCCTTAAAAGATGGTAACAGAGAAACTTAGGCTCACAAAAAAAAAAACAAAAAAAAGAACTTATTAATTTAATTGTCCATCCCTTGAAAGTTTTTACTAATTGATCTCTGAAAAATTCCCTAGCTTTAGAAACTTAAGATTATAATACATATTTGAACAAGAATGTGTGTTCCCACAATGCACCATAGTGAGCCTTAGAAATATTGTTCAGAAAATTAGTCAATATAAAAGTTAGATCTGAGATACTCCAAGGGTATACAGTTTAAAAATAAATAAATCCAAACTGAGTATTAAATTTGATCAGTGTATGAATTAAATTACAGCTCAGTGTTTTAGAAAGCAGCTAAATTCAACATATTAGAGTCCATTCCTACTCATGTAGCTTAGAAGTTGAACACAATAAGAAACAGGAATCTTAAAAATAGTCCATATATTTCTTTTTCCTCAATTTTCATTGTACTGAATGTCATAAAGTGATAATTGTTAAAAGTAGAATTGTTCAATTCTACCCCTAGTATTTTGCAAGAAAATATTCTGCAGAACCGATTACATCTTTTCCATTTACAACTTTTTGAAGGTGTAAGTAACAGCTCAGAACTGTTTCTGAGATATGTTAAACTAGTGACTTACCTACTTAAATCTTCAGAGTAATAATTTGACTTCAGAACATATTTAAGTGCATGGTTTATATATTTTCAGTTCTATTTTTATTAAGAATTATTGGAGGTAAGTTACTCAAAAGTAGAAGTTATTTAAGTAGGTTTAAAATACAACAAGATTACATTAACATCGCTTACCAGTTACACCACCTTTTTCTATGTTGAGGTTGTCTTCCTTGTAAGAATTCAAATCAAACATATAACATCCTAGGTAACAGTGTTTCGCCATCTGATTCACATGTTCATAGAACTGGCAGTGATACAAAAGGGCCTTCAGTGCAGGTATTCCTGTCTGAGAGAGGCCAGATTCTTCATCATGTACACAAGGACCCTGAAGACATGAAATTCAAACATCATTTCATTAAAGAAATGTTGTACATAAAATAAACTGTCAAAATCCCCCAACCTAGTTAAGGCTAATACTATGCATGTGTGTGTATACTGTTTTACAGGCTGTAACTATATAGATTCCAAAAATGAAATGCAAATTTTAAGGCTGACCTAAGTCATAATATTAAAAAAAAAAAACCTGTCATGATTTAGCAAAATGGAAGTAGCTATTTAGCTCCTGAGAAGTGTGCTAAGACCTAAGTGCAAACCCATGAAAAGCTATAAATGAATGGTTTTAAGACAGTATAAGTATTAGTAGAGTACAATTTTAATTTCTCATTTAATTCTACTTAGAGATATCAAATAATGAAAAAGTTTTCTTTAGAAAAATGAGCACGCTTTTACGAAGATAAGAGTAAAAATCTTGAGAAAGTTCTCCTGCTCAACTACACTGACATACCACATCTAGCTATGCCAATGTTCTATTTTAAGATTTATTTAGAAAACAAGACATAAAGCAAAAGAAATTCTCCTTGAAGCATGGTTTTTCAGTCATTTCTTTTTAAATACTGACTTCAGGGAAAACTTCCTAGAGCACTGGATTTATACCTGAATATAATGACTTCATAGTCTTATTTCAAACAAAGTTTGATTTGACTGCCTTTGTTACAGTGTTTCTTCAGTGTTTTCTATGATAACAGAAGAAAACAAGAAGCTTTATTAAGCTACACATAATCTGGTTTAGACTGACCATAAAAATTAGAAGGGCAAAGAAGGTAAAAGAACTCAGACTGAGAAAAATTCAAACCAATTATATTCTGCACGGCAGTTTTAGAAGGCATCTTGCAGAAGTTCAAAGAGAAACTAGTTAAAATTATGGAAAGAAAAATTGTCAGTGCTAATTAGAAACTTTCTTTGGTAGTCAGGAAAGAGCAGAGTTAGATCAACTCAAAATAAGTAATCTGAAAACACTATTTATGTCCAAGAAGCTATCCCCAAACCCCTCCATTTACACTGAATACAAGTTTATTTCCCAATAAAATAAAGCAAAACTTGGTTGCATTAAAGGAAACAGACAAACCACCTCATTCAGTTCAAGGGAAAAAAGTAACTCTGAAATATCAAATTTGATCCTGGTGGTATCTTACAGTTTTAACTGTTGTTTGTATTTTGAACAGTTTTAATTTACCAGTTACCATAAAGTGTTGTTTGATAATGTTTTTCAGCATGAACACTTATTAAGTGATGAGTAATTTCCATTAAATTGCAGTTCTTAATAAAAATCACATTGACTCAAAGCTTCTTTTGATCGCTCTGGAATTCATCCAGAATTTTGCATCTGGATTCAATTTTTGTCACCTCACCATAGTCATCGAAATTTTTTTTTAAAAGACTAAAAAAATAACTTTTAATAAAGTCTATATTGACAAGTAACAATGGCTGCCTCTTTGTAAATCCCCTGTTATTATGAATTTAAACAATTAATAATTATATTGATAAAATAGACATAATAAGACTGAAACAAGGACCAGATTTGCAAAATTGCTTTCACATCTTCCTTTATGATCAGATGTAAAGAAAAGACATTCTGTAAAATTCAACTCTGCAAGAAATAGCATAATTGATTTTCAGTGCAGCTGAATCATTTAATCAATTAATTCAATTAATCATTCAATCAATTAAATTACTAGGTAATTTATCCTAGTAAAACAGCTGGCATGTATATAGGTATGTACACAGGTATCAAGGCACTAAGATTTTAAAAATTGGGTACTAAGATCCAAATATCTGTACGTACAATGGACCAGACATGTTGAAAGTAAAATGAGATGACTGACTTAAGAGCAGAACTGGAAAAGTCTCCAGGGGATCTTATTTGTGTAAATATCTGATAAGAGAAGGTAAAGGGAGACAGGCTCTTCTTCCTGGTATTTGTTGACCAATGAATAGGTCAATGAATAGGAGAAAAGGCAAGGAGGAAAAACTGAAACACAGGAAATTTTATTTAAACATTATAAAAAACTTTTTTCCATTTGAGGGTAGTCAAACATTAGAACAAGTTACCCAGAGAGGTTGTGGAGTCTTCGGCCTTGGAGAGACTCAAAATTCAGCTAGACATAGCCCCGAGCAACCTGCTCTACTTCAGCCTGCTTTGAGCAAAGCGTTATGTCTATGAGAAGCATTCAAACTGACCTAAGTAACAAACTGTTTCATCTTTCTTTCAAAACATTTTATGAACATGACATTCTCAGAATTTCCTCATACCATTCAAATCATGTTTTACCCACGTCCCAAGTGTAAAATAAATGATCAATTTCTATCCTAAAACATTAATGATACCATATCTGTAAGGCAATTTCCTAGGAGCCTAAAGATACAGTATTCATGAAATGCAGCATATACACAAACTAAATTTTGTTGTTTTATTGAGTTTGCTGGAAGTTTGAAAGAAGTTTGTCTGTTCATTTATTTTTCTTTCCAAAATGCAACCTTCAACATGTAAATTTTTTTAAGTTTATATTTCATAGGCATGCTGACACAAGTTTCCGTATCAAATGTCATGTCTCTGTGATACTATGACCTTTCTCATCAAATGTACTAGTCACTCACTTGCCAAACACAATCTTTCATGTCTTCTGTAGGAATTGGAATCACAAGGAGATTTTGCAGAATGAAAGCAGCCTGAAAGAAATTAAAGCATCAGTATTGCCATCTAGCTATCACAGTTCAAAAAATCCACATCAGATTGAATAGTACAGCCTACATTATTATTCCATTGCTTCAGACGTATGTTGAAACGCAACAAATTCTCACGTTCATGTTGGGAAAAAATAATTAGAAGGATACAACTTAAATGCCCTCAAACTTCATCTACAACACATGTCATTAGGGCATGACACAAGAGCAGGCTGGTAAGAAAAAAAGACAAAGAAAAGATGGAACAGAAATCACTAGGAAAGAAATTTATCTTTTTATTAAATACTTTCATCACTGTTCCAGTAGTCAATGCTATTGAACAGCATTACATAACATGAAGTACTAGGGAAAAAATTCCTGAATAGGAAAACCTAGATAACTGTTTATGATCACTCCCTCTATTAGCTTCATGTTTCTGAAGTTTTTTTAATTATTATAAAATAATTGAAACACTAGGACACACAGGTATGTTTCAAATATTTTCCTTTCTAAATACATGGCATGTTTGTTTCTCTAATTTCACATATCTGTGTGTGAGTTGAAATTCCCTCTTTTATATTTTGTCAATCTTTTGACAATAATCTGACTCTTAAGAGACTATAATTGAGAGACAATATTTTGGAAGTTAAATAAAATAATGAATAATTCTCAAAGGCATTTTGCACATAAAAATTCCAATATTACTTTGGAAAATGTAATTAGTTGAGCAACAGAACTGGGAAAAAAACAAGCTTACTGAGTTTGTCAGTTTTTATTTCTTACTGATTGGAGTAGAAGAAAAACCTTCTAACAGAGATGATAGAAAGTTGCAAATAAAGTGTACAGAGTTTAAATACATCATTATATAGTTCTATGTGCTGTTCTACCAGAGTACAAACTTTCAGTTCTCACAAATAAACCTTAGTGCTTAGACAAATTAGATTACTTCAGGTCTGCAATGAACAGATATTTACTGCAGATCAGGTGATAAGTTTGTACCAAAGCATTTATAAATGGAACAAAGCAGCCATTAAAATCTGGGCTAATTAGTTATGCTTTAGCAACCTATTTATCTGCCTGAATAAGCCTTAGGAGTTTTTGTGTTCACTTGTATTGTTTAGATAATTTCTGTTTTTTAAACAAGTAATCTGTATTTGTTCCTTCTTGAGTAATTCTAAATAAGAAGCTAAACATTTATTTTAATCAGGTAGTGTTTAACTTTTAAAGCAGCAGGTGTTGTGCAGCATCAGAAAATAGATATATAGAACAAAAAGAAGGTTTTTTTTTCAATAATGAAAGAGAACTTGCCAATCTACAACAGCAGAAGGACACAAGAAACATACCTCCCTGCGTACCATGCTACATTCAGATTGATCCAGAAGGATGTTTATCACTGTTCCCCACAGGCCTCCTGAAATATTCTGGCAACTTTCTGCTAAAGCAATACATCCTACTTCAAGAGATGTAAGAGCTGATCCTATTCCAAGTGCTGTAAATCTGACCTAGTACATATAAACAGAACACAAAGTGATATTTCTTATGACAATTAGCAACACTTTTTTTTTATTATTAAGTTGTATCAGTTGAATCTGGAGCTTAAGGGAATCATTTAAAAAAGGAACAACCTCTTTTCCCGTATTTCTCTGGCTCTATACTCATAATCACAACTATGTGTATGCAAAACAACGAAATTAAAGTATATTAAGTATTCAAAAATCTATAAGATAATCTTTAATATTCTTCATATTTTACCCCTTGCGAATAGTTCCATTTAGCAAATTCATATAATTTAACAGAGTTGCATCAAATACATTTGCTCTAAATCTTTAGTTCATATAAATGTTTCTGCTTTGTAGCTAAGTAACAGCAATGTCAATGAAAATTGCCTATGAATCATGACTGTGAACGACTAACGAAAGCATAGAAGATGTAGGAAAGGATTTCTCAGATGATGTTTATTTGGAAACACTCTCTCTACTGTATTATTACTGTTATTTAGGCTCCAGCCAGTAACATTTTAAATAATTCAAACCAGCAGTTTCAATATTAAATTAATGAAGTAAAAATTTTCCAAATGTTTAAAGGTCAAAATAAGATATGAACTTAATATTGCATTAACTAACCTCAGGGTCTCTATCTACCCATAAAGGAACCAGCCATGCCAGACCTAGATGAGAGAGAACTTGTTCTTCACTGTTATCATAAGGCAAAGACCAAAGAGATATCCAGTCCTGATTAGAAAAACAGAAAACAAATTAAGACTTTTTTTTATAAATCTTTCAATCCACAGTGGTCTACCAACAGCCTGAGCTATCAACTATATACTAAAGCACTTTAAACACACACAACACTAATATTCCAGGAAAAAGATTCTGCACCTATAAACATTTATTTAACCCGTTGGCTTTATCTACAGGATAAAATTAAATTGTGTCTTCTTCAGAGAATGAGGACAGCAGTGCTAAAAGGAGATTTAATATTTCTCTTGAAACACTGGGATAATTATTTCCATTCAAAATTTACTCCTTACCTGTTTTATTTTTGCTTATTTTAACATCTGTCTTCCTCTCTTATCAATATGCAGAAAACTACCAAATAAGAATGTGCTATTATTTCTTTGCTCATAATTCATTATTTTCTTCATGTGATGCCTTAAGATCCTTAAGATCTCAAGATCCTAGTACACAGAATTTTAATACCACTTTATAATGGCGGTAACAAATCACCCTTTCACATGTTTCACACCAAATTCTTGAAATATTGTTTAGTGTTCTTCTCAAGGATTTCAATGGAGAAAGATTCTAGCAAGAACATGCAATCTGTAGATATACCTAAAGAACATAATAAGTACATTCCTTGATATAACCTTAGCCCAAACTATCCAAGAGGGCCCAGAACCCTGGAAAACAGTCCAAGCAGGACAGAGGGAGTTGATGAAGATGAAGGTGGGATGAAGTATTGGTTTTTTGGGACCACCGATCCAGTTCTGGGAGACGTGCCTGTGGAGAGGTCCTGGGGGCAAACAATTTTTGGGCTGGCTATATCTCCATGAGGTAATAGTTAGATATTATAATTAGATGATATTTTTATTTTCTAAAAGTCGTGTGTGTGTGAGGGGGGGTGCATATGCCATCTTTGTGCACCTAAGACATCTTTTTAAAGGGCTGGTTTTTACCCTTCTATACTAATATTGTCCAGAGAATTATTTCTTCAGTTTTAGACAACACATGTACCTGCTGCATGATGAAATAAAGTCTTGCAGAATACCACATACTACTTAGCTGCAGATTCCATGAAATTGTACTTGACTTTGCAAATCAATTTCTTTACCTCAGGCGAAAAAAAAAAATACCAACAAGAAACCATACCTGCAAAATGCTGTGTTTAACCATGGCACTGCACAAACAATGCATTAAGTTCATAATGAACCACGAAAACCAAAATTTTATGTATGCATCTTTCATAATCTCAGTCCTGTATATTTTTACACAGTAGGTAACTAGCGTTTCATTTAGATAACCAATGTTTCATTTCGAACAAAGTATTTTACGTGGATTTTCTCAGTATACACAATATCAATTACAAAAAGTGCTGTAGTTTATAACCTCTGAATTTGGGGAGGGAGAAAATTAAAATACAAAATTGAATAAAAAATTAGGTCAACAAAGCACAGCCATTGAAATGTTACCACAGCAAACAAACAAAATATTGCAGCAATTCTAGTACCCTCTAAGTATATGCTCTATTTCTCATATACTCCTACAAATATCTGTAAGTAACTTCTGTCCATCAGTATAAGGTAAAGGATCTTATGCCTGACTTAACAAGGTGGCTCTTCAAATAACAAATAAACAAAGTGGTTCATAACAATGATATAGAAAAAAAATGCCTTAACTAGTTTTAATTGCAAGTCATTAGACTGTGTATTTTAAGTTAGGGGATTTTTTTTTTAAAGTAACTGTTATCCAGAGTACTTTTATATAACATTGCTTGCACAGAGGAAGGATAATTTTGTATTTCTCTTTACAGCAGGACTTAACACTAAATCATCACGCGATTGTAAACAACAGCCAGGATTTAAAGTTTCTTTGAGAATATAAGTTACTAATACAGTCTAGACAGTAACAATGTTGTATAGACAGATTATGATTCAGAAACACAAGAAAATTACACCCATCCTTATGTTACTATGCATATTATTCTACAATAATGATATTAAAAAAAAAATCAGTTCAAGTTCACTCCTTCATCCGTGTATTTATAATCTAATTATTTGGAGGTTGCAGTCTTCCTGCAGTGTACATAATACTCTGTCGCCCTGCAATTTTAATAAACTCTGTTAGTACTTAATATCTTGAGAAAGGAGTAGAGAATTGAAGAAACAGACATCTGGAATGTGGAGAGGCAGGTATATTGCTATTTCTAGTTACATGTATGGTTAATCATAATGAAAGGTTTTCACTTATGGCTATCACAGATATTAACAGGAGTGGATTTTAACTCTCTAAAATCATTACATTTAATTGCTAAATTTGCTTTAACTGCTTCAGGATGGCTATTTTTTCCCAAAACTCAAAAATCTAGCTCAAAATCTGCACATGAACACAAAGAACAGATATGAATTTTGCTTACAAGCAATGATAGATCCTTTTATCCAGCAGTCCTTCCTTCATGTATACATACATATACACGAGTGAAAGAATATACACATGTATGTTTAAACACGTTAGAAAGCCTGTTATCTGTAGGCTGAAGAAATAATGATGCTGTAAATCCTTAAATATATTCATCCTATATAAAATCATGATTTTTCATTTTTTATAAAAATAAAATCATGTTCTTTACTTTCTGAAAGAGGGCCTTACAAAATCCACAGAATTATGTACAAAATAATTTCAGTAAGGTTAGAACTGATTCTTCGGCCTATCCTGCACATTTATCTGGCATTATATACCAAATGAGTGAGATCAGCACTTATAAGACATCTTCCCCACCATGTATGAAAATTCTCATTTAACTTTAGGAGTTAAAATATATCTGTGCTTAGCCCTCACAATTGACAAGATAAGGACAACTGTAACACACTCACCGTATCCTTGGCTTGAGCCATCATCTCATGAGATAAGTGAAGCAAGCAAAGAACTGTGCTTTTCGTAACACCTTTTCCCATGAAGGACATGGCATTTCCCCCCCATTCAACATAAAACGATGAGATGACCTAGGAGTGGGGGTACAAGTTCATGGCAGCTTTACTGTAAGCAGTACACAAAGAGAGTACAAACTGCCTTACACACTAAATCATAATTTAAACTCATGAAAAGATGACAGATTTTTAGCTGAATTATAAGAATTTCTTTATTTCTGAGTCATTCGGTCATGTGATCATTTCCCATACAGTTAAACTTCAGAAGATCTGTGGGTTTCATTTGCGTATTCAAATGAAGAATGCAGTCAAGCTTAATAATAAGCACAAAATTGAAACAGAAACCTAGAAGTTTCTATTAATGGACCTGAAAGTCCATTTATTGTTCCCA
This sequence comes from Pipra filicauda, assembly GCF_003945595.2. Taxonomy (NCBI): domain Eukaryota; kingdom Metazoa; phylum Chordata; class Aves; order Passeriformes; family Pipridae; genus Pipra; species Pipra filicauda. Next base: position 1,691,773 of record NW_024104776.1, on the reverse strand, counting down.
GGGTTTCTTTTGCTGTTTGGAATTAAAAATAAAATTTCTTTTCAAAATTCTGTGTTCAAGGAAAAGGGTCATTTATATCTTTTATTGTGATTTGAATTGGAATAAATTTATCAGCTTTCTATATCAAATACTAAGAAACAGAAATAAAGGTCACTGGATCATAATGTAAAATAAATTCTCTGACTAAATATGTAGTCATACTTACTAAAATAAAAGGTATGTTGCTTTCAACAAAACATGCCCAAAAATACTTTTTAAAAAATAATAATCTAAAAACCTACACTTCTAGATGTATTTTTCTCCTCAAAACACAGCAATTTAAACCTCTACATTTTTGCTGTTGTTCTTTCTTCCAGTGTCCCATTTTGCCAAAATTCTTTTAAACCCACTTTGCCCCCTCCAGCTAAGAAAGAAATCTATTTATTTTCATATTTGGGCCAAGTAAAACTGCATAACTCTTCTGCACATAGACCTTATGCATCACTAGTCGATTTCATTCCATATTTATTATTATTTTGTCCAATAATAATCTTTCTTTCGCATGACAACATCTATAACCTTGGTGCCATTTTTAGTGTAGACTTCAAGTCACAGAGCTCATCTAATCAAACAGGTCTAAAACATTTATTTCTTTTTACTCAAGAAATCTTGGAAAGTTAAGACTTACCCCTAAAATGCTGTATCTTTTTTTCATCACAAACATGATTATCATCTACATACTATTCTTCCAGACACTTATCTGGTTGCAATCCACATGATTCAGATTACAAATGAATTAAAACTATGTTAAAGCTTTTCAAGCTCCTACCAGGACAACAAATAGATTTTGGTATTTGAAACTAAAAACTTTTAAATGTACGTTAACTTTCTGGTAAACAAACAAAAAGCCGGAACTATGCTTTTCCTATAGTTTTAAGAAGACTGGAATTTTCAAAATATATAATTTTAGGAGCAAAAACTAGTTGTCTACCACATCCATGGATTTAGGAAATTAATAAGAACACTGAAAACAAGAAAAAATTTTGGCTTCCCAACAACTGCAGGCTCTTTTCTGCTTTCTCTGTGTTAACAACCTATCTAATCGGTTACTGTTCCCCCAGACCACCTTTCATACATGGATCTTGCTTGTGGGAGATTATCTGGGATTTTTCCTCCTAGCATTTTAGTCATTAAAAACATCACTAATTTTTCATCTTGCTTTTAAGTCACTTGGTATTACCTCTTAAACCAGTGATGAAAGCACATATACTACAACTAACCTTCATAACTATAGATAAACATCACTCAATCTGGTCTCCATTCTTTTTGTATTTACTTGGCAGGACAAAGCATCCTTCCCATACGTATTCCTAGTGACGACATTTACTAAAAGTACATTGTAAAGAGTATAGTGCCATTAGTTACACAGTTCTTTACAAGCATTCAAATCCAAAGCTAAGTAAGAAGATAGGCTACTTACCTCGAGAAGACCTGTCAAATATTTCTTACAAATTGTGATAGGTTCAACTTCAGCAGAATATGTACTCCAGTCTGGAAGCGCTGTAACATGTACCATTCCTCGTAATGTTCTCTCCAATGAAGGAAGCCCATAAAAATGTGGTGCATCTGTTAGCCTTAAGCATTGAAGCAGCTTCAGAGCAAGCTCTGTTCTGAAACAGCCAGCAAGTTCCAAGCCCTCTCTGGTTTAATTGTAAAAAATCAGAAAAGATCAACCTTCAACATGAAGCTCATACAATGAATCATTTTGCAAGAGGCCAAGGCCTCCTTCTTCTTACTGTTAGTCTGTGAGGCTCAGCATATCAATTAGTTAACATTGTGTTAAACAGAGAATAACAAGGAATTAAATTTGACATTTCTAGCTTCACCCAGGTTCTGAAAACAAAACATTGCATCTGATTACAACAGGACTGCTTAACTAAAAAAAGACCAATGAGATACAACTCTCATTATTAAGGAGCATGTTAAATAAAGACTAAGAGATTGAGGGCAATGGATGACACAATGTGAAGAGTTGCAAAGCTTAGTAGTTACAGAATCACAGAATATTCTGAGTTGCAACTCATATGAGAACAGTTTGTTACAATTATGTTTGTTCTGGTCCAAGAGACACGCATTAAAACCATTTTTCTGCTGAACACTCGCAAATTGCACACATTAAAGTTTAAAAATAAAGTTTAAAAATATTTCCCACAAAATACAATAAATATAGAATTCAGTACATAAAAAATACAGGAGTGTAAGATACAATTAGCAGGGATTTCTCTAATACGCCCCTTTTACTGCTGTCAACATTTTTAGAAAACAATCACGTGGGAATAACGAAGAAGGTAACAATTTGAAAGTATCTTCACAAACAGTTATCTTGTGGCACTTAAATAAACAAATACTATCTTAAGCTGCAATTTTAGTAGCTCTTAGAATACACTTGGACAGAGAGATTTAGCGTGGGAGAAGTTTTATGAGAAATTTGAATTAAAAATAATATAGCAATTTCTGTGTTTGCTCAATTGACAGAAAAAGGTTGGAACTTGATGCTAAAAGTAGCTGTCCTAAATAGGCCAAAAAGGAGTTCAACAAATATAAACATTTCTTCATATTTCAAATATTTCAATATTTTACTTTGCTATGAATGCATGTTACAAAATCAATGAAGTTACCATTTGCTCATGCAAATTTCCAGCAGTGAAAAAGAAATAGCTTGTCTTCTCCATGCAATTAATTTAATTATCTAGTTGCTGAAAAGTGACCACTAGCATATACTCTTTCCAGTTTCCTAGTTAACTCCCTAATTTTCCTGTGAAAAGGACTACATAATGTTGATCTTCACTTCAAGAAGTGTATATTACATTTTCACAGTTCAGAACAATTGAGTCGTAATTATATTCAAATTGTGGCCGAAATTCAGCAGCAACAGGTGTTATGATCCCCAGGCAGAATCACACAGGCAGGTCCATTTACACTGTACCTGTCAGTCACTGACGTGGAACAAACTAATAACATGTTGAAAAGATGAATGAGTTCCTTATCCAGTCGCTGCCTGACAGCAGTCTGTGTTTCATCTATTTCATCCCGCACTTGGGATTCTGGTCGCACCAGGAGACCCAAAAGGGATTTTGTCTTCTAAAAGAAACAAATAAAAATACAGTCACATAATGCATTGTTTAAACACTATTTTAATACCCGCATTAAAACAATTTTTCTGCTGAACACTCGCAAATTGCACACATTATAAATCACAAATTCCATTATTATTTTACTAAGAAGTAACTCTGTAAAAAGCACAGTGAAAAACTCCTATAACTACTAATACCTTGAATCTTTAATCTACTAAATGCCATAACAGAATCCACTTTTAAGGCTTTTAAAATTTCCTGTCATTAAGCACAGTGTATTTTGAAGCATAAAAGAAAACTCAAAGTTACATACAGAAATAACCTGCAACAAAAAAATAGATCCCCAAAAAACAGAAAACACAATAGTAGCAATATCAGTTCAGGTAGTAAGTCTCAGCTGCTTGAAAGACTTTATATCATATGGTTTCAAGATTTTATATTAACATATTGAATGGGCCATACTTAAAAAAATGTATAGGCTTCCCAACTACCAATATAAATTGAAGTACCTGTAGTCTATAACTAATTGAAATTAGGTCTGCTAGCACTTTTTCCTAAATGTTTAGATTGTGTTTTCAAATGGGAAAATGCAAGTGCAAGTAGACTATATTTAACATAAGATCCCTTTGTAAGACCATGAATGATCTTTCATGTAGGCAGGATGGCCCCGCTTTGTAAAGAACAGTACTTTACAAACTTCTAAAACTTCAGCCATTGCTTAATCCTTGGCATTTAACTATTGTTTTTATACAGCAATACTAAATTATTATATTTCAACAATTATAATAAAAGTTGTTTTACATTGCTTTATGATGTTCTTTTCGTATTTGTTTCTACAATTTCCAATTTTACACTTTTTAAATGAACAGATCTCAAATATAAAGCACGGGAGTCAAGAAAAATTGAAAAAAAAATTCCATTCTTTAAATATTACACATGTATTTTACCTACAGCAATTAAAATATAACACTCATATAATACCTTCTTTGTGCTTATAAAATATTTTACTTAGACATATTATAACCATCTGAAGTCAGAACTTTATTGGCAAACACACTGAAAGCAAAAACCTCGGTCCTAACTTTCAGTTCTTGTTCTTAATGTGAGACAGATAATGTTCATTTATCTCTTTTTGCCAAACGGAAGGTTCCAACACAATCGTATGGAACCTCATCCTTTCAGTTAAATAAATAATATATATGTAGCTATGTACCTAAGCATAATCTTATGCAACTCTATATGTATGCAAGTATAGTTACATAGTCAATCGAATCATATAAATATATACAGCCTCATTCTTACATTTTTAAGCAATGATTTCAAGATCCACTTTAGATGGTCTGACTCCAGACTTGATTTCTGCTCTCTAAGTAATTTATTTAAAAATCTTAAAACATCTACTAAAAGCTTTTCATCCTCCACTGAAGCTGGAAGCACTTGTAGAAACCTGCAATGTAAATAAACACACTTTCATAGTTGTAGCACATTAAAAAAGATTCTAAAATCTCAGGCTAATAGAACTGAAGTCACCTGCAAATGTGAAATTATATAGAGCAAATATGTATATTACACATATTCACATATAGCAAATATGGAATTATACTAATGTATTATACATATAATGTATTAAATATATCTAAGTAATTTTACATAAAATATTGACTATATTAAATTATAATATTACTGCATTACTGTAATTCAAATTTCTATGTATCTTTTAAAATGTATTTACACATAGCAAACATGTAATTCTGTATAATAAAAGGTCACAGACAGGAAAGAAAAAGTTAACTAGCTATTACATACAAGCATTTAATAATAATAGCAAAGTTTACCTATGCATTTTAAACAATCCTTATTTTAAATATATTTTAAATATTTGATGGTTTTGTGCACGTAAATTACAAATTCACGTAATTTTTGAGATTAGAAGGGACTTCTGGGGTCACCTGGTCCTGCCACCCTGCTCATGAAGGGACACCTGCAGCTGGTTGCTCAGGACCATGTCCAGGTGCCTTTCGAGTAACTCCAAGGATGGAGACGCCACAATCTCTCTTTCGACCTGTGCCAGTGCCTGGTGACCTTCACAGTGAAAAAGTGTTTCCTGATGTAAAGCAGAAACACGCTGTGCTTCAGTTTGTGCCATTGCCTGAAAAGAGCCTGGTCTCATCTTCTTTCTAACTTCTTAGCTGGTACTTGTACACAGTGATAAGGTCCTCGCTCTGAGTCTTCTCTTCTCCAGATTTATCAGTCCTAGCTCTCTCATCCTTTCCTATAGGAATGATGCTCCAGTCTTCCATCATCTTCGTGGTTCTTCATTGGATTCTCTCCTCTATGTATTATCCATATGATTCTCTATTATACTGGGAAGTCCAAAACTGGACAGAGCACTCCAGATGTAGCCTCACCAGTACTGAATAGAGAGGAAGGATCACCTGCCTCAACCTGCTGCTGACACTCTTCCTAAAGTAGCCCAGCATACCACTTGCCTTCTTTGCTGCAAGGGCGCATTGCTGGCTCATGTTCAGCTTGGTGTCTACAAGGACTCCCAGGTCCTTTTCCGCAAAGCTGCTTTCCAGCTTGGTGAACCCCAGCATATATATCAACTCCAGAAATTTAAAATATGAAAAGTAGGAATTCTACCATTTTAGCATCACAATCTTTAATGGATATTTGTAGTCAATATGCTTACCTGCTTATTGCTTTTTGCCAAACAAAGCTCTTTAAAGTGGTTCCACAAGATCCAGAACTGCATTTTAAAGCAAGTCTATCATTCAGAATATAGAAACTAAGCCTAGTGACAGCAGTCCTAACATCCCTGTGGGATGCTGCCTGAATGATTGAATTAAGACAGTCTTGCAGTCCATAGTTTGTGTGAGATATTTTCAGTATAAGAATATCTTCTGGGGATAGTTTTAGCGAGTCTAAAAATCTGAAAAAGCATAGAGAAAAATTATTAAAAGTCACTATCCTTATGAACTGTTTCAGAGAGTGCTGACTCCTTCCTTTCCTGTTTAAATGAGAAGACAAAACAAAAATTGCCTTAAAAATTTAATTTTGTTAACCATTTCTTTCTTCAAAAAAACCCCAACAACAAAAACACCAACACATTTAAATCATGAAGCGTTTTGGCTGTTTTGAAAACTGACACCTTTCAAAAAATTACCCAAAAGGTGTTATTTCCATTGTTTGTAACAAACTTTTTCTCCACGTTATTGCAAATGTTGGTCACTTGGGCTATTCTATTTTCCTATTTTCTTTTTAAGAAATTGCTTTGTTTTTGCAAGAGGGCACTTCAAATTAAAGTGACTTATCAAATCAATAACTGCAGCTTCCAATGGCAGTTTTTTACTAATAAAACCTGTAGGACCCTTTAAAGGACACAAGCAAAACCTAAAAAAATGTGGAGATGGACAGAGATATAGATACCAGCATTTCAGTCCTATTAAATCAGGAATCTGCTGAGACATTAAGTTCTGTGTACAAAATAGTCTCAAAGAGAGAAACCATGCTCAATCAAGAGCTAACCAAAGGAAGAAAAAGAGAATTTTCTTCATTATCTACCCTAATTCTTAGTATTATCATTAAAAAGAATAATTCTTTGAAATTTAAATCTTCAAGGAAAGAAAAATTCATGCAACTTGATAGTTGTGGACTATATAGCAGGGGAAGACAGGCGGCTTCCTAAAGAAACACAATAACCACAAGGAACAACAACCACAGAAACCCATTTAAAATTGTTCGATATTAGCCTCACCATCAATAAATGTTCTAGACTTCATGAATAAATGCAATTTAGGTAAAACATTAGCTGTGACAACATATCTTCATCCTCTTGGGATGCGATCCTTTATGTTTAAAAGGACAGCATTCTCAAACCAATAACAACTTGAAGTGCTGTTTGAAGTTAAAAACCTATTTAAACTTGATGGAACACTAATTTAATTAAAATATATTGGCATTTAAAATGAAAGATAAAATGACTCACGTTTCTGCTTCCTTCTCATAATCTATCAGTTGCAATAGGTTTTCAATCCCATGGTACCATGACAGATTCCAAGCCATTTTAAGCATATCTGACACAGGTTTCATAGCCAAGCACTCAGAAGACAATGGCACCACAACAGCATTAGGGCTAACTACATGATGAGCAGTGATCCTGACTGGGAGATGATACCTAAAAAAACACAAATAGAAATAATAATTTTTAAAAGTGGTTGGTGAAGGCTTTTTGTTTGCTTTTTTTAAATTAGAGCTAGCTTTTAAGCTTACAAATAAAGTTTTTGAAATTCCTTTTTCAGAAAAATAAAGACTTGGAGAAAAAGCTCCATGTTTAAAAATGCTGACAACTTCTGATGTTAAATCCAAGGTTTCCCTTCATTCTCCCACCTCCATACTTCAGGAAGGACGCCAAATGGAAAACAGCAAAGCAAACTGCAAAATAAAAAAAGCCAACCAACCAACCAAAAAAAAAAAACCACAACCAAAAAAGCACCACCAACACATACCTTCTAACAACAGCAACAGGTAAGCTGAAGGCAGGTATGCCAGTATCATTACTGGTTATGCCATCAGCCCTGCAAGAGATTAAGTCATAATTATTACGCTCTCTTTTTAAGATGTGATTTTCTCCTAATGCTACACTCATTATTTCCTTATTATTTGGATATAGATGTATTTTTCCCTTCAGATAGATCTTTAATCACCCATTGATGAATAATTTGTTTATTAAACAATGTTTCTTCATGTTTTTGCAATATTAACATAGTTCTTAGATCACACATATATGGAATACTCATTGCAGGCCTGCTGTACATTAAAAACCTGCATGCTTGTTTCCTTTTTTTATTAGAAAAAAATATGCATTATAATTCTTTTCAGTATATTTCATGTGTATGAATTCTAAAAAACATATGTTTTTCACATGTATATGCAAATTTTAAATAATAAAATATCATAAGCTGACATTTTTAAAGACAACTGCCACACTTAAAAGCCAAAGTGGATAGAAGAATTCTAATTAAGCTAAGTTAAAAAAAACATGACTACAGATAGCTATTTGATTTATGGAGTTTCTATTTATGGAAAAGATGGATTACAGACTAATAAGGGTTTTTTTAAAAATAAAGTAAACTTCAAATTCACACTGAAGTATTTATACTGCAAAAATATGCCATGTAGACCTAGACAGCATGTAACCCAAGTATTGAAACAATTCTGTTGGGACTACAAATATGTGATTTTGGATCTATAAAAGTTTGAGGCATAACTTGTTTGGAGATATACAAAACCTAATTTCAATTAAAACCTAAAAATTTGACTAGAAAATATGGTATTAAGTAACTGGTTTTCATACCATGTTTCTGTTCTTGCTACTTCATCAAACAACAGAAGACAAAGCAATACTGTAGTTTCAGTTAAAACAGCATGATCACTTTGGAGTATCAGGGAAACTGAATAAAATAAAGACAATTAAAAATGTGTTAGGAAAATGTTAACAATAATATATAGGACACTAGTTGAAAGCAATTGCTTTCTTCATTTTTTGCCAACATCTCAAGCAGATACCACAACATAGGTATCACTAGCACACAGCGATTTTTCTTCTAAATATTAGACTCTGAAGAGACCCAAAGTTCTTAAGAAGGTGTTTGGTTAAACATCTAACCATCTTTCCACACAGATACTACAGTCAAAATACAATCTTTACCTCTGAATAGCAAAAGCAGTACAGTTGATTGCTGTGCTAGGGACAGGCGAATAACTGGATCAGCACACACAAGTTTGCGTAAGAGTGTTAGACATGGTAACACTATGGATTCCATAAGCTGCAGGAACAGAGAAAAAAATTAAACAGAGATAACTTTGAGTATAATCTACTATGAAGTGCTTAATACAAACTATCATGACATTAACCAATATATTCCATCATTTATAATAGAGAAGCTAGAACTTCCTTAGATAAGCATGTTTCATCCAGATGGTAACTGCATATTCATTGAAAAAAATTTTATTCACTTTTAGTTTTATTTTATTATTAATTGACAGTCATTTTATTGGTCTCCAGCTTCATAACACAATTATAACATTTGCTTTCAAATTATGTATTTTTAAGAAGGATATAAAAAACCCCTAAATATTTACAACCATGTAAGTTTATTCATTTTTTTAATGCAAATAATTTATTCTATCACATTCATTTTCTAGTCCCAGCCTCTCAGATCACAAGATCTAAGAATGGAAAGCAGTTTGCTAACAGTTAAAAGTCTCAGTGAATGACCAAAAATACGACCAAAGTCATGGCTTCTAAGAATGAGAAGACAGTATTCCTTTCGAAGTATCATTACTTTGCCCATGAGTTTCTGCCTTTAAAATTTGTTTTCTAAACTTCATCAACAAATACAGTTTAGTTTAATACTCAATGAACAAAAACCTACTTATTTAGTATGGAAAGTCTTTTGCACAGCTATACATAAAGTCTTATTTTAAATGGTGCTTTTTCTGCCTACTACTTCTTTTATCCTTTTCTCGGTAGCCACTTTTCTAAGAACACATAAGATTTTTTATTGGTTTTTCTTCGTTATTGATTTTAGGATGAAATAAGAAAAAAATCATTTGAGGGGAGAACCATAATGTGGGGTAGATTCCCTCAGGATAGTGTTCTAACATCACAGGTCCTGGAGAGTTGTTGGTTGAGCCCTTTCTGGACTACATTAAAGTTTATAAAGGGATAACAATATTATTCTAAAGCTCATCCTAGACTCTTACTTGGCTATGAATGATCTGCTTAGGGTGATATATTTCCTACGCTTGTACTTCTGTAGTATTAAGTAATATCTACTCACTACCCAAACCAAACCAATAGATGCATTACTCTTTACCTCTTTAAAGAAAGTAAGATACTAAAAAAGTGACATTAAAAAAAACCAAACATAGTAAAAAACCAGAGGAATCCAATATTTCAATTTTTTCAACTGTGTTTGAGTGGTTTACAAAAGTACTTGTATAAAGCTATCATAAACTGGACAAGACATTCCTTTATGCTACAGGGAAAAAATAATTTTAGCCACTGATCATCTAGGAAAAAAAAATTACCATTTCTGAAGAAGAATGCAATTTTTACTAGTTTGATCAGAAAAAGGAATTTTATTAAGCATCAAGTAGTTCTTTTCTCTTGTACATTTCTTGGAAAGGAATCATTACTACATAAATAGTCTCATGGTTCCTTAAAAGAACTCAAGGTTTGGACTGCTGGACTGTGGTAACAATCCTATGCAAGCACACCAAGAAATACGCAAAAGGTTTATCCACAAAGTTACATTGAGCACCTTACAGACCAAATACGCTTGCATAAAATGATTTCAAAGAATGAATTCCAGAAAAAAATCAAGCATCAGATTAGACATATTACAAAAATGGAAAGCTCCATCATCTACAACAAATACACACTCAACTCTAAATAGGATCTTATCTTTTGAGACACTCCCTGGTGAGATGATCTTCTACTGGTCAGAAAATTACTTATACCTGAAACTCAATATGACACATTTACAATAACATGTCATTTTAAATTATAATTTGCTTCAGAATTTAAATTTAGAGATTATGATATCTAACATAACACTTTTTTTTTTAAGGTCATTAAAATTTGGTTTTGGTCTGTACTGAGAAAGCTTCAGAGAAGTTCTCCAGAACCACACCATACACAGTTCTCTGGCTAACTCTTCTCATAGGTAACTCTTCTCATAGGCAAACCAATCTTCTCTCATTAAGAGTATCTTAGCATTATCAGAAATAGAATAAAATATACATTGCAATTACAATTGTTACTAAACATTTGTATTCAGTGCAGTATTAATGCACAAAAACTAGTGTTACAAGTGCAGAAAAAGGCAAAATCTACTATTGTCATGCTGCACAATGCCTGCAGAAGAACCTGCAACAATAGTTTTACCTTGCCATCCACATGTACACACTCATTAAGGTAAGCCACTATCTTTTCTATCACACCCAACTTTTTCACAATTTCATGCATCTTGGTATCTATAGGAAAAACAAAAGATGGTAAGGATGACTGGTTCCGTACAAAGTTAATATTGAACTTCTTTTTGTAAGATCACAAAGTCTTGCTGTCGAGAACAAGTTTCCAAAATTGCCAGTCAACAGCAGTACAGATCTCTACCAAGGTAGGCCTCCTCAAAGTCTTGTTATCTGGCTATAGTAGCCTCTTGAACACTAGATTCTTAAATATCTTACATAACTTCCTGTAAGTCTTTTATGTTCAAGAATTACAGTAATTCCCAGTGCAACTCAATTTCAGTCAAACGAAGATTTCACTTATTATATTTTAGAAGTGTTTAACAATTTAACATGGAACTGAAAATGGTATGAGAGTATTTTCCAGTGATACCACCCACCCTGCAGAGTACCTGGTTTATGAATACTCAACAACAAAAAAAGTATGTTGAGTTGGTTGTGCTTGTTTTTAATAACTAAAAAGTGACATTTGTCCTGATAAAGCTGCATTTTTTCCTTTACAATTTCATCCTAAGCTTTGTTTCACTTTTTGAAACATCTGAAAACTTTGGCAGCCATAGATAAATGCATTTTATGAGACAAAGTAGATATTTCCTCATTTTTGTGATAATTTTCCTGACAAAAAAAATGTTAATTGTAATATTATCTAAGATTTCACCTTCTCATGGTGAAAAACTTCTGTTCTATCATTAGAATTTAAACTCCTTAAAGAAAACATCCTTGAATCAGTTTGAGTACATAGAGTACAAATATCAAGGTTTGAAACTCTACAGTTCTGACGCTGCCTCAAGTGAAATAATGCTCTATGCAAGACTGCTTACTTGCATCTTAATTTGATCATATCTTCTTAATTCAATCATAACTTCTCCCCATGAGAGTAACACAATATAACTACAAAAAAATACCTGTGATTCTTCAGTAAGTATAAAATCCCTTTAGTTAGCCTGCATAATCTAAGAATTAACTTTCCTAATTAAAAAACACCACCAACAAAAACACATATTATATAAATATATATGATTGTGTAACATCTGAGTTAACAATAGGAAAAAATTGGAAGCTTCATTAGTTCTGAGACAGATCAACAAACTTATGAATATTAAAAAGGAAAAGCAGAAAGCAAGCCCTTGCAGAGCTTACAGAATTCAGCTTAGTCCTCTACTACCCAAGGGAGCTGTTTTATTTAAATAAGATCTCTTATTCTTGAGGGCAACAATGACAAATAACTCTTTTTTTTTTTATTTCAATTGGTAGATCATCTACAATAGTGCTAATATTCTGGTCCAACAATATACATAAAAATTACAAAGAGTATCCTTAGCAGAAGCATACAGAAAATGTAGCAAAACTGCAAGCTCACGAATGACCATCACATGAATACAAATTTTCTGAAGAATTTTACCTTCTAAAATGACAGCAAGCTGCTCAGCTGCAGACTTCCGTAAAACTAGGTCAACAGCATCAGAAGTCAAGATATCATGCAGCTTTTCAACAGTTTCTGCCTAAAAGTAAAACTGTGTTAGATTTGTATCCAGTATGTTATCATGACACAAAGTAACCACCCAAATTTCCTAACAGGAAGGAGAAAACAAAAATATCTAAATTCCTTATTAGAATGTATTTGATTAAATCCCACATGCATATAACAGCAATGGATTAGGTTATCATCTTTTTGCAACAAATCTCTAATAATACCTGTGGAATATAAGAGCCCAATAGTTTCTAGTGCACAACAGATGCAGATTTATAATAAATAACACTTAATTTAAGTAGGACTACAGAAAGCTCAACACTACGCAGAAATGCTACATATGCTTCCAAGTCTGAAGGGAACTGACTTTTAATGGCAAGAGTTAATAGGGTTAGAGAAACGGATGCAGGGAAAGAGTATAAATCAAGAGTACAATGAGCTGTCAGAATAATTTTTTTCAGAGGACAAGCATCTTAGCATTTGTTTACATATTCTTAATCTGAAAACGTTGAGGGTAAGGAAGGAAGGATAATGGAGGGTAGATGGCAAAAATGGAAAACCAAAAGAGAAAAATAAGTTTTCCCATAGGTCAAATACTCATGATTTGCTTTTCACTTTGCAAAAGCAGCAATATTAAGAAAACACAGACCTAAGTTTCTAATCTGTTTTAGAGCATAACATATCAAAAATTATTTGTGCCTGTTTCTGTAAAAATATTGATTTTGTGGGAAAACCTCTATGTGAGAAAAAAAATCAGACTATCCATGCACAATGAAATTGTTATAAAAAAAGTAGGCCTGTGTTCTTGGCACTCAAGTCTTCTCTGAAGAAAAGAAAAAAAGGAAGTATTTTTTTTCTGATTGTTGCATAAGGTAGCATAAAAACTACTGTTAAAGTTCACATAGAAAGAATATAACAATGGATTTCTTTTTATAAAGCAAGTCAATTTGTATGAAATATTGCAAACTTCTGAAAGTTCAGTGACTAGGTAGGTAAAAGAGCTCATCAATGACACAAAATTTAGACAGAGTTTACTCACCTTAATTATTGACTCCTTTTTATCATCCAATTTTACCTCAATAGCTCTTTCTATAATAAATAAGTTTGAAATGCTGGAAAGCACATTACCATCCAGACATGGGCGTTTCAGGTTTGCCCCTTCTTCATTCAAAAGATGGAATGCTAAATGTTTAGATGCTACAGAACGAACCCTAAATGAGTAAATAATTAAAATAAATATATAAATAATATATAAATATATAAATATATACTGGAGAACTTTGGTTGTATAGTTAGAAATTAATTAGTTTATAAAATTAATGGAGGGGAGGGAAAGTAATCACTCAACTTAATATTGATCAACCTTTCCAATCAACCCACTGCATAACAATTAGTTGCTTTTTTAAGAGAAGACGTTGTTGTCATCAGCATTAGAAGACATGCTGAATTGCTACATTACTTACAACTGCTTTTTTGAGAAGAGAAGGCGCAGAGCAGCCTGTAGTCTCGTAGTTCTAGGGAGAGTACCCTCTCCTTTGTCAGAGGTTGTTTCACTCAAAGAGAGGATGCAGTTACCTAAAGTATCTTTTGTGTCAGCATAACCCTAAGGAAAACAACAAACAAAAATTTCCAAAATTAAAAAAAAATCCACTTACTAACTTAGCAAATTAGACAAGGTAATTCCCTTTTCAGAGGTTAAGGGAAGGTGGGGAAGAAACAACACCCAGAAAAAAAATATTAGGAAAGTATTCAAATTCTGCAGATTAATATTCCTCTCTGCAAACAGTTTTAAAATTAATAAATGATTCTGTCCACAAATAAAAATAAAGATTTCTTTATGTGCCCCAGAGGTACTTTGACCTGAAGTTTTACTCTTCAGTATATTAACATGATGCTGCTCAGTAAGGCTAGTTTTCATTTCAATAAACAGAATTCAGTCCCTACAAGAAAGTTACTTCAAAACACTAAATTCTATCTATCTACAGATCACTGTCAAAGCATTTTCACAGACAAACAGTCAAACCACAATCACTTATGTCAAGCAACGATACTGCAAACCTTTTAAAATTAAAGTACAATGCATTTTATATGCACAGGGTAAACATAGGCCTTTGGTATGCGCTACTCAAATATCTATTGTACGTAGCCACTATAGGCTATAGAATAGAGGGAAATTCTACTCACAAAAATCTCTCACATTTAGCCTACAGCTTATATTAAATCAATCCCCACTTATTTAATCTTGAATATTAATCATATGTTGGATATGCACACAGATATAACACAGAAAAGCTAAAATTACTAGTTGAGAAAGCTCTGAAGTAACCTTTCTCTCATCACTTTCAAGTTCTCACTCTATTTCCTCTGCATATTTTTCTGTCTGAGTCAACTACTTCATGGCCCATGTTATTTGTAATTTCTCCCCATTTTTGCCTTGATTTTGTGCAGTTTGAGGCTTAAGGTATATAAGCAGTTTTTTCAACTTATGGCAACTGAGGTGCAGGCAACTAATGAATACATAGCAGGGAAACAATTAAGTATCTATAATTATCAAGAGTGATATTCCTGGAGAAAACAAAGACAAAATGCATACTTGGATGTATTAGCTAAATTAAATAAAAGACAGAAATATGGCAAAATAACAGGTACAAGCAGCAAAATATCTAATCTGGAAGACTATGGGCAGATCACAAAAGGGAAATTTCAAGAACTAGAGAAAAAACAGTAAAGAATTCAGATGGAGCAATTAGGCTGAAAATCAAAGTAAGAAAAGCAAAAGTTCTCATTATATTAAGCTGAGAGTAAAGATAATGAAAATAAAATTTGCACATTATTGGAGATATGAAAACTACGGTCTAAGGATAATAGCAAATGCTGATACTTCTACAATACTGGAAGCAAAGAAATGAAGAACAAATATCAAAATATACTGAAAATACATCTTAAATCTATTGTTATATTTTGATTGTGTATTTAATTGGAAAACTGTATCATTATCAGACAGAAGTTACAATTTTCAAATTTAAGATATGTGAGACATTCTAATAATTATTAACTCATTTTAAAAAGCATGAATGTTTTAGTCTATACTTTTAGTCTATACTTTTAGTCTATACTTTTAGTCTATACTTTTAGTCTATACTTTTAGTCTATCCACTTATATCTTCAAACCTTAAGTTCCAGTCAGTACTTGCTCATTTGTACTACAACATTCCAAATTTCATATTATAGTAACACCAGACTAAAATTTGTCTACAAATTCAATGTACTAACTCTGACTGATATTAGGACCCCTATAAAACACTTCTCCATTTGACATCAGATAAAATAAGTCTGTAGGTATGCTACTGTTAATCTATTTTCCATCTCCTACTTCTGTCTGTTATTTGACATGATCTACACGATTTCATACATCGAATTCAGATTAAAGCATTTAGAATTACCTGTAAAACAGGAATGACAGGACAGAGGGCCTCAATAAACTTGCTCCAAGTCAATACTGCCATTATTAACCGTCCTTGCAATAAATGTATCAGAATGGCCTTGGCTGTTGAGTTCACCTGCTCAATAACAAAAAAAAAACAAACCACTAATGTAATTTTCAATGTGTCTAAGTCAGTTAGTTAATGCTGTAATTGAGAATGTTATACAAAAAGTCTCAAAGACAAAACATTGTTTCGGCAGAATGCTACTTTTAAATTGCCAGTTACACATTACAACATTACACATCACACATTACAACATTAAGTTGTTCGAAAAGCCTCTCAGAGGAAACACACAAAATAGTTCTGCCTAAATAGCACCCAGTCATTTTCCCCTTAGAACTCTGGTTTGTCTTTTCTGAAATAAAGTAAATCATTACTTAAACTTATACACCTATTGGTCCCTCTATCCTGCAGGTAAAACAAATTCTGTTTCTTTTCTTTCCTGATCCTGCCTTTTTCGGGCATTTTATTCCCAGTCTACGATATGCATCTGAAGATACAGGAAGAAGAGAGATTTAAAGCCTCTTATGTGGTCATTTCACTTTCTTGAGACAAACAGTCAAACTGAGAAGGTTACCAAATATTTCAAATTGTAAAAAATTCATCTGAAGCTATTTATCAAAAAGGAAAAAAGGTGTACGATACAGCAATTATACTGTATTCATGTACATAGTATATAATCTATACAGTAAGCAATATTGGAGTATTTACAAGCGAAAATTATTACTGCAATGGGAACAGAGGGGAAAAAGCCAGCTTCTCACAAGTTGCTCTTCCTTACATAGTGTAAAAACAGAACCAAAATCCTGCATTTTATACCACAGCTAAAAATCATCTCACCCCAGCCAATAAGGACAGCCTTTGATAATATGACTCTAGCCTAACTTTTAAATAGAGGTTGGCTTTATAAAATCATATGGCAAATCTTAAGACCGACCCTGGAATACAAGGTTCTTCTCAATTTTTTCTCATTGTGACATGCCTGAAAGACTCAACTGATGCATTATGAAAACTTAAGGAGCAGATATACATCGAAGAAGTAAAAAAAAAAAAAGCTTGGATATGATCTTCATTATCTATTTTGTAAGAAGTATAATAAAAATGCATTATAAGGTTATAAAGAGAACAAAAAGTGATAATTTTGTAAATATGCATTCTTTGATCTTTTTAAATTCATTATCCAATATCAATTGAAATCTATTTATTATGCTTGACCAACCACTAAGACAAAACTGTCAGTCTTTTCCATATGGTATCCAATGGGGTAGTCAAAATAAATTATTTCCTTGCAAAAGATAAATTACACACAAAGTATAAACACGTAGCGCATTATTAAAGATATTTTACTTCTCCTTTTAAAATGCTCAGATCTAAAAAAATCACTTCTAAATGGAATTGTGCAAAGTACTGTGTTTAAAAAAATATCATTCCAGGAGAGAAGTTGAAAATAAATAAATAATTTGTTAGTCAATGTTCTTTCCCTCTGACTGTAGGGACATTACAGATCAGCCATAAAGGAGTTACAAAGAACCTAGGTAATTTTTTCTTCCTCTCACAACTCCCTACTTAGCTCTATATGTGAGCTAGGAAATGATGAACACTTGTTAAGCAGTCGTGCATATAAACGAACCCAACAGAAATTTGGTCCTTTTCTATAATATTATAAAACATTTTTATAATAGTCAGGTAATTATATTAAAACACAGATGTGCTTGTAGTGATGAAATACAAGTTTATAGCAAAGACATTGCAGATTTAAAGTGTCTTTTTGTTCCTCAACTAACTCAGAGGTCACCCCACTTTTACAGAGACTTGAGACTTCAAAGTTTGTGTCTCCCATAAATGTAAAGCAGCATACATACTATTTCATCATATGCATTTTATTAGGGCAGAATATATTACAGGAAAAGATGAACAAAAACAATATTTTATTTCATTTTCATCAGTCTTTATTACAGTTAATGGCATCCTATACCTATAATCTTGTCTCTGAATTCATCACAAAAAAACCCCAAAACTTTCAATTTACTACAATTTCACTATTTGCATAGCTTTTCTATAGCTTTTCCATATACAAAACCCCATAGTCAAAACTTCATGTAAGCCTCAGACCGCTGAGGAGAACATCAACACCTTCTTTGCATGCACATCAACTTATAAATACAGCTACTAAACACAGTACCTCATTCTTTTCATCCTGAAGGCCAAATGTACAGATTTCATATAATACTTTAGGATGTAGAAGAAAATGTACTCCATGGCAGACTGAAGACACAGGTTTCGCAATATTATGAATACCTAAACAGTCCTTCAGTAAAAATAAAGTCAGTTAGTTTAAAAATTCAAGACAATCTCCAGTACTACATCTTGTTTTATAAACTGCCTGAAGTTGTCATGCAGTGAAAAGCTTTTTCCATGCACTTTGGATGACTAGTTCTGAAAGCTAAACTTTACAGCCCTGGAAGGAACTATCTTTAAAGATCACTAACTGAAAATTCCTATTGCAACACAGGACTAAGAAACAGAAAATAATTTTGTTCCTGTTTTAAATAATAGTGAAAATAAATTAGAAAAACTGTATATGTTGTTTGGTCTTACATTAAAATAAGGAAAACCTAAAACAGACAGGTAAAAATCTCACAAAAACAGACAAGTGTCATTCAGTGGAGATAAGGAGTTTTCTTTCCGAAAGACTAGCTCCACCATATTTGTACATTACTGAATTGTGCTATAAGCACACTAAGTATAGATGATGTCCATTACAGAAAACAAAAATTACAGTGAAGTATTATAACAAAATACAAAAGTGATTTTTATTTTGTGAGCCATGATTACTGAATACCTAAAATGACCTGATGAATATGACATTGCCATTCTCAACATAGAGCACAGCCATACTTCTAGGAAGTTTTACACTCTATTCCTTGGACTATCATTACAAAAAACTAAGGCAGTGACAAAATATCCATATAAAACAAAATCAAGACACACATAAACCCTCCCCAGGCACACAAAAAAACCCAAAAAGAACCCCCAAAAATCAAAGAAAACAAACCAAAAAAAAAAAAAATCAAGCAGTACATAAAAGGATTTACATGTTCTTAAACCCAAACTTGATACATAAAGAAATCTGAACAAAAAAAAAAATCAAAGAGAAATGAAAAATTCCTGTGAAGGGAATCAAATCTGTCCTTGAAAAATGGGCCCATGTGAACCTCATGAAGTTCAACATGGACAAGTGCAAGGTCCTGCCTCTGGACTGGGGCCACCCCCAATATCAAATACAGACTGGGGGATGAACAGATTTAAAGCAGCCCTGGTGAGAAGAATTTGGGGGTACTGGTGGATGAAAAGTTGGGGAAGCTGACAGTCCATATTCATAGAAAGCCAGGAGTTGTGTCAAAGGAAGCATGGCCAACAGGTTGAGGGAGGTGATTCTACACATTTGCTCTCGTGAGACCTCGCCTGGAGGGCTGTGTTCAGGTCTGGGGTCCCCAGCACAGGAAAGACATGGACCTGCTAGGAGGGCCACAAATGATCAGAGGGCTAAGAGACCTCATTGCAGCCTTCTAGTACTTTATAAGGGGTCTTGTAAGAAATATAGGGACAAATTTTTTATCAGGGTCTCTTGTGATAGGACAAGGAATAATGGTTTTAAACAAAGAGAGGGCAGGTTTAGACCAGGTACAAGGAAGAAATTTTCTACAATGAGGGTGATGCAGGTTGCCAAGAGCTGGTGGAACCCTGGAAACATTTAAGGTCCAGCTGGATGGGGCTCTGAGAAACCTGATCTAGTTAAAGGCCTCAACTCAAAGGAGCCTGTGATTCAAAGAACCTCATTTCAGCAGACAAACAAACTGAACACTTGAATTCTTTTCAAAAACAGAAACAGAACAAAAGAAAAAACTCTGTATAACAGCAGTCAGAAAACAAAGCGACCAGCATTATTAAGAAGGCTTTTAAAAAAATAAAAAAACATTTTTAGTCACTGCTTTTTCCCTTCTAGAGATCCTGTCATTTTGAAGTGCAGTACCTGAAGTATAACTTAACCAAGTTGATTTAAAACCAAAAATGTAACAGCAAACTGCAAGTCCAGGCCTCCTAAGATTTTCCAGCATATAACACAGTAAACTGAATTTGCATTAACAATGCTTTTAATGATGAAATCATATAATATGCATTACTGAGTGCAACACCAAGAGTGTTAAGTAAGCATTAGTTCTAACCTTAACCACTTCCAAACAGCAGTGATAGGCTTCAGCTTTTATATTCAATGAAGGATGAGATAATAGACAGAGAAGTATCTTCTGACCCTCCGCCTGGAGCAATGAGTTGGCCTCAGCAGACTTCCAACTAAAAATGAAAAATAATTAATTAAACTATTGTTTATTTTACAGTACCTAAAGATGTCTACAAAAATTTTCCTCTTCAATTTCAGGATTATCTCTAAAAAATACCTTCTGCAAGGGTGTATACACCCTGAAAAACAGACAAAATTCAGAGATCACAATATATTTGCCAAAATCAATTTCTGAAAGTAAAATAAAAGTTATACAAATATACTTGGAACAAAAGATTTAAAAAAAGTCTGAAAGACAAGTCAAAACGTTTTAAGACTGTTTCTTTGTAAATCACATAACTTTATATACAAAATCAGAAGAGCTTAGATATGGAATAAAATATTAAGTTTTTAGCATGTGAAATTCAATTTTCAATACACTCACTACAGAATTACACAAATCAGTTAGAAGAGACCTTTCAATGGCTAAAAGAAAACAATTGTTCAAATACAGGGAATAAACAAGTTGAGATTCTATTTGAGAAACTTTATCAATCTAAAAAAAAATATACTTTCACAAGCAGTGTTTTATATAGTAATGTACTCACATATTTGAGCACATGTGAATGCATTCTCGAAGTAAGGGAAAGTGTTGGTGGAAAGGTAGACTACACAAGGCCTGATCTGCCAATTCTACTAATTCGGAAAGATTCGCATCCCCCTGTGATGTAAAATGAAGAGAAAGAAAGAAACTGTTAGAAATAGTAAAATTAAAAGTATCCTCTGTTATTGCTTAATCTTTCAGAATTTATCATAATTGAATATTAAGTAGGTTTTAGTTTAGTCTTCAAGGAAGTTTATAATTAATTCAATAAATTTCAAACAAAAAAAATTCAGAACCTCTTCCTGAGAGTGGAAAACCCTTCATCTGATGAATCCAAATAAACTTCTATTAAACTCTGTGGGAATAATGTATGTCTAACATTTCATGGCATGAACGTAATAACTCTATTCAAATTACTATTTTTTTAATCATTTTGCAGTTTATGTGAGAGGAGTATAATGAAAGATTCTATTAAACTTTTAACAAATCATTTTTAATATTAAAGAGCTGGTTTCTTTTTTCTAAATTTAAGTACATATGTCTTCATTGTATTTGGTTACAAGATACATTAAATATGAGCCATTTAAAATTGATGGAGTTAACTTCATTGTAAACAGTATTTTATGAGCAAAGTATTGCTTCTATAAAGTCCAGAACCTGCCTAAATAAAGGATAGATTAACTCTGATTTAAGACAGCATTATATTTCTATTGATGTATTTTATGCATTTATTTTAGTATTTTCCAAAATTGCTTGTCCATTTAGATAATAGAGAAGAATATTTCAGTATTGTGCTAGAAGCACTTAACTAATAAAGCAAGGTACATTCATTGTCTTCATAACAAAGCGACACACACAAATCTCAGTCAGTCTAGAAGCAGTTGTTTTTTAAAGCTGCAATTGCCAAAGTAGTTGGGATTTAAAAGTTTCTGAACAATATAATTAACTACTGGACAACATACATACACACACATTATATAATTAAACAAATATAAAGTATTGTATTATATATTATATATAAATGTACATATTTACATAAATATAAATAAATAAATAATTTCCTGCTTCTTACTTCTTTGCCCATAAAAAGTCCAGTGCTCACTTCCAATCTCCAATTGTTTTTCTTTGCTTTTACTTAGGATAAGATTTTTTTACAAACACCATGAAGAGTATTAATGAAAACAAATACAAATTAACTACATCTTGCATCATATGAAATTCTCATACTTACAAGATCTTATTCTGCCATGTTAGACTATAATTTTTACCACATAAAAAAAAGAAGTGAAGGAACAAAACTTGTCTACAAAAAGTATTTTATACAATAAAATTCCACACCTTTTTATGAACTTCAACCATAAAGCTACAAGTGCATTCAATTGAATATGTAGCTTCTGAAACTTGTTTATAAATAGTGTAGTTCTCAGTACTCATCTGCTCCAGATAGGCTGCAATGGATTCATGAATGCTTGGGTATTCCAAGGAGAAGGACATGTCCAGAGAGAGAAGAAATAAAGCATTCAGCAAACTCTTTTGTATAACTTTACTGGCCTTTGAAAAAGAAAACAACTGTCAGAATAACAGCCTGAAAATACAGTAAAACCAACAATAGCATTTGCAGTCATTCAACAAGTACAATCACTACTGGTGCTACGTAAAAATTAGAGAAACGCAGATCATTAAATGAGTTCTGTACGAAGAATTATTTTTTTCACTAAAAAGTGATAGTTAATTAGATGTCACTCCTAATATCAGACCTGCAACCAGTCACCAAAGTTGTGTACGATCCAAGAACAGCACTAATATGCACTGCCGGCCAGAGTCAATTCACTGGCTGACCACGAGATGGCAGAGAATACACAGACCACAATTATTTCTGTATTTAATAAAAAGCTGTCTACAATTCCACATGGTCATACTGCAAACTAAGAAACTGGGGTTTCTTTTTTTGGTTTGGTGTTTTTGATTTTTAACTGCAAATGTTCAGTATTATTTCAACTAAAATGTTGGCCTCAAATACAGTAGTTTTTTTCTAACTCCTGTCATACACAGAATGGATATATTATGCGCATAAGAACATAAAGACAAAAATTATAAAAAGTCATGATATTAGTATGTCTACACTTATTTGCAGTACAAGATATTTGTGACAAAAAGCCGTCAGTAATATCTGATCTTCTACTCTGAATAATGTCTAAAAAAAAAGCTACACTCACTAAAAACTGGTCTAAAAAATTTAAACCCATTCAGATTAAAACACCTAACACATTCCATCACACAAAAATTTTATCGGACCTTCCCATCTGAAATAAACAGAAAAAACCCTCCACCCTAAAAAGTCCAAACAAAAAAAAAAAAAACAACTCAAGAGTTACATCAGAGTTCCTTTTAAGGAGCTCTGGAAGTAAAGAACAATTAAAATCACTATGATGTATGAAACATAATTCCTTACTACATTTCGTCAGATTAAGAGTGATGATTTTAAATGTTATGTCATTCTAGTCTTACTTGCATACATACTATAAACTAGCAGGGGGCAGCAGAGCTTTGCAAACCATACATCATACCAGAGAAAAAACAATATAGGAGGGAAAAGAACACTTAATTTCAAAAACTTGTTTAAAAACTGTAATAAAAATGGTTTTTTTTAAGATTTGAAATCTGCAGTGTGCACTGATAACTAAAAATGGACAAAGCTGCCCTCTGTGACCATACATCAACCAATGCAGATCAGATTAATTTCTCTGTCCAGTGGCTATTTTCCCAGTATTAATACCTGAGGAAGGCAACACTTTCTGCCCTCTTAAAATGCAAAAGCAAAAGACAATCACCTATAATTAGTGATGTCATACCTTTTCTACAGGGAGAAGTATTTGCAGCAATCTAACAGTGAAGACTGAAATGCTAATAAATGCCATTCTGTGATGCACCAACATCACCTTGGGCTGTTCTGCACTTATATTGGTTTTGTGATATAATATAGTTTCTCCAAGTAAACCCAAGACCAGAAGCAATCTGTCTTTCTGAAAACAAAATCAGAAATACAACAGTTAAAAAAAAGTGAAACATTCCTGCATATTTATAGTGTTTATACAGCACCTACAGTATCATTAACACAATTATACCAAATATGCTAAAACTGCATAAATACACAGCATTGTTTGTCATACAAACAGAACTATGCAGTAGACCTCAGTCTACTTTCACTTTTAGTTCTGAATACTTGTTCAATAATTACCCATTACTGACTGCTCTCTCATCTTTCCTCTCCCACTTTTCTCCCCTCCCTCTGCCTAAATTTTTGCTCACTACACTTTTGAACTTCAATTTTAATATGGAAATACTAAGGCCTGGTCTGAACCTGCAAATAAACCTTTACCTTAAAATTAAAAAAAAAATCCCAAATCAACTCACAATCCAAACTTTGAAAACATCAAAGGTTTTTTTATCCCTATTCATTCTCAAAGGAAACAGCAAAGTATTTTTTTCCTCTCAACCTTTTTTTTTTTAAATCAATACAATTGTATAAAATTACCCAGCTTATTTGCAGAATTTTGCTTGTTAGTAGCCTGAAAGTAAACATTATCCTACTAATAATAATCAGCAGGTTACATATATATTGATGCTCACAGTTTATATTTTAGTTTAATAGACTTGCAAGCAATGAAACATACTGATTCAGAACATAAAACAACTAGACAAAAAGGTATTAAGCTTCTGAGATAAAATATTATGCAAGAAATCTTCAGCACTGACTTGGAGTTGATCAATTATCATAGATTTTCACAGATCAGTATCTTAAATTCAAAGAAAAAATTCTCATTTGCTAATAGGTCCTATAAATAATATAAAGATTAACATTTATAAAACAGAAAATAGGGAAGCCTACAGCAATATTTTAATTAATTAATATTGCAGCTATTATTGTTTCATGTTCAGTGGTATTTTCATGAATTCTAACTTAAGTTTTTAGCCAAGTTTCCATCTGTAACTCTGATATGCTTTTTTCATGCCTAAGCCATGGCAGCTTATGCTTCAGCTTTCACCTGTCTTCAAAAAAGCAAGACAGCCATTATTATTTCATCTGTTATTCACTAATTTGATATTTATGTATATAAGAATTCTCAATTGTGTCCAGATATATTTCCAGCAATTTAAATTATTTGGTCAACAGCACCTTCACGCTTTGAATCTCTCCTGAGCCAAAAAGTCTTCTTTCTTTCCCTGCTAAGCAACATAATTATCTGAAATTTGTGCAGGGATCTATAGTTCCTGTGTAGGAAATAGCTAGCATGTATGCATCTTATAATTCTGGTCTTGGATCTAAACAGTTATCTCCCTGATTTTAAACAGATAGTTTATAATGAGTAAAGAATGTGAAAGTTGCCATTTACATCTAATGTCCCCAACATTTGTGGTTGGTGCTTTTCCCTCAGATCCCCTACCCTACATAAGTTTCTCTCAATGGCCGCTTATTTTCTTGAGATGAAACTCCATGTGTCGTCGGGTAAAGGAAGTTACATTTAAAGAAAATAACATGTCATCAATAGAACTAGTCATAAACTACTTAAAATTTTCAAAAGGGTAGCTCAGCAGACGATTAGATCTGTATATGAATCACTGCAGAAAATGTCAGAGGCTTACAAAAGAAGACTGTTAAATATGGCTAAACAAAGTCTGAGGAATCTTACCAATTCCAATGCAAAAAGGCTATCATCTTCCCAAACATTTTCAGAAATAGAATCACCAATAAGGAACATGTCTTCAACAAGCAATTCAAGAACTTCCATTGTCACTCTCCGACTGCCTAGGAACACAAGTGAGAGGATAAACTGAAATGCAGACAAAGTATTATATTTTGATATTCAGAAGACATCACTATAAACAAGGGTTTATTCTAAATATAAAATATAAACTTACTGGTTTATTTTTTAATTTAAATAGAAGAAAATCTACATTATACCATATAAGTTGATAATAACGTTCATAAAAGTGCCTGTTGATTTTAGTGAAGATAAAAAACTCAAAATATAACCACATGAGAAACAGTGTGTTACTGTCTCACAGTATCACACTGTCTCACAGTGTGTCTTCAGATCACAGGCTTTCAGATCCAATATTAGTTTCCTTACAATCTGTGTCTCATTACAGCACAGTGGAAGAATGAAGAAATATCATCCAGTAGAGTTTAAAAAGTGTAAAAAACCTTACAGAAAGAGAAATAAAGACAGATCAACTTTATCTGAAAGTAAAACTATTTTAGGTCACAGAATGACAGAATATGTTAAGTTGGAAGAGACCCAAAAGGATCATTGAGTTCAGCTCCTGGCCCTGCACAGGACCATCCCTAAGAGTCACACCATGCCCCTGAAAGTGAAAGTACTGTCCAAACGCTTCTTGAACTCTGTCAGGCTTGGTGCCGTGACCACTTCCCTGGGAAGCCTATTTCAGCACCCAACCATCCTCTGGGTGAAGAACCTTTTTCTAATACCCAACCTGAACCTCCCCTGACACAATTTCAGGCCATTCCCTCAGGTCCAGTCACTCATCACCACAGAGAAGAGATCAATGTCTGCCCCTCCTCTTCCCCTCTGAAGGAAGTTGTAACTGCAGTGAGGTCTCCCCTCAGTCTCCTCTTCTCCAGGCTGAACAGACCAAGTGACCTCAGCTGCTCCTCATACAGTCTGCTCCTCATTGAATCTATGATAAGATTCAATGAAAGAAACTTGAAAGGTGGAAAAACTGTATTTTAACTTTGCAGATTTGAAGTGACAGGCACCAGAAAATGAAAAGATAGAAAATACATTTTCTGCAATTTTACATTATAAATAAAAGATGCCAGAAGTCACAAATGTGCTTGTGACTAATTAATATTTAAATATCACTATTCTGAAAGGGAAAAACAAAACTTTAATTCATTTTAGTTGGTTTATTACCAAAAAGAAAAGAGGACTGAACAATTTTCATACATATTTCATACAATTTTTAAGCTAAAGCCTCTTTTACTATCCTAGTCATAGATAGATACACGTATATTTCCATCTCCTATATTTGAAAAGCTTACCATGTTTACAATACCTGTTTTGAATTACATTTTACAGCTAAATACCATTTTAGACAACATAAGAACAAAAAGACTGTCCTTCAAAAAGACTTTGTAATTTAGAAACTTTATAAGTTAAAATCATAGTTGTTATCATTACTTATGTTTCTTAAATCAGTTACAACGTGTTACTGCATTCATATGAATAAAAACAAACCTCTCCCCAGAATTTTTGTTTATTATTTCTTGAACAGGAGGTAAACTCTATGCTCGAAGAGATCAGAACATGTTTGGTTAAGTGTGGCTATTTTTGATCCACAGACCCACATCTTTCCACCATCAGTAAAAAGTACTTAAAACTTCTGCAGCAATTCTGGAAAACAACCAGAAGATTCAAGCTTTATGAGCTGAACAAAGTCCCAGGAAAAGAACTGCTGTAACTAGTTACAGTACTTCACTAATTATCTGTACCTCATTTACTTGAGCTACTCACCTCATAATACCAACTTCTTAAGAGGTCTGTATTAAAAATGAGAAGGATAAATAAGTGAAATATTTAACACTTTCTCACCTGTTCTTAGAAGAGGTATTGCATTTTCCAAGACAGAAACACAGAATTGAGGAAGGCTAAGCTGTTTCATCTGTAATTCCAAAGTGTCCTCAATTTCAGTATCTGGTAGATCAATATGTCCTACATCAAATGGGGAATGCAGGGAGATTCTGGAGTTTGCATTTGCTTGAGTACTGTTTCCACTTAAAACAACAAGCAAACAACAAAAAAAGACATGGTTAACTCTTGCAAAGAGAAAACCCATATATGTACACATGTCAAAAATAGCATCAAGTATTTTCATGTCCTCCTTCCTTAAACATATCCTTCCTTCCATCCCATTCTTTTTCTGCTATCCACCAGTGTTGCAGGAAGAGGGGGATTTTGTTTGGTTGGTTTTGTAAATGTCAGAACTAGTAACATCACAAGTGAATGCCTAATGGTTTGGCAGCCATCTTCAAACACACTTAGTACTGTGTACTGGAAGAAATACACATGCAATGAATACAATATTGCAAGAGAAATATAAGTTGAATTGAAACTTGTTTTTTGTGATGAACAAAATCTCTCAAGGCCATTTACCAAATAAATGTCATCCTGAATGATACTTACTGTATTAAAACCATTCTATGTAGGTAGCCACAAGAATCATTGGAAGGAAAATTACAAAGTGTGCCCTATGTTAAAGCCTTAGGACTACCTCACCAACTGTAAAACAGAAAATATTCTCTTGCCCAAGAAAGTTTTAAGTGCAATCAAGTATACATTACAAAATATACATGGTGTGATTATATTATGGAAATATTTTACTTATTAAGTATATATTATATATAGTTCATATATTATGAACAGTATATAGTTCATAATTGTATTCTTTTTCAACTGTTTTCAAAAATAATCTAATTCTGTTGTCAGCATTATAATAATACAATTCAGAACAGATATTTTTATGCTTTTTCTTATCCTAAGATTTGCTTTAAAAACCTGTATTTAAAAACCTGACTTTTGTAGTTGTTTTTTGTTTGGTTCCTTTTGTTATTATTAAACATGCTGAAAAAAAGGAATTGTGGCATGACTGTGTTGCACTATATTGTCTAATTAAATGCAAAAGATGTATAAAGAATAGCAATTAAGAATTTAAATGCCAACTGATTAAGAGGTCAATAGAAGACTACAAGAAAAATAGAAGAGTTCAGTAGTGTGTAGTATGTTTGGCTGCACTTACCAGAGGGTAAGGAAGTAGAGGTATCAGTCATAAAAGCAATTCAGAAGAGGAAAGGTTAAGTTTCCAGGCAGAATTTGAAACAGACAAACAGACAGATTGAAGAGTCTCAAGATTTAAGAACAAGGAAAAAGACGAGTTACATATAGTTAGTAATAAACAAACAATTTACATTACAATTATTTTGAAAAAGACAAGATTCACTAAAAGCAGCTCTTCCATACCAAAATAAGCAATGTCAGAGCAACACTTTTGTCATTTCACTCTATCGTATCTTCTATTGACATCATGGGGTTTTTTATGCTACCTCTGGGCTAAATTATATCTTTGTAAGAAATGGGATTTATGGACAGTGAGCAGTTCTACTGCACCACACAGGATGCAAGAAGATAAAAGCGTACAGTCATGAACAATTCACAATATGGCCATATACTTTTAATAAACTACCACTCCCTGATTTCTAGACGTCTCATCACCACCTTAACTGGTCCTTATTTTTACGCAGATTTCATTACTAGACTGATAGCCAGGCTATCACTATTTCTTGCACAATATACACCAGCTGCTATTGAATTGTGAAATGTTCAAAATGGTCAGATCCTAAAACGCACTAAGCCTGGAGTTCATCGACATTAAAATATTAGTTACATATTAAAATATTAATATATTAGACTTGAGTAAAAATAAACTTCTAATATAACGACTCTCAAGATGCGTTTACAATTTACTACATGAGATATTCTCATCACAGTCGAATGCCTAGGAGTTACTCAATCATTAAGCCCATACACTACAGAGACTCGTACGAACTACCAACAAGAATGCAGTAAGGATTTACAAGGACTTTTAAACTTCCACATATTAAAAGACATTGGTTCTTGAATAGCAGCTTTAAGTCTGTTGTGTCAAGATGAGTAACAAAATCACACACAAATCTCTCCATTTGGAGGGAACACAGACAATTCATAATTTCATATTGGAGTAAAATTTTTAGATGTTATAGAACTGAATTTTGTTGTCAGATTTAAAAGTAGAGATTAAAGACTAATAGAAATCTTTCTACATCATAGCATTTTTGACAATACGATACACTGCTCCCTATGGGACGGCCATTCTACTTATAAGAACTACAAGGTCATCGGCTGAAAAAAAACAAAAAATTCCTGACTTTATAGCAGTAGTCTGAATAAATGCTTGTCTGTGTATTACAAATACATGCACAAGCAATGACAATTAATACTAAGAGATTTTGTTTAAAAAGGTGGTTGGGCACAAAATGTGGCAACGATCTTATATATTCCTAACACCACTTAAAGAACAGTTTAACTCATAAAACATGGCTTGAATTTTCACAGTTACCAAAACTCTTGCATCATTCCACACACTGACAAGGAGCTGATGATATAAGCCCATATTAATAATTTTTTTTAATTGAAGTGTAAGTTATTTCCTGTTTTATTCACCTGGAAGATACTGCATCCCAATCTTGACCATCTCCTCTAGGACGCTGAACTGTCCGTCCAATTACAGATGGTCGAGGGCTACTACTTCCAGGTGATGGATTCTGAGAACGAGGAAGACCTCTTGGCTCTTGACAGTAAGATATAGATGAATTCTGGGAAGCTGTGCCTTTATGCAACACAAAGCATATATTTTCCATTAGTGGAATCCATTATTCTGAGAGATACTAACACAATGAATGGTAAAAGCAACCCAGGTAAGACATGGAAAACACCAAGTACATACTGGTGAGCTAGGACAACCTATCACTAGCAAGCAGCAGAGTCTGGAAAAGTAATTCCAAGGCAAAACCACTAACGATTCCAGTTGAATCAAAAATCTTGAGTTTTAAAACTAGAAACAAGTGTGTCTGCCTAAGGCTATTGGACTTGTTGATGTTATAACTGAATTAGCAGCCAATATCATTTATTAAGACACCAAATATAGTGGTAATCTTATGAAGAAAACCAGACTACCAATTTACAGAAACAGAGTTGATTCAATTCAGATGACAAAATGGAAACAGGAAGACCACTACAACTAATTTACACCATTAAAGCTATAACATTTAAGCATTAAGAGCATTGTGAAATAGGTCTAATGACTGCAAAATTCAAAACAATGATTAAACTATTTTTAGCAATCAGCATAAGAAGTTGACATAGCTAATGAAATTAGTAACTACATTGTTAAGAACTAATAGCTCAAAAACTTTTCTGAAACTCTGCCCACTTTTATTTTACAGATTTGATCTAGTTTTAGTTAAAAATCCCTCTCCTGCTGAACAAACAATTGGATACTGGTAAAAGTTGATGAATGAGTAATCTCAGCAAACTGTAAAAATGAGTAAGTACTTAAAAACAATTTAAGTACTCAAAATTTTTTTATTAACATTAGTAGTACTGAACACCATTTATTCAGCAAAACAGTTTCACAAGATTACATTTGCTATAAGTTTCAGGGGCTTCTTTCCAAAATCATTTTAGGTAATCTTAACTGTAGTAAAAACAACAGTACTTCAAATAGTTAAAAATACCTACCTTGCTCTGTGGAAGAAAAACTTGGATCTCTATGAAAGTTAAGCCTGCTTCTCAAGAAGATGCACAACTGTTGCAAGCATGACACAGCCTGCAAAGCTAAACGATGTCTTCCATCTCCTACAAAAGCCAGGTTTAGCAGGGACAAAAGGCTCTGCAAAGGCAAAACCATCAACTCCAATAGCTGAACATTAATCATGTTCATGAACAACTATGCCAGCAAAAGTCTTGCATTAAATATAGTCCACAAATGCTTCCAAGGGTTTTTCAAAATCACAGCAAAAAATAAATAGGCTTAACTACTGTTTTCTTACTGAATGCAAGACTACCAGTTCTAAGGAAAAAGCAGAGTTCTACACTGTACTTCCAATGAAGTCAGTACTTTCATTGTGGAAGCCCATTAGAGGGTGTGCATACAACACCACCACAAATTTATCTTATCCAGAAGAAACAAAGTATTACTTCAGAACACACTTCATTACTGATTAGCAATATACATTACGACCAAAAAATTCTCTAAACACGATAGGTAGCCAATGTCCCCTTTCCTATGCACCTAGAGTTAACATAAAGGAACTTCTGTTTAGCTATTTTGTTTAGAAACAAATCATATAATTTACATCAATTCTTCCTTGGCACAACTTATACCACAGCACAACAAAAACATTAAACTTTATGTGAATTCTTGCCTGTACAATCTTTGGCCTTTGAAGGAAGATCTCAGCAGGAAAATCTTGCATAATCACATCCTGAAGAAGCTCGCAAGTACTCCAAATTAAATTTTGGTTGTTACTTCTCAAAGAACTAAAAGTTCATATTTAAATATGTATTAAAATTAAAAAGAACCAACCAGTAATTACTAGCTTGAACAAGTATTTACAAGAAAGTTACAATCACAACACTGAAGAATCTAAAGAAAAAAACCTCTGTACTACTGTCACACTACTTTTAAAGTTGAATTATTTCTAGGCCATGCTCATCCTATATACAAAAAAGAACAAACTCAACTCCAGCTATTATCAAGCCACACGTAAAATTAGGTTCCAAAAAGAGAAATAACATTACTGATATTCAATTTGAAATTAAAATAACAAATACTGGAAAGTCTCTCTGAAGTTGGTAATTATCTGTGTTATACAGCAAGTAATCTAACTCATACCAGTAAGAAAGTTTCTTTCATTACTAAGGTTCATGTAGAACTTAAAAACACTTGAATTACCTATGTGGGAAGTTCTGTAAAGGAAGAAATTTATTAGCTATTCTCCAAGATGCATATTAGTAAATAGCAAGAACCTTTAGGATATTTTACTTCACTTTTTTCCACTTTAATCGTTTCAGAAACCACTGTTTCTGAACTCTCTGTAAAAAAATACGTCCAGTTTTACAAATCTCTGTTCTTTCTCTATACTCAGGAATAAAGGAAATTAAATATTAAAGAGGTTTTCCAGCTTCAGAGATCTTTCAAAAGGAAACAACAAACAAAAAAACCTATACTAGAAATCTATCACAGTTCTGTGTCAACTCATAAGGAATCCCAACTACTGAATTTTTCCTTGGGCCACTTCAAACACTGTTTTTCTACATGAAAGTTAAAACCAAAAAATAAAATCACTGCAGAAAGACAATCAGAATGAAAAAAAACCCAAACGTACTCTGATTTAAACACTAAGAATGGAGAGCGACACTACCCAACTTCAGCACAGCTTTCACAATCATTTATCAAAAAGTAGCTCATTAGGTTATTTACAGGAACAGCTTTATGATGCAGAAGGACAGAAATTGACAACTGCTATTTCAGAAAAATAAAACCTACAATAAAATTCTAATGTTTCTATTACTGCACCTTTCATTTGATGAAAGTACATGTCTATCTGTTGAAGTCAGAGTTAGCCAAGGAAATGTGGAAAATTTCAAGCATTTCACTGCAAAAAACCAGAGCAGATATTTTGGAATATATTTTATAGAAATGTTATACTGTATATATTCAAGACAAAGAAACTTATGAACTATACAGAATCTGAAAAATAACTACGTTTTACTAAATACGGACTTGCACGAACTCAAGTGCTTTTAATGAAAGTATTCAGCAACACCAAAACACCACTAAAATCATCTTAAACCCAAATGAAATATACTTAATGAAGAAAGTTTTAGCAAATCTGGTACTACAGAATATTTATTAGCATGATCTCTAAAAATAGAAAATTGCCCTCATGCTTTTACTCTTAAAGCAGTAGAAATTATCGTTCTTACGGAATTATGGCACATAATAACTCTAACGAAAATAACTTTGAAGCTATTTTTAACTTAAAGTTTGTAATAATTATTGTGCAATTCTTAAGACAGCTTATAAACTACTAAAGAAGTAAACTGGTGATTCACATACAGTAACTGTAAAGTCATATTTTAAAATCTAGTTCTTAGCACCATACTGTATGTTAAATATGACACACTTCTGTGAACTGCTACTTATATACTGGTACAGGCAAAGACTTGCCAAAGTATTACCGGTCTCTGCTTGTCAGAGAAACACTTCATATAATCTTACTGACAAAAAAATCAAAGCGTAACACCGGTTTTCATTTAGATACAAGGTAAACATTCCCAAAGCATCTAATCCAGTTTTCTAAGAAGTAGAAAGGTACTTCAGACTAAGTTTTTAAACAGCCACTTTTGACTATGAAACACAGATCTTCTGAAAAGCATTAGCAATTTAAATAATCTTTAAAATTGCAGCATTTTTTAACATACTTTACATATTCCAAAAAGCTAAGCGTTTTACTAGAAAAGAGAAAGATCTATTAAGACGAGTGTCATTTTTATAAGCATTATAATTGTAGTTTCTGTGGTACTCGATTTCACAGAATAACAATAGGAAAAAGAATAACCAGTATTAATATGCACATTTCTAATGAAATTCAATCTAAATTACAACTCTAAGCACTTTCTATATATTCCTTCATAACTACACATACCGGCTGTTCTTTTGGGAGGTATTTCTAACTGTAGTGGATGACTTCTACCTTGACAAAAATATCCAGTGAATAATTCCTCTTGAGGCAGAACTAAAATAAAAAAAGGATAAATTTAAAAAATGTACACACACACACACACACACACAAAAGAAAAACTCGATTTATTTTCATGTTTTTCCTGAACTACCTCCGTTTTGCCCTTGAGTTTTAAATCAGTCTCCTTAATAGGTTAAAATAGTCTCAGATGATAAAAAAAATTGAGTAAAGAGAGTGTATCAATGTGTATTTTTTCATAATTATATTCTGCAATATCATTCAAGCAAGAGCAAAAATAATTACACAAAATGTATTGCCTGATGGAGAACTGGCAGCCAAACAAAAGGTTTTCCTTTAATCTATGTACGTAGCAATAAAATAGACTTTTTTTAATTAACTACTTATAGCCTTTTTCTACCAAAACTGCTGTCTTCTCAGGTCACACGAAAAGTTGTCCCCTTTGTATATAATATGTATATTGTTAAATACATGTCATTCATACACAAACTTTATAAATATAATCACAAGGTATGTAACATTAAAAGCAGTCTCTCCAGATCATAATATTTGGTTCAAAAGATCAGACTAAATAATGCCCAGATTATTAGTTTACATTTTTTCCCAGTAACTGAAGTTAAAACAGAAAGAAAAATACAACACTCCTGTTAGGAAGCACTAAGATTATTTCATCCACACATGCATACAATTTACAGCTTAAGTAACTTCGATTGAGTAGTTCTAAAAGATGAGATAAGAATGCACATGTACAACATTAATATACTTTTTCCCATACAGTGGAAACATGAAGTAAAAATCTGCCCCTACATGGGCACAGGAAGAAAAAAAGAAAAGGAAAAAAAACCTCCACAATTGCCAGGCATCACATAATGCCAAATAGTTCTAGCAAACTACAACTCCAAGCATTAGACAGGCTGCAGAACCACAGAAAAATTGCTTTTATCTCTGAAATTGCACAGTATGAGCAAGAGAGGTGTGGCCATTATTACAGCATGCACTGTAACAGCAGTGTCTTTCCCACAATAATCAGGAGGATGAAGTAAGCACTTCTATGATTTGTAATTTTGTCCTCCAAACTTTGTGCTAAAATTTTTAAGGCAGAAGAGGAGAATCACAGGAGTTACGTTATATCTAAGAGGCACTGTAAATCTTTGTAACAGATAGATAGAGCTAGATAACAGAAGCAAGTAATAGCACTTCACATATATGTGAAGTACTTCACACATAATGTGACATTTTAAAGAAAGTTTATGGATTTTTCTATGACAAATACTTATGCAAAACTAAGTAGACAGTGCATACAACTAATGTAGTTTTAAAAATCGTTCTGCTAGAATCAACCACTGCTTATTTCTTTTTTTTTTTATCTGAATTGCTCTCAAAGCTAAAGCCTATTACACAATGAACAGCAGTAAAGCACACTTTACTAACTAAATTACAGATTTATTCAGAGTTGCTACACATGCTGCCATAAAGTTGTTCTTAGAAGTTGTGTCATGCTCTTTGTACATTATAGAAAACAGATATTACACACTGAAGAAATGGACAGAGAATTCCATTACAAGAATGGCACTAGGTGGTTTAGCTAAAGTCACACTGCCTCTGGCAAAATTTGATTACTACACAATTCACTGCTCTCTCAGGAATAGTTTGCCTATTATGGTTAAAAAGATCAGCTTTACATAGCCTTTCCTTTTACTTTAATTTAAAATAGATTACACTCCAAAATATGTAATTTACCTGGTTGATCTACTGAAGGCTGAGACTGAGCTTGATAACATACTGATAAAGAACTAGAAGAAAGTTCAGAAGGAAGGAAGAACAGTCCATCCACAATCCCATCAATTATGGCCTGCAAGTTTGGATCCACATCAGGGCGAAGCTGAGAGAAAAATTCCACTGCACCAATTCCAATCATTTTCTGGGCAGCAGGTGGATGCTATATTAGGACAAATAATTGACAAAGTTAGTCTGAAAAGTCTCAAGGTGTCTGGATGAGGGTGGGGGGTAGAGATCAGCAAGGGAGGAAAAAATAGAACTGTAATATTTAATTTATATTTTGCCTTTATTCCTTTAGACCATTGTGCTGAGATAGAGCTCATTTTCTCTACAGTGGCTGGTAGGGGGCTGTGTTTTGGATTTGTGCTGCACACAGGGTTGATAAAATAGAGATGTTTTTGTTATTGCTGAGCAGTGCCTACCCAGAACCAAAGACTTTTCTGCTTTTCATACTGCCATGCTGGCAAGGGGTCTGGGAGTACATGGGAGGCTGGGAGGAGACACGGCTGGGAAAGGTGACCCCAACAGACCAAAGGGATATTCTGTATCACAGAATCATAAAACAGCCAGGGTTTAAAGGGACCTTAAAGATCATCTAGTTCCAACAGCATGCTCAGTCTATAAAGTGGGGGAAAGAAGAAGGAAGGGAGAGATATTTCGAGTGATGGCATTTGTCTTCCTAAGTCACTGTTATAGGTGATGGAGCCCTGCTTTCCCAGGGATGGCTGAACACCTGCCTGCCCATGGGAAGTGGTGAATGAATCCCTTGTTTTGCTTTGCTTGTGCACACAGCTTTTGCTTTCCCTATTAAACTGTCTTTATCTCAACCCACAATTTTTCTACCTTTTACCCTTCCAATTCTCTGCCAGATCCCACTGGTGGGGGAGTGAGTGAGCAGCTGTGTGGGGCTCAGTGTCTGGTTGGGGTTAAACCATGACAACCATCCATCAGTATCAAGGATGGGTTTTTTTGTTTCCTCTGCCTAGCTGCTGTTTAGTTATTAAAACAAAAGAATGTAAAAATCTGAGATATTTGAAATTTCTCTAACATTTTCTCAGTTTTCTTAAGATAATTTGCACTGATGTTCAAATCTTCATTTTCCAGGAACAGTGCAAATGCCTAGCTGCAAATAATGCTCCAAGGAAAAAAAGAAACACTTAGTGAGAAACTAAAGGAGAAATCCAGAAAAGAACGATTTTTCTCAGCTATAATCTGGTGCCCTCGTACCCATTTTCAAGTCACTCAAATTGTTTTAATTTTGGTCTACACACAGTGGCATTATTATTCCTGTTTTACAAAAACACTCTAAAAATCTCATTATATGGAGCTACAAATTCAAATAATATTCAGCTTTATTTAGCTTCGGCACTCTAAGGGCATATAGTTTAAAAATAAATGAATGTTAGTATGTCATACCTTGATCAAACTGTTCACAAAATTTAGTACTTCCTCTTTTATTGGGACAACTGGGAAATTGAACCACTCCAAAAGGTTACGAAAAAGCGCTTTTTCATGGACCAGATCAGCATAAGAAATCAAGTTGTGATCTAATTTAAATAGAATAGTCTTCAGAGATCGCTCTCTTATCTCTGTCAGTTCATGACCTGCCCAAAAAAAAAAAAGGTATTAAAAAAGCCATAATATTATTTGATGTAACTTTTTTCTTAATTGGACAAACAAAATACTGTCAAAGACCTGTGGGGGAAAAAAAACCAGCTTTTATGCTGCCAGTATTATGCCTACAAGGAAGACAAATATGATTATGCTCACCAGTGATAACCTAATCAAGTATGTTTGCATGGTTACAAAGCAGTGAAACATTATAAACGATACTGATATAATATGGTGCCAAGTGTACCTCTCCTGATATAACCTGGTGCCTGAACCTCTGCCAGAATATGCTGTGGATACGGAAAGCTGCCTTGGAGTTGTCAATCTGACAAAGAAACTACCCAAGCCCACTGAATCGAAAGGCACCATGGAAGGGGTAGCCTTCGGCGTTTCCTAGGGCGGCGTTTCCTAGGGCAGCATTTCTACCTAGGGTAGCATTTCCACCTAGGGCAGCATTTCCACCTAGGGAAGCGCCGCCGTCCCCCCACGCCTGCAGCGGCGAACCGAGCGGGAGAGCAGGAGCCAGCGGGGCGGCAGAGGCCGGGTAAGGATGGCCGGGCTCCCGCACCCCACGGTCGGGCCCCTCGCCCTCCCTGCACACAGCTGCACAGGCGGAGGGGCCGGGACAGCCCCGGGAGGAGAGGGGAGCCATTACCCAGCTTCCTGACGAGCGACGACAACTCCATCGCACCCTCTCCCCGCCCGCATTCAACCGCCGCGCCGGCCCCGCCCGCCCGGCTAGGAAGGGGCCGCAGGGCACCTCGGGAATCGTAGTCCGCCGGCTGCCGCCTGGGACCCGCCGCTGCCCCCACCGCCCTTCGCCGCGCGCAAAGCACGCCGGGAGCTTTCACCGCCCCGCGGCGCGCCGGCGGGAACGCAGAAAACTACAGCTCCCAGGAGGCCCCGCGTCGAGCGCGCCCGGCCGGCAGCGGTGCGCCTGCTGTGCCGCCCAAAGCGCCGCCTGAAGCGGGGCTTAGCTAGGGAGGTGCGGCTCCTTCTTCCGGGAACAGAGGCAGGATGAGCGGGCATGGTCCTGAGCTGCGCCAGGGGAGATTTGAGTTAGACATCAGGGAGGAGTGTCTTCACAGGGAGGGCGATTAGACACTGGAACGGGCTGCCCAGGGAGGTGGTGGAGTCACCGTCCCTGGAGGTGTTTAAGGGAAGACTGGACGTGTCACTCAGTGCCGTGGTCTGGTTGACAGGGTGGTGTCGAACTCGATGATCTCGCAGGCCTTTTCCAGCCCAGTTGATTCTGTGATACGCGCAGCCCCGGGGCTCACGGTGCCGTGCCCGGTGGTGCGGTGGGGGCCCCCAGCGCAGCTCTGCCCGTCCCGGGGCGTTCGGAGCCGTGAGCGGCTCGGTGACAGCGGGTGTGCGCTGCCCAGCCCGCGGCTCTCACCGCGCCTCCCGCACGTTCCTCTGCCCCTGTAGGGCCGCGGCTCTTCACGTCCTCCGTTCTGGCCTCATTCTCTGCAGCATCAACTTCTGCAAACATCGGATTTTTTTTTTTTTTTTTCCTGAGTCCAGACACTAAATTAAAAAGGAAAATATGTGTTTCTTTAGCCTTTAGTGCACCATGGCCCCGATTTGGAAGCCAGAGAATGATTCGTTCATTCCAGTACTTGAAGGGAGCTGACAAGAAAGATGGAGAGGGACTTTTTACAAGGGCATGTAGTGACAGCACAAGAGGAAATGGTTTCAAACTGAAAGAGGGTGGGTTTAGATTAAATGTTAGGAAGAAATTCTGTACTGTGAGGGTGGTGAGACACTGGAACAGGTTGCCCAGAAAAACTGAGGGTGCCCCATCCCTGGCAGTGTTCAAGGTCGGGTTGGATGGGGCTTTGAACAACCTGGTCTACTGAAAGGTGTCCCTGCCCATGGCAGAGGGGCAGGAACTAGATGATCTCTAGGGTCCCTTCCAACTTAAGCCATTCTACGATTCTACAGTTTATGTTTATAGTAATTTACTAATGTATTTGCTAATATCACTTTGATGGGTCTGAC
This sequence comes from Pipra filicauda, assembly GCF_003945595.2. NCBI lineage: Eukaryota > Metazoa > Chordata > Aves > Passeriformes > Pipridae > Pipra > Pipra filicauda. Next base: position 1,652,009 of record NW_024104776.1, on the reverse strand, counting down.
AGCACATGGGAAATAACTCTTGCTGACTTCTGTAAAGTAAAGGGATGAGGGGGTGAACTAAGAGATGAATCATTAGCGGGCTTGGGTTTTCATTTCTATGTAGCCTAGACCATTTCTCTATCAACCTGCATCTCAGGAAGTCTTCCATCATCCCCATATCACCATTGGCCAATCAGAGCTCAAATCAGTCCAGCAGTTTAATTACCTAGGTAGCCTCATCTCCTCGGATGGTAAGATTGACAGAGAGATAGACAACAGGTTAGCAAAGGCCTATAGTGCTTTTGGAAAACTCCATAAAAGAGTTTGGCAAAATAAACACTTGAAGAAAAGTACCAAGATCAGTGTTTACAGAGCCATAGTGCTGTCTACTCTCCTGTATGGTTCCGAATCATGGGTCATCTACCGCCACCACCTGCGTCTCCTAGAACGCTTCCATCAACGCTGTCTCTGTACAATCCTAAACATCCACTGGTCAGATTATGTGACCAATACATCTGTTCTAGAACAAGCAGCAGTCACAAGTATTGAGGCCATGTTACTGAGAACACAGCTGCGTTGGGCAGGGCACGTCTCAAGGATGAAGGACCAACCACCTCCCTAAGATCTTGCTTTATGGTGAACTTGCCACTGGCTGCCACAAGAGAGGAGCCCCAAAGAGAAGATACAAGGACTCCCTGAAACAACATCTCAGCCTTGGCCATATTGATCACCATAACTGGTCTACTCTGGCCTCAAATCAGGAGGCATGGAGACACACCGTCTATAACGCTGCTGTTTCCTTTGAGAATGCCCGCAGGATCACCCTTGAGGAGAAAAGACAATGCAGAAAAAACCGTGTCTTGCAGAATATACCACCTAAGGAGTCTTTCTGCTGTGCCTTTTGCAATTGGACATGTCTATCTCGCATTGGCCTTATTAGCCACCAGCGTGCTTGTAACAAATGTGGATAGAGCCTTTCCCAAATTTTCGTTTGCGAAGCCTAGCCATGATGATGAGCCTAGACCATAGAATTACATTGCTTTGTTTGTAATGCAAAGTAATTTCACAAAGCAGAGTTTCCTAAACGTGTAGTAAAGACACATAGTGCATCATTGGTCATCTGGCCAGAGGGCTGATCTAATTTTTGAAAATTTGTGTTTGCCATCATAATGGGAAAAAATAAATTGATGATACGTGGACAGGTGATGGACATTGTTGTGTGTATGTGCTACTGATTTTTTTGCATATAACTGCAGGTCCACAAAAGAAGATGGCCTTGTAATGCTCATAGGGTGTTTTTTTAATACCATGTTTTGCATGAGAAACTACATTTTTATCAGCACCCAACAAAAATGTGAAAGTGCAGTACAGTATATGCAAATGCTTTCCGAAAGGATGTATGTTACTGCCTTCTCAGTTTATGGCTAATTTTTTTTCTACCCTGGTCTCCATCACTGTGCTACTCTCTCACAGTAAACTCATGTTATTATCCTCCATGTGCTGTATCAAGATTGTACTAAATTATTAATTGCAACTCAGAACTGTCCATTGTTTTCCAAGACAGTATTTCTATCCGTGGAGCAATAAAACAAAGGGACTTCATTAAGCTAATTTTAAATGTACTGTGATTGCTGCAATGAGGATTTGTTTTCCACAAGAGGCTAAACTCACAGGGATCCATCAGTGCTTTTCCAAGAGCAATTATGGAAGAAGTATCACTGACTAAGTAAAAATTTCTTTTAGCTGTGCATGATATCCTCATGCAATGAAATATGAAGAGCTCTAACCAGATGCACACAGGGCTGCTCACATTTCTACAAACAGGACTGGTGGGAACTTTATGAGACACCATGTGATACAATAATAATAAAATGAATTCTTATCTCATTTGTCCTGCAAGGAGAAGGAATTGCTGAAGCAGGCATTTCCCAAAATAAAAACATTTTTTCAGGAAGAAGAGATGCATCATTCACATCTATAGGAGTGTTCAATCCAGGTCCTTCTTGCCTCTTTACATATGGTCAGTCTACATTGCATCAGAAAAACAAATGTTTTCTCACACTGTCTTCAGTGTCAGAGTAGCTGCAAAATCAATTCAGTGAGTTGTTACTAACACAGGGGAGACACATGCACTCTCTGTTGCCAGTATACTCCTGCGCCATAAGCGTGGGCATTTTATCCAGATTAATACAACTAATTAGTTGTATCAGCTGGTGCATTTTATGCTGCCATGGCTCAAGACTGGTATTCAAGATGATCATCAGTAATAAAGTTTCCGCTGTTGTAAAAAGAGGAGTGATGTATTAAGGGCAAAGTGGGTATCTCAATAAAAATAATAAACCACATACACACACACACACAAAGTTTACTGGACATTAAAAATGAAAAGAAATGGTGGATGAGTTCAAAAATTATTGTGAGACTACCTAAGTAGGCAAAGATTAGTCTCTCATTACTGGGAGCACTGAATCCCTCTGTGTCTGCATCTCCTGTTTTGGACTCCCACTAGTGCCTCCACTTTCCCTCTTACCTGCTTGTTCCCATTAGCTTGTATATCCCCACAACTGCTTCTGAAGCCGGTTTGAGTTTTTCCTCTTCGTTGGCATTATTTAACATGGATGTCTCTTCTACAACGTATATTCTTACTGATCGACAGTTAAAATGCGTAGGAGTTCCACCACTGGGGAAATTAGTCACTCAATCTCATTTACATTGTCCCTTGTTGCTTTCTTACTGCACTCTACATAAGATGAACTTTAAAGAGCTGCCTACTCCTGACTCCTCACAAGCCTGGTTTCTATAATTCAAATAACTTTTTTTTAATATATTTTCTTTTTCAGATCGGTTCTCTCCCAATAACCTGATGACAGGTGGACAAGCAGTGGATATTGCTGTGTGTCTAAGCTCATGAAGTTTTTGCATGTAACTGCAGGTGCTCAAATGAAGATGGTTTTGTAATTCTCATAGTTTTGTGAAGATTTTTGACAAAAGCTATCTTTTAGCACTTTCAATATGGGACGTGCTAAAACACAGAGAGATGAGCTTGAAAAAACTTTGAAGGTTTTTAAAGGAGTTTTCAGTTTCCTTTTATTTTTATTTATCATTTCTGTGACTCATTCATTGCAGGATGAAGTCTTATTATCTCTTCATCCTTTTTTCAAAGCTATCTATCCATAACAGTTTTTTTCCTTCCTTACTGCTCTGAGTTCTGTCCTTTTACATTCCTAAAGTTCTCTGAAGATCAACATATCAAAGACTTTATCTCACAGGGTCTTGATACCATTATTGATTATATCCTTACTGTACCTCTGAGCTTAAGTGTTGCAACTTCCAGTTCTCTGTGAATTTCCTGCTGTCTGGCTCTTCACATACGTCAAGGAGCAGAGACCTTACAAAGAAATATCAGGGCATATCAGATGCAAAAAAATATGAATTCTAGGTGCCTCTCTGATGAGAACGCCAAATAGGGACTGTGATGCCCAAACATCACTGACTGATATAGTTAAAATGAACCTTATGACTTGCCAGCTGAAAGAAGATTGCAAAAAGGAAGGAGAGAAAGCAAAGAGTATGGGAGCATTGGGAATGGAAGGGGGCAGAAATGGACAAGAGAGTTTAGATGAGGACTTCCCCACATGAGAAAATTATCCCTGTGTATTAACCATTTTCTCAATCTACCTCTCAATTCATTTCAGTCCACTTAAAAGTATCATTTCTGGCCCTGAAGGCCTCCCTTGCTTGCTGTCATCCCAAGCTTTCTCATATTTCTCTGTTCACTAGCTGGTACTGGTAAAAAAGTACAACAGTATCTGAAATGTAAAAAAAACCACCCAGCTGTTGGTTACCTGTATATATGCAGTCCGTACTGGGCCTACTGCACATCCATAGTAAAGATAACCATATGCATATGCAGCAGCTGTGTGTTTATTGCTTTCACTGACTAGCAAATTCCTGAAATTAGTATTCTAAATCAGTAGGATGATAGCAGACTTGTAAAGGTTTTCTGTAAATGTCAGTGGAGCTTCATGTATAAAAACCTTTTCCTTTGTGCCTTCTGCAGCCAGGAACAGCATTTAATTATCGCATTATCCTAAAGTTTGTGACACGATCTCAACAGGTGCTTTAATGTAAATTTCTGAATTTTACGGCTTCTAAATCAGATACAAAATACCCAATCTAAATACATGTTGCAAATACATGTTTGTATTTGCAGCAGTGCAGATGCAAATTTGGAAGCTCATTTATGATATTATTAATTTATTGTTTATATTTTCTACCCTAGTGAGACTTTCTAATTTCTCTGTTTTCCTTTATTATTTTCCATGTAACTGGATCTATCTTCTATGGTAAATTCCATATGCAGATATGAAACTGACTTATAGTGTGGTGCAGAAAAAACACTTGCATCTAAATAATTGCTAGAAAATTTCATTTAATACGTATTATTGTATTTGGTGAGTCGGTCAATATCAATATAAATGCCTACCGTGAACTGCAAGACAAAAGGACATAAGAAATCTAAGTGAGACAATCTTTCTCCTGTGATGTTTGTTTAAAATGTATACAAGCATATTTTCACACCACAAGTAATGAATGCAGGGAATTCATTGGCATGGGAGGTTGTCAATGGAGGTAATAACAGTAAACTCCCCCAAAAGATTGGTCAAATTAATGGAGAACAGGCCCATAAGCACAAGAATCACTGACCTTCCAAGGTAGTGGTTGTAGTGCCTGGGCAGGACAGGGCAGGCAGACAGGGGAAAGCAGCTCTCCCCTAGCGCTGTCTTTGGTCATGGTTTGGGAACAGCTAGATCAGGGTACCCTGGTAAGACATTTCTTACTTTCATGGGATATCTGAATTTAGATCCCATCAAAGGAGACACATCAGGACCAGAAAGGGAACTTCAGGAATTCAGATAAATAGGATTATTAGCCTTTACAACTCTGAAAAGAGCTCCTGCTTGTAGCGTTTGATTCCAAACCCTTCAAAAGAGAGATAAAACCCGCAGATTTTTAATTACCTTTTCACAGGTAGTAAGCATCTTCTTCCCTCAGAAATATAAAGCCAAATTAAAGTGAACATTGGCATGTTTGGGGGTTAGGGGTTTTTTTGCCAAAATTAAAAGGTTGGATTAAGATGCTATTAATTGTATCTGCATCCACTTCACAGAAAGAGCTGGCAAGGCAATACCTAACATACATGACTGGTTTTCTTCACTTGAGGGCACAGTGCATTACACATGATTTTTGGCTCAGGATGCATAATTGCCACATATATTTTCCCTTTCATGAAGAAATTCTGTGGTTATGTCATTTAAAATTAATATACCACTGATATGATTTTTGATGTTATTAAAACATCTAGCATTTTAGTTTGTATCAGGGCACTTCTCTACTACTTTTATATAGTTTAGCACATTGTTTAGTGCACTTACTTCATGAAGCCAGTTTATTCTAAAGGGAACTTCTTCTGTAGATTATTGCTCAAATAATATTATATATTGCAAGATAGTCTACAATTCTAGAAAACACTATGTTCTTGAGAACTGTTAAATTGTCATGAGAGTTAGTTACTCTTTTCTACTAATACTAATGCTATACATCATTGCAAAGGATAAAAACATTTAAGTAATCAGGTTTTGGATTTGGAAGATATTCCACTTTAGCCAACATTATATCATTTTTGTTTTTATTCTGATGTAACTGTAATTAAGTTAAAAAGCCTAGGTCAAAACAGGAAATAATTCTTCATAAAATACTGGTGTAGTAATCATTTTGTATCATTAGTTTATGGACTTATAAAAATGTTGGGTGACATTAACAGAGCTCAATATAATTTCAAACATTATTACTGTTAATTAGTAATAATAGGATCTGCAATCAATGTAATACTCTTTATTTGCCTCAGAAAGTGAGTTTTCCAAGCTCATGTCATTACCCCTACACATCTCAGCCACATGGTCAAATTCATAATTCCTGCCATTATTAACCACTGTACTTAGTTCAGAGTCTCTACATTACAGAAGAAAAGAGAAACCAACATTGTGTGCCTCCCATTTAATACTTTTCTCTAGTGTTACTCTTCCCTTAGAATTAATGAGTAACCAAAAATGGTCCCAAAGAAAGAGGAAATGAGATTTTGTTTCCAATCTCTCCTTTCAAGAATCTACCAAGTTCCTCAAAATCATGGCTCTCATTACACAAATAAGAGGTGGCCCACTGTTCATGTGTGGGGCTCGCATCCTCTAAACACTGTAGATTCACATCAGGCAGAAAGGACAAGAGGGAGAAAATTACCAAGGCAACTATAGTAGTGTAAGTTGTGTCTTGGCTTGAATAAGGCACAATTTCCAAAAAGGAAGATATACTCACACAGCAGTGATTTGACTGGAGATGCAGTTGGAATTATATATTTTATGTTCTCAACTTTTCTAGCTTTTGAAAAATGTTGAAAACCCAATTGTATGTTGAAATCTTTGACAATGGAGTTAGATGCTCTTTATCTCATGATCAATTGGAAGAAACATATTGGGAAAATTTTCTGTCATCCAGATCATAAAATTTAAAAAACATTTGTATTTCTATCTGGAACACAGTTCCAAAGTAGTATATACATGAATTCCAGATTTAGATTTTTTTTTATAAACATTTTCCGTAACATAGATTTAATTTCCTGATTTCTCATGTGACTTTCCTAGGCTTTGAAACACAATCATGAACTCCAGATATCTTGCAGTACCATTCCTTGCCCTCTAAATATTACTATTGCTGTTTCATTTGTTACTGCATGTTTTTATATAGGCACAATAACTTTCAGAGACTCTAGTACTGCACATTGCTCAGTTGCTGTTTTTGAAGGCAGCAGAAAGTCACATGGCTTGTCATTGCCCACAAATCTGACATCATGACATCTGCAAGATCTGTAATTGCCTGAACGTTCTTGGACAGTAACATGAACAATGTGAGATTTCTCAATTTTTGGCAAGCTTTCAAAGCTTGTTGAGATGCTTAAACAGTCTTGAAAAAATATGTACATTTTTTAATTATTAAAGATCTTAAAGATAAGGTATTTATTTCTGATAATTTGATCTCTAAATAGATCTAAATTATTTTATATAACTGTCATTCCATTGTATTCTTTACCATGTTTTCCTACTCAGCCTCGTATCTCCCTCTGAATTGCTAAAAACTGAAGACTGTCAGCTGGCATGTTCTGAATGGCAACTCTTACATATTTTTTAAAACATAAGCACTTTTTCAAAAGTATCATACTCAAATTCACCCGTAGTACTAGTAATAAATAAGTGTATGCAGAAAATCTATTTTCTGTACAAAACTTCAGTTCTGTCTTTAAAAACAGGCATTTTTCCAAATATTCTGAAAACGTTTTTCAGAAGTCAGTTTGAAAATGTAACCATATGTATGCCTTCACCTAGTCACATTTTCTTAGTGAACTGACAAAAATAAGTTTTAGCTAATGTCACACTGTGAAGTCATACTGGCTGGAATAGTTGCCAAGCAGTGATCTGGATGGACCATATTCTGCCTCCAAAATCAACCACAGGGATGGTTATTAGCAAGATCAAGTCTCTCTGGTCTTCACTGGTGGTAGGCAATGAATGACAGAGAGGAGAGGACGTGGTTCATTTGCAGGTAGCTGAATGCACTCTGTTACTCTACTGGCATGTGTAGCCTGAGAGAATAAATCAGACATCGACAGAGACAGCCAGCAGAGCTGCCAACCTGTCATTTTTACAATTTTTGATAATTTGATAATTTCATTTGGTTAACATGTTAAATATAAAACACAGAAGCTTCAGTTGTACTCAGTGAAGAAGAGGTCATATGTTAAAACACTGAAGCTTAGTTGTTAGCGCTACTTAAAAAGGCAGAACAAACCCAACACTTACGTTTCACCAGCACTGTGGGCCTATAAATATATATTTATTTTAATTTTATTATTATATGTGTGTACATATCTGTATAAGTAACACAAGGAAAAGATTTCCACTAAGTCTCTCTTCACCTGTCTCTGATTTCCACCTTCTTTTAGCTCTAATTTTTCCAAGGCTGCCTATAGGAGTCAATTTTCTGATGGCATGCATTATCTGAGGATTTATTTTCAAATGTAGGCACTTTTAAGGGATGTTAATAATCTGAAGTATTCATAAGCATGAAAACATGGAAAGATTTCTGCTATTATCAATGAGTCACTCTTAATTGGGTTTTCAAAGTGTAAATGGCAAAAATTTATATTTTTGCAATCCCTGGCAATGCCTTTTTCTGGTTTCATACAGGAAAACTTTATTAATAGCATCCTAAAGATACGAGATATATGACACATGCTAGGCTAAAAATATTTTTATTCAGTACTGAGTTCTTTACCATCTTAGTTCACACATTCATCTTTAACTAGTAGCAAATTCCATGCAAAATATGTATGTTTGGATGTAACAGTGATAAAGTTATAAGATGTTTTACTTTTCATTTTTTCATAGAAAAGTCATTCTGTTTACAGATAGTATTTAAATGTTCCAAACCCCTATATTTAGTGAAGAAAAATACATTGGTTTTTTTTAATGAATAATGTAATGGTGGCTGTTAGAAGAGCTAACACTGTTTTGTTGGACAATGTTTCTACTCTTCACTTTATGGAACAGAAATCTGTGTTTCCTTATATAGGGATATTTTTCAAGGCTTCTTTTTGTTTAGTTGGATTTTTGCTTTGCTTTGATTTACGGAGGACTTTTTTTGTTGGTTGTGGTTTTTTTAGTGATTTAAATTCTATATATTGAGTGTAAGCTAATGCAAAAGGGCTACTTAGCTATATATACCTTCCCTTTGCTAATGTCAGGAACAGAGGAAAGAGTATCCCAGTATCTATCCATGTAGATGTATATTTATCTCTAAGGGAGATATTTGTTATAAAAACATGCCTTGAAACTATCTCTTAGTTTGCACTAATTAGGTCTACAATTAGAAATAACTATTCTCATTAAGAATCCACTTGAGCTGTGCTCAGAAAGCACTGATTAGATTCTCTGTTATTCGTGCTAGATAATCATTTGTCCAATATGAACCACAAATCACTTCTTAGATCTCAGTCTTGTAATTCTCTCAAGTCAGGGATCTATTACTGGCTCACACTTTGATGGAAAGATCACCTTGGGTTCATGTCACCTTGCTATATATGGATTAAACAGCATTTAGCTGGTGATGCTTCAAAGTGAGAGGTTTGGTCCTAGATTGTGCCTCCCCAGATTTCTCTTATAGTTCCAAGCCAGCCATTTAGCTGTCTGAAAGCTGTATCACTATGTGATCTCTCATCTCTTAGTGAAGTGACAAGCTGTTGGCTAGGATTTCTTCATAAATGTATGCAGAGAAATGAAGAATAGCATATTCTTCTGTTTCCTTATTTTGCTCTATTCAAAACTTCATGTTTCATCAGGACCTGTCAAAAGTGATGACAGAAACCTGATTAATGGTAGGCAGCAGCCATGACACCATTCAAGTGATGATGCTGTTTGTACACAGATGTCAGCAGAGATGGACTGGTGTAGGAGAGGGTGTGCTCAGCTCTCCATAAGGGCAGCAGCAGCTGCTGTGTGTGCAATCCCAGCACAACAGGGAGTATTGCTGGGAACTGTTATTAGCATACAACTCAACTTCCTCACTGCTAGCATGAGGTCAAAACTGCAATCTAGCCCCAAATTACTGTTTGATAGGTTGTACACTTCAAAATGACATGATCCTGCTCTGCTTCAGCAGCAGCATATTTCTGCCTGAAGGCCAGCTGCAGCCTCACTGCTGGGTGTTTATAGACACCCACTAGCTAACACATGGTTTACAGTTCATGCCAACTAATGAAAAAGGAGTATAATTAAAGATTTTTAATTTTTTTGTTGTTGTTCTGTTTTTAAAGGAAATGTTCTAAATCTGAGAGATGTTGGGCCCCCTCTGGGCAATCTGAGCCACTATACTTTTGACTGTCAATTGCTTTTCTTTGCCCTGTGCAGCAGAAGCACAACTTGGGAAAATGGGAAACTCTCTGAGATATGCAACAGGTAGAAGCATGTTTAAGCAGCCACACAGAAGATACTCAGAAACAGAGGAATCATTTTTCAACTTCTATTTGGTCACTAGGTTTATTATCACAACTGAATGTCTTCACTGGGAATGGAAAAAAAAACCCAAAGAAACAAACCCCCAAAAAGTTGGTCATTATCCCTTGAAAACATTTTTCAGAGCTCATATATTAAGCCAGCAATTATCTTTAATTCATCATGCAACTTTTCAAAAGTTTTTCAAATTACCTGATGTATACTCTAGATTCTTGCTTTTCTTCTACATCCAGCCATCACCGATGCAAGTAGCAAAATCTGGGACACCTGGTAAAGAGCAGAGTAGAATTTACTCATGGTCCATAGGCAGTGAGAAGGAAAACTGATTTCCTGTATTTCCCCTTGAGGAATATTAATGGAAAATTTAATGAAGTAAACGACTTCACTGGTATAGTAACTGTCCTAAGACAAAGTACTAAAAAAAGCAATGCACGACCTGTAATGCTAACAAAAACAAAAAAGGATAGAACCACCTTTAGCTCCTCAAAGGCTGTAGGTTTTTTACAAAACATCTTTCTCACCACAAAATGGTTTAAGTCTCAGGGTTTTCATAAGAAGCTGAGACCAAATTCTGTTAACAATAAGGAAACTGGACACTCAGTGTTGCAGGCAGTTTTGTGACATTCACATCTCTTCTAGAAACTACAAATGAAAGAAAGTCTAGAAAGTCTTCCAGCTCATTTTTGCATTGAAGAGAAGAATGTACCGTCTAGCATTTATGGTTTTATTTAGCCTATTTCAACTGTTTCTAATGATTTCTTATGCGTGACTTCTGTAAATATTCTGAACTCTTTTTTTTTTTACTTTGTATATTTTTGACTAAAGATAAATCTTGTTTCTCTGCATTCCATTTTACGTGCTTACATTTTCATTCCTGACAGACAACAGACTATTTATACCCCTCTGATTCTAACACCCTCTATATATTTATCATTGGGTAGCATGTTGTTTGTCTCAAACATTCTTCCCCCATGCAATTTCTATACATATTCATTTTTATTCATTTTCTTAAAACATCGGTTTCTACAAGCTTTTCCTTCTCTAAAGAAATACAGGATTTATCGATGTGATTTTCAAGCTGTAGTACATAAAAATGCAAGCCCATTGACATCATTGCAAATTGCACACCAGCCTAAATTGTGTATTAGTTATTTTTCAAAAAGAACCTAGTTCTTTACTCTTGAGAATTTAGTTTTCCTCTTAAATATTTTGCTGGCCTTTCAGAAAAATAGAACTGTCAAATCCTGATGTCAAAATACTAGGACTCAGAATAGAGGGAGAAAAATATCCTTCAATATGACTCAGTCCCAAAATATTTCTGGTTTATATTTTATTCAGATCAAGTCAGAGATGATTTAAGCAATATTTTACAACTAATTTTAAAAGTGTTTTCCAGATCCAAGGCTTTATATGATAACCATTCACGCTGAAATTGTTTGACAATTACCAGCTTCAAAAAGCGGAGCTAAATAGGGTGGCACTGAGATAACCCCAGCTATTCTGCTGCTTCTAAGATAAAATGATATATTACAATAAAATATATAGCTACATTTACAATTCTTTCTGAGAAAATGAGCAGTAATTCACTACTAAAGAAATTCCACTGACTTTATAATCCGTGAAGACTTGAGTGCTCTCTGAAAGAATGCCACTAGGAATCCAAGGAGATTCTGTTACTTAAATATTTCATCACAAGTTATTTGTTATTGATGTGACAGTTTTCATAGTTAGCACAGCAAGCTATCTCATCCAGCAGCACTAAAATGTCCGTTCTAGAAGAGACCCTGTCCTCAATTGCAAAGGATATTTAAGTAAAACTTGTAGGAGTGAGGCTGCACACACATGTAGTCACAGGTGCTTTTCAGTAGCAACCTTCTGCTCATGCTCCAGGCTGAAGTCTGGCTTTTCACTAAACCTCCTGTCTCCAGTTTTCACTTTTTTAAGGAATTATTTTCATAGTCCCCTTTGCTTTAGGTAGGTTGAGAAGAGTTGAATGCACCTGTTGGCTGAGACATATTTGACAGGGAGCAAGTAGAGGAGGCGATGCCACAGCGCCAGTCACCACACCTTGGCTACGGTCTCAGGCCTAGACCTGTGCTTTAAGAAAGCCTAGGGGCTCAGCTTAGTGTTTGGTCAATTTAGGAAACAGTTGCATCTCCCAAGCTTTCAACAGCATTACACAACTGTCTTGGTATTTGAGAGAGTAGCGAAACTTCCTCTTTAGATGCAGCATCCCACACTGGGCAAAGCTTTAAATAGATTACCAGGTTTAGATAGGATGTTAATGCAGATGTTGATCAGGTATAATAAATCCTGCCTTTGTATCTTTCCATGACACAAATAAAGCTAGTGTTTTTCCTCTCTCTGTTACTCTTTGCTTAATCTGAGATGTTAACATTGCAAATTTTTGACTTTGAAAGATTCTAAACAGTTTTGAAGTTTCAGGCTACAGTTGTAAAATAGAGTTTTCTAAAGCTGACGTTTATTCTTTTGATAACAGATGAGTCAGAGAAGAACGCAGACATGGGCTTCTTGCCTGTAAACTTATATTAATAGAACTTCCTTTTTTAAGAAAATTGTTCATAACTTCAAAAAGAGATACTGGCCTGGCTGAAGTAAACACTCTCATGTGCCCGGATATGACTAGTTTTGGAAATAAAAGGTATTGATATTAGAGATAGTTGAGCTCAGCAGTGTATCACAACAGCTACAATGAACAGCATAGTATTTCAAGATGCATTTTAGTGCTTATTCCTGGCAAATGACATGGAAAAAATTCTTGGAAAATGTAGAAAGATACAACAATTTACTGTGGATTGACAGATATTTTATGTTATATAGTCATATGTTATATGATGATAATTTCTAGTTTGGCTAGAACATTATGACAATTAAAGCAAAAATAAGGCATACTCTTAGGAATTATGAGCTAATTACAACTAAAACAGATAGAAAATGTCTATGCTAAAATTGCTACTTTATTTGCATGCAGATGAGAAGATCAAATTTTTAAAGAAGATCTGACTCTTGGCCAGGATAGAGATCTTCAATGAAGGCAAAAAGTACAGCACTTTAACAGATTTTTATTTTGCCAAAGCACTGAGGTAGATTCATAATTGTGTGGAGGAGTTTATCCTCAGTTATTGGGACTATGGCTTGAAACATTGGAAGGATTGGCCATTAAACCTAAGAAAGAGGAAAACTAGATAAATATATGCTCAATCAGACTCATCATTATACACTTTGTTATATTATCAGTTGCACATTATATAAAAAAAAAATCTAACATCCCAGTATTTGTTCTTCCTTTTCCTATTTTTTAAAATAGAAATTAATACTCTATGGCATTCCATGTGATTTTATGATTTGTAAAATCCCTGTTTGAAATCCTAAACATATGGGAAGGTCCTAAATAGAAAATTCTAATGACTATACTGAACTACATTTATATAACTGAAACAGGAAAAAGTTCCCATTGATTTTCAAATTAAACTTTTCAAGTTAAAGAGAAGATGACATAAAAACAGTGGTAGTAAGGAAAATGGTTATGTGCTTTTCATTGGAGACTTATTACCTGTACTCAACTATGTAACATACGTAATAATTCCCATGCATATTTAGTGAAAAAACATTAAAATTTGGGAACAGGAATAGCCAGGAAAACAGTAACATGGCTATCTTCATTCGTTACCTTACAGATTATGTAACTCATTTGTTATGCCAAAGTGCTGCATGTCCCACATACATACATCAGCATGCCATCAAACTTTGGAATTTTTTTCCTTTATGATTAACAACATAAAATAGATTAATTTTTCTTTTACATGGAAATGTCCATAATTGAAAGTCAAACTCTAAGGATAAATGCCACAAAGATGCTTGGCTCAGAGTTCATGAAGTTTTATATAATGCAAACCTATTTTATAAACAACTGCTGAGTCGTAAAAAATTATGTAAATTATATACAGAACAAATTTATAAGATCAAACATCCCATCTCTTGGCTGTTACAGGGTTGTTCTGTACACTTTCTAGTACAGTCCACTTTGTTATCATCAAAACGAGCAGTTAATGTAACCTGAATCCCCCTACAAGAGATTTTGCATTTAAGTCGATATAGCTGTCATGCCTAAATATTTTGCTACTTTAGGTCAACTCCAAAATGACTAGTGTCCTCCTTTCTGCTTCCCCCAATTTAATACAGCTTAAACTGGCATTTCCATGGGATAGCACATATCCTTTCTGAGTATCCTGAGATTTGACAGCAACTGCACCAAAAATACTCCACACTGAAATCAATCAATGTTGTTATTTTAGTCATATATAATACCCTTTAAATATGCCTTGTGAAAAAATAAACCATGAATAAGCATCTAAGGACACTTATGGATTGAAATAAACCTGCTTCTCAATGTAAATTTTCTTTTTTTCTTTTTTTCCTGGGGTTTTAACAGCTCTGAACCTTCTGATAAACTGAATTCACACCTTTTCTTTCTTTTTGTCTACAGGCTTCTCTTCATTGTTTCTTGGAGGCAAGACCCTCATTCCTCCACCAAGAACTGGCTCATTTATTTTAGATATTCCTGCTATTAATGACAGCAGATGTGGACAGCTGGGAAAATCGATGCTAACTTCTTGTTTCTTTCTTTGTATCTCAGTCCATTGGTCATTTGCATACAGTGTCGTGTAGTTGGGTTACAACAAGGACTGGCCTAAATGGTACATTGCAGCAGATTTGCATGAATAACAATAACAAGCAGTGAAGGCTCACAAATGGCTTTGTTTGCTAATTTGTAAAGTGGAGGTCAGATATAATGGAATCTGACCTCCGAGGGTAAGAGGAATTGCCCATATGCTGTTCCCAGATCCAGAAACAAAAGCCCTACACATAAAGTGAAACTATTGTTAAACCGCTGTTACATGGAGAACACTTGATTCTTTATTTCTTTGTTTGTTCTGTAAGCTATTTTCTCAAAACTTGGTTACATTGGTGCAAACTGCAACCAAGATCTGCTCCAACTTTGAAGCTCTGTTTCAGCCAAGATTTAAAAAAAAAAAAAAAAAAGACCAAATTGTTGTAGGAAATTCCAGTTATGTTTTCAGAAGCTAAAGTAGTCAAGAATGTAAAATGTCATTTACCCAAGATAAAATTAAAATTATAATGTAATAATATATTGTTTGTTTTCTTCAAGGAATATTATTAAGTATTGTTTCACTAGGTTAGTGTATTTTAGTGGTATAATTTAATTGTTGAAGTAAAGGTAAGATTGCCCTTTAAAAGAAGTAACAAATGTGTTTACAGTACAGCTGCACAGGATTATCCAGTTTCTACAGGCAAGCTTTGGTAAAATATTTTTCTAGTTTGAATTGGTATTAACTGGAATCCTAAAACTCAAAGCATAGACAACTAGTTGCAGTTTATAGAATTGCAAATTCGAACATCAGAGAACATTACAGTCAGTGACATAACTATAATTTTCGAACTGTATTAAAATACTGAGGAACAGAAAAAATTTTCAAGTTTTACAAAGCTAACTTTAAGCTAATTAACACCTAAGTTTACTGAAAGTCACTTAAAACACAGGACAAATTTAAAAATATTCAGATTTTCTAATAACTGAGAATTTGACAAAGTACGCAAGTTATAGTTCTCGATTTGGTGATGGAAGAAAAAGGTTGTTTCATTTTCATTCATTGCCTTGAATGTATCTTGAAACAGCTGGGGATTTTTTTATATTTTTCTTAGAAAATTATTACAGTTTGCAGGCACCTAAAAATTTTGCAGATTTTCTGATTGTTAGGTAGGAATCACTGGCTATAAAAAAATGAAGTTTGAATATCAAAGCTTGCAAAATTGCATATTTAAATTTCAACATGGTTGATTGAGTCTCTATTTTTTCTGTATAACTGAGAGTACTGTTTGCTTAATATCTGTATTATTACATAGATTCGATTTTTGATTTAATATAATCAGATCTCTCTGTTTCATATGGATAGTGCTGGACTTTGTTTTGTACATTACTAGTACAGAGATTTTCCCATAGTCTTTCACTTAGCTTTTCCTATTATATGTGTTAGGGCATAGGGATATTCCTTTCCTTAGTCTATTTTCTACAAGGAATATAGATCAGACAAATACAGAGAGAGAGAAAACTTGTCAAGTCTGTCCAGCATTAAGATCCCTTTATATAAAAACTGCTTTTTTCCAAGAAGCTTTTAAGTTTACTTTGAATTTATGAAGGAAAACAACAGGGAAATTTACCTCAGTCTACTGTTCTAAATATCATTGGGCAAATTTTTACTAATGGCAGCCTATTTGATACTGACATTAAATAAGTGTTTAATAATGGAAATGGTACCTGGACCACAGGCACTGATTCTCTTGACGAAGGTTCCCAGCAGATACTCAAGCACTTGCATAATGGTAAGGGGCATGACATATGGGATGAACTTGCTGCCATTTCTAATTAAGTTGCACCACTGTGCTGAGAAGCAGGTGAGGGATATGAGTTATTTTCTACATGCAGAATTGAAAACAAGCTGGCTAAAGGCAAAGGCCATCTCATGCTCTCTTCTATTGCTCTTTTGCACCTCATCCAAGGCAACATTTTTATGAGTACCTTCAAACAAGAGTGAGTCTGAGTGATGATCCTGGCTTTCCCTGCATCTGAATTTCAGGTGTTAAGCATCTGCACATCCTTCCTCTTGTCTTTACCTGAGGCTGGAGATGCTCAGGAATGCCTCAAGATCTGGTCCCTAGTACTATCCAAATCCAAAGGTGGTCATGCCCAAAATGAGGAGGCCCTTATCAAGTACTGTACACTCATTATTTGTGTGAGACCTGCAGAGCTGAAATCAGCAATGGCTGTGGTCCTCAGGTTTTAGTTGTACCACTGAAATGTTCATCCATGTGCCTTGCAGCACATGTCCCTGACCCCCTTGTGCTAATATTCCTCCTGATTTTCCTTTTTACATGGATGTACTTTCTCCAGATGCCACTTCTCACAGTGCTTAATGCAACATGATCATCTCTGAAACGAAAAACTCTGCTCTGTGGTGACCATTGTCATGCAATGAGAAAATACTATGACAAACTCCCCAGAGACTTAAAGGAACTCACTCTCTAACAGTGTCATCTAACAGAAAGTGATCTCTGCCAGAAAGCAGTTGAGGATGTTCCTCAGTGAGGTTTATCCTCTCTTTATTACTAGCTTGACAGCAGGTGGAAGAGAGAATATTTTTGATTGAAATACAAGTATGATTTTGAACGTAGTCAGGGAACAATGCACTTAATTCTTAATATTAACATTAACACTTTGGTAATGAAATCAGCATCCTTTTCAAACAGATAGCAAATATGTACAACTTTGCAAAAAGTTTCCTGGCTAGAAAATTTGGCAATAATACTTCATGATTTTGCAGAATCACCTTTCTTTTGCTATACATTTCTTCAAGATGGATGGTATAAATTATTTTGGAATATAAAGTAGACTTCCTGTAATCTTTAAGAACTGCTCCCTCCTATAGCTGCCAAGCACTTAGTTTCTTTGCCTGGAAAAGATCTAACTGCAAATCTTGAAAGACTATGTTGTGAGGGAAGCAGATTTAGCCATTTAGAAATGAAAGAGCTTAATATCTTGTGTCTATATTTGATTCTGTTCTTCTAGACAGTTAAAAAAAAATGCGAACCTGATGCCTACACTGTGAAACTTTTCCCACAGTTTTACAAGAACTGACAAGGTCATAGCCTGAGGTAATATGGTTGCCAGATGTCACACCATTAGTTACAATCTTAGACAGAATAGGTATAAGTAGGGAGAAGCAAGACTTAAAATATCTCTTCATGTAATGTTTTTCCTGCCAATGCTCTTCCAGCAATGTAAGTGCTATTTCTTATTTCATAGTGTTAGGTGGATCTCAATACTTTTATGTAACAGAAAATAAGTATTTAACTCAATTTATAGTTACATGAAAAAAACCTGTAGCTATTTATCCTGTACAAACTATGTTTTTAATTATCAAGTTTTTCATTTTCACAAGAAAAAAGTCTTTGATCACATCACATCACATCATATCACATCACATCACATCACATCACAGCCTACCAGTGACCTATGATTTCTTTGAACAGAATATTTGTGCAGTCACTTTCAGATATATTTGTTAACTATTTCATTTTAATATATTGTGTTCAATTGAAAGCATAGTTTTTTTCAAGCAGGGGCAATATTTTTTTCAGAACACCTTTCTTACCTTTGAAAGTCACTTTCAATACTGGGATGCACACAAATAAATCATTGCCTTACTTCATTGGCTTTTGATGCATGTGTTCTACAGGTCATTCTTCACTGAATGAAAGCTATATGTCTTTAGTAGCCAGCTTGGTAATGTCAAGCTGATGGTGGTTAGTTGTTCTGAAGCTTTCAGAGAAACTGGAAAATTTTAAGTCATTTTCTATACTTTTGCATTTGCTCACCCTGTCTCTCCTGGACTAAGTATTCTTATTTCTCAAATAAGGTTTAATACGGGGAGCTGAAAGTTTTTTAGAAGTTGCTTTTCGTTATAAAATAAAGTTACACTTACTAAAACAAGTAGATCAGGTTTTCTTCTATAAGAAATTCTGTTACACAAAAAGAAGAAAATAAGCTGTACAGAAAAATGAATGTATGTGGAAATACATATATACATGTCTGTACCTGTATTCTGTTTGCAAAAAAATGCTGTTCTTGTATTCAGCTAATTGTATGCACCTGCATACATAGGTGAAGGGTTAAAAAACCCATTCAATAGTAGCCTTAGCATACAGCTACTATTTCCCTCTGTTTTGCAACAAAATAGCGAAGGCCAAGGTCTGACAACTTTACAACATGGCTAGTGCTGTTATGCCAGTAGACTCAGGAAAATATATACATTGCCTGGTATGGAACCAATGCAGAGGAAAATGCTAGGCTGGAAAGTAAGTCTGTAAATCATTACATCCGATCACCAAAACCAGATTCAACCATAGCTGTTTAATACAGGAAAGTCTATAAAAACATCCATTCCTCTTCCAACATGCTCTCCAAATCATTCTTAATCAGACAAATGACAAACTTCTAGCACCAGGAACAATAACACTTGTGGTGTTATTGAACAGTAAATCTGAACTTTGACATAAGGAAATGAGTAAGACTGACTTTGCAACATTTAAAACTATTAAATATTATTGCTCCTTGATGTGTTTAAGTCTGGTAAACTATACATAACAGTATCATTCACCCATACACAGAGAACCATCATTAAAAATTCAGATCAAAATAATAAAGGAAATATTGCATTGCAAAAAAAATATGGAAAAAAGGAAAAGTCTTATAAATAGACTGACCAGTGCAATGTTTTCAGTGCCATGGTGAGGCAAGTAGACCATGTATGAGACCCTAGTAGATCACTGCATGTAAGTAAATAGTTGTTCTATTCCTGTTTTCATATGGTGTTCATTAGAAAAACAAAAGAAGTGCCTCCAGCAGTTTTTCCTTAGAAGCAGACAATGCAGCTTTTGTCTTTTGAATCTGCATAAGAGTCACAGACTGGAAAAAACATCTAAGTTTCCCCTATGAATTAATGATATCTAAAAGTAACAAGGATGAAATATGTTTTGATTATCAGATGAATGTTAAAGTGTAAGTAATGCTCTATTAAATTTCATTCTTAAGAGAAAAATGACCCTTTTTAGATGCATCGCCTATTTGCTCAAGGCAGTCTTGCTAAGAAATCTAACAGTGAATTATCATATACAAATTAAACTTTGATATGAAAGGGGTCCTTAGAGAGCTGGTGAGAACTACCTGCATATAAATAGTCACAATATGGAATGAAAGAATCTAGTGACTTACAGGGATAGGTAAAGCAGTAAAAATTGCTGTGGAGAAATAAAGTCACCATAGTCACTTATGTGCCAGTAATCTGAAAGTCTTCATGGCAAGTCACTTTCTATTGCACCAGTGACTAATTAGTAAATGATTGGCTAGAAACTTGTAATACCAATTGGTGTAATTGCACTGAAATGAAACCATTTTCATCAAAGATCAGCCACTTAGCATACCTCCACAAGCAGACTGGAAAATCTGAAATCACTGAGCATTCCCAGAAGAGTCCTCCTCTAGTATAAAGTGACTAGTCAAGAGTAGTTATTTCAATGTTTATGAATGAAGTTCTTTCTAGAATTTTTATAGGACTTCTTCTGTAAATGTTTTAGAGTTCTTACCTGGTAGGGAAGATAAATTCAAGAACCAGAACAGCAGACCAATGAAAAAATACTTTGAAGAGCTGTCTGCTGCTGCTGAAGTCCTACTGAACTTCGGTCAAAGCACAATGCCTTCCACTCATCCTCTGGTTGTCTTACCTATTCACGTTGCAGTTTCAGTAAATCAGGGATTTCATGCACTATGAGTGTGGTTTTAGCTTACGTTCATCTGGTGAGACTGTGGGCTGCTGATACATGGGTGATCCTCCTCTTTTCCTCCTAACCTTGAACGGATCTAGTAAACACACATCATTATTAATTGGAGCTTGTTGAACTGTCAGAAAACTAACCCAGCTCCTTCCTTGGCAGACCCCGAGTATGAATAAGGGATTGAGTTGATTCTTCCCTGCAGCAGCACAATCTCCAGGCTCAATTGAAGGGAAACATCAGGGACACACTGCTGAGAATGGAGAATGAAGAAATGTTTGCAGATTTGACTAGTTGAAGTGTTTATGACACATCCAATCACACATAGCTGCTGTAACTAGTTTCAAAATCACAACCCTGTTTGTGGGTGTTGGATTTGCATTACACAGACTGTGGACTGGGTAGGAAGTTAAATTAACCACATCTCCTGAAGGGTGCCCTCCTCCCAGGCTGACAGGTGCAAGCTCAAGAAGGAGCTGCAGACTCCACATCACAGAGACCATACAGGCACTATTACAATACCATCTTTGTCAAACATTAAAAAAAAAAAAAGTTAGGTTTCACTTGAACAGATAATCCTAAAATGCTGCCTTCATCACTAACTGTAGTCCAAAAAGTTTCCTCTCCTTGCCTTCCATATATGTTAAGTGTTATCAGCCACAGAGATTCTCTTAGTGCTCAGTAAGGTTAGAAAAAAGTACAACAAATGAGTAGCCTAGGTTTGGACAATGAAGTCTTAAAAGAGAGAATAATGTATTGCCAAGTATCTGAAGTTTATTACACATAGGTCTCATCAAATGAAGTGAACTTTCTGTGAGTCTCAAGTTTGCCTGCTAAGTGAAATAGTATTAATGTAATAGATTGCTACTGATCTTACTATGAAAAAAGTCCTTGATTAAGATTTAATACACCTAAAAGAAACTGTGGGACAATGAGTAGAATAAATTGAAACTATACATATAAGGACAGTTTTTAAATTACAGTGCTGAACCTGAATGCTGAGGACAAAGAAGCTGAACTGTACAACAATCAGTATTTATTGATACCAGTTCAACCAAGAATGAACAACAGCCAGTAATAATTTGATGTAATGATCAATAATAGTAAAAAAATTCTCAAAAATTTAGAGCATTAGTTAAATAGAGAATTTTTGCAAGAGCTAACACAACAAAAGTAGTCACTTCTGTTTATATTAATTTGCTTTTGATGTTCCATGTAGCTAATTTTGATGTTTTTAATAATTTAAAAAAGTAGTTTGATTTCCTCTGAATCTGAAGCAGGAAAGTTTTAAAATGAAGTCCCATTAATTTTGTCTTTACATTGCTACAGGAAAGGTTTACCATTCAGTAGTGTACATACTACTGCTATTCTAGTAAGCATTTAAGCAAGAGTGAGGAAGCCACAGTTGTCCTGAAGTGTACAGCAATTTTGCTAAGGATTTACATGGAATAAAGATGTTGTTTTGAATTTTTGCCTCTAAAAAATTATATGCTGATTCATACAGAAACATTTAGTTATCTACATATAAAAATTGCTCTCACTAGGTATACACTTACATATTACCAGTATTTAAGCATCTTCTTATTTTTATGAAAAATAAGTATCATTATGAAAAAAGTATTCTATATTTTTCAATGTGTTCTATAGCTTCTTAAATTACTTTTGAATAATATGGTTTTTAATAGCTTTGTTTCCTGACTTTTTTTTTCCAAATAATACAAATAGAGATTTTATTCTTTTTCCCATATGATGAAACAGCATTTCCAGTGTGATCATAGTGAGATTGCATAGAGTCTTTTGTAGCTATTGAATATTATTTAAACCAACATTTCTCAGTTTCTCAATTCACGCACTTCACTTTTGCTAAGTACCCTTCAGCTTCACAGTGATTAATGTTTTCCATGCTGCCTATCAACATATTTATAAAAACAAGAGTATGTTTTATTTACAGCAAAGATGTGACAGAGGTGAGTCATAAAAGAAGAGAAATTCTATGTTAAGAAAATCCTAACAGAGCAAAGGCATGAAGATCCATGAGGCACCTGATGTATCCAAGTGCCCTTCATGTCTTTGAAAATCTGCTCTGAATGCATCCTACTTAGTAGAACAGCATTGCTTCCATCAAAGGAATCAATTTCTTTTCTGGAGCAAAATTTGATAACCACCTAAAGACTCATTTTTACCCACAAAAGAGACTATGTTTGTGTATTCACTATGTAAGCACGTTTTGCAAACATATTAACCTCCTTTTTTTCTAAAAGAATAGCCTTATTTATCAGTTTCAGCTGAAAAACCTCAATCCTGGAGTTTAAGATTATATCATTCTTAGTGTTGTCTTCACTGGTGTTGATTTTAGTGGTGCATTGAGGAGCACATTCAAATCCACTACATTTGCAGTGGAAAGAAGATGGTGCTGTGTTATTTTACATCAGTAATAATTTCCAGCTTTGGAACAACACATTGCATATTCATCACTGCTCTTTTCTTTTATAAAGTTCCTGCATGAAAAGAATGAGAGCTGTGATACGATCTTCAGCATGTCCAGGTTGTAGTCACTGAGATATTCTTTTAATTTTCTTTTAAAAGATGCCTCTGGTCACATAATTCTAGAGCAGAGTAGTATGACTGAAAAGAGTTTTGCTACGCTATAATCAACGGTGACTAAATTTACTGCTCCATAAATAAAAAGTATTGAAATGTTTAAGGGACCTGTAAAGCTTTTGTGGATGAAGAAGGTTTATACAAAGCATCATTCAGTTACTACTGCAACTCTGTCTTTGGTCACCAAGTAGCAGAGAGAGAGACTGACAGGATATTTCCTCACTGTTTTGCATACTGAAAACAACCTGCACACCCAATCATTTTCTGAGGATCTTTCACCTTTTTTGAATCTTGTTCTCATATTTTTTAAATGTTCAAGGTACTTCATGTGATGAATTTGACAAACCTACTTCTGAAGAACAACCCACATTTAATGAACTGACTGTAAAGTCTCCTCACATTTAAGTGTCACCCATATTTCAGTGCGGTCTACACTTGCATAGACATCTTCATACATGTTCTCAGGATGTTTCTGAAAATTATTGCAGAGGCACAGTAGGCTATTTCATAATGAATGCAGTGCCATTTCAGGATCTTACAGTGATCTGACTTGCGACCAAGGCCTCATTGAAAATGTGTAGTGTAGGCAGAGGGCTTTTCCACCCTGCTTTGCCAGTCAGCTTCGCCTCTACTGAGAGATCAGTGCGTGTGTAAAGAACTGTAGTTGAAAGCTCTGACTTCATTGAGAAAGTAGGTTTCAGGTACAACAGAACTTGTAATGTCAGTATTTTATTATTTGTTTAGGTAAGAGTAATAAAACAGTGTTTTGCCACATTGTAGAGGTTGGTACTGTTGAATTCTATTGGATAGATAAGATTCTTCATTTTAGAGAAGAAACATCTTTAAATGTGCATGTTTAGAGTGCATTTAGAAACAAGTCTATTGACCTATCCACTTCAGAAAGCAACTCATTCCATATCAGTATGTAACAGATGTCAGTTATTGATAGGTTTAATTTGCAGGTAATGAAGACCATGTTTGAACTTGTGACCTAAATGTGAAAAGTTCCATATGTACCTCTGCAAGCTATCTAGATTTAAATACTGCTTCTGCAACAATAGGAAATTTTATTCCAGAAGGCTGTGAACAGTGTTGCTTGACTGAAGTCTCCTTGGGTTTTATTTATTTTATTTGAGCTTTATAAACATAATAAATATGGGTTAAAATTGTTTACAAACTATGTTCAATTAAAACTAGGAGCTGCAGGTGCACCCTCTAATGATAAGATCTCTAGAAACAAGAGTATCGGGGCAACTCTTGATCTAGCTGAGAGTACATTGTGTAACGATAAGCACACCAGAAATGAGAATACTGTAGCAGCCATGGATCTAGCTGAAGTCAGTGGGAGTTAAGAAATCAAGAGAAATTGCTCATGGCTTCACAGGCACAGCCTCACAATGCTGAAGTAAATGTGGATCTTTTCTGTGAACTGTAAGGAAAGGACAATCAAAGTCTGACTAGAACGGCTGAGCTGGCATTGTGAAATCTGCTGACATCCTGCAACCATACATTCATTTTAGGGGTCAGGGTCGTTTGTTTAGTTTTAATATGCTTTTGCCCATTAATTGAGTATTTATTCTGCTTTTATGCATGTTTTTAAAAGGATATTCCTAAGAAGAGGATGGAAAAGAATCCATTTTACCTTCTTTTTCACAACTAAGGAAATGGCTGCAACACTTAAAGCCGAAAGGAACACTTGGCCGCCACACAGAAAGTAGACCAACATTAATTTCTAGGCACACCTGCTACTCCTGGTTTTAAACATTTTAAAATTTAATATAATCCCTTGCAGTGAACATTCTGAGTTACACTTTGCACCCTTTTATGTGGTCTAATGAACTAAGTATGATTCTTGATGCCTAACCAACTTTTATTTTTAGGTTTTTCAATAAAATTCTAGCTACATCTGTATGCTTAATCCTCATATAACTCTAACAGGAGCTGGCTGATGAAAAAATGCAAAATAATATTACCTCTTAAGTTTCCAAAAATATTTATGCTTGTGAAAGTTAAGAGTAAGTCATCTTCTAATTCCTTTTCACTTTTTTTATTCCATCTTCTATTTCCCCTTAAAGATGACAAAATAAACTACAGCTTCTTTTCCTTTCCAGTAGTCCTGCTTAAGAGGAATAAAATTCTGAGAAATAGAATTGTTTATTTTTAAATTACCAGTTTCATATTTGAAAGTTTTGGGGCAAACTTTTATCATGAACTCTACTCTGAAAAAAGCAGTTGAAGTGCAATGTTTTGTGGACCAGTTTCACTCCCTCAAAACAGGGAAACCAGAAAATAGAGATAGAGCAACACATGCCTTTGCCACAATCTCAGTCAAATCACACAAATCTCATTTGATCCTTCAGACTTATGGCAAACCCATGACCAGAAGTTCAAAATGTTTAAGTATAGTAAAGTGATATTTGGAGTTGTTTTGGTTTGTCTTCAGCACTTTCTTTGCCAAATGCTTGTCACTTGGTGAGCTCTATACTCCTTGGGCCAGTTGTGAGTACTGAAGTAAGGGCTGCAAAGCCAAGTTCATGAGCTGCACTCTAAAGGATGATTCAGATAATGAATATAATTAATTTGGCTACAGGGCAG
Source organism: Pipra filicauda (assembly GCF_003945595.2). Taxonomy (NCBI): domain Eukaryota; kingdom Metazoa; phylum Chordata; class Aves; order Passeriformes; family Pipridae; genus Pipra; species Pipra filicauda. The sequence goes on along the minus strand of NW_024104776.1, from coordinate 1,626,285 downwards.
AATATAATGTTCCAAATAAAAATATACATTTTATTTTATTTTTTTAAGAGTGTTACACCTGTAGCCATAAAAATTCTTACTGGATGTATACTTTACATTTTAACAGAAAAAAACTTGACAAGTTGAAGAAGGAAGTCTCTGTGAAGTTTCTGCTCTTCTGTTTTAAGAAAAAAACATGACCATAGCCTTCTATATATATTATTTTGATGAACTAGTATGGGGAAACAGATGAAATAAGCCTGTATGTACACTGGTGCATTGGCTTTGAGAGTACTGACTGAGTACTTGTCTTTGTTAGCTATGTCCTGCTTCAGGTCAAAGTCCTCTGTGCCAAGAAATTCAGACTGGTTCTGTCAACAGTGATTATACAGATGAGACCTGAGCTGGGACAAGTTCTCCACTTTGTCTATCTTTCTGCAACTCCAGATGTACATGACTCAATGCAGACATGAAATAAGTTACAAGTGAGTGCACAGGCAATATGGGCAATCAATGAGTAAGATGCCTCGGCTGAGCGAACTGTACAGAGCTGCTTGCAGCTAACTATAGTCGTGATTTATTGTGCATCTTCGTCAACAAGAAAAGTGGTATTTTATTTCCCTGACTTTAACAGAAATCAATTTGTGAGGCCCAATTTACTCTGACTTTATTCAGCTTTTGGTCCATAAACAATTGACTCCTCCCTTTCTCCATTACTCAGCAGATTAGAAGTTAGTCCTCTTGTGCTGTTATTAGATATGTCATTTTGCTATTCTCTGTTGTCTGTGATAATATAATGTTAGAAAACTTTGATCTAAGTAAATACTGAGCTGTGCTCTTGCTAGAAAAATGAACAACCTGTATAATCAACTGAAAATTTTGTAATGAATTTAATTTCAGAAGTGTTCATCCATAATTTTAAAATATATTTCCTCTTGAAATGAAATAAAATTTAAAAAGCGAGAGTGACACTCAAAATATGTGTATTTTAGAAAAAAATCCCCAAGTACATAAGCACTGTTTTTTCAGGCATGAGCATAACAGATATAGTATATCACAACATAACCACAGTATGAAGTAGAAGCAATAGCAGTATTCTGATTAAAATGTAGCACATTAGTTATATATATCTTTCATGTATGGTTTTTTAGTAGCTATAATGAGGTTTTAATGCCATCTATACCTTAAACGGATTTCAGTTGTGCCAGTAAACCATGCCAATTTAACTTCAATCTGAGATAGAGAGTTTATGTGTGTGAAAGAACTTCTTGCACACTTCAGCTCATTTTGGTGGCTTTTTTTTGCTACTATTAAACTGGAGGGACAAGTCCCTTGAAAAAAAAGGGAAAAAAAAAAAGAACTTTGAAAATATTTGCATAAATTAACTTCTATAATGGAAATGGAATTTGCCAACAGAAAATGTGCAAGAATCTATGAGAAAACAAAGTGGAACTACAGTATCAAAAAACTATATGTGACCATTTGATAATAAAGATTTCTAATACATATTATAACAGAGGAATATAAATATACAATATTATCTAAAATACAAATAAAGGAATATATAAAATCCACATAATAAAAAAAGACTACAGGAATTAAAAAATCAGAAAATTAAGCCATAGTTACAAAAAATTATCAGCAATCTAGAGTGATTTTGTATAAATTGCTTTCCTTGAAAGTATATGTTGTCCCAAGGCCATTTGAACATTTGCCATCTAAAAGATCAAGTTCCTGTAAAGCATTACAATAATTTGAAAATTTTAATAAAATTATGAGAAATGCCCTTTCTGAAATATACTTAACAAAACTGGAAAAGAAGGTATTTGCAATGCAATTAAAATGCAATCACATACACTTACCTGCAAAGAGCAATAAGAAGACAAAGGCATTAACTTCCTGCTGCAATTCAAGCCCAAGAGCCAAGGCCAGAGTAGTTGTTACAAGATGATGGTAACCTATGCCAGGCAAGTAGGTAGCAATAAGATAAAAATAGATATGATAAACACAACATTGGCTTTGTTGTCTATGAACACGCATACTTTAGGTTTCTGACATATCCCTCTGAACTACAGATTTGTATAAACACATTTTGGTCTTAAAAGTTGTGAAATTATTTGTAATCATGCTTCTGAGTACAACAAATGAGCAAAAAAAGACGTAAGCATATAAAAATAGAGAACTCATCAACATGTAGACCTCAAAGTAATTAGAACTGGGTGTGGAGCTCCTGATTTTAGAAGCTCCCACATATAAGGACATCAGATATGAAAGATTTAAATTTTTTTATTACTAAAACCAAATTTATAGTTCTCATCATTTTAAACAAAAGCTAGCAACTGTAAGGCAAGTCTGATAGGTGATACATACAGAGAGCATTAAAACAAGATGTCCGAATGTATGAACAGCCCAATTTAGTTCAATGTGTTTTTAAGTCAAGCACAAATTGATCTGAGTGATCCTGCTTCATCTGCCATTCTCTTCATCTGCCATCCAAGATGCAACACCAGTAGCACACTTCTGTGAGTTCAGACTTGGTGATAAATTGTTGGTCTTACTGGGGTATGGGGGTATGGCTGTTTGCTGCCACATTTCAGTGGGGAAAAGTCTATCCCAAACATAAAGCTATATGCTAAGACTGAGACAAGCAAACAGCACACTGGTAACCTCAACTGGTTGCACACTGCAACCCTCAATCCTCCTCCCATTTCCTCTAATACTACTCCAAATACACAAACTACCTCTTTTATTTGTGTAGGCTGCGATACTCACCTCATAACAGGTTGAACTACATCGGTTACTTATCCAGCTGGAAAGTACTGTTTGGTTTTGTTTATTCAGTTTGCATATCTGCCTTGAAAGATCCTGGTTTCTCATAAACTGCTTAAAACTATCTGAAAATGCGGTTCTTGTGAACTCTTACAGCAAGAGATGACACTTTCTAAATGAAAGGAGTGAGAAATAAGGCATCTATTCTACTTTATGTCATGATTTATTGTTAGGTAAATGAACCTCAAGAGATTTTGCTACCTGAACTACCTTTTGCTATCTAGAGGACTCCAATGAGGACTGGAGCCACTATGAAAAAAATGAAAGGTGTGTATGGACAGGAAGAGGGAAGGAGATGGAGAGAAAATGAGCAAGGTCACTACTCGGAGTAGCGATGCTAATTTAAGCCATATTTAACATTATCCCTCGTGAGAAAGTTAAGATATGGAAGACAAACTGGGGGAAAAAGCTACCAAGTGTTTTGCATTACTTTCCTTCAGCCTTCCTGTAAGGTTGTCTGTCAGCCCCATTTCTGCAAAAAGCTAAGTTGTTTGGTTGATAAGACTGACAAGGGGCAGTTTCAGACACATGGAAACCTTTGGTCAACATATGGGCTGGAAAATCTCATTTCTTTTAACAGTGTAGGAGGTTGTAGAATAAGATTTCTAAGACCGTTTTGAAAATTTGTCTCATATGCAATATAGACTACTGCAGAAGTTGTCTATGGTAAAAGCTAGCTGAGGGTGGAAAAACATTTTTAGCCCAGATGGCTTTTTCACATACTGCTATTGTCCTGCAACTGCTGCTGAAAACACTGCTGAAATTACTACTACATATACGTGTCAAGCAAGAGTACTGGCTGGATCCTGAGAATAATTACTTGTTCAAATGCATGTATCAAAAGGAAAAGGAGGCCTGAGAAGAAGGTAAGAACATACACATAAAGAAAAGCTCTTTGTTTGAGGAAATGACTGAACTGCTGAAAAATTAAACCAAAACTTTCCCAGTCACGGCCATTTTTGCTTACTTGGCTCTCTCCTATTCCTCTTTTTGACAAGGTTGCTAAACTTACAACAGTTCATCTAGGAAAGAAGGAACCAACTGCGTTGATAAAAAAAAAACGCAAGCTAGTCTTTTGTTATTTATTTAATTTTGTTCCTTTCTTTGAACACCGCTGCCAACCTACAAAGTCACTGGTATTTTTCATACCAACAGTATTGACTTAACAAACAAAAATTAAAATCCATAAGGTTTCCAAAATGATCCACTTGAAGATATTCTTAGCTTTGTTTGTTATACACCACTGATAACATGTAATCATAATTGTAAAACAGTTTTAATAAAAAACACTTAAGAAAAACATAAATCATTCTACACATAAATGAAAAAGCCAAACTTTACATTTGAAAAAAATAATTTCTTTTTGCAACTCTGATTAGAGTTATCATCTCCTGAAATAGTCCTGGACTGTCAGAAACTGAGGTTGATCAGATGAAGAATACAAGCCTTGGCTGAGACTCAAGAAAACCCTTTAAGTCTTGATAAATGCCTGAGATACAAAAATGTAAATGAAATCAGGACACATTCTGACCTCAAATAACCTTGGTAATTAAACAATTCACTGACCTCAACGTACAAATACCTTTGATCTCAGCAGAAGAATTCAAGCAGAAGTTGTATGAATATTCTCATAATCTTGAGTTTCAACAGATTGTTTTTAACCTTGAAATCAGTAGTTTCATAACGAGTCATACAAATAATCTCACTGACTCTCATGTGACTACATAGGTAAGCAAATTATGCATATCTTTGCAACTCAGATACGGGGTTTGCATGAGTTATATACCACAAGAAGGAAAGAAAGGTAGTATTTTACTATCTCCATATCAGCAAATACAACTTGTGACAACTTTTAAGAGCCATACTGTCCACGGGTTTTAATTCTTCACCCTCTGCTAGTCACTTCCGTCAGTCTCACACATCCTAAACTAAGAATTGTTTTGTTGCTCTCGACTTAGCACTTTATTTTTAAAAAACAGAGAATAAGCAAGCGAGGCAGCCTGCTTGGCTGAAGTTGCTGCTGCACAGCTGATGTGCCTGAAGTTTAGTGTCACTTTTCTCGTGGAGATATCTGTGAAGCAAAGTTAAGCACAAAAATAATATGCCTGTTCTGGCGCGTCGGTTCCACGCCAAGGGAGGTGTAAGGGAAGGTGAAACGGAGGAGAGCGGAGGGGGAGACAACCTCCCCCCTTCCCTCCCTGCCCAGCGCAGCCTCCAGGGCGGGGGGCGGCGGAGGGGACCCCTCCGGCCGAGCGCTACCACCGAGGGGCTGCCCCTCGCCAGAACGAAAAGGGGCGGCAGGTCCCTATGAATTTTATTGATGAGCTTCTGTCGCCCAGGGCGCAGCGGTCACACACTAGAGCGGGTGGGGGAGGGAGGAAAGGGCCGTGGCTAACAAAGCCCGACCACCTTCCTCCCTCGCTCCCAGCGCGGCTCCCGGCCGCCCCCCGCGGGTCTCCCGCGGCCGCCGAGCGGGAACGAGCTCGGGGCGAGGCGCCCAGGGCCGGCGAAAGGAAGGGGCCCGGGCGGTGGAGGGCCGGTGGTGTCCGGCGGGAGGCGGGGGCGGCCCGGGGGACAGAGCGGGGATGCTCCCGGCCCTGCTGCCCCCGCCGGGCCGTGCGCGGGCGCCGCAGCCGTAGCCGAGCCTGCAGCAGGCGACGGCCATCGCGGGCTCGCCGCCCCCCTGCGCCCCTCCGAGGACGGAGGGGTGGGGGCAGAGGAGGCGGAGGAAGCGGCGGCGGCGCCAGGAACAGGGAGGCGGCGGCACGGCGAGGGAGGGAGCCAGAGCCGAAGCCGGGCCGGGCCCCGCGAAAGCAACAGCAGAGCCAGCTCCTCCTTCTCCTCCTCCTCGGTGAGTACCGCTCCGCCGCCCCCGGAGGCTGCTCGCCGCCGAGCCCGGGTGCCGGCGCAGGCCGGGCCGAGGTGCCCGAGGAGAGGTCCGCGCCGGGAGCGGGACAGCGCGGCCTCCGCTGGGTGAGCGTCCCCGGGGCAACGGGCCCCGCTCCCCCGCCCGGCCCCGGCGGCCGCGGGGGGCTGGTGCGGCGCACGGGGAGCCGGAGGAAGGGGCTGGCGCGGTTCGCGGCTTGCCCGCCGCCCTCCTCCCGAGCCGCGGCCCCGGCCTCCTCTCCCTTTGTTTGCTCGGCTCCCCGAGCCCGCCGCGGTGCCAGGCCCCAAGGAGGCACCGGGGCCGCGGCGCGGCCTGCAGGGCGGGCGGGAAGCGGCTCTGGGCCCGGGCCGGCGAGGAGCTGCCCGGCTCCCACCGGGACAGGACGGGACCCGGCCTGGTTCTCACCGCACCAGTCCCGGCGAGGCCCGCCGGGCTCCCCCACGCCTCCCCTGGGCCGCTGCCCGAACGCACCCCGCGCCTGCCGGTGCCATTATCGAGGGCGGCGGAATTGGGCTGTTTTCCCCTTAGCCCGCCTTGGGACCCGCCTTCCGTCTGCGGCTTTGGGGGGGTCCCTGTCTCCGGCGGGGCGGGTGTGCGGAGGTGTCGATTTGTGCTGCCGGTGCTGGGGCTGGTGCGGCGGCGGAGCAGCGCCGGGTGTAGGGTTGTTGCGAGGTGAGGGTGCGCCAAGGGCTCCCGGAGGGGCGAGCGAGAGAAAGGCGCCTTTCTGTGACAGGCACCACTTAAAAACTTGGCTTAAACAAAAAGCAGCACCAAATCCCAAAACTTTACTCGCTTTCGTTGTTCTTCAAGCTGCTTCTTACACTCTTTTTCCCTGATGATGCTCCTTCTCTCAGTAAACAACTGGTCCTGGCCCGTGCCAACCCGATTGCTTAAGAAAAAAGCCTTTACAAAACAACGATGTTTTTGAGAGGTGCAGAGGATGATGCTTCTGTGATGTGAGGTATTTTGGCTGTCCTGTTTTCTTTTTTCTTTTATTTTCCTATGTTTTCAAAATCATCTTAGTTTGGAGCATGATTTTTTTGTGGAGTAGCTTACTGAGTTAAAGAAGTTGGTTACAGGATATACTTCAGTCAGGGAAAGTTTCTCTTCCACTTAATAAATTCTTGTGCCCTTTTACCGTTAGGTCCCAGCCCCTCTTTTCTACCTGCCAGGAACGTTTACACCATGTCCAGCCTCTTAATACACCTGTGGTTAAAAGATGTGTGCTGCAGGCCTCCTGTCTTAGAGAGCTGATGTCTGCACAAGCACTTGAGGAATAAGGCATTTCTGCTCTGGGTGAAAAAATAGCACTAGTTTTGTTTTATGCTAACAACCACATCTTTGGATTGTAGAAAATATGGAAGCTTTGGTGTAGTTATGAAATAAATTACTTAATGTCACTTAGCTTGGCTGGAAGACTTTAAACCACTGGAGAATGTGTAGGTATTTTCGGAGTTTTCTGCAGTAAGGCAGTAGTCATAACTCACAGTTTTATATGTAACTTATGAAAGACAAATTTCAGCTTTTTCAAAATGCTTGATTTTATGAAATGTTAAACAGTACTTGAATGGAGTCTTCACTTCCGATTTGATATTGCTTGGATTTGTGGTATTGCACTGTGTTTGGAACTGAGCTTTTACTTAAAACAGATTCATCTGTTGTATGCTATATCAGGCATGTATCCCCTATATCCTGAGTTTTGAGATGTAATTAGATTTTTTTTTAAATTAAAATTTAATGAAATTAAGCCCTAATATTTAAAAGTATGAATAATAACAGTATAGTGTTATATGGAGATACCTGCATTTGCTAAGCTAGAGGGCTATGGAGTAGAAAGGGAGAAGCACTGTGTTGTTTCCAGAGGTTTTGTGAGCATCACTTCATGGCATTGTGTGTATGCAGCATCAAAGTGTTTGCATGGATTCAGGAGACGTGATGGGTAATTCTAAACTTTGTGAGAACTTGACATACCGATATCTATAAAATATGTGTATTAACTTCTTTGATCCTAGCTTGTGCAGTTGGTTGGTAACCTTCAGTTAGTCTTGGAGAGGGATGGTTCGAAGAAATGGTAACTAGTCTGCATTGTTCTGCAAGTAGATAACAAGTCATAACTCTCCTTGGTACAGTGAAGTGGTGGAGTGAGACAGTGAACTCTTAACTAAAAGTTTTTCTTATGAAGCAAGTTAATTATTTCTTCTCTTTCTTATGAAATTTTCTATAGTCATAGAGAAATTTGAACATAAATGTTTGAAAGGCTTCGTTTGGTAGCCTTGCCCTGAGTTCACTACATATTTGCTCTGCTATTGTTGGCAAAACTGAGGCCGCAGTCCAGGGTAATCCCTTGCTCAAGTGCCTTATTTGCTGTCACTTTACTACCCTCCTGGGACTACAGAGCACTATTTTGGTAGTGTTTGGGTAGCAGAATGTGATAACATAAAGTAGATAGAAAGGAGACTGTTCTCTGCTGGTGTGTCTCTCAGTGTTTTGTTGACAGGGCTTTAATGTGTGTTAGCAATAATTTAGGGGGGATAGCTTGAGCAGTCGTGATGCTCCAAGGAGAAAAATAAGATACAAGTAGTATAAAAGTGAATTTAATCTAATTTAGGAATGCAAATGCTAAAATATATTGAGTATAAGTTGGACAGAATTTGGAATGGAAAACAGAATGGAAGTTTGTTATGCGACTTAACTGTGTGTTTTGTACTGTCAAGTAGTAAACTGAAAAGAAATATGAAACTTAGAGTTTCCTCTTTTTTATGTTTTTTATTCTGAAATAATTATATCTGTAATGTTCCTTATCCTTATGTTTATTCCAAAATCTGATTTCATTCTATTTTAGCGTACACTTAATTTTCTGGAAATAAATACCAATCTTCAGAAGACAATAGTTATACTTGATGCAAAGGCCCCAGGTTTTCACAGCCTTGGTCCTGGTGCCTCCCAATCAATTTGTAGTAGCAGACAAGGAAGTATTCTTGTAAGAAAATAATTCTTGAAATTTTTTGTTGACCATTTCAGATGACAAGTTACATACAGCAGTATGTTTTTTTAGAAAAGAAGAAGATTGTGCTTGTAATGGGATATTTATTGTCCAGGTTTAAAAAGCAGCTTCATACCACTCAAATATGTTTTTGATACAGCAGTATATAAACAGTCATGATACACCATAGGTTCCTTCTTTTATTATTATTTTTGCTTTTTCCTCTGGAAATAATTGATTTCTGAATTAAAACACTGTACTGTGCAAGTTGAATAAATTTCTGTGTTAAAAATAGTTACATTACTTTTGAAATAAACATTTAAAAACTCACAGCTTTGGGGTTTTTGTTGCAGTAGGTTCTTCCCCCACAGTAGCTGAATGATCTTAAGCTATTGACACAAAAACCTGACACCTAATTCAGCCTCTCCTGGTGATTAAAACCAAAACCAAAACAAGCTGGCCTTGAATTATTGCCCTGGATGAAAATGGAAACCTGACTGTATGTAAAGTGCTGACTGATATGTCAAATATATGAAGAAGGGCACACAAACTTTGCTAGAGTCTCCACAGATTGAATTGAAAAAGGCCACATGGAGCAGATTCGGGCTTAGTCTACTTTTTGTGAGAATTAAAACTTTCAGATCAAAGCATTAGAAATTTAGTTCTCTGCTTCCTTAAGCTCGCTAAAATAAAAGTTGCTCCTACTATTTTCTTTTGCCAGTTTTCATGGTCTTCTGACTCCTGCTTTTGTCATGTACAGGCATGCAAACAAGAAGCATCTGCAACTCCAGACAATTTCAGAAAGCTTTGAGGTATATGGCTTTGCAAATCTGACTGCTATTCATTAGTCTGTAATGTGGATTTAAGAACCTATCTTTACATATTTTTATTTTTTAAAAGATTAATAAACTGTTATCTCTCATGAAATTTTCTTCTGGAAAATATTAAGATAAAATACTTCAGAAATTATTGGTCCTTTTCTGTGTCCTTAACTGTTCACATAACACTTTGGGCTCTGAGGAACTCAGTTGGCTTCATTTATGACAAGGATGTAAGCCACATGTTACCTAAAAAATTCTTCCTTGCTTGCTACATCACCAAAAAAGCTGTGCAAGTTAAATGTAAGTCTTTATTTGTTTAGCATGGATGTGGGGACATTGGCTGACTTGTTCTACCTCTGACTTTATACGCTATTGAAGGAATTTGAAAAAAAAGTCTTCTTGCTTGTAGGATGCTGTATATTGGTATCTTGCTAAGAATGCTGTATATTGGCATTTCTGTCCAGGTGCTGCTCCCCTAACATTGCTTCTTTTTGCATATATATAGGGCACATAGAAAGCCTCTCATGCTCTGTCTTCTGTGAAGCATTCTTTTTGTAATCTGCCAAGTGCAATAGGTTGGCAGTTAAAAAAATTCTCAGGTTTGTAAAGTGTGTGAGTTTTTGTTATCAACACTAAATAATCATACTGTAAACTGCTGTAAAATAGTTTTGCATGAGAACCATTTTCTCTGGCGGTGAAGATGTAAATAATGGATGTTAGTGATTTTTTTCAGAGTTCATTAAGTGTTTGGTAGTTAAAAATTTAAACAATAAAAATGAACCTGTGCGTATTGTTAAGTAAATCATACAGATATGTGGTATTTTATTTTGTTTCTCAGTGCAGTGTATAATCAGAAACTGTCTTTGTATCATATATATGATACTGAACTGTAAGTGGAGTTGTATAAGGTTTTCATGGTCTTGAGTTAATGTGGTGAATGCATCTGGCAGATAAATTGATTGATTAATTTTAGCATTTGAGATTGCAGACTTAATAACTTTGGTATTTTTCCTCAAGGATATTTTGTATTGCTTAAAACAGTACATTGAGTTCTACTCTGGATGACAAAATTGTTGGAAATGAGGTTCCAGTCAGGCTTAGTTTTACAGTGTGTGATCTCTTGTTTTTCTTCAGTAGTTTTATTCTTAATTAGTCTTGACGTTTTCTGGTAAATGTGCTAAAACAGTAGTTTTGTAGGAGTCTTGAGTAGGTGATTGTTTTTCCTTTTCCAAAGCAGTCTGCATTCCTCAAATATGTTGAGAACATAATAGTAGGCTATTCCAAATGTTTCTGAAGCATATTTGGTCCCAAGATGTCTCCAATACAGTGGTCAAGCTTGCTTTCTCTCTTTGTTTCTTCTGATTTAGGGAGTCCTGTCTCCCCTGGCTTTGCCTCAGTAAGTGCTACAGAACTGGGCAATTACAAACTGTAATGTCGACTATGTTTTTGGCATCAGTAATGGGTTTTAATACCCTTGGAATCCCTTTGGGTTGGTAATCAGGTATCAGATTAAGAGTTTTGATAAAATAGAGAAACAGAAATGAATGGCATGAGGGTAAAGGTTTTTGATTACAGAAGATGTGCCTTCGAGGATGAGATATATGGAAGCTGTACTCCAAAAACAGGGTAGGCAGCTTTTCAGATTGATGTTCTTTCAGGAGCCGGTGGGAACTGAGCGAGTGAGGAGTTCTCTCTGTATTCAATGAACAGAAGCTGTTTGTGCAGGAATACCGGTTTGGGTGAAACCTGTGCTGGGGAAGATTTCCAACCTGGAATTTTGGTCAGCCCGAGGAGACTGACTCCAGAATAGTCGGTTTGTGTATTCAGAGGTAGGAGTCACTAGTTATGTGTGAGAGCTTAAATCTGGGTCTGTGCAGGGTAAGTGCCTGGTGGCTTTTTATGTTCCTTTCCCTCCCTGTTTCTCTTCAGTGGAAAGTTAGAGGCAAAACCAGTTCTGATCCAGTGCACTCTGAAACACTGACTTTTCTCCTCTTTTTGGCTTTTGAAAGGAAGAGAGCTGCTGGTTAGTAGTAAGTAATGCTGGGAAGTAATAAAGTATTAGCCATAGACCTTTGGCATGATTTTGTGCAAAAAATATAGTTACTTGGGAAAATAGTTACATATAAGTGTAAATACTCTGCAGTCCCTTACTGCAGGGATCAAAGAGAATCTATACTGACCAATGGCACCAGTCTTAATTGCAGTCTAATCCAGCGGTGATCAGAAGACAGTGAAGGGAAGTTGTTACATCAGTACTGACTCAGATGTCCCGTGTATTACAAAAATTGGTGCTTTTGGAATCTGCAGCGTTTTAAATGTTGTTTGACAGAGAAAAAAGGAACAGAATTCAATGTATCAGCATTGAAAAGTACGCATCTATTCTCTCTATTCCCTTTTTTTTGAATTGAGCTAATACTTTTTTTTTCATTTTATTTATAGTTTGTGTTTAAATTTATGTCAGAGCGAACAGGAGAAAAAAAAAGTCGGTGTGCTTGTACATGGCTCTTTTTTTCGTGCTTGAACTTTGAAGCTAGCTAGCTTTTGCAGCCGGGCTTCTATACTCCTGGCTCTGCAGAAATCTGACCTTGCTCTGGAGATAGCTATCTTAAGGGGTCTGAGTTTGTGTAAATTTCATAGAGCACATTACTTCATAGAGACAGCGAAAATTTTATCTTTGATCCTGCATATGAGAATTTATACACCAATGTGAAGTTGCTCAGTGTTAGGCCCAATTTTTTTATGTACAAGCTGAACATAACCTACAATGCACAGTCCCATTGAGTTAAATGTCTGCTTACAATTAATTAATTAATCTGTGTTGGGTTAGGACTGAATATTAGCAAAATCAGATTTTTTAGGGCTAAGTCGAAAATGATTTTCTACTTCTGTGGAACATTATTTTAAAAAACCGACCACCACAAAAGAACCTTGGACCCAAACATCTTCCCGTGTGCATCAGGATAAAACAGTGTCTGTCTAAAAACTTTAATTAAAATATTCTCCATCAGATTTGCTAGTTGGGGTAGTGAGCCGTTTCTGTCTGCAGGTGATCAGAGCGTAGGTGTAGGAGTTAAAAAAGAACTTCCCGATCTTAATCATGAATAATTAAGTGTCTCTCTCATTTTGACCCAAAATGAGAAAATTTGCATGTAGAGTTAGCTTTGTCAGAACTGGTATAGTCCTGTAAAAAGGTTTTATTCTGACAAGTCAGGACTTCAGGAAAAAGATGGCTAAGCAGCTTTGCCTATGCAGTCAAAATTCTGTTCCCACTCTGGTCAGTGTCCGAGTTGTGCAGAGTTATTGTATGTGCCTTCTTAAAAGCACTCCTTGGACTTAAAAGAACTGTGAATTTAGAAATCTATTTAATATTTCACTGTATGTTTTAGGGGAAACAAAATGTTAAGGTAATTTTGTGAGATTAGGAGATAATATTCTCTCTATAGGTGTGTTTACCCTGTGTATTTGACAGTACTTTTTGCACAGCCGTCTCCTCTTTCCCATATATGGATAGACTCTAAACCATAAAGAAGCTAATTAATTTACTCTGTTCTTATTAGGCCTCCTACCAGTGAAAATGGGAAGGGAAATATTTTAAATAAGATGTATTTTACATTCTCACTTTCCAAAACGCAGAACTTGAATTACTCTTTGCAGTGGGTCCTAAGACCTTGGAGGGGCAGCCAGGCTGAACATGTGAGGGTCAATGGACACACACGAGGTGGGACTTATGCTTGATCTAGGTTCTGCTGCTGGAGCATGTTCCAGGGGAGACTGCTTAATTACAGAGGTACTCAATGAGGAAGAAGATTTCCCCTTGGCCACCTACCTGACTTAAGATCACCCAATCTTTGAACAAGGAGAAGGAAGTTCATTTCCCATCTCTCCACCTCCTGCCTTCTGGTTTGTTGTGTTGTACTGGCACGTCTGCAAAATAAACCTTACTTTCTGTTTCACTGACTGGATTTCTTTTCCTGATCCTGAAAGACTGATCTTCTGTAGCTGATACTGTTTGACAATCTCAGTTGAATTGTATCTTGTTAAATAGCATAGATGTTCCAGAATAGAAATGAGATACAACTATGTAAGGGTAGGTTCCTTACACTTGTTGTATTAAATGCTCTTTTGCCTTTAAAATGGATTCCCAAGTGTGCAAGAGTGAAATAATGGTTGTCACTGTTATTTATTTGGAAACATCTAATAGGTGGACATTGGGCCTATCGATGTGATGGACAAAATGTATGTGCAATGAAATACAAAATTAAATGTAAAAGTATGTAGCTAAAAATTCCCTTGTCATTTGCATGTAACAGGTTTCACAAACTGCAAGCAGTACAGGCTGCATTTCCCAGTGATGTAAAATATAGGATGTAACAGCTTGTTAGGTAGAGCCCTCATTCAGAATGTGAGATAGCCAAGGTAATTTTCCACTTCTATCCTTTCTGTATGAGGACTACCTTGAACAGCAGCCTTTTGGCTGCTCTGTAGTGTGAAAAGTTTTCTAGTCCTTCTTTTAAAGCCGTTCAATAGAAGATAAACAGAGCTGAAAAAGGATGGGCTAGGTAGAGATGGTATGTTTTTCTCATCTCAGTGGAGGAAGCAACTGCCTTGTCAAGGGAAAACCTGAGACTGACTTTCTCGTGCAATTCATCCTGCATCTGAAACTGTTGCTGCACAGTAGTGTATCTTAAGAATAAGTGAGAATCTCCCTTTCACAGTGTCTAGGACCACTGTCCAAATAATTTGTAACTTGATTTCCATTGGTGCAAGCTCCTTATATCTGGAGGGATGCTATGATCATTCTTCCACTTCTCATGATGTCCATAAAAAGAAGCGATTGCCACTGAATTTTGTGCAGCATCACTCTGTGATGATGGACAGTTTTAGAACATGCCTGAGGAGGCAGGTGAAGGTGTTAACCACGAGGTAGCCACTGATACTGTTCTTTTAACACTAAGTACTTCTCATTTTATATGCAAAAAATAAGGCTAAGGGCTACTGAGAAGCTCTTAATTAAAAAAAAAAAAGTCCCTCTGAAATTCTGGTACTTCCTGGATTAAGCTGCTCCTGGTATGTGAAAGCAGAAGGCTTTTGATGGAAAAGAGTTTAAGGTCCTCATGTCTGTGAGTTTTAAGGAACCTGACTGTTCTAGTATACCCAAAGTACTTGCAGCTCCTGTTGATTTTTAGAGGGATTGCTTATGCTTAGGTACTAAAAAATAATCTTAACTTGGACAAAAGTTAGATCTTTTATGTCTGTTGTAGGTAAGATAGTTTTAATTCTGACCTTTGCAGTTTGTCAGAATGTACTTTGCTTTCAACTGTATTTTTGGAAAGCAGGCCATCAACCTCAGATCTGTTCTGTTGCAAGCAAAATGTGATAGGGGTTGTGAGAATGCTTTGTGCCTTTCTAGAGACACCAGTTTAGCCAACTCAGAGTTTGTGTCATACAGAGCTTAAAGTCTGGGCCTTGGCCTATTTGTTAGTCTGAATTTACTTTCTTTGCAGGTCAAACTTTAATTATTAGTTTAGAACTAACCGTGAAGGGTGTGTGTCGATGTGTTTTTTGTTTGTTTTGGGGGGTTTCTTTAGGTGGGGAGGAAGGGATTAGTTTTTTTGCCTTCCTCCATAACTTTGGTGTTTTGCTTTTATTTTTTTCTGCATATTTTTTACTTCTTTAGATATATACCACTGTCAGTCTTCTGCTCCTCATCCTCCTACCTGATACGTCTTTGTACTGTAACATGGATTATTCATTCACTTATTGCTTTGATAAACAAAACACTTGGGCTGAAAGGACTTTGTAAAATATCTGCTGAATTGTGAAGTTTTAAAGAAATTCAGGAAGCTGAATCATGACTAAATAGAGGACAGTGATAAGAAGGTAAACTGAAAGGTTGGGTATGTCTCAACAGAATGATGAAACCCGAGGTCTTGTGTTTGACTTCTCCATTGTCAGCAAACCCCTGAAAGGGACCTCAAGCTTTAACTCTCGCAGCATGTGACAGTTTGCTGCTGCAGTCAGCTACTGGAGTTGTGCTTGTTCTGTTGCCATCGTAGAGACATGGAGGAGATTTCAGATTTAAGTCGGTAGGTATTTACCCCAAACCCCAACAGGTCACCCCCCTGTACCCATCATTCCACTTTATGAAAATTCAGAATTTAGGTTTCAGAATTAAATGACCTTAATTTCATCTTATGGTGCATATTATTCAGCTTATTAATGCACCTAAAAAAATGGAAATTAAGCTCTCTATGTTCTGACTCATGGAGTGTTGAATAGAGCATCGAATACCTGTGCACTAACATTTAAGTGTCGAACATAGAGACAGCAAAAATTTCCTTAATTAAGCCAATAATTCTGTCTGTAATTTTGAGTTTGATTGGTATACTGTAAGTAAGTGGTAGGAGCATACATTTTAAAGGATGTTGGAGAGTAGAATTAATGTAAACATTTTTGTTCCATATGTGAGACAAGAAAGAGAATTGGTCAGGCAACTCTTCTGGCTTTTCTCAACTTCTGTGTTCTTAGGCTTTGAACCTTAATGAAATCATCTACTATGTTTCCTATATAAATGGTTCAGATAAAGGTTATAAAATTATTTTTCTCAGTATGTTCAAGAAGGGAAACACAAGAGACTTTACTTACTGAGAGAAGTTGTCTGATTATTTTAGTGATAATGTTTTAAATTTTCCAGGAAGTAAAATTGTCAGTAGAATTTGCTGATCACTTCAGGAATAAAGACTCTCTAATTTTTAATTAACATGATACATAGAAAATTTTTTTAGGTTTTATGTTTTTTGCTAGTGATTTCTTACTGTAGTGATATAAAAAATATCTCGTAAGCCTAAGCAGAAATTAAGAAAAAGTCACAGTGACAAACCACTTTTGCTTCTAATGACGTGTGTGGTATCTTGAAGATTGCAGGTAAACATTTGTATGTTACAATGAAACAGTTTTGTAAAAAGTGTCTCTCTGAGTTGTTTTGTGCCACTTTCTTCCTTTGTTTTCGAAATACTTTTGAGTTCCAGAGAAAACTTTTCCTGAATTTAGAAATGTCCTTGGATTTTTTTTTTATGTATAAGAATATAAGAATTTTTGCCATTTCTGCTCCCTTAGTTGGGACGCTACCTGTCTTCTTATTTGATAAAACGTAAAGAGACTGCAGGGCATACAGACAGAACCTTGCATGGTTGAGCTTTGTTTCTATAGGAAGTAATGCTGACACAAAGAATAGTCTCTGGATGCGAATTTAACTCTGAACTTTTGAGAAGTGACTAGGGAACTTGATTTCTTGACTAGTAGCCTGTACTTTATATGAGACACTATATTACATTATTTTTCCTAGTTGTTGTTATTTCAGGGATTAGAATGACCTTGATTGACTAAATGTAATTATTATTTAAATGTAGCCAATGTCTTTTTATCCCAGAACTTCCATATTTCACTCAATGTCTATTTCTGTGTTCAATGAATTATACAGAATGGATGCATATACTTTCAAATTATATGTATGTTATGTGTGCCACTTTGGAAAAATGTTACTGTCTTTAGTAAAAAAAAAGAATTGAATGAATGAATGAAATCTATGAGAATTTCACAAAGTTACTTTTCTTTTACAGTACCCACCTGAATAATATTGCTTGTTGGTGTTTGTATTCTGTCAGAACTTTCTACTGCTAGAAATTAAAGGTATGAACTGATTTCATGTACACAAAAAAGCAAAGCCATAGAGGTAGAAGTCGGCAGGTTTGAAACATTAAATCTTTCAGTTATATGGCAACCAAAGAGCTTGATACAAGGCAAATATTATGAAGTATTGACATTAAACCTTTTTGTATGGTCTGGAGGAGAATGGAGGGATCTTTGTGGCATCTGTGTAGCAAATACATTGTATTTCTCTTTGATAATTTAGTGAAGAAAGTCCCAGAACAGAGGTCAGTCCCTTCTTCTCTGTGATTCTGAGGATTGCCCTTTATTAGCTGCTTCTTCCTCCTCAGCATGCTTGGAGATTTCTCGCCATGGGTCAACTCTGTACAGATGTAGGAGATAGCTTTCCACTTTTCTTTTACTTTAATCATGACACTGTGCTCTTGACCTTCAGACCATAAATAGGTTCATTTAATCCTTCCATTTGTGTAGAGGGTTAACTGCATTATAAAGGATTGCTGCATCTTAGCTTAAATTAAGAGGATAGAGTGTTATCTTCTAATGAAAGAGAGCTTTTATTCTTATTGAAAATGACATGGTGAAAGTGGTGGGGTGATAGCTGCAAAAACATCAGAGATTCTGTGTGGTCATACAAATTTAAAGGGTCATTCAGCCTCAGTCAGAAACTGTGCCAGAGGAGGCTACTTTGAAGCCACAGGTGCAGCCAGAGTCAGTCTTGAGATCCAAGACAGAATGGTAGGTACAAGGAAGTGTAAGACTGCTATTTGTTCAGGCCTTCTAGGAAAGCTGAAAAATAGGAAAATGCATCTTCCTTCAATCACAGAGTCTCCAGTTGTAGTACATGATTGTACTTGATATAGCAGAAAAATGGAATCCTCTTTTTCTATATAGTGAATTTTCAAGCCAGTCTCTATTTCGAAAACTTGTTTCAGCTGCTTTCATTTCAGCTTGTGTATTTGTTAGACAGATATCTGTCAAATATATTTGTCTTTTAGATTTTAACAATATTTCTTTTGTTTCTAGTAGAATATTTTAGATAACTAAATTTGGATTATCGCTTGAAGAATTTAATTACTAGGTTTTTGGGGTATCTTTACAAGGGTGGGTTTTTTTTTCCTTTTTGGATATTTTGAAAATAATCGTATTACCTTGAGATAATTTGTGCAATTTTTTTTCCTTTGTTTTTTATGTCTTTCATGCCAGGTGGATGTTATGGGAATAAAGGGCAATTACATATGGTTTTGCTCGTCTGTCAGATAAGCATAAATGTAAGTGGGAAGGTGATCAGTTTACCACTTGCTGGCCAAAATACCTGTTTTACAAACACGGGCTATGAAGCCACCTGTTGGCTAGATAGTTGGCTAGTGAGGTGTTTAAAATAAAAGTCAGGTTTTGTTGGTTTTTTTCCCCTGTGAATGTGACTTTATAGCTCTCCCGATACATTGGTTTTTCATTTTTGCTCAAGAAGAGAGTATCCCATGTTACACCTTAAGGAAAACATAAGTATCAGTCATGCTTGCTTGGTGCTATAGTGTGCAAAAGCTACTTCCTCTGTCTTCATTTTCATGTCAGGTAACTGGGACAGGCAGAAGCAAACACGATGACTATAACAAATTAACAACTCGTAATTCAGGGAGACTGGCAGTATTTAAAAATTAGTAGGATAGTGACGTGGTGATGCTGTGTAAAACTATAATTTTCAGCAGAAATATGAATCACAGAATCACAGAATATTCTGATTCGGAAGGGGCCCACAAGGTCATCAAACTCCAAATTCCTGGCCCTGCACAGGACACCCCAAGAATCAGACCATGTGCTTGAGAGAGTTTTCCAAATGCTTCTTGAACTCTGTCAGGCTTGGTGCTGTCACCACTTCTCTGAGGAGCCTGTTCCATTGTCCAACCACCCTCTGGGTGAAGAACTTTTTTCTAATATCCAACCTAGACCTCCTCTTATACAACTTCAAACCAGTCCCTTGAGTCCTTGTCACTGGTCACCACAGAGAAGAGATTGTGCTTACCCCTCCTTTTCCCCCTCACAAGGCAGTTGTAGACTGCAGCGAGGTCTCCCCTGAGTTTCCTCTTCTCCAGGCTGAACAGGCAAAGTGACATCATCTGCTTCTCATATGACTTCCCCTCAAGGCCCTTCACTGTCTTCATAGCCCTCCACTGAATGCTTTCAAATAGCTTTATATCCTTCTTATGTTGAAAGCGCCCAAAACTGCACAATATTCAAGGTGAGGCCCCCCCAGTGCAGAGCTGAGCGGGACAATCCCCTCCCTTGACCAGCTGGCAATGCTTTGCCTGATGCCCCCTAGGACACGGTTGGCCCTCCTGGCTGCCAGGGCACTGCTGACTCATGTTCAACTTGCCATTGACCAGAACTCCCAGGTCCCTTTCTGTGGCACTGCTTTCCAGCATCTTGTTTCCCAGTCTATACATACAACCAGGGTTGCCCCATTCCAGGTGCAGAATCTGGCACTTTCCCCTGTTAACCTTCATAGGGTTGGTGACTGCCCAGTCCTCAGAGTCAACGGCTCTTCCCAGTTTTGTGTCATCTACAAACTTGCTGACTATCCCTTCCAGTCCTGTGTCCAAGTCATTTATGAAGATGTTCAAGAGTACAAGGCCCAGGATGGAGCCCTGTGGAACCCCCCTAGTGACAGGTCACTGATTTGTTGTTACCCCATTCACTCTTGCTTTCTGTGCTCAATCCATGAGCCAATTGCTCACCTACCACATGATGTGTTTATCCAGCTGTGAGCTGGACGTTTTGTCCAGAAGGATACTGTGAGAGACAGTATCAAAAGCTTTGCTGAAATCCAAAAAAAAATACATCAGCTGGCATCCCTTGATCAGCTAGGTGGGTTACCTTGTCATAAATGGAAATCAGGTTATACAAGCAGGACTTTCACCCCATGAAGCTGTGCTTGACTTATGACTGCATCGTCCTTCAGGTGTTTTTCAATACCTCACAGAATAATCATGCCCACAATGGTACCATATGATACAAGGCTTCTCTTTCTGTCACTTTTTCTGTATTTTCCTCTTTCCCTTCACAGTGTCTTTCCTTCTTTTTCTGGCACTTTTTCCCCTGGATGCAGGAAATGAACATATAATGCAACATGTACACGTGTTAACTGAGTGGTGTATTTCTGTACTGCCTGTTTGGTACATACCCTGTGTACTGTGGAGTTGATCAGTGACAGAAGTTTGGCCTGAGACGTCAAATATCTGTTCTGATAGGACTGTAGGAAAGATCATTCATGGTACCTGTTTTATTTTCCCTCATCAAAATATCTCTTGGCAGCAGTCCCTTTTCAGCTGGTTTTTGTTCGTGTTTTGAAATTGCACGCAGTGGACAGTGTTTCTCTGCTTGCTGTAGAAATATTAGCCTGAACTTGGAAAGTGAAACCAAAATCAGTATAAGTCAATGTGAAGAGGTAATATTTAGCTGTTGCATGTCTGCCGAGTGTTTTCTTTCCTTTTTTGGGAAGGACTGGAAAACTCTTTCTCACAGTTATATTAGTTAGTCACTAATATTAAAAATGGTCAGATTATTGCTGACCACAAAAATCACTTTGAGAAAATGGTCTGCTTTGTTATTTCTGTCTTTCTGGTGTATGCTTTGAATGAATGGACAGCATTTTTAAACTTATGCTTTGAATCCATCGGCATTTACAAACAAAACTGCATTCAGAATTGGGTTTTAGTACCTGCATCCATACAATTAAATAGGTTATGTTCTTTTCAACACATGTTCCAGGATTTAGACATTTGTGCATACGTCTTTATAGAAAGAAGCACAGAAGTGCAACTTTTTTTGTTTTTACTGAGTGTCTTTTCCATTCTTTCTTTCATTTTCACTATATTAATTTCAAATGCTTTTCTTGTTCTCAAATACGTAGGCACAGAATCTGTTCCTTGCCGAAGGCAGTTTATTACGGTAAACTGTGTACTGGTTTCTACAAATAGCTTTACACAAATCTTAGAGCAAAACTGTTTTAATTTTTTTTCCTTTTTACAGAATGTGGTGTTGGTCCGTATTGCTAAATGCATGATAGTTTGTAGAGAGAGCATTGTAGTTTTACAACTTTTCAGACTCCTAACATAACTGTGTTATGGTTTAAGAGGATTGCATAAATATCTTGGATAAGCATAAAATCTCCCTGTTATCATGCTGAGGGTACCGCCGTACCTGACAACGGAGGAGAAACATTTTGGTGTGTCCAACTTCCGTCAGGATGGAGGAGGGGGATGGACCCTTACTCAGAATGGAATTCTCATATGCATCACCTCCCAGGAAGTCTAATTTTTGCTTATGGAACTAAATTTTTGCTGATAGACAGCGTACTGCAAGGCTGGCTGCTACAGTCTTGCAAAATAGTAAAAAATGAAAGCAGAGACTGACTGAGCATTATTCTCTTTCTTCGTCTGCTTCTGCGCAACTGTGTGAACACTGTAAGTGAAGGTTTATTTGCACTCAGTGGATGTGATTCCCTGCAATGAAACACATGCACACATCAGGTTTCTTTAGTGACTTCTCTCAGCTGATTCATCAAACATGTTCCACTTTTATCTTTTTCAGTGGCTTGGCATACATCGACCTGCTGGGTTATTTTTGTTTGCTTCTTTGCTCCTCACTGTTAGTTCATCGGGGTCTTAGAGCCAAATTGTGGCTTTCTTTTTCATGGTATTTTTTCAGCATGCTTGAAAAAATTTATTAGTAGTATGTTATCATATGTCTGCTTAAAAGAAAGTGATGAAAAGTGGTACTTGTGCCCATCTTTTAGTAAGTATATTAAAAGTACAATCTACTTGGTTACCTGTTTGGTTGTTGATTCCTAGTTTGTGAGAGATCTAGCAGGAATGGCTGAAGTGCTTGCTGGCTGTCATCCACCCAGCTCCCCTGGAATTTCCCTTCTCCAACAGCATCTCTGGTATTGTGATGCTATATGGATTCTTGAGCCAGTACCAACTGGTGCTGACTTCAGTTTAACACACCCCAGGCTAGGGTGCGATAGCTCGGAAGTAGACATGCATCCCAGTCACTCATCCTTGGATAGGGGAGATGTAACCTTGGCTGAGGTCTGTTACTACTACTAACTGGTTTTAGCTATTGTCATGATGAAATTATTGTAGTTACAAGACTGTATATACACATATGAGCCATAACAGAGATGCCATTTAACACTC
Organism: Pipra filicauda; assembly: GCF_003945595.2. Taxonomy (NCBI): domain Eukaryota; kingdom Metazoa; phylum Chordata; class Aves; order Passeriformes; family Pipridae; genus Pipra; species Pipra filicauda. Next base: position 1,603,923 of record NW_024104776.1, on the reverse strand, counting down.
TTAGTTACTCCCCAGAGGAAAACTACCAATCAGATAGAATTATTCTGCCCTGCAACCAAATATGGGAAAGAAGAACAGGACTTACTGCAAGCAACCATGGATTAAGTAGTGTTCAAAGAAAAAAAATGAAAAAAATAAAAAAAAAATCAGGGAAATCCAGATGTTAAGGGGCATCCTTTTTCAACAGCAGGCCAGAGACAAGCAGTTAGGGTTACTCTACACTGTGTTAGAACATTAGTACCCATGAACTGTTTTCTTTTTAAGCTTTGTAAAAAGAGGAAAAAAAAAATAGGATAAATTCTATGACTATGTGACATACTGTTGGTTGGTTTGTTTTAAATCGTAATCACTGTAAAACCTGTTAAGTTATATTGGCCTTTAGAGAAGCTGACCATACTTTTCTCAACTGTTCAAATCTTAGATGGTAAAAATTTAAATCTGTGGTGAATAACATCTACTCTGTGTTAAGGTCATTGATTAGTAGCTTAAAAATAGGAGGCTTTAAGTATATAAGTATAATAATGTAAGTATAATGTACTGTCAGATGAGCTTCTCCTCTGTTTTTTCCTTGTTCCAATTTTATGTGAAGGTTTACATCTGAGCTTCTCACTAACTAGAAAAGCAGGTATGCAAGTCAGAAGGGCTTTTATAAAATTTGCAATCATATTAGGACAGTGTTCATCCATTAGTAAGCAAACCACTGCTAAAACAATCTACCTTTTTTTGATTTCAAGGTATACGAGTATGTAATGGAATTTAGATAGCTTCATTTAAAGACTCTTCTTACTAAAAAGCAATACAACGTAGGAGTTTACTTGAAGCTCAGGGAAGGGAAAAACCTCACCATCTTCAGTATGATAAGGGCGTGTATAGTGAAAAAGCCAAAAGCTGCCATGTAGTGTCTATGTTCTATCAGAAACTGATGGTGTTTGAAATAGATATTGAATCTATCTTTACATTATGAGTATTTTATGTGTAGTTTCTGTACTCATATAGACTGAAACTGAAAATACATAGAAGGAAATATCTTGGTTTGGTATTTTCTGTACTGGTTTGAAGACAACTTCTAGTGATACTGACTTCACTATTGAAGTAAATTTGATGGGAACAGGTATGGAGAACAACTTCTTAGTAATTCATATTAATAATTATATGAACTTTGGAGAAAATTTAGACACTTATGAATTTCCAAAGTATATCACTTGAAATCTGTATTACTTAAAATGCTGTTTTTGACATGCTCTTCCAAAGAATGCATGAATATATTTCAGTGGGAATTTGGGGGCAGCAGGAGAATGACACCTCATACTTCTGCAGATAATTAGACTAGGCTTCATTATGTGATTGCAATGAGAACCTGGTGCTTGTCATGCCTGGGAATGCAGAAACCTTTTTACTTTCAAGATATTTTTATTTTTCCTAATAATTATATTAAAATACAGTAAATTGAAGTTATAAATGGTTTTATGATATGGTAAGAATAAAGATTATATATTTCTAAGTGAGAACCAGACTTTTCAGGAATGATGCATCTCTGGATTCAAAAAAATCAAATTCAATGCTCAACTGTTTCACTTTATGGAAATAAGTAAGCAGATTAACATTTATTTTAGGAAAGTTATCTGAAATAGCATTGATTAAAAGTTCCAAGTAATTTTTATGATGGTATTTTTATTAAACATTTTAAGGACAATTTTTTGTTCAGCCATGAGTTGTATTTTGCTGCATGTTTCCAGTACGATGTTTTCTGTCACAACTCTTTAAAGTTAATCCTGATTTATTTCTATAGTAGTGCATTTTGGCAGCACTGTTTATAGTACTTATCTCAGGAAATGAGTATGCCTAACCTAAAAGTGTGAAAAAGATAAGAAATTAATAAAAACCCTATAAATATAGTGAAGCTTTTTGTTGATGTACTTTTGTGAACACTGTTTCCAGATAGCTATGTGATTACAGTCTGAAACTGTTTTGTAACATCAAACTGAAACTACTCTGAAGTGTTGGAATATTCAAATTAGATTTGCCGAAACTGATTTATATATACATACATATATTTAAAACTTTCATAATTTTTCATACATCAGTGCTGGCCACCATAATAATTAATATATGATTGCATGACCTGCTCTTAGATTTCTGAGAAGCAGCCTGTAAAGTAAAGTCTTAGCCTTAGTTATCTTAATTAATAACTTCACATTTGTGTGTGATTAATAAATGTTGTTCTTCTTCAAAATGAAGTGTACAAATTTAGTTTTCATTATTTTTATATGCAGAAAGGGAGCATGGAGTTTGCTGGGTAATAATTTGGTAATTTTTATCCAGAGGCCTGTATTTTGTCGACCTGCATAATATTAAAGATTCCAAGATGCAGACTTTCTTATGAAAGTTCATAAGTCAGAGTCTCATTCTGCCTTGTTATTCTATGTGTTAAGACCTCATTCTCTTTCTGGATTTGATTAATCTCTCATTTTCAGCCTGTGTGTTCCAGGTGTTTCTGTGTACATAGCCACAAGGCTTTGGGAGTACATTGGCATAGTTCAGTCTGTTTATAGTGGCAAATGCCTGCCAGAAAAATTTTTAGAGGTGCTGCTTGTTAGGCTGTCTAAATTCATTGTACAGCAGATGGCACTGGAAGAGCACATCAGTGGGAGACTTCAGTGATGCCGTAATTTGTGCAAAATACTAATGTAGCTGTTGCTGTGCTGAGGCTTGTGAAGAAGTTGCATAGTTCATTTTAATGTATTCCAGGAAGGGGTGCATGCTGGGGCTCTTTGGCTTCAGCTCTTTCATATGTAGACTGTGGAAAATTCTATACTTGCAAGTGTGAGAGTATCATCTATTGAAGGCTGTTTATATAGCATTTTTAAACACATTGATATGCAATGCAGAATTACTGATATTCTTTAAGTATGTGCAAAGAAAGGAGACTATCTGGGTCAGTTCGGGTATTTGACTTCAGGGTGTATTTTCTCCTGTCTTGGATAAAATGTGTGTAGGAGGTATCATAGAGTGTATCTCATATGGAAGACTTGTTTAGAGACTTGCTCTCATTGGTGGGTGTTTTCAGTTTACTTTGGAGAGCTTTGATCAGGACTGTCACTCACTAGATTTTTATCAACTTCTCATGTGTGAATGAACTGGACTCTGGATAGATGCATGCTGTTTATGTGCTTTATATTTGAGCATCAAATCTTTCTTATATCCTCATATGGAATTTTCAAGGGTACAAGTAATGAGTCATGTGTATCATAGAATATACTGAGTTGGAAGGGACCCATCTAGATCATTGAGTCCAACTCCTGGCCTTACACAGGACACCCCAAGAATCACACCATGTGCCTGAGAGCGTTGTCCAAGTGCTTCTTGAACTCTGTCGGGCTTGGTGCTGTCACGACTTCTCTGGGGAGCCCGTTCCATTGCTCAACCATCCTCTGGCTGAAAAACCTTTTCCTGATACCAAAGTTAAACCTCCTTCGACTCTGCTTCATGCCATTTTCTTGGGCCTTTGTCATTGGTTGTGAGAGTGAAGAGATCACTCAGCTTCCCCTCATGAGGATGTTGTAGGCTGCAATGAGGTCTCTCTTCAAACTTCCCTTCTTCAGGTAGAACAAACCAAATGACATCAGACACTCCTCATAAGGCTTCCCTCTCAGACTCTTCACCATCCTTGTGGCTCTCCTTCGGATGCTCTCTAAGAGCTTAATAGCTTTCTTATGTTTTGGCACCCAGAACTGCACACAGTATTCAAGGTGAGGCTGCCCCAGTGCAGAGCAGAGCAGGACAATCCCCCCCCCTCGACCAGCTGGCGATGCTTTGCCTGATGCCCCCTAGGACATGGTTGGCTCTTGTGGCTGCCAGGGCACTGCTGACTCATACTGAACTTACCACTGACCAGGACCCCCAGGTCCCTTTCTGCAGTGCTGGTCTCCAACCTCTTGTTCCCTGGTCTATACTCACAACCAGGGTTACCCATCCCAGGTGCAGAATCCGGCACTTTCCCTTGTTAAAGTTCATAGGGTTAGTGATTGCCCATCTCTCCAATTTATCAAGGTCTCTCTGCAAGGCCTCCCTGCCTTTGAGGGAGTCAGCAGCTCCTCCCAATTTGGTGTAGTCAACAAACTTATTTAGTATCCCTTCAAGTCCTGCATCCAAGTCATTTATGAAGATGTTGAAGAGCACTGAGCTGAGGATGGAGCCTTGTGGAACCTCACTAGTGACAGGTCACCAGTCTGATGTAACCCTGTTCACTGTAAGTCTTTGTACTCAACTTGTAAGCCAGTTGCTCACCCATCACATAACATTTTGTCCAGAAGGATACTGTGGGAGGCAGTATCAAAAGCTTTACTGAAGTCTAATAAGATTATATCTGTTGTCTTTCCTAGATCAACTACGTGGATCACCCTGAAGTAGAAGGAAATCAGGTCTTACAAGCAGGGCTTTCCCCTCATGAAGCCGTGCTGGCTGTGACAAATGACTGCATTGTCCTCCAGGTGTTTTTCAGTACCTCCCAGAATAATCTTCTACATGACTTTGCCAGGCACTGAAGTGAGACTGACAGGCCTGTAGTTTCTGGGGTCCTCCTTCTTTCCCTTCTTGAAAACTGGGACATTTGCCAGCTTCCACTCAGCTGGGACCTGTCTGGATTCCCAAAACCACTCAAAAATCATCAAGAAAGGTTTTGTGGTGACATCAGCTAGCAATTTGAGGATGCTTGGACAAATCCTATCAGGCCCCATAGATTTGTAGGGGTCCAGCTGAAGGAGCAGATCCCACAGAATTTCAGCGTTGACTATGAGTTGATCATTCTTGCAGTCATGGTCCTCCAGCTCAGGGTATTGAGACCCCCTTGGTCCATCATCTGTATTGAAGACAGAGACAAAGAAAGCGTTAAACACCTCTGCCTTGTCTCTGTCCCTGGTTGGGAAGTGGCCATCCTCACCCTGTAACAGGCCAATGATATTTCTATACTGCCTATTGCCATTAATGTATTTGAAAAAAACTCTTTTCATTGTCCCCCACATTTCTGGCCAGCTGCAACTCTAACTGAGCTTTGGCTGCACGAATTTTCTCCCTACAGTGGCAAGCAGAATCTCTGTATTCTTCCCATGTCACCTGACCTTGCTTCCATGGGGCATACACCTTCCATTTTTGGAAAAGATTGCCTGCTCCTGTGCCCTTAGGAGGTGATGTTTAAAAACTGCAAAAAGCTGCAAAAACATCTTCCCAGGAGACTTTACTTACTAGTTCCCTGAGCAGCCTGAAACTGCTCTCCTCATGTCCAGAATTGAGGTTTTGCTGGCAATTTTCCTCCTGTCAACAGAAATTTTAAACTCAATCACTTTGTGGTCGCTTTGGCCAAGACAGCCACCAATCTCCACTTCGCTTGCAAGATCCTCTCCGTTGACAAGCAGCAGATCAAGAAGGGGCATCTTCCTGAGTCGACTGTCCTAGGGCCTGTTCCATAAAGTTGTCATCCAGGTTTTTTAGCAATCTTCTGACTGGGGTTGGGCCAGCTGTGTGATGCTTCCAGTTGATTTCTGGCAAATTGAAGTCCTTCACAGGGACAAGGGCAGTGGACTTCCTTGGAAGAGTCCCATTTGGACAGTCACACATTTTTTTTGATAAAGATATTGGTAGGCTGACAGACGTAAAACACTTTTTTGCTCAAACAGGCTGAGTAGTTGCTTTCTGAGTAAAAAGTTTTGACTACTCTGGGTGCTGCCTTAGAGATTGATCTGTGGAGATTATTTTTAGATATTGGATTTTCATTTGTAAAAAAACTCCACATTTTGATACAGAAAGACTAGCACGTGATAAAAACCTGTTCTTTCAAGTGACTGGCTTAATGTTTTAGTTACGGAAAAACTGAAAGCTAAAACAATGTTTCTTCAGCCAAATTTTAGGTAACTAATTGTTTTGAAACACATCAATGACAAAAGATGTGTGAATCATACAGTTTGGAGCATCTTCTTTCCCTAGTCAGCAATGTGATAATGCTCTTTTAATTTCTCCCTAGCTTGGAAGACAGATTTTACTTTTTTGTCCTTCATTGGTTTTTTTTGGCTGGGTGCATTTTTTTTTTTTTTTTTTTTTTTTTGGTTTGGTTTTGGGGTTTTTTTGTTGGTTTGTGTTTTTTTGTTTTGTGTTGGTTTTTTTGTGGGGTTTTTTGTTTGGTTTTTTTGTTGTTGTTGTTTGGTTGGTTTTTTGTTTTTTTGGGTTTTTTTTTAGGTTTAGGAATTGCCAACAGTATAATATAGTTTCCACAATGATGGGGCAACATTTCTGGAAAAGTAGAAATAGTGTCAGCTTGTGGGTGTCAGTCAGAAGCAGTTGGAGAACATTGTGGATTTCACAGGTGGAGCTGATATGAGGGTTCCCAGGCTTCCGGTACTACATACACACAAGCACAGTTAAATTTATCAAATGAACCAACACTGTTGGTTTAGGAGCAGTGTAGAATCCTGAAGTTGTAATTTTCATTCATTTTGTAGGTTCATTTACTGTAAATTGGTAAGATGGCAAAATCCAAATGGTTTAAGAATAGAAGGTCAGCAAGACATTTTGAGTCTCCTCTTAACTGACATGTAACTCTGCCTTTATCTGTACTTGTAGGAAAGTAAAAGTAGTGTTTTAACCTTCGAAAAGTCATACCCGTATCTCAGTATCTACTTCAGATTGTTTACGTGGAAGATGTTGTCTTAGGGTTTCATGACTCTTGGTACAACAGGCATCGTGTTAAAAGTGGAAAATAATCTGAACATCTGATAAAATACTGGTTCTGGTTTTTTAAGGTTTTAATATTTGTTTTATAGCAAGAAATTGGTTCTTAGCCTTTTATTTGTTTAGGGAACAATTTTTTGGGGCATGTTTGTTCTTTGCTGATAGGAAGTATATCAGTTTACAGAAACCTTTTAATTTCTCCCCGTTGAAAGTAAGGAAAGTGCTATTTAGTTTGGTAATTAAGAAAAGGAAATGGGAGGAACTGAGCATGCTCTAAAGATGGACTTGTGAAATATCAGAGGTTATGACAAAGTCAGAACTGGTCTTTGAAACAGGAAGATGCAGATAATGTAGGGAATTTGCAGATAGGACTAGGGTACAAATCTAAGTAAATCAAGCTTTACTTTTTATGAAGCAGTGTCCAACCTCCAGCAGCAGGGCTTTACGTCAAATTTTTCAGGGTATTTTGAAGTTCAGAATCCACAGATGCCTCGCATCGCCTTTTAGTTTGCTTTGAATATGATCCTTTAGCCTTTGTGTACTTGAGGACCACAAAAGTTGGACAGGACAAGAGTAATAGCCAATGGACTGCTGTTTGGTTATAGTGATCATTCTCCTCACATGTTTTTATGCAATTTTTGAATGCTTATTTAAGAAAACCGTATAGTTTAGTTGAAAAACTTATTTCAGTTTATTGCACAGTTTTTTTCTGTTGCTTGTATTGTGATGCCATGGGAGAGAAGTGGGAAGTATGTACATAAGGACTGTTTTACTTTCCCCTCAGTCCACCAAGGTTGGAAGATTTCTTGAAAGATTGAGCTTGCCATGCTTAGATTGGAGCCAGGCTTGCTGCTGCAGTTTGTGCTGCTAACATCACACGTATTTGGAGGTACGTGGAATAATGGCTACTACTACTGGTAGTACCTACTTCTGTGGCAGTGGCAGCTTCTTTCTCTTCTCTTTCCTGTGTTCTTCTCTCTGCAGAGCTGTTTACTTTGAAAGGTCTAGCTGACGTTAAAAAGAACCAAACCAAGCTCCCCTCCAAGCACAACCAAACCTGAAACAAAAAAAAAACACAAGCCAAAAGGTTAAGTTTGTGGGTACATGACTCTGCAAGATGCCAGGTGGGAGCAGTTGACTGGGACTTGAGCAGCTGTGTCCCTAGGTCTTGGCAGAAGTACTGGAGGAATAAAAATTCTAAAAGTTCTAGGCAATAAGAGCCTGTAACTTGGTCTTATATGCCTAAAACAGTTTGGAAATCTACTTTTCTTTCAAAGAAGTTCAGGAGGGGACTTGTTGTAAACATGTTACTTTGCTGTTAATGTCCCTCTATTTTTTCATTAGTTTTCCTATAATTATGTAACCTTTTGAATATTCCTCAACTTGTGTAGAGAAAGTATGAACTTATAAGACCATGTTTTTAGGACTGTTTAACCAGTTTGTAGGAATCCTGTTGAATATCTCCTGTAGTTTTATCTTCTGTAGTTATTTATGTGGGGACTTTTTAGGAGCCTTGGGAAAGAGAGGAGTGTTTCTGTGCTTGAAAACATGTATACATGGATTAAATATATGTGCCTGTGAGTGTGATGTAGCGTGTGTGTATGTTTCAAAAAATATCCTGCTGATAGCAGAAAAAAGTTGTGGAAATCTCCAAGGCAGATGTAGCAGATTCATTTTTTGAGCCTGATTGGTTTCTAAGTCAGCTCTCTATCTTTACTTTTATTTGATGCCCATTGTTTAAGTACTGCGACTGCTGTATTGTTTAGAGAGGGGGAAACCCTTATAGATAATTTTTGAAATATTTCTTTGAAGTTAATTGTTTTTTATTTGTTTCCAGGAAATGGCTCTTGAAGTTAAATGAGGCTGGATAAGACACGTAAATGAAGCAGAAGCTGCTCTGCATGTGTTAGGGCTATATCACCGCAAGCACTGCTGATCAGCCAGATTTGCTATCTTGTCATAATGAAGAAAATTAGTCTGAAAACAATTCGCAAGTCCTTTAACTTAAATAAAAGTAAAGACGAAAGTGACTTTGTAGTGGTTCAGCAGCCATCCTTAAGTGAATTTGGAAAAGATGACTCCTTGTTTGGCAGCTGCTATGGTAAAGATTTGGCTAGCTGTGAAGTCAATAGTGAAGATGAAAAAGGAGGCAAAAATAGATCAAAAAGTGAAAGTTTAATGGGTACATTAAAAAGGAGGCTTTCAGCAAAACAAAAACAGAAAGGCAAAGGCAGCACACCATCTGTAAGCTCTGCAGATGATGACACCTTTTCTTCCTCATCTGCTCCAATAACCTTCAAAGATGTGCGAGCTCAAAGACCTCTGAGATCTACTTCCCTCCGTAATCACCATTACAGTCCAACTCCGTGGCCCCTTCGACCTACAAATTCGGAAGAGACTTGCATCAAAATGGAAGTGAAAGTGAAGGCCTTGGTCCATTCCTCTAATCCAAGCCCAGCACTGAATGGTGTTAGAAAGGACTTCCATGAGTTGCAGTCAGAAAACGTGTTCCAGGAACAAAACAATGCATTAAAAAATACAGAATCTCAGAACGGAGACTTGCATCTTCATATTGATGAACATGTGCCTGTAGTTATTGGATTAATGCCTCAGGACTACATTCAGTATACTGTGCCTTTAGATGAGGGAATGTATCCTTTGGAAGGATCACGTAGTTACTGTCTGGATAGTTCCTCACCCATGGAAGTTTCAACTGTTTCTTCTCAAGTGGGGGGAAATGCTTTCCATGAAGACGAGAGCCAAGTGGATCAGGATGTAGTCGTTGCACCGGATATCTTTGTGGACCAGACGGTGAATGGTTTGTTGATTGGTACCACAGGAGTCATGTTGCAAAGCCCAAGGCTTAATCACAGCGATGTCCCTCCACTCTCACCTTTGCTACCTCCAATGCAGAATAATCAAATCCAAAGGAACTTCAATGGATTAAATGGCACAGATGCCCATGTGGCGGAAAGTATGCGCTGCCATTTGAATTTTGATCCTAACACTGCCCCAGGAGTTGGAAGAGTCTATGATTCTGTACAGAACAGTGGTCCTATGGTTGTGACGAGTCTGACAGAAGAACTGAAAAAACTTGCAAAACAAGGATGGTACTGGGGCCCCATTACACGTTGGGAGGCAGAGGGAAAATTAGCTAATGTGCCTGATGGCTCGTTTCTCGTTCGAGATAGTTCTGATGATCGTTATCTTTTAAGTTTGAGTTTTCGTTCCCATGGAAAAACTCTTCACACTAGAATTGAACACTCAAATGGTAGGTTTAGTTTTTATGAACAGCCAGATGTGGAGGGACATACATCTATAGTTGACTTAATTGAACATTCAATCAGGGACTCTGAAAATGGAGCTTTCTGCTATTCGAGATCCCGGCTGCCTGGATCTGCCACTTACCCAGTGAGACTGACAAATCCAGTGTCTCGGTTTATGCAGGTGCGCTCTTTGCAGTACCTGTGTCGTTTTGTAATACGTCAGTACACCAGAATAGACCTGATTCAAAAACTGCCTTTGCCAAACAAAATGAAGGATTATTTACAGGAAAAGCACTACTGAAAGCTTACGGGAATCTTGCATCTTGCACTTTGGGAACGACAACAACAAAAAGAGATTGAATTACAGTTTACAGACTTTCATTATTATCAAAATCTTTTGCTGCCATAAAAATATTTCATTTTTGTGTGTAAAAGAAAAGTAATGCATTTGGATTTATGTTTGTTTTGGGGGGTTTTGTGTATTTTGGGAGGCTTTCTTTTTTGTTTTGTTGGAAAGAATGATCTCAGTTTATTTTTAGAAGTGTGAAATAGCTATCTTTCATCAATGTGCAGATTAATCACAATGTGAATGATCAAATTCTCCTTAATTTCCCCCAAGTCCTTTGCTGCTATCCACTGTGATTTTTATGCATTGAAAGCACATTTCATGTGTATTCAACGATAAGTAAAAGTCAAATGAAACTTGTTGAATGGAATTTTTTTTCCTTTAAAACAACCTCTTGAAAAAAATTATCATGGATAAGGAACATATTGGTATTCTAAATTACTGAATTTACACCTATAGTAATAACTATTTCCTAGTGTCCTAATTAGAAAATTCCTATAGAGATATGCCCTAATGTATAGACAGAGCTGTGTGATAAGAACATGGTTATGCAGCATATCTTTAAGAAAAAAAAACAAATGCCTTCCTCCTAAGCCTTGTATTGTCTGTACACTCCTGTGTTCAAGAAGGTTGATTCAGCCTTCTTCTTTGTCTCAGTGTTTTGTCCTCTAAAAATGGCCTTTAAAAAAAAAGTCGATGAAAGTCAATATATAATACCTATAAGGAAATTGTGATATTGGAATCTTGTCAAATATTACCTTTTCTAATCATGCCATCAGTTAAATAAATGAACACCTACCAGGTCCCCTCTTTTTGGCCTTTTCCTTCCCGCCTCATCTTGGGAGCAGGGGAGTGGAATTTCCTGGATTTGTAGGAAGATTCTAGGAATTGTTATTGTGGGAACATAAATTATAAGCCATTTTGGGGATGGGATAAAACTTAATAGGATGATTTCTACCTTATTTATATTCAAGCTACTTGAAATTTTATTCTTTTTCATTTTTCTGCATTTTTTTTCACTTCAGAAATTACAGTGATACGCTAGTGTCCTTTGGATCATTTTCCCTTTTTTTGTATATCCTTTGGGGAGGAAGGAATGGACTGATAACATTTCGTATGGAAGATGCTTAAAATGCATCTCTAAAACTCTATTCTCATCTTTCAAATCATTGAGAAAAGATGTTTGGATACACAGTGACCACAGGAAATGTTCAGTTTATTGTCATGAAATATGTTTTGACATGAAATATTGAATCAATTAAGTAAATGTTTGTGACATCTGTCAAAAATTCTGGCATTTGAAAAGCTTACAGTTATTCTAACCTTCTGTAGGGAAAAAAGACTTTCAATGGGGAGTACAGGTTCTACACTGTAGTATTTTCATCATGCAAGGTTAACCCATGGCATTTTCCTGTTTTGTTTTAGTTATTGGGGTTTTTTCTCTTTCTCCCATGTTTCGATCACTTTTATGAGTTATTTGTTAAAAGGGTCATAGCTAATTTGGGAGGGAGGCTTGCTTTGTCTGCCTCTGCCCCCCTGTTTTGTACTTTAGAATGTCATATTCCCTGTCTCTGGTAGGAGTGGCTAATCAGTAAACATCACCATAGAAAAAAAGGCTGTTCATCTTGGATATAGCTTTCTTGTTTAGGTCATTTTCTTCTCCTTATTTAGTCTAGCCTTTTGGTCCCCTCAAATGAGTCTTTAGGAATGAATACATTGCTGCAAGGTGGTGCAGTAGCACTACATCTTGGGTTGCCTGAATTGATAGACGAAATTTATATTTTTTTAATTTATTTTTTTGACCATAATGTTTAACTAAAAAATAAAAAAAAGAAAATCAAAGGTAGATAAAGACTGCCTTTGCTTTTAAGGGAGGGAGAATAAGGATTTCCTCTTTAGTCTGATAAAGTTTTAAACTTAAAAAGTGAAATAATCTAGAGCAGTCTATACATGTAATTTGTTGGCTCTGCCATGGAGATATATCTATGAAAGTGTGAATTCTGTTTTCTTTTTTTATCTCTACTGACTTGTCCCTCTATCCAGTCATGCCCCATCCCCCCCTCCTCTGAATCAGGATCACTAAATTTATTCAAAAAGGCACAATAACCTGTTGTATGGTACAGTGTTCTGATTCTGTCTGTGAGGAGGAAAAAGAAAATAATTTTTGTGGATTCTTTTGGAAGAAAGCCTCTGGCATTTTCTTCACTTTAAAAATTCTTTCCCCATACTAGAGGGCCTATGCATTCTACGGAATCTTTGAAAGATTATAGTATATTAAATATTTTCTTTGCCATTTAATACCACTATTGAATGCATTAAACATATGTTTATACTGTGCCACATGCATTAATTTAGCAGTCATTGCATTGAAACTTAAATATTTGAAGCTATAATATCCTGGTCTTACTGCTGAATTGAAAAACGTGCAAGAACACACATGTTAAAATTCTTGCTCATGCCTTTATAAGTTTCGGTTTGTTCACTCATAAATGTTGATGCTTTTTTTTTTTCTTTAAACTGTTTCAACTATCCAGTTTCTGAGTTGCCTTCCTTGCTTGTTCTTCATCTGTGAACTTAATGAGGTCAAGTTAACTTTGTCATTTCCCCACCCCCCTATAAAGCTACCACAAAAGGAACACTTTAAAGTGGCTGAGGTATAGGATGTGAAAACCACATAGCACTTTGCTTCTGAATAAAAAAATGACACTGATATTTCTACAAAGCTCAAAATACTTTAAATCATTAGTAAGTAGACACAAATACTTATTTTTCAGGTTTCTTTAATCAGAACCTCACTGTATTTTTTCATGCCGAGATAACTGGCCAACCAGGAGAAGGAACCCAGAAAAAATACTTCGAAAACATTAAAGATACTTACAATTTCCTATAATAAAGATTAATATAAAAGAAACACAGTAACATTTAGTTATGAGTCCATTTAGAAGTAGTCAGAATAACCACAAAAATTGTGTTGACTTCTGCTTCATGAAAATTAGAGGAACGAAGTGTCCTTGACAAATAAAAGGAAAATGATTGAGAATATTTTGGGGAACTTTGGAAGTAGATACACTAGGAATAAAAGCTAACTGACTGCGATCCTTATAGAGTAGAAATATGGCTATTTATTCAGCACAACAGTTTAAGGGTTCAAAAAGTATGCTTTTTATGATTGAATTGTGGAAAAATATTTTTAAAAATGAAACTATGAAATAAAACTTTTTTCGAGCATCTGAAAGGATTGACATTATTGATAACATTGTCTGTTTTACCAATTAGAAGAGTTAAACCACACGTATTTGGAAATAATAAATTTGCACAATTTCCTCTGTGGGTTTTTTTTTATTTGTTTGTTTGTTTTGTAAGCCAGTGTTATAAACAACTGAAAGTAATGTGTATTCTTTGATCTGTTTGAAGGATATAGCACTTATCCTGCTGTTGACATAGTGAATGCCATCTTTTTATCAAAATGTAATTCTGTCAGAAGGATCAGAAATGCAATTATTAATTAAACTCACTGTTCTCAGATGAGCTGACTTTGCATTTTGTTAAAGCCAATTTCTTTCTGTGAATATTGACTGCTGGGCTAAGGAAAATCTGTGCAGTTTTTGTTTTGATGCATTTCATTTATGTGAATACTGGAATTATAAATTTAAAACAGCATACCAGCAATATATGGGCTATGATTCTGATGAGAAGCATTTCTCTATTACTGAACTTTCAAATTCTGAGCTAAGCTATGGATGCATTAATGATTGCCAATTTAATTTCATAAAATCTTTCTATGACTGCAAAGAATAAAAATTACAGGCATTCTTTATAAATAAAAATGCCCCAGATGATAGGTCACAATATGAAAAGTATGGCATTATTGTATCTGGAAAGTGTTCTAAATTCTATACAGATAATGAAAAATTCTAAAAGAACTTTTTATGAATACCTGTTGGGTTAAAGAATTTTTATAGTGATGATGGAGTGCCATGAAGTTAATACTTGCAATCCAGATTGCTGTAGTTTACACTTTTCTCTGTTTCAGACCTGGTGTGCACTATTTGTACTAAGCACACCACAGAGTGAATTATCCAAAGTCCATTGATTTTAATGTGTTTTGGTTTGTAAACAAAATTAGAGTAATTTCTTGCACATTTTTGAAAAATAATTGTATAAGGATTTATGTATCTGCTTCTGGATACAGTGTGTAAATAAAAATTTCATTCACAAAATGATTTGTGGAGTGTTCTATACTTTAATGATGTTCTAAAATAAAAAAAACCCTGAGAGACATTGTAAAATTCTGGCATCTGACTCAAACATTTAAATTTTAATGGTCACAGTTTAAACTATATATTTTTTAAACTTTGCTTGTTGACTTTCAAAATATTTTTGTATACCAATTATTTTAATTTCTACTTTTCAAAGAAAACAAAAAAAATTTGCCAGGACTTAACTGGAATATGATTTTTGAAAGGTCTGCATAAGTACTGTAAGCTAACTTTCTGATAATTTTACATGGGCTTTTTTTCCATTAAAAATGTACAGTATCATAGTATCTCTTGCCTTCTAAGCAAGCAAATAGTTCTTATTTAGCTCAAAAAGAGAAAGTTATGTATGGTATTGATCTTCAGATGTTCTCTTGATGCTGTCTTAGATTCACTTTAAAAAGGGAGTGAAATTTTAAACCCTGGGAAGTCACACAAATAAACCAGAAGATCCAAGATAAACAGTTTCTATGTTGTAAAAGAAATGCACATTTCTTTTGTGCATTTGTTCATGTGTTTTCATTTGCACAATTGTTCATGTGTTTTCATGTATTTGGGACTTAGACTCACTGCTCAAGTTCAAGTAAATACCATCAGCTCCTTAGGTGTTGGTTATAACTGGGTGGTGGGCAGGGGGGCTGTTTGGTTTCATTTTTTAAAACAACCAAACTAAAAACCTAGCCCTGGTAGGAAGTCACTAGTGTTCATATTGTCCACAATGATGTACTTTTCTATGTATCCTGTAACTTAAGTCCTTAAACAGTAATCAGAAATAATTCATAGTTTTTGCCGTTTTAGAGAAAATTACATTCTCTTGTTTCCTACTGCTGGGGCTGGTATTGCTTTATGCTCATTATGTTGTGTGGTTGTTCCCCTAGTGCACAGGGGATCTTGCAGGAGTTTTGTTACTGGGTCAGCTTGATGTTCTTCTCTTTGGTTGTTCTATTCACTCCAGAAATTTGGTGAAGAATAAGCTTACCCTAAGATGATTCCATGGTAAGTAGTGAAAGGTGAGTAAGAATTAATTTTTCAGCCACCTGTAAAATTAGCATGATCCAGGCAGGGATGAAATGTTTATAGTCAAGATGCCTACAATACTAATTATTTCTACCTTACATTCAATCATCTTTTTATTTGTGGGTGGAAGAGAAAGACTAAGGCACTGCCTGACACAGAAAGCTTGCTGTATTTCTGATAATACCAAGATAGGTACCAAGGTAGGGCTCAGCAGTGGAGAGCTGAATTAAGTTATCCTCTGCAATTAAGACAAGACCTCAAAACTTACAAAGCTGTAAGATCCAGTGGAGGTCCATAATATTTAGGAAACAATGTTCTATCACTTTCTTCCAGCACGTACAATTTGCTTACAGTCTGTCATTTTTTTTTTTTTGCCTTTTTAAAGGCTAAGGTTCAGCTAAGGATTTTATCATCCCTTGCAACATCAATATGCGCTTCTTTGTTTATTCTGTTAAGGTAATAACTATCCTTTCCTGTCAACACCATGTAAAGCAGGAATAGGATATTGTAGGGAGTGGCAACAATGGTCATTTGTTAGGTTTTAAGGAATAACCGAGAAATAGGTGGTGGTCTGCCTCAGATCAGGTTCTCAGTCCAAACTGATAGAATCATAGAATGGCTTGGGTTGGAAGGGACCTTAAGGGTCATCTAGTTCCAACCCCCCTGCCAGGGGCAGGGCCACCTTTCACTAGACCAGGTTGCTCAGAGCCCCTCAACTTTGCCTTGAACAATCCCAGGGATGAAGCATCCACAACTGCTCTGGGCAATCTGTGCCAGTGCCTCACCATCCTCACAGTGAAGAACTTCTTCCTAATAGCTGTTCTAAACCTACTCTCAGTTTTAAAGCCATTCCTTTTTGTCCTGTCACTACACGCCCTTGTAAAAAGTCCCTCTCCATCTTTCTTGTAGGCTCCCTTCAGGTACTGGAAGGCCACAATTAGGTCACCCTGAAGCCTTCTCTTCTCCAGGTTGAAAAATCCCAATTCTCTTAGACTTTCCTTGTAGGAGAGATGCTTCAGCCCTCTAATCATCTTGGTGGCCCTCCACTGGACTTGCTCCAACAGGTCCGTATCCTGACTGTCTTCAAGTGCAAACTTTGGAGATGGTACTGCTGAGGGTTTGGGTAGGCATGGTACCAGCCTTCATGAAAGAAGCTTAAAAATAAAGGAATGTTTGCGTGCACAAAATGAAGAAGGAAAGATACGTGTGATGTGTTTCATTTTTGGTGGGTGACAATAAGTTTAGATGCACACAGAGGAAGTATGTGTTACAGAGCCTGGACTGCTCCTGACACCGACAGCTCAAGGGCCATTTGGATAGTTATGGGCTGAGGGAAGACTCATCATCCGCTGAAAGGAACTGTAGCAAAAATAAGACAACTTTTGTAAAACTTTGGAGCAACTGTGTGTGATGGTAAATGTATGTTATGTCTTCGTCTGCTCAACATTTGTCTAATTTTCTTTAATTTATAGGACTTTTAAGCTGCAATCCAGTTTTCTTGTCCCTGTGATGGGGTGTTTCTCACTGAGCCTGCTGCAGTAAGAAGAGCAGTTTTTAAAAGCATCCCCTGTTGGTTTCAGCTATTTAAATAGGAAATATTGCTTATACAGATGGAGAAAGTAATTCAAATGTGTTTTCCAGATTTCTGCGTGAAATCACTAGGGCATCTATCATCATGTGATCGTAATCATATCTGTTTCTTAATTCACATGTCTTTTCAGTTATACTCCTTTAAGCTAAGAAAGAAAGGAAAACACCACTTTCTCAAACTGAAGAGATTTTTGGCAGTGTTGGTTTCCCACAAAATATCTCCCTTTTTCCTCTGCCCCAGCTTTCTGCTTCCATCAGGAAACAGCAGCTGTCTTGTTCAGTTTCTGGTTGGAATTTATTTGGTGTATCCACTACTCCAAACTCAGGTTTCCACTGAAAAGCATACTTTATTTTCTTCCAGAACACCTTTCTTCCCTGATTGTCTACCCTGTATCACTCCAATAAGAAAATAAACAAACCTTCGAATGTTCTAACCTTCCTTAAACCTGATCTTGTCTGAAGCAAAACTGTTTCTGGTTTAAACAGTCCCCTCTTTGTGCTAATGGAAAAGCTACCTAAACTGTTTTATGCAAGCAGTGTTTTCAGTCAGTCTCACGATGCTGAAATCTCTAAATGTATCCGTTTCAAAACTTTATTATGCAACAAATTCAAAGATACTCTGTAGTTCTCATGAGCATGAAGTTTTGAAATGCAGTGTTCTGAGAAACTCCTGTCTTTCTACACTATGGTGAAGGTAAACGATACCAAAGTGCAGGTCCATGGCAGACTTGTTCCTTTTTGTCAGTCATTTGTGACAATCACTGACCAGTTTCAAGTTTTCTAACTTCCCCTTAAGTTTTCTTTCTCTTCATTTGTCTTTTCAGTTTCAGTGGATGAATCCAAATTAAAAAATAATTATAAAAGCGTAGAAATTGTTACTATTGCTGTATTTTCAGTGAGAATTTTTTTTATCTGGTAACAAGCAGTTACATGAAATTTAATATTGACATAGTTAACTTCATACCAGTTAACTGTTAAGATGGTTCATCAAAGAATCATGTACTCCTGTGGCTTAATGTAATAATGAAAGTGAAGATAACCTTACTGTCATCTTTTGGTACTTGGTTTACTGTATATCCAAGTTTCTTATGAAGATAATTTATTGCTTAGAATAAAAGCCATGGCCTCCCATAATTAGATCATTAACTTTTCTTCAAAAGCAGTATTTGGGAAAAAAATTTATTTAAATTTTGTAAAGCATTTCATTACATTTTAAAAAAAAAAAAGCACTGTCAAATCTTTAAATTAACATTGACCTCAATAAATTTTCAGGTTTAATTAATTTTGGAACAATTTCCTTTGGATAGTCAAGAAGCAGAATGTTAGATTGAAAGATTCGCTTCAGAAACAGTAATTGCTGTTGTAATCATTAAACTCTACTTTCTGTCTCTAAAAAATTCAATAATGTATGAATTTAATATATTGCTTTATTCTTATACAGTAAAAGGTTTTCCAGCTGTAATACATACTAAGTATTACTTTCACTGATGTCCTAATGTGCTGGTGACATGAGTTGGAAACTTCTTAAGATCAGCTAACAGCATAGTTCAATGACAGAAAATGTCTGTCCTAAGAAAATGAAGTAATCCCTGCCTCCAGCCACCCCAAAATCCCAAATCCTTCATTTTATACATGATCGTCTTGCACAACTGTAAATGTAAAAGGATTGTGAAGGAACTGCAACAAAATAAC
Source organism: Pipra filicauda (assembly GCF_003945595.2). Classification (NCBI taxonomy): domain Eukaryota; kingdom Metazoa; phylum Chordata; class Aves; order Passeriformes; family Pipridae; genus Pipra; species Pipra filicauda. The sequence continues at coordinate 1,585,036 of NW_024104776.1, read as the reverse complement.
ACTTGAGATTTGTTCAAGTACAGCTAATCTAGTTCAGTGGCATATATTATGTCCAAACAGATCAGTGCTAAAGATAAGAATCTGTCCTAGGGTGTAGTTGTTTAATACACAAATGATGGTGTCATTTGAAAGTGAGATATTACGAAAATATAGAAACAATTTTAATGAGTCTGAGAAAGGCATACAGCATACATAAAAATTTGCTTCAAGTAACTTTTCAGTGAATTATTTATCCTTCTAGGAACTAGTTACAATTTTATTCAGCAGACTGATTTTTAGATGTCATGCCTCCTAGCTGGTACTCAAATTACTTAGTTACTTTGTACAAATTTGCTTATAATATATCAGAATTAAACTTGTGGTGGGATCTAAGAGGGTTTTTTGTGGAGGGAGAGGTAGAATTTTTTCCAATTTTGTCATCTCTGCTTCTCCAGTAGTGTTAAAGTTCCATTTTACACAGGCTGAGTTAGGAAACTGCTTAGTTTCATATAAATTTGCTTTTTTTAAACTTTAGGTGATGTGTTCAGTCATTGGAAGGTTATTGTTCTTGTAAAACTGTCAATACTTGGTAGTGTAGAATATGTGATGTACAGTGCAATGCAAGGAAAAATAGCTACAAAAATAATAGCTTTGAGCTTCTAGAAGACAAATTTGATGAAAGGAGTTTATAATTTTCTTTTAAAACAGAGATTGTACTATGATGTATTTTTATTTCCTGTCATAAAATACGTGTTTTGAGTGCAAGGAAATCTACTTGAAGATTAGCAATGTTTTAAATAATGATTTTATTTAAAAAAAGGAAGAAAACTATGCCTTACAATGCTCACACTTCTTCACATGCTTACCTATCTACCTGCCTACCTGAGGGCATACCAGTGTGTAGAGATGGCAGTGCTCTTCATCACTGTGACTCTTAGTTCTGACACTTCTCCTCCCCACACTTTACCCAGCCTGATCATTTACAGCTCAATCTCCTGTCACTTTAATCACTTGTTTTGGTGTAATTTTCCCCAGCTGCCCTTGCAGCATCTCTGACATGGCTTGCTGTGTGGGATATTCATATTAAAACGTGCCATGTGACTCAAAGATAACTTCTATCCCTTTATGTGGGAGAGAAGAGGAAGCAACAATGAAAACATCATTTGACCGGTGTTGTACATCCTGTCAGCTGCTCCAGTGCTCCTACAGCCCCATGAAGACGCCCCAGGCAAGGCCTCTGGGTTAAATCCTTGTCTAGTTTCAGCAATGTGGTAATGGTTGTTGCTTGGCAAGCTGAAGGAAGTTATCCTAAAGTTAGAGAGAACAGATGAAGTATTTGTTTCTAGAAGTCTCTGTAGGAATCTTCCATGCAGGTATTAATGCTTAAGGGTCTTAATGATTTAAGACAAGCATTCTCAAGAGTTGTCATAACAAGAATAAGAATAATATGTCAGAGAAATGAGGTTCCATTTACAGCTGATGCTACTAATCACATTTTACCTGCCCTGAGTTCTAACCTGCAGGATCACCACAACCAGCCCACTGCTGCCCCAGGCTGCTGGCCAAGGGCAATGCAATTTTTTCAGGTGGCTAATGAACTGAGTGTGAACTGGGATCTATGATTCCTGTCATTGTATCTCCCAAAACAAGATCTAAGGGGGGAAAAGGAAAAGTAGGAGGAAGAGTTTCAAAAGAAAGGATGTGCTTCACACAGTTGGTCTTGAGGTGGGAAGCCCCTTTTCATGGGATCTTTTAGGTGCTAAGAATGTATGTGAGCAAGAACACAGTAAGTTCATATGTTAGGAATACTTGTTGTGATTCTGCTAAATGCAAAGATAGTGCTGGATGGTTAGGAGGGTGTCTGGGCAGATTGTTTATGCTTTTACTGTGCTCGTCATCTTTTCCAGGGTTGGGTTCTAACTGAACAAACATAATATTGAGCTGTGAGGGTATTTAATCTGACTCTGTTTATACTTATATATTTTAACACTGGGTGAGAAATTGTAAATTTTGAAATCCTGTCTAAGAATTCTTGTTTCTGTGTTCTGGGGTCAGTAGGAATTTTAAGGATGAATACCTACTTCATTGTTGTGGAAAGTGTTACTTTTTTTTTGGGGGGGAAACATTAAACAGAGCAGTGATGAATAATTTGTCATTTTGGAGGCAAAGGATTGTTCCCAGCTGGAGCATCTAACATATTTTTCATGAAGCTCTTCTGTACTTTTTTTAGTGCAAAGACAGTGTTAAAATTAATTCAAGATCTGCTTCAGATTCATTCTAACACTGAAAGCTCTGAAAAATATATCTGAGAGAGACATTTTATTTGAACCAACATAGAGTCTGTGTAGTATAAATATTTCAGCACATAAGAAGAACAAGAGCAAATTGGAAATTATGTTCTTTCTCCTGTGTTTGTCAAAGCAGTGCTTCATAAGCATATTTAACTGCATAGAAAATATTAGAAATATCTGCATATCAGTTTGTATCAGAAGAAAATCTGACCTGCTTATCATTATAATTGATTGGTAACATACTGATGTATTTATTTCATGTTGTATTTTAATTCTTGTATTGGAGGTTGGTTTGTTTGTTTTAAGTTGCTGAGGTTATGAAATAGCTAGGGGGAAATGAAGAAAAAAAGGGAGGAGGGGAAGGAGGAAAACATCTTTCATCCTTCGATTTTTATATGCAAGTAAAAAAGAGAAGAAATACTACTGGGGGGTTGGAGACATCTTGGGTAAAGATTAACACTACATTACAGGGATTTTGTGCTTTTTTTTTTTCTCTGTGTTTGGCTGAATTTGATCATAATACCCATGTACCTAATGTCTAAGCTTCATAATTTGATGCCTGTATATCTATTTCTTCTCCGAGGCATTTTGCAACTTGCTTCTATAGATTTTTTCAGAGACTTATGTTTTCAAAGATCTATCAGAAACCAGCTTTGTGGGTTTTGGTTCTTACATTTCTCTTAACGATTATATTGCTTTAGGAGAAAAATAACGAAGTCTAATTTTTCTGTCCTGAATAGTCTTGGAAAAGATCAAATACTCAGCTAACAAATGGATTAGTGCTTTTCCTCATTGCTTTATGAGTCTCAGATATTTCCCAATGGAAATATATAAATAGATTTTGATAACGAACAAAGGGAAGATGTATTTTATTCCAAAAGTACTAATGCTGAAGGGCATGTCAAATACTGTAAGTTGTTTTTTTTTTTTTTTCTCGAGGAGAGAAACTGAAAACCACCAGGGATTTTGACCAAAGATATTTTTTTTAAGTGGTGGGAAGTAATTAAAAGTAGTAAGTGCATAATGAGTGATTTCCGAACTCTAAAAGGATATTTGAAAAATGTGAAGCACTGGGAGGTGTAAGAAAATCTGGGGCCTCATGTGTATAGAACCATAAATGCCTGTGCATCACCTATTCCCTTTCAAGGCTAAAACTGAAAATGTTCCATATTTGGAACTCAGCTTGTCAATACTATTACAAGAAGAAAAAACTGGTATATTTTATATAGTAAAAGAAGTAATTTTTATTACTTTTTTTTTTTAATCTCAAATTCTAGTTTGAGAGGGCAGATATTATGAAAATGTGGTAATCAACCAAAATCCTTGCCTTTCTGTAGGAATCTGTTGGGAACAGATGCTTATGTTTTTGATAGAAGGTGATAGCCACTGTTTCATTTTAAACATGAACTATTTTACAGAGCAGGGGAAATACAAAAGAAATTAAGGATGAGCACAATTTTTTTCTCCTCTGCAGACCTTTGACAAGTTTCAAACCTTAGACTTAAAACCACACATAAATAATCATGATGCAGTTGGTATGCAGCTTGGGAAGATGACAAGAACTAAAATCCTTCATATAATATATAGAGGTGATATATTATTAAAATCTCATCTATCTTTAGTAGGAAGATATTATATTATTATATCATCATATATTCTTAATAGTAATGCATTTTTTGTTGTGGAACTATATTTTAACACCTTTTGAGTGAAAATGAAGCTTGTCCATGCCTCACTCAGTGACCCTACTTGCATTTTTTTTTTCAAATGTACTACTTTTTTTCTTAGGCACACAGTAATATTAATGCAGAAAATATTTCATTACCTCATAAAATCCTTTGTCTTCTTAGTATACATTGCACAATTCTCTTAACTGTAGTTCTTTATAGGTATAAAGCAAGAAAATTTAAAAATCAGGACAGAAAAAGAGGCTAATTTTCTTCACTTTAAAGAACTAGTGTACTGTTTTTCTCTCAGCTTCCAAAAAAGATTATAACAAATATTAGGTCACTGTTGTCCAGCAGAGGGTTTGATATAGGTATCAGCAGCTACTTATGCCTTTCCCTTTTTAAAAGTTGGATACAGTATTGTCCATTTCTACGGCTTGTCCCTCAGAAGGGCTACAAGAGAAGGACAGTTATGAACCTTGCTCTTTCTATGCAAAAAGGTGGTTGTATGGCACAAACAAGGATCTACCAGGAGAAAGAAGAGAACCTCTTCTTGATAGGACCATGATTTGCCTAAGCTTACCTGTAGCAAAAAAAAAACAGAAAACAACCCCCGAAGTGATAAAGTTTCACCTTTTTCTCCCTATTTTGTATGCAGTTATATATCTGTTTTTAAATCTTGCTGCTAATTTTGGCTGAACTGACACATATGTGACCTTGCACAGTTGTTTAATTTCTCTGAGCTTCAGTAAGCTTGGTAGAACAACTTGAAAAGAACAGAAGACCACTGGATAAAGCATATGGGAAAGGAAAATAATTTTTACACAAAGCACTATGTTTTGAGGGGAGTAATTTAAGGGGAGGGAGTGAAGTAAGCAAGGGATTGGATGCAGACTCCAAAGAGATCACCTATCCTATCCAGGTAGCCAACCTACTAAAAGCAATAATCCTACTGAGTTTTTTATTTGAAATACAATTCGTCTATCCATTTCTGTGCATGTATGGTTGTGCACATTCATATGTCTGTGTGGGAGAGGATGCTGAAGAAATTCGGATAATTCAAAGGAGCATTTAAGGCCCTATGATTACACTTGTGAATTACTCTCATGCAACATGGTAACATGCAGACAAATGTTTACTTTACGTGGAAATTTCTGTTATCACCTATGTGCATGAATAGCTTGAAAGCAAAATACTGAGTGGTAAAATACAGTGCATTCTGTGTTGCATCTACTAATAGAGAGTTACTTGGATGTAAGTAAAAGTACTTGTTTAATTTTTGGTTTGTTTGGGGTTTTTTGTTTGTTTCTTTGAGGTTTTTTTTTTTTCTAAACTTCAAAGGATCTCTCTTGTGTTAAGAAGACTCAGGGCAAGAAACTGCATCTGGAGATGTAAGCGCCAGGTAGGTTACTACCAAAGTTAAACTTTTTGCTAAATTATATGAAATGCACATTGCTTAAAAGTTGACTCCCAGAACTCTGGAAATTAGTAAACTTTTTCTGGCTTTCCTTGTAAACTGAATTACTGAATAAGTATCTTCTGGCTCTGTATTTCTTATTCTGACTTAAAGAAAAAAAAGTATTAATGAACTAATGACCAGTGACCAAAGAATACTCTTATTCTTTGGCATTGTATAAATACAATTAAAATTAATTTGAACTGTAAATGCAAATAAGCAGTTTCACCTGACCTTTCTGCCTAGAAAATCAGGAGCTATTCATATAATGACAAACATTCTTACAAAAAACTGCAAATGCTTTAGCAAGCCAGTATAAGCTGACAAATATTGATGGGGCACTGTGGAGTTCAGAGGCTGTGGTTAGTCAGGATTTTTTTGGAGACAATTATACCTCTGTGTATATTGATAGTAGCTCATCTGTATGTTCTATTTAAGGGACAGATTTATTCAGCCATGGACATCAAACTGTAATGGAGATATTTCTAGGAAATTAATCATTCCAAATGCTTGTGCCAACTAAACAGAAGCGCTAATTTGTCAGAGTATAAGAAATTACTTGTGTCTGTGTTGTGAGAGTATAAGAAATTACTCATGTCTGTGTTGTGAGATTTTTTTTAAATAATATTCTGAGGCTGATAGATATTGACTTGTTTTAGGGGACCTGAATTTGCTAAGAACTTTAAATATCAAATTACTCTTTTCTTCATCTTACTAGGCTTACTTGTCTCTTAGGTTCTGTCAACTCTTATTTCTCTAAGTACATTGATAATTATTCTAGATGAGTTGTGGAGGTGAAAAGAAAATCAATAAACAGCACACTCATTTTTGTATTTTAAAGTATAAAAATTATATCTATCATTTTAGCTTTTCCAGATTGTTGAACATTAAAAATAAGATGAAACCCAAAAAAGTATGAGATAGTCTTGTCCCTTACTAGAGGTTTCAAAGTTTGTGATGGTACGGGCAGTAAATGAGACTATGCTTTAGAAATTATCTGATAAACAGATCTGTAACTGGATTGATTACTTTACAATGTGTGTTCTTGGAAAGCAGTATGGAGAGAATTCACATTCTGTTTGCATTGAAATCAAAATCATGTTACCTTCAGAGGCATTAGAATATCACTCAATGTTTTTTAAAATTTCACTATACAGTCTATTTTTTTTTTTTGCTGTGTAATTTAGAAGCTGAAATAACTTCATCAGTTTATCAGATTGCTATTGATCAGTAGATGCATGGTATCAATCTTCTAATTTGAAGTTAAACTATTCACACATACTGCTTTCTGACAGATGTCTGCAATTTACATGGCTGTGGAGTGCTCTATATTCAGCTTTTGTAGTGTACCAAGAGAAATGTCTGCTCAGCAGCATGTCATTGTTTTATTTATTTATCTAGATATTTATTTTATTAAACTTAATGAAACTCATTCAAAAAATGTCAGCTCTGTCTTCTGGTTCTTTGAGGAAAGAGGTACAAGGATAATGCTTCTTTCAATTCTAGATGTAGTTACACACCAGTGGAACTGCTTTGTGAAGCCGGTTGGCAGTTGACCAAATGCTGATTCCACATACTAGAATGTTAAAGATAATATCTTTTAAAAGCAAAACCTTTCACTCAACCTTGGGTGCTCTTTGGAGGAAGGTAGGGGCATATTTAAAATAAATGTTAAAAGTAGGCTAACCATTAATAGCTGCTGGCTGACAAGTCTGGTTTCCACTATTGACGTGGTTTTGGTGTAGCTAATATCCAAGGGTTATCTCTGAAACATAAGTAAGAGGTTTAAATAGGTTTCTCCAGTGAGGCAAAGGTGCTGTGGGGTATGCATCTCCTTCTCTCACTTTTGGGTGAAAGAGGTGACCCAAAGCCTTGAGGCTAGAATCATAGAATCATAGAATCAACTGGGTTGGAAAAGACCTCTGAGATCATCAAGTCCTACCCTTGATCCACTACCACTGTGGTTACTAGACCGTGGCACTAAGTGCCACATCCAGTCCTATCTTAAAAACCTCCAGGGACAGAGAATCCACCACCTCCCTGGGCAACTGTCATGGTTTGAGAGCCCCAAAAATCCAATTCCCTAGTCTAAGCCCCCTCCCACATCTCAACCCAATGTGAGATGGTTTTTTCCAGACTCCACATGAGACTCAAAATGGGGGAAAGGGAATATATTACAATGACTGTACAAATAAATACTACAATACATTACCTACAATCTTAACTATTTCTACCATGACAGAATAGTATTTACAATGGATCAAATCTCTTCTCCCCTCCAAACAGAAGTCCAGGAGGGAAGAAGGAAAGATCCTTTTCCACTCTCAGAGCAGCAATGTCTCTAAGGCAGCAGGTTCTCTTCTTCTCATGCAGCATCTCTATCTGGATCTCTGCCAGTACACACGAGGGGGTATCCAAGCCCCTCAGCCCGTCGTCTCCAAGCGAGGACCTTCTCTTCTGTGGACTGCGTAGCAGGGACAAAACTCGCTTCACCACGGTCATATCATGGGGTGTAAGACCCCCATGAAGGTCACTTCCTCAGGGGATTCACCCCTGAGTCAGAACATCTCGGGCAGCTTTCAGTTGAAGGCCTTTGCCTCAAGAGTTCTACCAGAGCTCCTGTGCTCTGTCTCAGGCTACTAGGCTTGGCAGCAGCAGCGAGGGGGGCCAAGGTCACCCCCTCTGCATTCCTTCTCCGTCCCGGTCCAGCTTCAGGACGCTTTGAGCTTCTCAGCTCTTCTCTGCAGTGCATGTTGCACTTTGCCCTTCCCTTCCAGGAGGTGAGGGGTCTCCAAGGAGTTTGGGGGTTTTTGGTTTCAGTTCTTACCCCAAAAACTCTGCCTGTAGAGGTTAGGTTTACTCTCTCTGCTGCTCTCTCTCTCTCTCTTGGCTGTCTCTCTCCTTCCAGGAGTTCTCTCTGTGTCGCTGCCTGCCTGTTGTTGCTGCTTCTTCAGTTATCTCTTGGCTCTCAGCCACAATCTTTGGATGCTGCTGCTGCTCTCTCTGCTCACTCACAGTGGAGAAAACTTCTTTAGCTTTCAGCCACAGGTACTTAGCCCAGTCTAACACTGTTCCAAGTCCCTGCAGCCCCCCCCAGTGGGGCTGCTGCTGTTTCTCCTTGTGGCTCCTACAACATGGCTACCTCTTCTATAACAACTACGACTGCCTTCTCTTCCGTTCTGCTTGTGAAATGTTTATATTTTGCAGAAGCGCTCATTGGGTAAAACCTCAAAACTTCAAGGGTCACCACCCCCTGGGGTTTTACCATTTTATAACTGCAGGGGGAAAAACTGCCACATCCAGTCTTAAAAACCTCCAGGGATGGAAAATCCACCACCTCCCTGGGCAGCCCATTCCAATGTCTGATTATTCTCTCTGTAAAATATTTTTTCCTAATATTCAACCTAAACCTCCCCTGGCACAGCTTAAGACCATGTCTTACTGATAGCTGCCTGGGAGAAGAGACCAACCCCCACCTGGCTACAACCTCCTGTCAGGTAGTTGTAGAGAGTGATGAGGTCTCCCCTGAGCCTCCTCTTCTCCAGGTTAAACAAACCCAGTTCCCTCTGCCTCTCCCCATAGGACTTGTGCTTGAGTCCCTTCACCAGCCTTGTTACTCTTCTCTGGACCTCCTTCAGCACCTCAGTATCCTTCCTGAACTGAAGGGCCCAGAACTGGACACACCAGTGTGGCCTCACCAGTGCTGAGTACAGGGGAAGAATCACTTCCCTGGTCCTGCTGGCCACACTGTTCCTGATCCAGACCAGGATGCCATTGGCCTTCTTGGCCACCTGGACACACTGCTGGCTCATGTTCAGCTTCCTGTCAATCCAAACTCCCAGGTCATTTTCTTCCTGGCTGCTCTCCAGTCACTCTGTCCCCAGCCTGTAGCGCTGCAGGGGGTTGTTGTGACCAAAGTGCAGGACCTGGCACTTGGCCTTGTTGAACCTCATCCCGTTGGAATCAGACCACCTCTCCAGCTTGTCCAAGTCCTTCTGAAGAGCCCTCCTGGCACTGTGAAAGCTCATTGTCAGGGGAAGAAATATTTGTATAATCATCATTTTACTGCAGCAAGGAATTTATGGGATAATCAATTTTAGTAACAATGCTAAAATGTTAAGAATTTAAAAATATTGATGTAATAATCTTTTCTAAATACTGTAGAGCCTGACAGCATTGTACAATTACCAGTTAATAGAAAGGGCAAAACAAGAGTATCCATTTAAATATATTAAGGAAGATCACAGGATCATAGAATCATCATTGGGTTGGAAGGCACCTTTAGACACCATCTAGTCCCACCCCCCCGTCATGAGCAGGGACATCTTCAACTAGATCGGGTTGCTCAGAGCCCATCCAACCTGACCTTGAATGTTTCCAGGGATTGGGCATCCACCACCTCTCTTGGAAACCTGCTCCAGTGTTTCACCACCGCCACTGTAAAAAAATATCTTCCTTATATCTAATCTTAATGAACCTTCCTTCAGTTTAAAACCTTTACCCCTTGTTCTATTGCAACATACCCTGCTAAAAAGTTTGTCCTGATCTTTCTTATACCTTTAGATATTGGAAAGCTGCTGAAAAATCTCCCTGGGACCTTCTCTTCTCTGACCTGAACAACCCCAACTCTCAACCTGTCTTCACAGGAGAGGTGCTCCAGCCCTCTGATAATTTTTGTGAACTCCTCTGAACCCACTTGAACAGATTCATGTCTTTCCTGTGCTGATGGGTCCACAATAGATGTTTTTAGTAGCATTATCAGATTTTGTTGATATATACTCACTAGATTGCCTTCCTTGTGAGGATGTGACAGTGGGACCTTCCCCATTTGGGTTATTCATTTTGTAGGTTTCAAATGAGCAGTGTCAAGCATACTCACTTCTTCGCGTTAGCTGAGTCTTGAGTTTTCAGAAGGATTAATATGTACTCTTTCAGCTTTCACGCCTTTGTGCTGTCCCAAGACTCATAAAGCAAGAGGGATTGATAGGTTCAGCATTTTACTCATGTAACACAGAAATCATTTAGAAGAGTGATTTATGGTTTTGCAGTGATATGGTTCATAAAGGATAATGTCTTTCTACTTAGAATTCACGTTCCATTACATAGGAAAGGCTTTGGCATTTGAAGGAAAAGTCAGCTGTGGTATCATCAATTTATAACGGGTTGTTTGAATGTGAAATAGAGGGAAACACCCCATCAAACATTTTATTTCTGGGAATGTTAGCTTCCCTGGTAGTTAATTAGTCATGGAGGATGTCATTTGACAATTAGCTATAGATTAGCCATAGATTTGTGATTGTGATGAAGAATGGTTGGAAGAGAAAATGAGAGAGACAGTAACCTATACAGCATTTCTTTATGTGTAGAAGAGGTAATTTATTCAAGGACAAGCCTTTAATTCTTCTGTCTTCGACATGTTAAGATGACACAAAATGAGAAGGTTGAGACAGGCTTACTTAGTTTATTCCCACTTCAATATTCAGCAGCAATAATGAGATTAGAATATATTTTCTTGTTATCAGCTGACCTGGTACTTTTCAATACACACTAGAATGAAAGCTATTATAGTGGTCCCCAGATATTTGAGTCTATTCCCATCCCCCTTTGATCTTCCACATGTTTTTATTGCTAGTTCTGATTTAAATCACAACTCCATTCTTTGCTCTTAGTTTAAAACCAGACGAACCAGATCGTAACCATCAGCTTAACTGTTTGTTGATTTTGGGAGCTACTCTGCCTGTGGCTGCTGCTTCTTGCCTGGTGATCACAGGAAGCAAGCACCTGCTGATGCAGCAATAACACAACCCATGCTCTCTGGGGAAAAATTTCTTTTTTTTTTTAAAGTTCACAAACATATCTTAAAAAACATATTTTTGTTACTGCACTTGCATAGGCTGTGGAAGAAAGAGGAGTTATCATCAGGCAGGAAATTGACTGAAATGAAGGCAAAGAGGAATTTGTAACTTTTTAATTAAATATGTCAGTTCTTCATACCCTGTGTGCAGAAGTAGAATAACAGGCTTAGGGGACACACCTAAAGTGTTATGAAGTGTTATGACCAGTCCCTGCATTAAGTGACTGAACAAGACAATGTCTCTGTTGCTAAGTGCAAGGAGAAATCAGAATAAAACTTACTTCATATCAAAGAGAAGATTAACTCTGCCTCCTTTATCCTTCTTCCCTTAATTATTAACAACTCTGAGTGCTGGCAGAATGAAATGTGAGACTGATATTCTGGCTATTTATTGCATCATAAGGAAAAGGTTTGTCAAAGATCCAGCATAAACTTCTGTTCATTCTTAAATTGTCCCTATAAATTTTAGGGAAAATGTTCCTAATGGGACTGTATGCAAATATCAAAATCTGGGAGAAAGAAACAGAAAGAAAATAAGAACTTTGGCATAGTCTTTTAAGGAGGGGTATGAAGTTAAGACAAAAACTGTTTGACTTGATGAGGTTCAAATCGGACTTGCTCAGTAGAATTGATTCTCATTCCTTCTTTGAAAGAAATGTCATTTTTACTCTTTGGATCACTTTCCCCAGATGCTTTCATATGTTGGCCTTTAGCTAACCCTACATTTGTGTGGGATGCTCTCTTTCTCTGAAGTCCTTAATGAAAACATCAAATTAAATAGGACCTTAATAATGACCTTGTTGGTATTCTGCAGTGATTGTGTACATAAAACCTTCAAATCTAGACTGCTTCATAATTATTCATTATAATTCATAACTGCATCCATCAAAGACTGTCACTAATGTTTCTTGGGGGTTTTATGTAGGTTTTGTTCACAGGGAATATGGAAGAGTAAGAAAACTGCAAAACTAGAAAAAAAGTAGTTGACTATGAATTATTTTAGTTTTGTTTGCTGCTACTACTTTTTTTCTAAGCAAAGAAGATAAATTCTGAGAAAGAAGAGTGTTGCAGTTCTACCTCTTTCAAGCATTGCTTACATAGCTGCATTTTTTGGTCTTTCTCCCTTTTACCTCTTTTTACCTGTCCCCTCAACCAGCAGTAAGTGCTGTCATATACCTGTCTCCTGTTATTGGTGACATGAGAAGAACAGCAAATGTCTTTATGTGGCAGGAGTCTTGCAGCTATAGCAAACCACATGCTTTATCTTTGCATTAGTAACTGCAATGGTATTCTGTACTCTACAAAGTGACTTCCTACTTTCAGAGTTGCCTCCAACCTGTGATATCTGAGTCTTGGAGTCACTCAGGCCTTGTCTGTGCTACTGAGGGACAATGACAGCTGCCAATTTCCTTGAAAGTAGTAATAGCTGTGAAATGATCTAAATGTGTAAAATTTACAGCAACAAGACCAAATTTATAATTTGCTTTGGGATGAAAATGTTGATGCTTAGTTAGGATCCCTGGGATGCAAAGGTCAGAGGAGATGAAGGCTCTGGGAGATGAAGGTGGTGATCTGCCACTGGTGTGCCTGTGAGCTGGAAAACCAAATCTCCTTTGAGAACCAATTGTAATTAACACTCAGTTTTCTGGGTAATGGAGGATTTTGGTGCCCAAGAGAAAAGCACAGATAATACAAACCGATGTAAATGAAGTTAAGAAATGCGGGATCTGTGCAGAGCTCATGCAGTCTACTGCCGTGTACATAAAATGTTACTGCTTTCAGTCCTGAGATGATTTGTGTTAACTGTAGCCTGAATCACTGAGAATGTCTACTTCCAGAGATAAAAGCGTGGGCAAATTTTCACTGCACCAAGGTGAATCTAAGAGACATTCTATGATTTTTCAAACACGTGATATGATGGCATTACTTGATGCCAGAAAAAAATATCTGAAGTGTCCAGACTCCTCCAATCCCATATGGACTGAAGAAGACACATCTGCGGAAACATAAATAGGTAGTAGTAGCCTTGTATCTTCTGAACGAAAGAGAAAATCAATTAAATTTCATTGTATTCATGCCCCGATAATTGAAAGCGGGATCTTGTCCAGGGGGCTAAAGGAATTTAAACCACTAGAAAACTCCAGTCCCACACTTTAGGACACTTTTTGAGTCTTAAACTCATGAACAAAATGTCTGTGCATGAAAATTAACAACAAAGTGCTCAGCAAAATTCAAATGAAACCTCTTGGTCTTTCTTCCACAAAAAAAGATGCTGAACAATGTGGTAATTTCAGGTGTGTTCCAAGCAAAGAATTCATTTACAAGTGCCTTCTTTTAGATTCTCTTGTGTTATGGATTACTGAGCTGAAGTCTTGAATCACAAAATTGATCACGCATTAATTACTTCCGTGAAGCGTATTACACACAGTTCCTGATTAAATCACATAGCCTTAAGACAAGACATACTTATGCATCTGGTGAGAAAGCCTAGAGAAAATAGTTTTCAATCAATAGAAAATTTTCTGAATTCATAAATAATTGGTAGAAAAACCTAGAATTTGTTTTTGTAATTTAAAATATATCTTACATATAAACACAGCTAACCTTTTGGTGTGTGCTTAGCTTAAGGATATTTTACTAAAAAAGTTATTTTTAGCCTCTCTTATTTTTCTCCCATGCAATTATTCTTTAGAAACTTTACTTATAGGAGGAAATATACAGCTCATAACATAATGTTCCTAACACCCAGTCAGTGGAACTTCACAATAGTGCCCCAGATGGATAGTGCCATACTGATTCTTTTCTATTTATATGGAGACCTCAAAATACAACCTACCTCTTTTAACTTAAATTTTATTCTTACTACTAAATGTTTTAAAGATTAGCATCTCCAAAAAATTAGCTATTACATTTTTCAGCATATGTCTTAATATAATCTTTGCTGACATAAATTTGCATAAAGGATGTTACCTCAGCAGAGGGCAAAAAACAGATGGTAAAAGAGTTCTGGCTGTATTTTCAGGAATTTTGAGTCTGGCATGCAGTTTTATCTGAAAAACACTGTGGCAGAGGGGAAGAAATTCAGAATATAAAAGTATTTTTTGTCATTCTTCTCCAAATGAAATTTTAAACCTTCTTATTTTGAAACTTAGTTTGGTACTGTTTTAAAAATAGGGTGAATAGCACATTCAATTAAATGTTTAGGGAAGTATATTTTTTTTCATCATTCTGAAATAATTGAGAATGAACAGGCACTTTTTTTTGATGTGAAATAAAATGTAGTCATCAATAGTATTCATTACTGATGAATAATGACCACTCTTGTTGTACAAGTAATTGATATTTTCAGAAAGCTTCTGGCTTAGTTGTTAGGTAAACAAGAGAGGTAAATTCAGAGACGGTGGTAACTTCCTTTGCTACCTATTCTTATAGTTTCTTTGAATAACTCCTTCAGATTTACTGAGTCTTGTTTAGAAGATTACTAACATAGAGGAATTATGACAGATGCATTTATGTCTCTCATTTACTAGATGTTATCATGGATCTGTATAAGTACTTCATTGCTGTATGCCATTTACAGGGTCTACCCTGGATATAGTGATATTCATCTTAGCTGCTGTATCTACTAATTTAGTTTTGTAGAGCTTACAAGCTGTCATCATAGATAAGTTATTTATCTTTAGATACAAATACATAGAAAGCATGTTTTCTGTGGTTCTTCCACACATTATTTTGAATACTTCATATTTAGAACACAGCCTATCTCATTTCAGCTGTTGGTTCTCTATTTTTCAGGTGCAAACGAAAGTTTTAGAGTCTCCTAGGATTTATGGGCTCATTTATGTACACGGTTCACTGCTGCACCCATTCTCATACTTTCATTTATAATGCAATAAAGCGAGTCATTGTCACTGGAAATGCACTAATAGAGTAGTAATGAATCACTAATTCTGCAGCTTTCATGCTATTTAACTATATGTAACTAAGCAGTGCAGAGAGTTGGGGGTGGAGTAGATTCTGGCGCATGTTCAGGAAAATGCATTTCCTTTTTCAAAGTGAAATGTTGGATGGCTTCACTCGTATTATTGGTGAGAGGATCCGCCTAGTTGATGGGAGCACTGTAAGCCCTGCACCATCAGGGGAAGAGCTGGGGTGTGGAGGAAGTTGGTTTGGAGATTTGTCAATGCCTCTATCTAAATACCCTATGAAAGAATTGACATTACTTGATGAAGAAACAATGGTAACACTTTGCATTTTCTGCCAAATATATCAAAACGCTTGCAAATACCATTAGACTCACAAGTGTTCACAAATAAGAATAAATAGAATTTAATAAATGTGGAACATGCAACGAAAGAAGTAATCCTATTTTCTATTTTTCTCTCTCTTTCTGGAATTCTCAATAAAGTCATGATAGCATTTTTAGACAGATTTTTACAGAGTATATGGTTCAGGAGAGGCTTGATTAATGTTACATAGGAAGTCTACTATAAAACTGGGGACAGAACTCAGATTCCCTGTTTTGTGGGTCCGTTGTAGGAAAACAATTCCCTCTTCTTCATGCAATGAATTATTTGGTCCTTTATTTCATTTTTTTGGACAAAGAGTTAAGTGTGTTACAATTCACAAACATCTCTCCAAAGTGCAGGACTTTATCATAACTATGAAATTTTTACACCTAGACCATTGTCTAGCTCCTCCTTAGGTGGCCTCTGTCCAGGGTCTTGTAAGACCATTTTATGTAAAACATTGTTGTTTTCCCTGTGTATACCCCTAGGATGTGGGTATCTCAGGTCTGATGTATCCCTTTTCCTGTGATCAGTGTTACCGCAGCAGTGCTCCCCTAGAATTCCATGGGAATGGCCGTGCTGCCAGCACCCTCTCTGGTCGGAGGTGGTTACATTTGCAACTTGCAGGGCTGCATTACATGATGTAACCCAGAAGTGGGTCTCTGCTGGGAAATGGTAACAGCTTGCAGACAGCTTCACTGCTTCAGCTGGGGCTAGTTTTTTTGAATGAATAGTGTGGCATCGTATGAATGATTAGTGTGGTTCTCATCATTCCTGGGTGATTCATTCCCTCACACACAGCTGGGGACTTGGACTGTCCAGCAGCTCCTGCCCTGGGACAGTCTGCTGCTGTCAGCGTTACAAACCACCAATGTGATCATCCGCTCTCACAAGTCAGAGCCAGTGGAAGAGCCATAATTGCCCGTTTTTTCATTTAGGCCTCTCATTCTCGTCTCAGAGGAATCGATGGGACAGAGTCCATCTGACAGCTGCTTACAAGTCATGTCCTTTGGGGGGCAGTTCTAAGGCTGATTCTGTGTAATACAGCCTTAATGAACTGAATGATGAGGCAGAGATAGGACATTTGCTGTGCTCTCAGCAAATGACAGCAGGCAGAGCTGCTCTTCAGAATGGTATTTGTGGGCTGGAGAAATACAGGTACCGCAAGAAGTCAAACATTACCAGGTGCAGAGTCCTGCATGTGGGATGGAATAATGCTGTCCACCAATACAGTTTGGGGCTGACTAGCTGGAATACAGCTTTAGAGGAAAGGCCCTGGGAATTGTGTTGAACAACAAATTGACCATCAGCCAGCCAGTGTCTTTACACTGAAGAAGGCCGTTTGCATGTGGGCTGTATTAGCATGACTGTAGCCAGCAAACCAAGTGAAGAATTGATTGTGTAATCAATTCTGTAGTACTGCATCCATTTTGGGCTCACCAGTGAGATGCTCAAGGGGATGGAGCACAAGATATATGAGGAAAAGCTGAGAGGACTGGGCTTGAACAAATCCAGCTGTGAGCTGAAAGCTCTGAGAAGAAAATACTGAGAAGGAGCTCTTAATGCTATCTGGAGCAGATGTCTTGCAGAGAAGATGGAGTGAGACTCCTCTTGAAGACACGTGGGTTTTGAGATGAGAGGCACGTGTTGGTAGATGAGAATTTTCTTCTAGATGTGAGGATTGTAAGATATGATTCTATGTAAGATATGATTCTATGTGAGAAAAATGGTTATTTATTTTTAATCATGAGGGTGGTCAAACACTGGAACAAGTTGCCCAAAACATCTGTGGAATCTCCATTTTTTCAGAGATTGATTCAGCTAGGCAAGAATATGAACAACCTGCTTTAAGTGGACTTATTTTAAGCAGAAAGTTGAACTAGATGACTTCAGGAGGTCCCTTCCAGTCTGAATCATTCTGTGATTCTTTCTAACCACTGTGCCTTTACAAGTTTTGCAATGGAATGTTAGAAGCTGCTTATCCTGTAAGTTTTTGATTTGAACCTTAAAAATGAGTATTGTATGGTAACCGAACAATTATGACCATAGAGTACAGTTCTATTGTCTGTAAGTCTGTCAGCTTTCTATGGTTATTTTAAGTTGCAGTCCACTGGAAAAAAAAAAAAAATCAAATTATTGATTCTATTGTAGAGCTGACTGACAACAGGTGACACCAATCCCATTTGCTTTCCTCTCCCTGATGTAATTTGGACTGTATCAGTCTTCATTACAGGAGCTCCTATTTTTACAGTTATGATGAGTTTCCTGCAAGGTTTCTCACGCTGGTTTGATTCTGTCCTATTGAACTGATGAAATGACCTCAGTGCCCCAATGCACATCATTCTTCTGTTCACATCAGTGGATTTTCTTCCTGTCTCCACCCATTTATGGTTTTTACTGCTGTCTTTTGTAAATGACTGGCTTTGTGGTACTTATTCCAGGATGCTGCAGCTTCCCAGCTTCATTTGTTATTTGTATTCAATTTACATAAAGCAGACTACACTTCAAATCTTACAGTTTGACAGTTGTACCTGCCACTTCCTAGTTATTTGATTATGAATCACATATATTGAAAATAAATCATTGCACATTTAGGTTTCTTCATTGTTTCAAAGATGTTTGATCTGTGTTATCACAGCAGACACAGCTCTGCCTTTACGAGACAGGAAGCAAGAAACATTAAACAAATGAGAGGGACAAAAGTAGCAGCTTCACTGAGATAGCATGGCACTTTGCAGCAGAAACTACAAGATGGACTAACAGGCTCAGTATATTCATCAAATAGCTGATAGGTTTATGTCCCAAAGAGCACCATTTTTACGCTGTAGCCCAACTCCCCAGAGCATGAAACATGTCTGCAATGACTGGTGCAATACATTCACATGTAACTGACTCCAAACAGAAAACCTGTCTGTGAAAACTTATTCCAACTGCGCTCATGCAAGAGAGAATGAGAGGCTGAAAGCAACCAGAAAGTAAAGTCTTTTCACAATTTATTTCTGACTTCCCCATAGCTGACAAAATTCAGATTTCTTCTTGAGCTATATTTAATATTGTCATGGTAAAATAAAACCAGGCTGAAGTTTAGTTAGGTGTTCTTGGACTATTGCTGTGGGTTGTCTAGGCTGGGAGAATGATGTTTTACACTGTTGTTGGTAAATTGTGCACTGATGTGTAAGAACATGATAGCTTGGGGGTAGATAACCTTGGGATTGGCTAGAAGCAAATAGCACTAGAGCTAAAGTCATACTTAATATGGTGACATGCTTTTTAAGTACAACTTATATTTTCACCGAATAAGGGCAGAAAATGAAAGTAGAAGACCTGCAAATCTGTTCAGTGTGGAAATGCAGCACAGCCCCAGAAGTGTGTATAGGATTAGGAGGGTGTGTCCTTTCTTTGTTTTATTATGAAAATCAGACAATACATTTTGTAATTCAATCTAATCAGATTTTCACAATCAGGTGCTGGCATAGAACTATAGCAGATATTTCCTGAATCCTTAGCCAACCGCATTTACAGCAACTAGGAAAAAATATGACATGTAACCCCTTCGTTGCCTGTGTTATGTCATGTAAGAAGCAGCAGTCCTATGGACTCCCTTTGATCAGATGGGCCATAGTTACTTCCCATGGCACAAAAGGAATTTTATATTTTTTACTTCTCTGTCAAGGTTACTGCACAGCCTCCCAGGAGCACTAAGCAGAGCACAGTCTGGTGAAATCCACCCTAGGTCACTGACAGAGCCCTTTGAATGTTCTTTTTAAGGTTCTTTGATAATGGATCTTCCTCTGGGAACCATAAGGATGTTTATTAGGCATTTACAGGTACCTGACCTGTCTAATTGTCAGATGCAAATCTGTCTTCTAAATTGCAAATAAAGCAAGGCTTTTAGCAAGTGTATTTAAAAATTAACTGAGGATTCATTTCTACCAGCTTTCTACAACTGGTAGAAATATCAGCCAATAATGTAATACCACAGCTTTGAGAACAGGCTGTTAAAATGCCATGGTATGGACAGAGTCAAACTAATTAATAAATGAACATAAACACTTGCATTGCAGAAAGTTCTAATAATGTTAAAAAAATCCTCTCAAAATGTATCTATGAAGTAGAACAGCATTGATTGATTCACCTTTTAAGTACCTAAAGACAATATTCAGGAACACAAAGAAAATTCATGTTTCAGAGAATGACAGACATTACAGTATCTGTGCAAGGAATGATCAGAAGAGCAAAATGGTCCCTGTGCCAGAGCCTTTAAACAGTAGAGGTCAAAATTTTTCATGACTGTGCAATGAAAAAATCCATTTCAGAAATCAAATTCTGGATGCAGCTATGTATGCATGCTGTCTTAAAAGGAAGGTCTTTACTACCCCCAAATCACTCAGAAATATAAATTCACTACAATTCCCTAGTACTGCTTTTCTATTCCTGAGAGATTCACAGTCCCAGCTGCTTCCCTCAACACTTCTTTGATGACGGGAGCCAGTTAAAGGGGAGAAACAATATTCATGACCCTCTGCAATTAAAAAGATCTCAGATTTCTGACATTAAATCTAAAATTCTTGCAGCAAAGTGTGTGTGTGGGTGTGCAGCCTAGAGATTAAATGAAATAATTCTTGCCAGCTTCTGTTGAGCAAATTAAAGTAATAAATACATTTAATTAAATGAATATGTTCAAAGATATTAACTTCTTGCAGAAACTGTATAAACAAAAGCAAGTTAAATTCATTATTGGATATACTTCTATATTTTCTTGTTATCCTCTATAAAGAGCTAGTAAGAATAAGGACCAAGAAAATATTTAGGAAAATATTTCCAGTCCTTGACTGATGGGAAAAAAATCTCCATTAACTTCAAGAGCATTTAATCGGAAAGCAATTTATGCCTTTTTTATCCTCAGTTGTGCTTTTTCTCAGTTTTCGGTTTCAGAATGTCCTTTGTGGACATTTAGCCATGGTACTAAAACAGTGGGAGACTGCTGCTTAGATGCAGCTTGAACTGGTGGTTGAGGACATTGTTTCACACTTGAGAACACTCTTTATATAACTGTGCCTCTCTGCCTCTGGCAAGGTAGAGCCACAAGGAATAAAACTGTTCACATACTGCAAGTGGCTTTTATTCTCTTAAATCTCCAGATGTGATGGTTTAATAAGATACTTGAATTTGGGGTAGATTTAGCAAGTTGGAAGAGGATGAAAGTTGCATTGGAATAGCTATAATTTAGGTGTAGTATCCTGAAGCTCTTAGACAGGCAAGGTAAGAGTTCTTTGATTCAAAAATCAAAGAGCACTCCTTGCAAGACCATCATGTATGAACAGTAGTTCGAGTGAAAGAGGCTACCTTCTAGGTAAGATGTAGTGATCTTGTTCTGAAATCCCATGTTGTTTGCAAGGTCTGGCAGCTATTACCGGTATGAATTTTCCCACTGTTTCATTTTCACTTCCTTTCTGTTAGGGTCTTTAGGTTTCACACGTATGATCTTTCCATCTTTATTTCTTTACGCCCTTTTCCCCCTTCATCCATTTATTACTAAAATGTTCCTTATTATTTAACTACGTTCACATTAATAATTTCAATTGAAAACTTCTCATGATATGTCTTAATTTTCTTGTTCTGGCAGACAATCAAGGATTGTGCCTCCCAGTTATTAAGACTAAGTACAAAACTCAGTTCTAATCAGAAGGATCTAAAAGTTCTTCTGAAATTGGGGCTACACAGACATACTGACTCCTTGCTTTTATGAGAATGAATTACATTTCAAAATCTGGAAGAGTCTGTAGTGCGCAGGCATGACTGGGGAAAGAGTCTACATGTATGAACCTAAATGGGGCCACCCATACCACATTGCTCACAAGTCAGGTCCCAGTCAAGATTTTCTTGGGCTGTTTTGGGGGGTTTTTTGGAGGTGTGTATTTTTGTTTGGATGATTGTTTCAGTTTTGTGGGGTTTTCTTTGCTTGTTTGTTTTAAATAAATGTTTGTCTTTCAGGTTTGCTGGCTTGGTGTTCTCAAGATATCCTTCTGATGTCCCTCTAAGGCACCTAGGGAGCTATGAGTAACTCAGGTGGGCTGGATCAGGATGATGCTATGGTTTGTAAGTATTTTCAGTGATCTGGCTGTGCCTGTGATAGAGTTTATTAGTGGAGATCAAGCAGATAATTTCTGGCCATATTTTAGTTTAGAAAGCTGAAGGGAACTAATTTTCTTCTGAAAATTGCATTCACTCTGCTTTGGAGATAGAAGGGTTTAAAAAAATAGATGAAGTCCAGATGATTTTTTTATTTAGCATAGCCAGAACTGTATGTGCTACCAACCAGGTAAGGAGAATTATCCTTGTTGCTGTGTCACTCACATATCACTGTTATGGATATACTCAGCCCTAGAAGAAAAAATCAGATCAATTCGTGTAGATATGCATCCTGGAAAGAAAATTAGGTAACTTACTACTTAATTTATTACAATTATACAATAAATTGTTATGCATCTAGAATAAAATTGTTCTGGTTTATTTTACTTTTGATTGGATTACAGAAATAATATTATTTGTGCTTCTATTTCATTCTGCAAACTAAAAAAAAAATAAAAATGGAGAGAATGTTGGATAAATTCAGACTTACCTGTCTGAGATTGAACTGAAATGTAAGTGGGAAAAACTGGTAGTCTAAGAGAAGCAATCTAAAGAGATGGTGAATGGCATCCTTCCTTAGCAGGCTTATGTACATATTGACAAACAGAAATGTGCTAAAGATATCTGTTTGGAATCCCATTTGTTTATGACACAGAGCAAAAGAAATGGTGGTTATGATCAGGCCTCCTACATATGGAGAGTTTGTTCTCTTTTTTCATTTTACGGTTGTCCCCTATACCTTCTCAAGACTGTTACAGAAGTGTACAGAGCATAAATTTTCTACATGGAAATCTATTGAAATGTGAAAAAAGGGTGATTCAAATTTCTGGATTTCCTCGTGTGGATATATACAACTACATAATTCTGTTGATGCTCAGCATGTATTTTCACTGTTCCCAATGCAAACTATACTGAAGAGGTGTCAACATTATTAATGTTGATGTTATCAGTACTACTCCACACAGCACTGCAAAGCCATGTATATTTTTGCTTCTGTGCAGCATCCCCTTCTTCCCTTTTCCTCACTCGATTGCTGCTGAAGCAGCAGTATGGAGGAGGGAGTTGTGGGGCTGTATGACCCTTTGTCTCCTCTCCTATACCTTCCTAAGAAAACCCTGCGTCAGGGTGGAGCAGAAGTACAGCACATATGGGGCTATTGGGAGGCTGCAAATCCCACAGTGGGACTGGGCAATGGAAAGGATTGTACAGGGTAAGAGGTCCCAAAACCTTGAGCAATAAAGGAGACATTTTGTAGCTCTTTTAATGCTCCCTAATGGGGGCAGAATGGGAAGGGCAGGTTGGAAGAAAAGAGGAAGAAAGGTGAAAGACCTATGTTTCCTCAAACATCAGCCGTGAAAAGGTACGTAAGGTATCGTTATACTTTTTTGTTATCAGTATTATGAGAAATACAGATGGTTTTGCCCATTAATACAACATATCAGTTACAGACTAGTTATTTAGTTTTGATGCACACTGTGTATATGTGTTGTGTATACTTCTGCATATGAGAATATCAAATTCATTACTGGTTTCAATCCTGCTTCCAGTCTTCAAAATTTTATAACTTTGTTTTGAGCAGACTGAAATGATGACTACATTGTGAATAGCAACTTCCCAAACACTGCCGGTCTCTCACAGCTCAGTTCAATCAGTTCCATTGAATTTTTGTCAAGAAAATCAGTCTGATGCTAATCTAAATGAATATGACATGTATATAAAAATGTGATACAAACATTAGTATATAATGGTAGCTTTAGAAATGTGGAATATTTTAGATACAGCTTTAGAGATTTAAGTTCTCTTTCCATAGGAAGTTCGAAACCTACAAAAGAGAAAGACTAGTCCAATCTAACTTGAATGCCTTTCATTCTTAAAAGCAGCTGCCAAGGAACTCCCGACAGGGACTTTAGCTTCACAAGATTTATGGAGCTGGGCTCTTTCTTCATACAGTGAAGTGGCCGGATATGAAGTTCTTGCAAGTGTGTGACTGCACCCCTCAGGATCTGACCTATAGACTGTAAATGTCACATCCAAACTTTATTGCAGCAGGGAAGAGAAATGACTTCAATATTTTAAAAAGGCTTCTTAGTAAATTCCATCTGCTGCTATCAAATCCCAATAAAAATGGCCAGAGCAGCCAAACTAGTCTGCTTCCACATACCCAGATAATTCAGATCATATATATTCATATAACCCTCATGTCAGTTACTAGTAAATCCTACCTGTCTCTCTCTACTACAGGAAGGTGTACTACTCTCTCTCTACACCAGGAAGGTGTTGCTCCCATTTCAGCATGTGGTGTACCAAGTGAAACAGGGTAGTTGACGTGTTCGGTGTGGTATAAAGCAGTAAATCCTAAACCACTATGATGCTGTCTTTACCTGTCTCTGAATAGGCTTGTATACAATTAGAACTTTGGCTAACTGCTCTGTCTTGCATAACTTTGAAGCAGTTTTGTCTTGTTAATAATCTCACTTTTGTCTGTGTCTCACTACACTGTTGCTTCTTTCTGTATTCCAGTACTAGGCAGGAGAGCTAACCTGCAGCTCAGCCATGAGCTCTGCTTTTGCTGTGACATATGATGTTCATTTGATTTCAGTGGATGGTTTCCATGTTTGCTAGGTGAAAGCATGAACTTAGAGGTTTAAAGTTATTTTTCTCTCCTTTTTTTAAGCGGCCATGTAAATTGGCCTAATTGTGAGGACTTGCTAGTTCCACTATCAAGTCAGCGTTTCTCAGGAACTGGCTCCAAAGACTATAAACTACATGTGAAAGCAGCATTGTAGCAGCAAAGATAAATGACTCTAATACTTTAATATAAATGGAATATAGGTGACTTTTTTTCTTTTGAATGCCAAGAAACAGATCTTAATGGTAAAAACAGAGAAAAGTCATCTTGGCCTCTTTCACCAAAAAATAGCATTTTGAAATATTTATCCTTTCCTGAACTCCACAATAATGTACAAACTACAAAACTACACTGGTGATTAGACAGAAATTATTGAGATGCTTGATATTCATTTTACCACTTGATTTTTGTGGATGAGATTTCATGTTAATAGTAAAACAATATCTTATCTTTGTCTTCTTCAGTTACATTGATTTGGTTTTGACCTAATTTTAGTATTAAAGAGCTTCCAAAATGAAAATTGCCAGGAGAAATAAAGCTCTATTTTTCATTTCCCCCCAAACAGTTTCTGCGTTTTCCTTCCTCCTCTGTACATCTCACTCACCCAGATCCTAGAACTAATAAAAGAATTTTTTTTTTTAAGATGACTGCATAGATGTGAATCTGAATTTATGAGAAACAGTGCTAACACAATTAAGAAACTTCTGGGCCATTATTTACATACCATATTTTAAAATATTTTTTCTTCAGGACTTCACTAACAAAATTTGACCAAACATATCTGACCTGTTGTCTTTTGGGATAAAGTTCTAATCTGAAACTCAAGTTTTTACACAGAAAATAAGATGACACTGGTATCAGGCAAAACAATTCTGTCGGTTTGCCATCAGCATCCCCTAGCGGTGACAATTATTATCTTCTCATCAGTCTTATCAGACTTAGATTAGAATACATGGGTTAGAAGATCAGGAAACTGGAAATGCCTTATACATGCACGTTGTGGAAAAAAAATATTTACAGGTCTTTTCTGTTAAACTTTAAAAATTAATTTTGACGTGAAAAATATAAGGGAAGAGACAAACCCCCATTCCTTGAAAAATTAATGCTTGTAGGGAAATGAAAATATACAGATGGGAAGTTTAAAACAGTTTTTCATCCTCAAACATGAACCTCTTGTTATTATTTTTCCTCCTGACATTGCAGCAGAAAGTTAAATATAAAAAATGAATTAAACTGAAAATCTGTGTCAAACACTAACTTCTTAAAAGATATGTTGAGATTCTGCTGCTGTGCATTTATATTTTACTTAATTTAAATGTTTGCATAATTAAAAATTGTAGACATTTATGTCTAAAACAATTAATGATTTAGTCTTAATTTGTTGTACAACATTTAGGAGCATCTAAAAAGCAGACTTGATTGACTCAAGAGGCTGAATCCCACCATTTTTCACTGATATTCAGGCTTCTCTACCTGAATCAGAATAGATTTATGTACTGAAAACAGACAGTACATGCTTAAAGCTACAATGTATTTAGACAGTCTAAAATCCAAATCAGTTAACATTAATCTCTGTTTCTTTCATCTAACCAAGGGAAGATGTCAAAAATAAGATAATAATTCTATTAATTAGGGGAAATGAAAATGAAGCTAGAACAGTTAGTCTCTACTACTACTGTGTATGTGTTGCTCTTCTCTGCACCTCCTCTAGCTCTATCTCCTTCCTCAGATGCAGACAGCAGAACTAGGCATAGCAGTCCCAGTGTGGGCATGTCAAAATTTCTTAAAATGGCCCAGTGATGTCCTGCTCTGAACACCTTTCTGTTGATGTCCAACATCTGATTGGCTTGTTTGGGCTATTGCAGTACAATGATATCAGAGAACTGCAAGCGATGAATCTAAAATCCTTCTTAATTATAACCAAGTTTTTATAAGTGCAGCACTGTGCATGCACACTTTAGGATAGTTTTTTCTTATTGTAGCTTTTTCTCTTAACTCATCTACCACCTTTTTACCCACTTACAAATTTGTCAAGACTTTTTGGCATTCTGGGCCAATGACTTGTCTTTTGGCCACCTGGAAGAGTGGAATTGGCTGCAGGCTCACAGATTTCACAGTACAGTGGTTTCTTCAGGTCGTTGATAAAGAAACTGAATGAAGCTATAATCAACATCAGTCCCTGGGGGACTTGACTGCTGATTCCTCTTGATCCTGAAAAGTGTTCATTAAGCCTTGTGTTTTGATTCATATTAAGATGTGAAAGATTTTTTCTCCCCTCCAATCCTGTACCAACTGTTTTCTTTAATAATAAAATTCTTTTTAAAATCTCTATGAAGTGTCTGATGAATTTTTTTTAGCCACATGCCTCTTTAATATACACAGAGAACTCCAGAAGGCCAACAAGTCAGGGTTTTCCTGCACAAAATCCATACTGGCTGCACTGTTTCCCTTGACACACTGACTGACTTTGTGTTGTGCTTTTCTCCTGTGGCTCTGTTATTTGGGATGGGTGCATACACATGGTGAACTCACATGGGTGTTCAATATCTCTGGTGACTACCCATTGACATACCTCAGCTGGCCTGATGTGTTTATCCTAATGTTTCCACATTTGCTGTTTTCCATTGTTTTATGCATTCCCACAGAACCTTCTGGCTGCCATTCAGGAGTAGGTATAGATATGGCCTATAGGTCACTTTTCCCCCTTCATCCCCCTCTAACACTATCTGCGTAGCTGTGGCTTCTGCAAACTGGCCACTCACTCAATTAGCTATGCAGTGAGTGAGGGACCTCTGCAATGCTGCTTTCCACAGCCTCTGTCCCATTTGGAGTAACATCAGTGATGTGAGTGCACTTTTGGTTATTATATGAGAGTCCGTGGTAGGGTGGTGCTTTGGTGGCTGTGTTTTGGATGGGGATTTGTTTCATAGTTCTTCTTCCTCAAGACAATTGATAGTTTGTTCTACCAGTGCTAGGTGTACTTTTCTTCCCAGAAGAATTCACTGGGCAACCAATGCAGTCCAGTTGCACCATGTAAGGGTGGTGGTACAATGGCTGGTTTAGCCTTTCTCTGGATACCCAGAGTGGTATTGGCAATCAGAGCACCAATGTAGGCAGCTAAACTGTTCCCAGTATTTCAGGTGCTGTTTGAACTTCTCCATAGGGAGTAAGTATCAATTTCTCTTGGGAGATGGGATCAGATGGGCTGGACCATAACACCCAAAGTGTGTGATCAATATGGGAACTGTTATTGCAGAGAGAAAATTTCCCACAGCTAGTTTACTTTTTACCAGTGCAGAATTTGGGGGATTAAGTACCAGTCTTCACTTAATATAGCTGTAATAGTCCATCCATCTTCCCATCTTCCCAAAAATGAAGGGGAAATATCAGTTTGCTCAGGAATAGAAGGCTCTTGACAGTGTGACTCTGACAGGTACTGCTAGAGAAGAGTGGGCCAAGATGGGAAAACCAGTACATGAAAACATTGAAACAGAAGGGCATCCCAAAATATGTCAGTTATCACTCCTCATTACTTTTGATTGACAGAGACTAAAAGAAGCTCATAGCTGTGAGCAAGAAAACAGTCTTGTGTAGACTGATGTCTGCTATATTTCAGAAGACAGGCTATTGTATTTTCTGAGGTGTGGGAGGGGGAAATCCAAATGCTGTTGCATTCAGTATCTAACACCAATTTCTCTTTTGAATTTAAATTTTCTACAGGACTCTAAATTTTGTCTAGCACTGCAGATTAAAAGACAGGTAAGAACTCCATTGAAAATAGCTTCAGTTTCTCACTGAATGCTTTTTGTATCAGAATTAAGCATAGATACTCAGACAGAAGGAGAATAAAAAAGCTATCAAAAGTAGGGCAGAACACGTAAAATGCAAGCCTAAAGTGAAAAAAAAAAAGTTGTTTCTGGATTCCTTTTCCAAAACATCTGATTTTTAGGAAAATGAAAATTGTTATAATTCAGCTAGTGGTGTCGTGAAGGAGTACATCTCACTTCTAGGTGTTATCTGGTATTTGACTCTCCACCAAGTAAAGCTAGACTTCTCAGCTGATCACTCACAGGCAACTGTAAAAAAGAAAAAAAAGATTGACATTTCTCCTTATCACGAATACCTTCATTTTCCCATGCTATACTGCCTAGCTGGATTATTTCATGCACTGTGATGCAAAGAATGATTGTGGACATCCTAGAACAGAATGGGATTTTTAATTTGGATTTTGCTTTGATGTGACTATGGAGAGTTACTGTCACCAGATTGTCCTGTGCAAATAACTCCATCTGGTTGCCAAACAGGAAATAAAGCAAAACAAACCACAAACATTGGTTAAGTTTACTTTGTTTTGAATTGGATTTACAAATGCTTTATCTTTCTGAAATAACCTTTTTATTTATTTCATGCAAAATATTCCATGCAGCTCTAAGAATTTAATTTTTCTGCCTTCATGTCCTTGGAATCGATTTACTTCAGATACAATACAGAGATGTAAAAGTACAGAGCATTAAACCCCTTGCTTACGTGGTTGGCAAATGGCAGAGAAAGTTTTTAAAGCTAGTCCCTGGAAAAAAGTTCCAAAGAAGCACCAATACCTACCTTTTTCTCTTATTTTACTTATGTATTCATATTCTCAGAATTTACCAAATTAATTCCAAACTGTTTGCTATATTAGCCCATCGAGTTTGTTTACTTTATATATTATATAAAAATTATACCAGTTCTACACAAACTGTAATAGGTTACCTTTTTATTGCCATAGAACCTGGTGGCTTACGAAAAAGATCTGATTTTAAACCTAGTTCTAGGTCTATGCATTGGTGTCAAACATGGCTTTACATTTCTCCCCAATTGAGTTAATTCTCAATTAACTAAAGCTTTCTCCTAAAAAAGAAATGATAGCATAATTCAGTCAATTTTATGTCTTCTAATTAAGTGGACCTCTCAAGGGTCTAATTTCCCGCAAAATTAAAACACCAATTGTGTGAATACAGTGAAAGAAGGTCAGCAGCAGGAACTGAAAACATTTTATTTCAGAGTGCTTCATAATATGGACACCTCTGCATTTCCCTCTCTCTAGTGGAGATGAGATTTCAACTGGGGTTCCTCTGTGTAAGGTATGATTCAGATGCTGCATCTTTCAGCCAGAAAGATGACTTCCACCAACCTTAAATGAAACCTTAAAGAATGTATTCAATCAAAACTGTTTGTTGAGTTTCCAAATAACTCTGAAATAAGTTTTCAGCAGGTGTAGTTTCTTGAACCCAGTTAAAACGCACGTCGAAGTCATGGCTCCAGGGAGGAAGACCTTTTAAAACAACCCTTCTTTGCATGACACCAGCAGAAATTGGTTCTCTGCACCAGAACTATCTGGCTTGCTCCAGAACCATGTTAGTTGCACTTCCTGACAAAAACTGCAGGACTTGCCACTTATAGTTGCAACTTTCAACTATAGAGAACCTCAAGGACTCAACACTCTCATCTCTTCCTGTAACACAATGTAGTTTCAAAGGCCCTGTTAGTCAGAAGGTACCAGGGAGACTGGGGCTGGTGGTAAACAGGGGCTATGGAGAAGCCACATGATTCCCTCATATTTCAAGGGAACTATAAGTCACTTTTAGTCTAAGCAAACTCTCAGTTCCTGCAAGTTCTCAAGTCAAACTTCCATAAAACCCTCCAAACTTGTTCTTACATAAAGTAAAAAAGCAATCAAGAGTAATGTTTGTGTCAGTAGTGGTATTTCTTTCATCAGAAGAGTGTCTCTAGTAATGTCATGTACAAAATGTCTTTTAGCAAGTAATGACTGCAGTTTGTTAAAATCCTTATTGAATGTTTTAAAACAATGCTGTTACTGCAGGGAAATACAAATTGAGAACTTTACTTGGAAGCAAGCTGGTAAACCAATGGGTTTTAGTTCTGTCATGAAAGAGCTCCAACCTCAAATTTTGCATTTAAATCAATGTAACCTTAACCTGCAGAAATAGAAAACTGTAAGGAACAAGCACTGTACCAACTTTGAAAGTAGGACAGGAACTAAATGTAGAATTCAGCATGATATGATGTTTCTTAAAGGTAAAATTGTGGTCATGCTGAGATGTGTGATTGACAGCGGAAAATATCTTTGGACTACTCAAAGATCAATTTTAATTGGAAGTTAGGTCAGACGCAGGAAAGTAAGTCTTAGTAACCAAAAATTTATGCCTGAAACTGACTCAAAATAACAATCAAAATCACAGGATTCTAAGGCCTGAGGTGACCTTAAAAAGTCTTACAATCCATCTGACCACTCTTGGGCAGGATTAACTATAGCTAACCCATTTCTGATGTGTCTAAGCTGTTCTTGGACCTTCAGTGTCAGAAAATTCAGTTTGCCGTCACTAACTACTTGCCAAACATCATTTTTCGTAACTTTAAAAAGCTATGACATTTTTTTCTTTCCTTACTTGCAACTGAAATTACTTTTTCTGTCCTTTCCAGATATGGAGAATAATTCTTTTCCTTTCTTTGCAGTTACTTTATTAAGAATTCAAGAATGTTGTCACAAGCTTACTTTCTGCTTCCCTCAACAAACCTGAAAAATTTCAAAGTTACTGTTTCCTGAAAGAAATGCTTTCCAGACATTGCTGTTAGACTTTTTTCAATGGGTTCATATTTTTATAGTAGTATTGTACTTTAAACTGAATCCAGTACATTATGATGCGGTTTTTTATTTATGAATGGAGCAGAAATTTTATTTTCTCTGTCTTACATATATATATATATACACACACACACAATGTATGTATCATTTTTTAGAAGATTGTTTTTGGTTATATTTAGATATACTGCTTGAGAAGATAAGAACCCAGTACTCTTGATTCTTGTCACCTTGTTTTCCTAGAAATGGCCCTTTGCTACAGCTCTCATCTGGTTTGTATATGTAGCTGTTATGGTACATTTGAGCCAGCAACTAGGAATGCTGAGAATCCCTCAGTGGTGGTGACACAGGTTCTGTAACAAATTCCTTGTTCTTATAGGAATCTCAACCAGGCAGTTTAATTTTCAGAAGAACCCACTGCCCACAGACTCTTCTGATCCCTGAGCACTCTAAAAATCAAGACAGAAGGTGTGGGAAACGCAGATTGTTAACCACAGCTCTCTAGAATGATCCTTTCAGAAACTGTATTACTGAGCATAACTTCTACTGAAAGTTCTTCTGAAACCTCAAAGCTGTGATTACCACTCATTGTTAGTGCAAAACTAAGAAAAAATTTTATTTTTCTCTTTTCCAGTTAGTGACAATATTTTTTTCTTATGCAATTAGGGTATTCAGAGGTGACTTCATGATTTATAAAAGGACAAGCTTTCTCAACACTTCTAAATTTGAGGCCATCCCATCCATCACTTACCTGCTTCCCTCCCAAAATAGTCCTGACTACAGACCAGCTGGTACAGAGAAGCTCTTTTTGTACCAGTATAGGCAAATATGTATTGAAACAAGAAAGATCTTTTAGATTAGTTTTAGAAGATGTTTTGGACAGTAGAGAAGATGTAAGAGGGTCTACATATACTCTTAGGTAAAGAACTCAGATTCTAGAATAGGCAGTACATCACTACTTTTTTTTTTTTTTTATTGTTTGGGAATTATGTTTAGAGAGAAAGAGATTATATTCTCCAAGGATTTCTGGAGTCCTTGAAAGAATAACCTTGTTGTAATGTCTGTAAGAGGGCACTTTATAAACCTGTGCAAAGCACTTTCCTTACTCAAATCTCTTGTAACAAGTTTAAGACGCAGAAAAAATTGCCAACAGGTCAAACTCCCATCTGCTGTGATTTGTGCATGTCATGTTGACTGAGACTCACTATTGTTCCATAATTTGTCCATATTGATCTGCTGTGTCTTATCTTATATGCAGATGCTGGTTTCTGTGGGACAGAAATTAAGCTTTCATGTTTGTGCTTAGAATGTCCCATGAAGAAGATCAGAAGGTGCTACAGTAATGTGAATTATAGAAATTCTGTTGCCTGTTTTCTGTAGTTCTGCTATGTAGCCAATGTCCTGACAAATTGAGCACATCAGAAGTGTTTTCAGCATGAAAGATAGTTATATTGCGTATGATCTTCCACATTTATCTTGTCTGCATCTACTAGAATTTGTTGCATTTGAGCAAGGCAGTTTATTACCAAGACCTTGAGCAGCTCAGTTTAATATTGAGTTTCAGTTGAAAGAGAGACCAGGAAACCTAAAGAGGATCCTTCCACCCAAAATTATGTAACAGTTTACATTTACCTTTTATTCTTTTAAAACAATTTTTCATTTTTGTTCCAAAAATTTTAGTTAGTGAGTTGCTGTATTTTCTTTTTCTAGGCAAAGATGCTGTGCAGATGGTTGGAAGGGTCGCTTCATTTTTTGGCTCTTTTCTGCTAAAAGGAGAGGCACAGTGCTCTAATCTTATGGTTTCAAAAACACGAGGTTCCCTTAATGCCAGATCCTCAGATTCTTTAATGGCTGACTCAACCTTTCACTCTTTTTAGAAGAGTAAACTGCAGTTTCTGTGTATAAATTTTTCAGCTATCACATTAAAAACCCAATGCCTTTACTGTTTGGACATTGTGCCCTTTTTTCACTCCATCCTACTACTGCATGGCTTTCTATATACAGAAAGTTAAGTCATAGTTAAATGCCAGCACTGGTCCAGTAACATATACAGGAAAAAAGACTCCACTCATGAATGGATAAATTTGGCAGCACACTTGATTAAGTGGGATAAATTAAAAAAAACTAGTATATTACTGAAAGCTTTAGAAGAAAAGTAAGAAGCAACAGTGAATGACCTTAAAAAAATCAATTTTTTAACAACCATTTACCAGAAAAAATGTCAGAAAAGACTAAAATAAAGAACTTTGATTCTTCCACATAGGATTTTTTAGACTCTTAAAGTCCAAGCTTATTCTGCCTGTCAGCAGTACAACTAATGAAAGGCTTTCTGAGGACTTTCGCTGTGATCCTCTGGTTTAAAAAAGAAGTGTGAAAAAGGAATATTCTGGTAGCTCCAATAGTGATCTTCAGATATTCCTATAATGCCTTGGCTCAAGCTGCTTTGCAGCTGCTGCACAAATTTGACTTGGCATGATATTAATGATTTGACCTTCATCTCAAGTTTACTTTGTGCTCACAGGAGCAGTGGGTAGTGATGAAGAATATGATTTTTCTCCTAGTGGCAAACAGATTGCTCAGTAGTCAGAGTGCTACAAGGGAGAAGTCTTGTCTAACCATCAGTAAACTTTGCTCAGAACATTCACAGCATTTATGGGCTGTCATTCTTGCTCCCTCCTCCCTTTATTTTCTGCAAGAGTTTTAAGTGCCCTGAACTACAACTGGGTCAAAAAACGTCCATAGTTTGTACCAGGAAACAGCAAATCCAACATCAGTTGGTTGGGGCATGGTGCTAATAATGCCAGTGTCATGGGTTCAATGCCCATATGGTCCATTCATTTGAGAGTTAGACTCAGTGATCTTTGTGGGTCCCTTCCAACTCTGACTATTCTGTGAATATCTTTGAATATCCAACATCCTCCTTGTGAAAACTAAGGATAGTTTTTTGCAGATAAAATAAGACTGTCTATATTGCAGGATATAAAAGCACATAGTCACCTCATGGCAGCATAATTATCCTTTGGAAGGATGTGTGTATTCCACCGTATCCCTTAGGATTAGCTACTGTGAAAGGAGAAATGAAAAATAAAAGAAAACAGAATAAACAGACTGGTGTTTTAAAATGGCCTGACAAATTCTAATTCTCAAAACAGTAAAAAGATCTCTCAAAGTGAGAAAATATTACCCTGTGTTTTCTGCACACTAGCCAGAAAGGTACAGGAAGAGGTAGAGCATCTCAGCTGAGTTACTATAAAATATTCTGGGACTGACATTTTTCATTGTTTTGTAGAATTTAATTTAGAAAGAAAAATCTTCCTAGTATCTGTTGCGTACAGCTAATCAGCTTGCTCTGGTAGCAGCAGCATGAATGCAACTGATTGCTGTGAGGGGCACTTCTATGTCTGTAGCTGAGCCTCCTCTCTCAGCCTGTGTCTTACCAATATGTGACATTCCTACATGAAGATGATTTCCAGTTTCAGTTTCTTCAAGGTGCAGAATTTAGTGATGAAATGCTTAATTCTTCTTTGTGTTTTAAAATATGTGTATGCACAACCATCACTATATTTATAGCTGTATCCATGTATCTATTGATATAACTATACTAACATATATCTGTATACATATCTGTATGTATATATAAAAATACATTTATATATATTGGTACAGTGCAGACACACATATATAGATAAAAGTTTTAGAGGTTAGTATTTTTTGTCTGGTTTTTATTCTATTGTAGACATCTATCTTGTTTTGAAAATTCTTCCATAGTACTGCTCTGCTTTGAAAATAACAGTATGTGACCACATTGTAGAGCTGACAGGAAGTGAACGCTGAAATACAAAGTCAGAAGAGGTGGATGGAATTTTAATCTGCTCTGTGAGAACATAAGGATGTTTCAGATGAGAAAAATAATTTGATTTTCCTGTGCTGATAACTGTTTTTCAAACAAGAGGTTTTCAATGATTTCTCTTTCCTTTACATAATCTCAGTCCATGGTTAAAATTTACCGTTCCTCTGCTGTAATATATACCTCACTGCTTTGCTGGATCTGGAGCACTGTGTGAAGGTACTCAGGATAACTTTCTTTGATCTCCAATTTTCTGCCCTAGAGCTTCTCACTCAGTCTTTCTGGAAGCTGGCTTCAAATGGCTTCCTTATTTTGAAGTTATCCATGATTATTCTTTATTTTGATCTCTCTTTTATAGAGGTTTTATGTTTACATTTCCATTTTTTCTGAGTGACATAGTGAAAAAGACATAACTGCTAGAGTTTATATAACTGAAAATAATACCATATAGGCATTGGGGAATGTCTAATGCAGATAGTACAGTATATAACTGCAGATGAGCTGTGTAACTATTTTGTTATTGTAGAAGGAAAGGCTTAGTTCAGATGGGTCTCATTTCATTATCTTTAGCTTAGCTTTTTCAAGGAGAGATCATGAATCTGAGAACAAATGTGATGCATGAGGGAAAATGCCTATTTCTCGTCTTAGCAACTTTGAAATTATCTAACTTCTGTATGAGACACCATGTATCCACCCATGTTATGAGGGCTTCCAGTAATTCCCTGTCACGTAGTGAGTGAGTTCATTTGCAGTACAGTCTTGTCCTAGGTGTGGCCTCCACATGAGCATGCTGCAGTTGATGTTGTAGTTGCTGGGATTACAGTCTGTAACAGTCCAATAAAGCTAACATGATCCCAGACATGGGGGTAAAAAATAGGAATGATCTATCGAACATGCAGGTGCTATTTAAGGGTCTCGGGGGCTTACATGCTAATGAGGAGGCAGGGTTATTCCAAACGGAGTTTTCCACAATCTATTAGCATTGCCAGTAACAGGGGTGACATAAGGGGAAAAATGATTTTACATTTCTTGGATCCAGTATTTACATTTTGGGGAAAAAGGTCTGATATTTCCAGTAAGCAGGGTTACACTGGGGAAGGGTGATCAGCTTTACCCCAAAAGAAGGATTTACACAGGGAGGGAAAAAACAATGGGATATCTGATAGCATCATGCAAAGTTTCTCTACATCCTGCTGGAGGAGATCAGGACAATTCACACAAATGATGTGAATGGATCTTGTCTGGTGTCTTAGATGGTGTTTTTTCTCCCAGCCCCTGTGGCCCAAGGTTTCCTGTTTAATCCTAGCAGTTCCTTTTCTGTTGGTATCCAAATTTCAGACTGCAACAACAGTCCAAGAAACTAGGCTGTCCACCTCCTTAGAAGTGGTCAAATGTTGGTTCCTGGTTCATATACTTTTCCCTTCCCATTTGCATGCTCCCCCACTTTGGTCTGTCACTGCCTTTGACTCTCCTGAGGCTGGTTCCCAGATCCAGCCATGCCAGCCCTGCAGGTGGCACTGCTCCCCCATAGAGAGGTACATCTGCCAGTGACTGCTCCTGGGACCACAGAGGCTTCTTTTCATCAGGCTTAACATTTTGCAGTGAATCTTTTATTTGTGTTCCACTGGAAGTCCATAGTGAGAGAGAAAGGAAATGCTCTGAGGAGTGAGGTACAGATGATAGGGCAAGGGAGCATGTGGTGAAGGCCAAGTTGTGGCTGGAACCTGAAATGTGTCACATATTCTTGGCAGTGCCACCTTGGTAGATTTTTCTCTTCATCTTGACAAAAAATCATCTGCAATATTGATAAGTGATTTCTATTAATTTATTAGCAAATTTGTATGTTTGAGAGAATTTGTACCCCTCATCCCCCCAAATGAAAAGAAAAACGTGTCCTGAAACCCAGCCAACTCCTCACCCCCCCCTCAGAAAAGTCCACAGATGTAAGCAACACATGTATAAAGAGGGGAAAAAGACCACTCCGCCTTCTGTGGCATACTTTTCTGACAAGTATATTTTTTGAGTTGTTTGCCATTTCCAAAAAATTTTGTGGTGTTGTACTGCATGGTTTGAATTGCAAGGCCAAATGAAATATGGGGGAAGTCCTGTAGTTTCTCAGGAGGTTTTCTAGATCAACTGTCTCCTCAAATAAACATGTATGTACCACATATCATGGTATCAATCCAGGGCAAAGCATTCTAGACCTTGAAAGGTCTTTCTCTCCGCCTCTGGTACTTCCAAGTATCAAAAACTCCCTCAGCTTTCCCTTAACATTTGCACCTTTACCTGCCTGCCAACAGTTTTCTGCTGAAAGAGCGCAAAAGGGTGGCTGTGACTTGTGGTCTTTCTGGAATTTTCACCATATTGTTGAACACTACAAAAATGTACATATAATCCACAGCAAATCAATATATCAGGCAATGGGTTTATCTCTGAGGAAAAAAAATCCTAAGGCAATGGCTGAAATCTATAACAAATATAGATATTATGTTATATATGTACATCAAATATTGCCTCATGCACAGAAGACATCTGCTAAACACATTGGAAAACTGGCTCTGACACCCTAGGAGCCAAAGTTGAGACGTATGTGCCTATGCTTAGTAATTGAAGTAATTTCTAATAAAAACACTAGCAAAAAAATGATCTAGAATGTTTCTCATACCAAGGTTTTGCAATGGAATAACCTGTGAAAAAATTCAAAATAAAGTACAACTTTTAAAGACAGTCTGCTGTAAAATTTCATAGCATGGAAAAAATAAAAATTATAGTTATATCTGTTTTGTGATCAGTGAAATGATAGTTTGTGTTTTTAAACAACTTAGGGATTGTAACAACTTCATCTGAACTTGTTGTCTCTTTTTAATGATTTGGTGAATTCCAGTATATGAGCTTTGTAAATTATTCTAATGAATATCTATTTTTTCTATGGAATGGCAGAGAATTTACTTAATTGAATTAGGAAATTTTAGCTTGCTGCTACAAAATAAAATTTACTTTAATGAATAGAGAACTAGCTGTCTGCAGTGAGTAAACAATATAAGTATCTTTCTGTATTACATAACGGTTTCCCCTCTTAAAAAGAATAAAATTTTGAAAATGGAAAATACCAGACATAAGCATAAGCATCTAGGCCTTTTAGGATGTAATTAGACTATACAGATCACTTGACCCCTGATATTTTTCACAGCGACAGTTTTTTCTTGGAATCAGAAGGTGGAAGAGCTGATTTTAATGAGTTTGTATTTGTAAAAGTCTGCACACACACGAAAAATCTCCAACTGTCACAACAGCCGGTAATTGGCAGAGAGATGCTTTGATAAAAATGGGAAGACATCCCTGCTGGTTCAAGACAGGTGGACATCAACTTGAATCCAATTTACATCTTAAAATGCACAATGGAAAAGATTTACATTACATTGCCTAGATGAAAGGGAGCTCTTAGTCTGAGCTTCTCATTTACTTCCCCCTCTTCCCTTTTTTCTTGCCCAAACACTCAAACTCTCTGGAGCAAAGTTTTAATGAAGATAGCTTTTTCAGCTCCTGTTTGAGGCAGCTATTTACTAGACTAAGACTCAAATCTGAACTCATGCTGGGCTAAAAAAGAAAGCCCAAACTGATAATTGTACAAACCTGAAATTGTATAGTCTGCTTTAACCTCAGCTTGAATCGAGTGAGTCCATCTTCTGTATTAAGTTATTTTTATTTGATTGCCTGATTGAGATCCCTTGCAACTCTTACTGTGGCTTAACAAGACAGTTGCAGTGAAATGCCTGCACTGAAAGGTACAAGAAATGGCTCCTGATGGGCATCTTTGAACTAAGTGAACCTAGCTGCATGTTCAAATGGTTGATCCATATTAAATTGGAAATTCAGATACAAACTTCTACTGCATCCTAAGTTTTCTGATTAAGAATCCAACACTGTATTGAGTTTAAGGAAGGGAAAAGTAGGCTTATTCTTTTTCAAGACTGGATGCTGAAGAATGACTGGTGGGGAATAGGTAGGTAGTCTGAATTTTTATTTCCCTGAAGTTCCTTCCCATGTGTTTGTGTCAGGACTGATGGAAAATGAAAGCTTGCTTACAGAAGCACAGGAATTTTTTTGTGCGTATATCTCCAGGTAGACATTCTAATCCTGCAGTCAGCAGTGTGAAATCTGTAAAAACTCTTCCAAATTTATACGTGTACCTCACATTGACATTTCACTTTTGGTTAAATATTTGATTCTGTGTTGGCATTCCTTTTTTTAAGTAACCTTTTCCTCATAGATAAGCCTCTCAGTCTCTTTGAAAACAAAAAGCAGTAAATCACCTATGTAAATACAGTCCATTGTTTACAAATGTAACTTTCCTTCTTACATGATGCATGCAATTTCCTATTTTGTAAAGTTCATAAAGAGTGGCGATGTATGACATCAGAAGAATAATCTAATTATGTGCATTACTGCATGTTTTATTTTTCCTAATTTAAGGGAACTTTTATCTAACTTCAGCATAACTGAGAATTGAAATGAATGGAGCTACTGAGAACTTTGGGGTTAAATATTAGGCCACTGAGGTGTCTGAGTACAGGTTATTTTTGAAATGTTTCAGAATCCTTTTTTCTCAGGAGAAAATGTCTTCAATAGGAAATGTTGGCAAATGTCATAAGCTTGTGTGTTGGTACATTCCAAGATTTATTCTACAACTTATTATAAATATTGTAAATGTATTTTCAATTATTGTCATCAGGCAACTGAGTCAGGCTACCTAGAAAGATTGATAGGAGTGCCTGGTTTCATCCAGCCTGTGCAATGGATTTCCCTTCAGTGGAAACTAGAGTTTGAAGGTAAATATAGATGGGGCATTTTTAAAGTTGTCCTAATGAAGATGCTGCAGGAAAACATTCCTGAAGACAGGAGCATGATTGCAATTCAAGTATTTGAGTTTGGTGTCTGACAAAAAAGCGAAGAACTATGCAATCACTTAAACTGGATATTGGGTACCCAGAGTACAGATTACCCTGCCTAACCCATGGCCAACCTGTTTTTCAAGTGCTGAGGGAAAGAACCTGGTCCATGTAGGTATGGAGGAAGCTGCCTTTTTTATAAGATCATGGTTTTTGTTTTTGCATTTCCTCCAGTGAGTGTGCTTTGAGGCACAGCTCAAAGTCATTACCCTCCTATCAAATATTTTACCTCTGAAGACTCACTCATGACTTCTTATTCAGAGAAGATCAAGTATAACAGAGCTGCTTCCCATTGTCCAATCTGAACCTTATCAGTGGTATAGAGGACAGAGTAGTGAGAATATGTTACCTTCACTCTTCCCCAGGGCCCTTTCATCCATTCTATGTGGGTCCCTTCCATGGAGTGTAGTCCTTCAGGAGCAGACTGCTCCAGCGTGGGTCCCCTGTGGGGTCACAGGTCCTACCACAAACCTGTTCTAGTGTGGGCTCCTCTCCTCATGAGTCCACAGGTCCTGGCAGGAGCCTTGTCCAGCACAGGCTTCCCAAGGGGTCACAGCCTCCTTTGGGCATCCACCTGCTCTGGCCTGGGGTACTCCATGGGCTGATTACAGATGGAACTTTGCTCCACTGTGGACCTCCATGGGCAACAGGAGGACAGCCTGTCTCACCGTGGTCTACATCATGAGCTGTAGGGGAATCTCTACTCTAGTACCTGGAGCACCTCCTTTCCCTTCTCCTTCACTGACCTTGGTGCCTGCAGGACTTCTTCTCTCACTTATTCTCACTCCTCTTTTCTCTGGCTATACTTACTGCCGTAGAGGTTATTTTTTACCATCTTAAATACGTTATCCCAGAGGCACTACCACCATCACTAATGAGCTCAGCCTTCGCCAGCAGCAGGTCCATTTTGGAACTGGTTGGCACTGACTCTGTTGACATGGGAAAACTTCTGGCAGCTTCTTAGAGAAGCCATCTCTGTAGACCCTCCTTTACCAAACCTTTGCCATGCAAACCCAATACAGTGACCTTGTAGTTGAAGGCTTCAGTTGCACTTCACATATGTTCTTTCACTTTATTTGCATAATTTTTCAGGTGAACCCAAGTGGTGAAACATTAAAGACTAGGAAAAGCATGATTACATGCCAAAATTATATTGTGTTGTTAATGTTTTATATTTTGTTTGGTCCTTAAAATTTACCTGTGAGTGTTAGACTAACAGGCTGTACTTTTCTGTGTTGGGTGGAGGTGTAGACTACTAAGAAAAGAAGCATTTTCTGATACCTTTGCTGTGTCTCTGCATGGTAATATGTTGATGACTCCAGCATTCCCTGCCCTGGAATATAATCTCTGGTTTCTTTTGGAGTCTGAAGTGGAAAAAGGAGAAAAAAAAAAGGCTTACTGCTGTCATTTCTGATGTTATAAGGTTACAGGATACAACCTTGGGAGATTTTACACTAAATTTGATTTTTATTGTTTCGCAAAATGGGACCTGTTTTCTGACAGTCAATAAAACTGCAGGTGATACTCCTCTTATAATAGATGTGAATGGACTATTACTGTTTGCTATAGCAGTTTAACTGCAGGGTAAGCTTATAAGAGTTTTTGTCAGAAAAAAAACACACAATCTTTTTTTAGCCACAGGACTATTTCTTTGTTTTTATCAAGTTCCCTAGTAATATTGGTATGTACCCACCTCAGCAAGTCTGAAATAAGCAGAAAGTTCTCTACTTCTGAAGTTCAGAAGAAGCTGAAAACTGAAAATAAGTATTGGTGGGCTAAAATGAAAGTGGTTGTAACACAATATAAATAAATAATCCCAAGATTTAAAATAATTTATAAAAGAAAATGTTTTATGAGTATTATTCAGTAACAACAATGTAGAAATCACCTTCATCTCTTGGTGCTTTCTTTTAAGTCACATGAACATTTTTTTATTTCTGAAAATCACTATGTGGTATTTATGCATTTGAATCACAGAATCACTGAAGTTAGAAGGGAGTTTTGTGTATGATCTAGTCTAATGTCCTGCTAAAAAGCAGGGTTAACTAGAGCTAGTTGCTGTGTCTGGTTGTATTTTGAATATCTCCGAGGATGGAGACTCCACAATTTCTGTGATCAACCTGTGCCAGTGTTCCAAAACCTCCATGGGGAAAAAGTGTTTTCTTACTATTAAATGCAATTTCCTCTTTTAATTTTTGTTCACTGACATTTGTCTTGTCACCACCAAGAAGAGTCTGACTTTCTCTCCTTCATTCCCTCCCATCATGTATATATTTATTATTTTTTTATTTATTTATACACATGGATAAGAATGATGGATACTTCTCTTTGTCATCTTTGTAGTCCTTTGCTGGACTCTCTCCAGTATGTCCATGTCTTTCCTGGACTGGGGAGTGTTGCAGTCCAAAATTCCAATACCAACAGAAAAGGAACTGCTAGGATTAAACAGGAAATCTTGGGCCACAGGGGCTGGGGAAAAAACCACCATCTAAGACACCAGTCAAGATCCATTGACATCATTTGTGTGAATTGTCCTGATCTCCCCCAGCAGGATGTAGAGAAACTTTGCATGATGCTATCAGATATCCCATTGTTTTTTCCCTCCCTGTGTAAATCCTTCTTTTGGGGTAAAGCTGATCACCCTTCCCCAGTGTAACCCTGCTTACTGGAAATATCAGACCTTTTTCCCCAAAATGTAAATACTGGATCCAAGAAATGTAAAATCATTTTTCCCCTTATGTCACCCCTGTTACTGGCAATGCTAATAGATTGTGGAAAACTCCGTTTGGAATAACCCTGCCTCCTCATTAGCATGTAAGCCCCCGAGACCCTTAAATAGCACCTGCATGTTCGATAGATCATTCCTGTTTTTTACCCCCATGTCTGGGATCACGTTAGCTTTATTGGACCATTGCAGGGGAGCCCAGTACTGGACCCAGCATTCCTGATGTGGTCTCATCAGTGCTGAGTAGAGAGGAAAGACTACCTTCCTTGATTTGTGGGAAATACTCTTCTAATGGAGGTAAGAGTATTTCTAGCCTTTTGTTGAAAGGGTGCGTTGTTTGCTCATGATCATCTTGTGGTCATGAAGGACCCACTACTAGTTCTCTGCAAAGTTTCTTGGCAGCTGGTCAACCTCAAACTGTCCTGGTACATGAGGTTATTCCTACCCAAGTGCAGGCTTTGATCTTTTTTGAACTTCATGAATTTCCTGTCATCCTATTTCTTCACTTGTTGAGTTCCCTCTGAATGGCAAGATGACTTTCTGGTGTATCAGACATTACTCTCAGTTGTGCAGTTGCTGAGGGTAGAGGCTGTCCCATCATCCAGGTCATTATTGAAACAGTTAAACAGGATTGGCCCAGTATCAATCCCTGGAGTATGACACTAGTAAGTGGCCCCCAGGTGGATTTTGTGCTTCTTATTCCAATGCATTGAGCCCAGCAGCTCAGACAGTTTTCAGTCTCTCACTGTACAGTATCTAAACTCTAATTCCTGTAAGACTTGCTAGTCCTAATACAAACCTTTATGGTTTTTACTGAGACTATGCTCTGCCCCATTGTTTAGACCATTTATTGAACAGGATTGAACCCTGGGGTACATTGCTAGTTACTGCTCTGCAACTAGAGTTTATGTCATGGATCACCAATCACTCTCTCTCCGGGCTTGTTCATTCAGTTGGTTTTCCATCTGTCCCACTGTCTGCCCATTCAGTGCATTCCTCATCAGCTTCTCTATGAGAATCTTATGGGAGACAGCATCAAAAGCCTTTCTGAAGCC
The DNA here is from genome assembly GCF_003945595.2 of Pipra filicauda. Classification (NCBI taxonomy): domain Eukaryota; kingdom Metazoa; phylum Chordata; class Aves; order Passeriformes; family Pipridae; genus Pipra; species Pipra filicauda. Next base: position 1,541,523 of record NW_024104776.1, on the reverse strand, counting down.
AAAGTACTCAATATCCTCTGCTCTCTCCTTGCCTACTGAGCCAGTCATTTCATCATAGATGGTGATCAGCAGATCAAGCATGTCTTTTTGTTGATGGGTTGATAAAGGCTACACCTGATGAGCTTCTTGTTGTTCACGAGGCTTACATTATTACTTGCTTCATCACCTACCAAGGGATTGAGGCTCAAGGTTCTCTGGGTCTACTTTTTTGTCCTTCTTGAAGATAAGAGTGTAATTTGTATTCTTCGTGTCCACAGGCATCTTTCTCAGTCATCATGATTGTTCAAAGATCACCAGATGGTATTGCATTGACAACTTTTCTATGTCCTGTGTCACTGGATCCCCTGCCCCATTCAGAAGCAAGCCTGCTTTTTCCCTAGCCTTGGACAGGCTGATTCCACCTTATTTTTTCCATCTACAAATTATAGAACTACTGTGTTTGACGTCCTTTCTATCTTTACATGAACTATACTCTCACTTCAGACTCAACCAACTGCAATGCTCATGGTAGTTGTGAAGGATGAGCAAAAAAATATAGTGAAAATAAGGATAATTAATATGTGTTTTTAGTCTTTTTCATCTTTCAGTTACTATTTTCAATCCTAAATTGTGAATGTTTCTAGAAAATGTCATATATGTGTAGCTGTACAATGTCAAAATACATACTCTGTTATTTTACAGGATGTTGAAGTACTGTGACTTCAACAGTGAGTCTGTCAGGATTCTATGATCTTCAAGTAATGGAAAATCAGACGTGAAGTCTATCCTCTGAAGTTCTGGAAAATTTTCTGGTACCTAATTCTATAGAATAGTAGGAGTTTAATGCATTAGTACATTAATGAAAAAATAATTCACTCCACTATTTTAGTTTAAGAGTTAAAATACATATGTTCTAGATGGTCAACATATTTATGAAGCTTTTATTAACACAAACCATTTGCCTGGTTTGGAGATAGGCAAGAGTAAAGAAAATTAGCTGTAAATGTTTATTTAATGATGTTGATATTTCAAGTATTTCAGTAATTTTAGTTAATGTCTTCCTATTTCTAGTTATATTTTTTGTAAAGTTCTTCTGACTGTTAACAGTTTCCTTGTACCTATCTTCTTTTTTTCTAAAGTATTGATCTATCCTTATTTTTTAAATTCAGGTTTATGAAATGTATTGTTTACCGAGTAGATGAGAATCATAAGAGAGAAGAAATAAAGAAAAAATTAGAAAAGATGAAAGACAAGCTGTGTGAAAGAATCTGGTTTTGCAATTTGAGATCAGAAAGCTTAGTAAAGCATGTAAATACCAGTAAATGTCAGCTGGCATTGACTTATATTTGTGAATTCAAATTATGAGCTCATCATCATAAATGTTTAACACCTCTCTGGTGGCTTGGTCTTCACCTGCAGCTTTCTGATATCTTACCTCTTTTATCCTTCCTTTCTTTTTTTTTTTTTTTTTTTTTGGTAGACTTTTTGTTCATCATATTGGTATATTACGATATCTTAACTCTGGGCATAACGTGAGGACCTGTCCCTAAACTGCAACCACAGCACTTCTCTGCCTGCAAGCTACTGTGGTTCGTATACCCCTGTAGCATATTTTGTCCTCTCTGATAATTATGGAGGACAGGGATCTCTGTAGTCCCTCCACCCTCAAAGTCTGATTTCTTTATCAAACTCAGTAACTTCTTGTGGTGTTGATCTGGCAGTCACCTCTTGAAAATTCTCTTTATTCTTTTTCTGCTGCTACGTACTTGCCATTTTTTAATAGAACAGGCCCTCTGGCTGGGGAAGAGTTGCCGGCTAAAACTCATGAGACTGATCCACTGTTTTATTATTATTTCTTTCAGAAGCTTTTCAGTGTCTTTGATGTTACCCATGCATTTGCATTAAAAACTGTGAGTGATTTATTTTAATAAAATCCGATTATCCTGTTTAGTTCCTTGTGAAAAAGTAATAGATATTTCCAGTTTAATTGTGAATATAAGCTCATGGAAGGAAATGCATCAGTCACTGGTGGAAATATGGCATTAATAGGGCCAGCAGCAGTGATGAGGGTTATCTAATGCTGCGCAGACTTAGCTTCAGTAACTTGTGCAGAACTATTTGGGTCCAAGGAGAAAAACAGCTGTTTTCAAGGAGCTCTGTTAGAATAATGCTAAAATATCAGGTGTCTAACACAATTCGGTATATCTACACGGTTCTTGTGCAGTGTAGACATGGGAAAAGAAACGATGTTTCCAGGAGGTGACCTCTTCTGCTTTCTAGGGTGATTTTGTTGAGCCTGATCTCTTACAACTTCAGTTTTTCTGTAGTTTCTCAAAGAAAAAAAAAGGGAACTTCAGTCCCCTGAACTGTTAAATTATCATGGTCTCATCCGTGTATTTTCAAAGCAAGCTTCTTCTCCTTCAGCAAATCCTTGATTTTCCCATGTTACAGGGAACATTTCCCATGTTACAGGGAACAGCAGGAGGCTACGCTTCTACTACTATCAGCTTCTTTTTATCTGAAATACAGGATTGGCTTCTTGGTACTGCTAAAGTTTTCCTGTTGGTGAGACAAGAAAGGAAGAGGTAAGTAGGTCTTTGTTTTCTTAAATTTGGGCTGGTGTGGACCTGAATAACATTATAAAGTTACTTGCACCAGCCAACCACCTGTACAGGTTGGCTGTGTTACCTATGAATTATAGTAAACTAGTTGGCTTAATGCCAGAAAAGGCTGGTTATAAGCGGCAGTGAGATTACACCAGTTTTGTCTGGGACACTTGGAAGTTGAGATCATTTAGTGATTGTAACATATTCTGCCTGAGACCCACTTGTGTTCCCATTTGAACACAGCAGCTATAACATGAGAAGCCCATCAGGCCTGAAGCACCAAATATGTATGTTACATCAATCTCCTATGTCTCAGTGGTATAGATGATGACCCCTCCCTCCATTTGCACCCTGCTGATTAGTTTTTGAAAAAAAGTCTTGCAGTGAACCTCAGCATTTTTGCATTACCTCCTCTCCCCAAAACCAACACAAGACCTGATAACTAATTTGTGCAAGAAGTCTCTATTCTTATTTCAAGATATAAATAATATAAATAAAGACTTGAAATGGAAAAGGAAAATTAATGATTTTCACTCTGGAAGTATACTAATGATTATCAATTATAAAAAAAAAAAAACCCCGAATACAATGCAGTAGAAAGCATAAAAGAACAGAAAACATTGACTTTCATTTCATTTAATTAATAAATATATCTGGGTAGGATAATATGCTTCCTCTTTATCAGATTCATAATGGAGTTGGTCCACATTATTGTCTATCCATCATATTATTGTACATAGAATCATAGCATGGTTTACGTTAGAAGGGACCTTTAAAGGTCATATAGTCCAACCCCGTTGCAATTTGCAGGGACATCATCAACTAGATCAGGTTACTTAGAGCTCTGTACAACCTGACCTTGAACCTGACCTCATCTGTCTCATTACATAATTAAAAAGCTAAGGCTACAGTTCAATATCTATCCTATATCGCTTCAGCTAAATTAGCTTTTCTACCTTACCTGTTTCTCTCTTCTTAATCCTACTGTTGGTACTTCCTGTGTTTGTAAAGTTCTGATTATCTTTACATCAATATCTCTGCAGAAATTTTTAAATGTTAGCTACAGATGATGATATGCAAAATGTTATTTAGGTTTCCTCCTTTCTTCCATTCTAATACCAAGAACTTTTTACAGAGTCGACCCCAGATGGATAAAGCTAAATATCAGTTTAGTTAAAGGATCCTGTAAAAAAGATTCCATAGAATATTAAAAATTTCATAAAGTCTTTGTTAAACAGTCTTTATTGAACAATGTCAAGAACTTCATCAGTAATTTGACTGGCGGTACTTGTCAAACCAAGCTTCTGGGAATACATATTGAATACTGAGTTCAAAAGATTCAAGGTTTCAGTACAATAAATTTGATTCATGTTTTTAAGATGTCAGGATATACATCTATCTTAAGCTAAAATTAGCAACAGAAATCTTCTTTTTTGTTTATAGTGATAATGTAAACATCTTTGGTAACTAAATGAGAAGTTATGTACAAGTAACTTGATAATCAGTAGAATAATAAAGCCATAGAATTGTCAAGGTTGTAAGACATCTTCAAGATCATCCAGTCCAACTGTTAACCCAACATTATCACTGTAACTCCTAAACCACTAAACCATCACCCAGTGCCAGATCCAGACACCTCCTAAACACCTCTAGTGATGGTGATAGCAGTATCTCCCTGGACAACCACCCTAACAGCAAACAATTTTTTTCAAATATCAAATATGAATATTCCCTGTCTCAGTTTCAGACCATTTCCTCTGGTCCTCTCACTGCACATTGGAAAAGACTGGCTCCCACGTCACCACAACTTCCTTTCATACAGAGAGTTGAGGTTTCCCCCTGAGACTCCTCAGGACTAAGCAAACCTCAGCCATTCCTCATAAGACATGTCCTTTCATGGGCCTTATTGCCCTTTGCTGGACATGCTTCAGCACCTCAATGTCCTTTTTAAAGTGGGGATCCTAGAACTAGATGCAGTAGGCGAGATGTGACCTCACCAGTGCTGAGTAGAGGAAGATGATCACTTCCATAGTCCTGCTGACCACACTATTCTTGATACAGGCCAAGATGACTTTCTTGACCACCTGGGCACGCTGCTGGCTCATATTGAGCCGGTTGTCAACCAACAACTCCAAGTCCCTTTCTGCCAAACAGCTCTGGAGCCACTCCTCCCCAAGCCTGTAGCGCTGTGTGGGGTTGCTGTGACCCAAGTGCAGTACCTGACACTTCACTCTTTTGAACCTCATGCAGTTGTTGTTAGCCCATTGACTGAGTCTGTCCAAGTTTCTCTGGGATACAAAGTAGTGAGGATTCAAAGCATTTTCTCAAATAGTAGGCCTTTCAAGGGTCAATAAGACTTCAAAATGGCATAAAATGTCAGTGAGGAAATACTGGCTGAAAATAAATTTTCAAAACTCTAGGTAGCTTATTGGCCTTTTTCTTCCCCCTTAGCTAAACTTTTTTGTGAAACTATTATTGCAAAATCATGTGCTTGCAAATCTTGCGGTCCTGTTCTCCTAGCCACAACACAGAAAACTTGCAGAAATGCTATGGGTTTTGGGTTATGCTCTGAACTTTGACATTCATGCTAGCGTTCCCACAGCCTGTTGGGAATGACTGCTCTGTACCCAGGGGGATTTTCAACTTCTGCAGCCTTGTCTGAAATAGAATATGTAGTAGAGATTTAAAATTAACTGTTATTAGAAGATAAAACAGTTATTTTTTTGGTAGGTGGGCTTAAGCAGAACTTTTCACAATATGCCTAAGGTTATGGCATAGTTCTAAAGACTGACTATGATCGAGTTTTATATTTGTTGTGCTAAAATATTTATTGTTTATACTGAGGCCTATGGCAATGGCTGATTTGAAGATGCAGAAACCAAATGTACTTTGGAAATTTAGATAAAACTCTATTGACTTCTATGTACAAGAATAATTTAAACAGCAAAATTAAGGGGCAGGAGTTTTTACACAAGCATAAGCATATAATAATATATATAATTTATATGAGAGAAACTATTGATATGGATTAATAAGAACAATCAAAATGATAATGCACTGATGTATTAAGGTTATGTTCTTGAAAGAAGGTAATCAGTATCCTTGTAAGACCTTTAAAACTGCATTTTAAGGTACCTACAGAGTCACTATTTGAGAGCATATGACCACCTGTGATACATTATTATGAATGATGTAAGTACAATCGTAACTGATAGAAAGAAATGTCAGTAGCTTATGTAAAGTATCTAACCAATACACATATTTTTAAACTTGAAATGAAAGGTAAAAAGGTTTCTCAAATGAAAATCTCTATATCTTAGAAGAGAACTTAGGTATAACAGTCCACTTGATTCTGCTCATTCTGGGATGGTGAGCATTACAGCTGCTTCAACTGTCTTGTAACACTTGTTTAATCTTAGGAATATACACTTTTTATGGTGCCAATGTAAAGCACTCCCTACAAGAACTTTAGACAGTAATGTGAAAATCATGGTTTTGTTAAATTAATTGAATTATTTATGGCAAAGCAATTAAAGAACAAACAGTTACATGTCTTAGTGCCAGAGAAAGTAGATTAAAGGAGACACTTTAACTGAACAAAATAGAAGTAACTATGCACTGTGCAGTAAAAGATTAGACATGTCTCAGACATCAGGTACATAAAAATGTTAATTATTCATGACTGGTAAAAGTTGTTAGTGGAAAATCCCTTGCTCATTGGATTGTTAACTTGAATAGTTTGATGAGGCAGAAATTTCACATTTTCTTCAGTTATCCACATGTTCTGGGCTACAAAGAGTTGAATTTTGCCTATATTAATGCATGAGATGGAAACCAAATAGAAACTGCCATTTCTACCTCAGTGTTTTGCTTATAAAGCAAAGCAAAAGGCACTAAGCACAATCTGAGAATGAAGCAAAAATATTTCAAAATTATTTGGCAAAGAATTACTGTTTTTAAGAAGAAAAAAGTGGATATAAGATTAAGAAATATCTATTTTTCCTCCACCTGAAAATGATACATATATTCATATTCCTTTAGTAATACATCCAGAAAGGTACAACCTTGTAAAAAAAGTACTGTGCAATTTGGAGTTACGTTTTGGTAGTGCTTGACTAGTGGTGCCAACCTCAGACCATACATAAGATGGACCAGATAAAAGTGAAAAGCAATGTTCCTTCCACCTGTTCTGCAGAACAGATTGTGTGTTGCTGGGTTTCAAGTGTATTCTCTTTCTTCATGATGTCATCGCTTTTGTACAAGAGTGGTCTGAGCTCTCAGCAAATTATTTTGAATTGTAGGTCCTTTATGTTGTCTGGTGAAGGTGACCTATTTTTCAACATTTTAGGCTGCATTTTCTTCTCTCACTTCATTGTGAATGCTTCTCACTGTACATTGATAATGATTTCAGTTCTCAGTGAGAGGTTTAAAACTTCAGACTAGTGCTAAGTGTATTTTTATTTGCCTCATCACAGTTTTTCCTCACAGAGGCAAGTTGCTACAATGTCTGAGAAGAGAAGGAATCCATAAAAAGTATCTGGTATTCTGTCAGTGGAGTAAAAATAATGTAATATAAAATGAGTAATCAAAATTAGCAGGAAATGGATGAATCATGGAGAAAACCTGCAACTAAAAAACATAATAAATTTATATTTGGAAAAATTATCTTACTAATATAAGTGCTGTTTCAAATACCAAAGCCAAACAAGCACCAAGTACCATGGCAAATATTTGACTTACATTCATCGTAAGTCTGTTGAAAATAACAAACATACACTTCAGAATTAGGAGAATAATGAGTGTTGAAGGAATGGCGAGAAACAACTATTGGGATTATGCTCAACGAACACCAAAATTTGCTCCCTATGATTAGCTGGTTGAAACTAGCTCATCTGGGGATGTCATAATCATTGCTTCAATTGCAGATGAAGGGCTGACATCTGACTTTAGTGGTTAAAATACAGTCAATATAGCAGCATCATGTTCTAAAATTTCTGATGAAATGTATTATGACAAATCCCATCAGCTGTAGTGCTTAAAATGACTTAAAGCACTATTTCATCTGTACTATTATACACTGCTATGAGTGTGACAGATAGTGACCCACCTTTGCAAGCATCTGTGGTTGACTTCTTTGTAACCCTGTTCTGTACAACTGTGCTCATTTGTGATTTCTTCTTGAAGGATGTTCAGAGGAATATCTGAATCATCAGTATGAATGTCCAAATTGGCAGCAAATGAGATATAATTTAAATAGCAGTGGTGATGGAACACTGCGCTTCGAAAGAAGTCACAGTCATAAGCAACTTGAGTATCACACCTAAGATACCTAAGCAAGCTGTGAAGGAAAAAAGGTGTTATATTATTTTCTCCCCAGGTTGCTTCTGAAGTTGCTGGAAAGAGCTGCTCTTATAACAACAAGGAAGAATGTTTATCTTCTGGAAATAGCGAGTATTCAGTGAAAGCATTTCATCACTGTGTTGACGTGAAATTGATTTGAAGATAAAACAACATTTGAATGAGTCTCACTACTACCTGATGCAGAATCTAAACTAAGATGCTTCCCTTAACTAGAATAATGAAGCACTTTTTACCCATTAGCATGAGAAAAGGTTTATCGAAACAGTTGTCAGAACTAAGAGTTCTGTTTTATGCATGTGTACACAACACAAGCTGTGATCCAGTAGAGAAGTATGCTGCAATGTGCCAAAAGTACAGGTGCTTCACTATCAGCAATAACATTTCTGCAGCTTCTGATTGACACACCTTTAAAATGTAACAGCAAGTAGTCTCATAGGTTTTTGCTATGTAGAAAACTTTTGTGTCAAATAACCTAGTCCATTAAATTTTTTATTTTCCCTTACACATTCATAGTAATTTCTAAGAATATAGTACAGCACCCACCTGGATCTCCTATGTGGAAACCCACTGGACTATATTATACTTATGGAGACCTTAGAAATCATGTTGACTTCAGAATTTGAACAAAATGTTCCAAGAAAATGTAATTTTCACAGCTGAGGAAAATGGAAACAGAAAGCAAATGGTATTATTTGCTGTATTTCTGTTTGGAAAATCACAGATGATTTCTGGAAATTTTTCCGGTGTATCTATACTGACAGCAAGTATCAACTGCAATAGACCGGAAATATAACTCTTTTACACAATTAGGCTGGTAAGAAACAGTAGGAAAAAGAGTATTTTAAGAAGAGAACAACTAGCTGCCTTGAGATGAGTGATTTTGAATTGACCATAATTCTCTTTCTTTCTCATACCATAGTTCTCTGTTGTCTCTTTTTTTTTTCCTAGCAGACAAACAATCCCTTTGAACAAAGCTTTCTGAACTGTCATTCCAAGTATGAAGGGATGGAGAAGAAAGCCTTTGAACCATGAGTGCGTGGAAACAGACTCACCAAACTCTGTGAAGGAGTGGAATCCTACTGAGATCGTCACTAGATTCAAATATAACTGCAACTAGCAAGTGTAGCAGTGAATCTGATGAGAAACTTGTTTAAACATGTCTTAAAATGGCTCTTTGTGGTCCCTTTGCAAACACATGTTTCTTCTTCCCAACACCCCCCACAGCAACTGTTATCTCCCATGCAGGAGTGTCCTGGGAAAGGTGTCCCGAGGTGTCCCATTGGTCCTTTGTTTAACCCCTTCCTATTGGCTGTTGACCCTTTACCTGATGGTTTCTTTTGTGTGACCCTGAACTTGTGATTGGTTCCCCTTTGACCCTCCTAAAAGCCTTATAAACCCCTTCCCAACAATAAACTCTCTCTTGCCTCCTCTCCACGCCGGTGTGCTGTCTCTGTGCCTGCCATGGAGCCACGTGGGTGCTGGGGGGAGGGGAGGGCACCTCTCCCCCCCAGGCTCGGGGCCTGAAAAACCCTGTCTCTGGAGTCCCCTTTCCCCGTCCCACAAGACGTCGGAAATGGTTCTTCAGATGGAGAAGGAACTAGAGCTGGGCTCCCCCACGTCGAGGGTGGGGAAAGGGATCCAGAAGCAAGACACAATCTGTCATGTTTATTTTACATTATCTCTCCTGATTGCATAGGCTAAAGATGTCTGAAGACACTATGCTTTTGACATGTCCGTGACAAAGCGATAACAGACTTGATTTATTGATGGGAAGCTGCCCAAGCCCGAAGATATCTCATCTGCCCCTTCCCTGCCCCACACTATACATTCTCAGGTGTCATGGGTTGAGATTGGCTGCCCTGAGAGCAGGGGGGCCCAGAGGTGACTGGGTGCCAGGGCAGTGTTCCCTGGAGGGTCAATCACCGCTCGTCTTGTTTGCTTCTGCTGAAAAATAATATATACACAGCCAGTGGAAGCTGTTTGCAATTCTGTCTGGGTCTGCTGCTGTGTGTGGGTGTAGAAGGCCAGGGGGTGGCTGGGCCTCCTTCTTTCCCCCCTCCAGGGGGGGAAGGAGAGTCCTGCGGCCCCCAACTCTGTCTAGACCAGAGTTGAAGGCAGCATTGGAGTGAGTGTGTTTGTTGTGAGGAGAGAGGCTCACAACCATTGAGGTAAGTGGGAGAGAGAGAAGGCAGGCCTTGCAGCCAAGCCCTCTTCTTCCCCCCCCCACCTTTTTGCAGTTAGGCTGTAGAGGGGCCTTTTTTCTTTCCCTCCCACCGTGACTGGAGGAGAGGCTCAGCATTGGAGCAGAGCCAAGTGGATGGGCTGATAACGAAAGCAGCTTGGTGCCGGGGAGAAGAATCCCAGGTAAAATTGGAAACGGACCGGAGAAAGGCCCGAAGGATGTCTTTGCCATGATCTTAACAGAGGACAGCCGAAAACTCGGAGGAGGAATCAACATTCCACGACGCGTACGTTGATAAGCTGACTGAAGTACGGCAGCCTACAGAACTGAGGTATGAGACTGAGAGAGAGAGATCACACAGCAGAAATGACACAGAACCAAGGAGAAAGGACTCAAAACTATCTTCTTAGACTCTGTGAGGAGAAAGGACTTCAGCAACCAGCTGGAGGTTTGGTGAGGGAGTGTTTCAGGTTCCCTAAACACTCCCACGAGAAAGAGACTGCGTTACCTTGAAAGCCTTGAAAGGCTTTTCCGGGACTAAAGTTAAAAGGAGAAGCTTCGAAGAGACTGATAGAAGTGTAATAACATATATATATATATATAGTTGCTTTTAGCTTGTTTAGTATTCATTTGTGTAAATAAAATGTAAATACTTCCCCTTTCCCCTATAGAAACCTCTTGCCTGAAAGTTTTTCTCTTTGGTGTTGGGATAAATTGTGGGAAGAGGTGGGGGAAGCCTGGAAATTGGATTTTGAATTTCTAATGTGGCTCAAACTGCCACATCGGGCTATACTTGTTTTGTTGCTTTTAAACTCTTTTGTGTTTAGACAAATCATCATTTTGGATAAATTTCTGTTAGCTTTTGGGAACAATGAGAAAAAACAGAAGTGGCAGATGATATGTTTTGCTCCTGACTGCTTGGTGGTATGGCAGGGATTTCTGTGAAAATTTGGCTACTCCAACCATGCTCTCCATGCTCGACACTATTAGAACAATAATTTTCTCTTATTTCTAGGGTAGCCTGGGCCAGTCTATTCACATTTCTGTGTTTAGACAGTCCTTATTTTACTAGTGGCAGAAACGTGTTTTTGCTAACAATCTAACACCGAGCATAAGTTGTATACTTCAGCCCAGAGAAATGGCAGTTGCATCAAACAAAGTATTTATTCTGTACAGACTTCTAATACGCAGATATGAAAAAAGCCTACCAACAAACCCCTCCATTTTTATGTATCTTAACTATTTTATGTGATGTGTGAAATAAAACATATGGTCTGTCTGCTCAGAAAAGACAGTATTTAGAAAAGGAACAGGATTCCATCACATGCATTAGACCTCTGGAATCCACTGTATGCCTGTGCTACTGTGCTGCTGAAGAATAGTCAGATTTGATTTGGAGTTTTTGATGATATTTTCTCTTCAAGTATGCTGAATTTTTTGGATTTCCCACCTCCCTTGAAGTATTGCTTGGTTATTAAAATTTTCTTCCAGATGACTTTTCAGATCTGAGGTTGAGTTTCTGTTCAGACCTGAAAGCTAGCCTGTTAGAACGTAGCCAGTTATTCAGGAGTTAAGCAAGTAGTGGGAATAAAAAATGTTTTAGTCAGAGAAGATTTTGAAACACACAAAATAAAGCAAATTAATGTGCTTAAAGATGTATAACAAAGCATGATACATTCCTGTTTCTTTGTTTACTTTTGTCACCTAAAAATAACTGCCTGTCAGATTTTGAACTTGTTTGGCATCAGACTGAAAAAAAATTCCAAAGTGTTCTACTCTGTTATGCTGTAATATAAAGCAGAAATAAACAAAAATTATCAGCTTATCACTGTGATAAGTTTAAACTTTAAACACAGTTGGGCCCATGCCAGAGAATGCAAGAACTCGTTTGGTTCAATTGACTTGGAGAACAGGATGTGTTAGAGTAATACAAGATGTCTTTGATAGTTTTTCTTGCTTTCAGCCAGCTTCTTGTGACCAATGGGTCTTGCATCTGATCTCTTGATGACTTCCTGGGTTGCTTTCAATTAAATTTTGAGAACACTCAGTTCTTAAGCAAACAAACATCCATAGTTAGCCAATCAGTGTAACTAATGAAATCTGAGGAGATAACAAGTATTTTCTATTATGTCTGACATCTTCAAGGCTTTACAAGACAAGTGAGGTCCATGCCTCATTAACAGCTGTGGCAATCAACTGGCACTTATAAACTAAAGCTTTATAATTTCACCTATAAGCTAAATAGTCTTTTAAGAGCTTTGTATCTTTGTCATGCTATGTTATATATTGCATTTTTTTGTCAGTTGGTGAACAAACTCATCACACTAATCTGCAGAAATCTCCGGAGAAAGCTGCAAGAGGACTTTTCTCTTTAAGCATCTTCATAAAGAAAACAGTAGTATTAGGGAAAATCACACAATCAAGATTACAAATACTTGCTCACAATAAACGTAATAGGACTGGACTTGTATTTACACTCAGCTTAATTATGAAGACTTCTTTAGGATGACTGGAAAATATCCATAAATGAACAAGAATGGTGCAATGTGTACCAAAATTGCGAGTCATATTTAAAGAGCTAGACTTCTCATATTTGCTTTTAAATAAACTTAAAAATATGGTCTAGAAAGTGAAGTATATAGAGCGATTTCAGGTTGCTTCTTCAGTTTTGGGAATTATGATATACTGGGCTTCATAAGTTTGTTAATTCATATAATGTATTACTTTTATCTTCAAAAATATATACCATACTAAAGAAAAAGATTGTAAAATATTTGTAGAATCTGGTGCATATATTTTAAAAAGATAAATGTATTACCCAGATTGATTGCTTGAAAGCATTTTCTCTTACTGTTAAACAATTTTAAGTGGGATATTTCTCTTTGTCCTATAACACCAATATAAATACTAAATTTCATACATTTGTCCTTATTAAAAACTGTCAGATATACAATTGCTCTAAATTATTCAATGGTCAATACAACATGCCACTATGTAGAATATGTTTTTTTTGAGGATACTGCAGTGGTTTATATATGTAATAAATGTTACAACAGAGTGAGGAATGAAAGAGAAACTTACTTTTTCAAACAGGCTTCTTATTTGTTCTATAAAACTTTAGTAGTGTAAACAACTATGAATTGTGTTTGATTTTGGTGCTATTGGTATTTTACTCCACACAATCTCTAGGAAGATTGCATGGTGCTCTGCATGAAGCAGTAGTTTTGAGATCGATGCAATTTGATAAGTTCTGGTCATCTCAATGGGAGTAGCAATGGACAAAACACAGGTTACTCCTGACTTACATACAGAGACTTCTTGCTATAAGGGACATGAGCCTGATGGAGGTGTCTGAATTCTTCTAGCACTAGTGGGTTTCACCATTGCCTTAAGGTGACAAATTCTGTCTGTGGTAACTGAAAGCAGGGCTTTTCAAAAGACCACACATAATTGGGATGTCCCATATAGCTCTATTTCATTTCCCTCTCCTAAAATGAGTGTATCATTTACATTTCTGTACTGCTTTGTTCTACTAATTAAGGGCATAGCGTTTAAGTAAAGAGAGAGATAACAGAAGAAACAGACAGTGTGGACCAGAAAAACATGTAGAAAAGGGACTCAGTAGAGCTTTTTCAGGCAGGTTTTTCAGCTGTTGTTGTTTTGGGTTTTTTTTGTTTGGTTTTGAGTTTTTATTTTTTTAATTTTTTAATTCTGTGCACCCAGGGAAGGATGAATTAGTTGTTGTTATTGTTTAGTTCAGAGTCCATTATTGATGCCACCAAATAAGTTAGATCAAAGTACAACTAGCTCAGAAATAAGCTGCCCTCACCAGAGTAAAAGAAAGAGCATGGTTAGTGTGGGAGTCTTGAAGACTGGAATGGTCTTGTCTTTTTTGCTTCAACTTTTTAAAAAAAGTCACTAACTGTGACTGATTGCCTTCCTGAGGTCCCTCCACAGGAAGGATGAAACACGTCCTGAGTATGGTCTCTCCTTCCCAGTCAGGCGGTCTGCAGATGCCCTCTAAGCAGAGTCTTACTAGGATTTGATTTAAATGGACATATTAGTTTGAAATAAATATGTCTTTTGTGTATTTATTCATTTTTAGGTTGTGGGACTTCCTTATTAATTCGGAGCTGTGACTGAATCTGTTTCCTCTGTTGCACAGCAAAGGAAGGCCAAAGGAAATCTTCTGAGAAGCCACATAACCCAAGCAATGCCCTGACCATCTGTGTGGCTGCATCATCCACATAATTTGCCTTTGCCCATGCCTTCCTCAAAGTACCTTACCTGCCCTGTTGATTCAGATCAGAGCATGAAGCTTTTTCCCATTAACTTTCCTCTATCATCCCATGTATTATTTCTTAGTAAAAATCCTTTTCTTCTTATAATAAACATGAGCATTGAAAATATTTCTGTCGTTTACTGTGGCTGTTAATCAGATTTATCGAGAAGAATGATTATTAGGACATAACAAAGCAATATTTTGGCAGGTTTTGGATAATTTGCCGATTTGTATTTTGTACTAATATGTCGTTAAATAAAATACAAAGCTGGTACTTATAAACATTGTTTTATGGGCTTGCTGCTTTATTCGTGTATTAGTGCTTCTTTAAGGATGGGAGAAACAGAGGTTTGACACTTTTATAGGCTAGTGGCTGATGTTTGTTACCAGAGGTATTTTGCCAACCCTGGTACGCAGGAATCCGAGCTCTCTTATTTCTCTGTGTTTCTCAGGATATATCTGCTTTCTAAAAGTAAAATTGCCGACTCTTGTGAATCATCACTGTCACCGTCATTTTTTCGTCTCTCTCTTTCACTAAATATCAAGAAACGTCCAATACGAAAGAGGAGCGGACGACTTCTACCAATTCCAGAAGACTATCGCTAGAGGGCGCTGTCCACTGAAAATAACTCCTCATTCCCAATTTTCAGAGCTACTTGAGCACACAGCTCGTTTGGAATCCTGCTCTGATTTCGGACTGGAGACTATTGGCTCTATTTACCCTATCTGTAGCAAGAGATATTGTATTAGAATAGGAGAAAGAGTGAAAAAGCTCAACTACTCAGCAATAAGAAAAATACATTCTATTATGGAATTGACCACGGATATTAAAGAAATTAAAAATAATTTAGTAGCATGCTAAAGGCATACCATTTTTATTCTTAGGATAGCCTAATGCATCCCATAAACTTGCAGCCATATACTTCTGTAATGCTGATGAGCATTTAAAGCTGTGATTTGCTGTTTGCTTTTTCCACTGCTTTCCCCAGTCCCCCCAAAATCTAAACTTCCTAATTGGTTTTGAAAATAAAATCTCTTATAAGCTTCTGTGGACCTGCTAAAATGTTTTGTAGTCTTACCAGCACAGGTGGGAATACGTGCTTTTACCCACACCAATTTGCTTGCCTATTGCCAAGAAAAATGTGAGTTCAGAGGGCTCAGCATCAGACAGATTGCCTGGGGAGTGTGAAAGCTCCACATTTACTGGGAGAGGTTTACAGACAGCACAGATCAGGAATAAAATATTACCAGGTAAAGTAATTCACTATTTATCAACTTCAACCTGCAGGATACACTCTGAAACCACCCTTACATGTTTAGTTTGCCCTAACCTGTAGAATAAGTTCTCCAAATGTGCACTGAGCAGGAAGAGATGCTGCTCAGTGTAACTGAATTGTGTGCCCAGTGTCATCTTGCAGCTACAAGCTTTCAGTTAAGCAGAGCTGACTTTCTGGGGATTTATATAATTTCAATTTAAGTAAGTCATTTAAATAATTTAAAATAAGTACTTTATCTCACTGGTCATTACAGTTCTTGAAATGTAACACTTAGTAGGAACTATTAACAAAGGGATATGGATAAATGGAGGATGTATCCTTCATCTTTAGTAGGATGCTACAATAATGAATTAGCATCCCAGTCATTAAACAAAGCAAAATGTCTTTCAGATGCATAAAATTTTAAATGCAGAACATTTCTAGAAGTTAAATCACTGAGCAATAGATAGTCTTTGTGCTTGTACTTTTTTCTGTTGCTATTTATTCCTTAGTAAGTGTAACTTTATTTTGCCCTTGAAAGTAAAAAATGGCATTCCTAATAAAAAATGGCATTCCTAGTATCCACAGATGTCTATTTACTACTAATAGCCAGAAAAAAAATTCTGAATGCTGAAAAAACTTTTATAATATTTATTAAGTATATTATTCTAATGTATGGAGTTGTCTGTCTTTATATAGTATTTTCCACTGTGACTTAAAAACCAGTGAGTTTATGTTCTCCTCCACTATTAGTTTTCTTCTTTCACATACACAGTCAAGGATATTTAGGTCTGTAGGTAAAGTTTTTCTAAAAGACCTCACGTTTGTTATGTTGGTTTGGATATATTATATATATTGGAGATATATAATATATATATTGGATATATATATATTATATATTTGGAAATCTTAACAGATTTCACAGAGTTACAGAAGTGTTTGAGGAAGGAGGAGAGCTCTGGAGGTTGTCTGGTCCAACCACACTGCTCAAGATGTGTCACCTAGAACTGGTTGTCCAAGACCATGTCCACATAGGTTTGGAATATCTCCAAGATGGGAGTCTTCACAACTTCTCTGGACAACATGTGCCAGTGCTCTGTCACCCTCACAGTGACCAGGTGTTCTCTGATGCTCAAAGGGAACCTTGTGTGTTTCAGTTCTGTCATTGAGCACCACTGAGAGGAATCTCTCTGCCCTCTTTACACCCTCCCTTCAGGTATTTGTACTGAGTGATCAGATCTCCCTGAGTTTCCTCTCCTTCAGACTGAACAGTTCCTGCTCTCTCAGCCTTTCCTCATAGGAGAGGTGATTTAGCACAGGTGCTTCAAAAATACTGTGATGTCAACTTCTCTGCAGCTAATGCTTCTTGATCGAGGGGATGGTGGCAAAAGCTAGAAAAAGCACTTTCAAACAATAAGTAAAATCTGTATTATAAAAAAGAAATCTAGGCAAAAAATTTAAGCTTGGTTCTGTAGAGTCTGGCTGAACTGGAAGAAAAATCCATTTATTATTTTATTCTTGATCCCCTGCTAGACCAAGGTAAATGCCATACGAGGTTTTGACATTTCAATTTATATTAGACTATGAACTAGTTCAGAGAAAAGGTAGAAAACCCCCACACTGAACTGTGTCAGAATGCAGTCTGAATCCTTTGTGTACATATTTTGCAAATGTCTGCCAGCCTGAATTTTTAGTATATAGTAAGTAAAGTCTAAAAAACAGATCATATGCAACAATAAACTAAGAACTGTGACTAACTACTTTTGAGATTCAACATGTGAAGCTGGCTTGAAGATGAAAGTTGTATTTGGCAACACATTAAATCTGTCACAAATAAATCAGTAAATATTATCACATGACTGTAAGTGAAATTGTAATTACAATTGTAATTGTAATTGCACAGAATGTTGTGGATCCTACTATGTATCCAGACACATTTTATAGTTAATGCACTTCTTTTGAGCACCATTATATTGCTGGTATTGTGTTTTCTGGGCACACCTTTCTGCCAGACATAAAACTAAGGCTGGGAGGACTGTATAAAAACATACCATTTCCCCAAACTGAATTGCTCTTCAGGACTGTCAGTGATACTAAGCTTCATATTGCTTCTAATAATTTTTTAACTGGACAAGAGTTTATACACATATATGTACTCTAGACTTCCCGTTCTGTACTGTTTCTGAAAAGCGTGTACTTAATTGTTATTGTTACTAATTTCTCTGCTTCACTTAATTGTATTAAGGATAAGGCTAATGAACAAAACAAAAAAATTAGAAAAAAAATATTTTGTAATTAAAATCTGTAAAAAAATTCTGATTAGATGACAGATAGGCCCAGATTTCATAGGACATGACATTGAAATGCAGGTCCAAATTGCTACTGATCATGGTGTACTTATGCAGCTTTAAATGAATAGGCATAGACTTAACTGAACACATTAATAAGCCAGGACTTTTGTAAATAAGGCCTTTTTTTTTTTTTTTCACTGTATAGGCAGGGAGTAGAGACTTTTTTTCACAATATACGAGTGCAGGTGCAGTCCACATCAGCATACTCAGCACATTTGGGCTGTGCAGTTGGCTAGTGGAGTTGTTCCTCTCTCCTTGGGGATATATAACTATAAAGCAAAATGTCAGCTTCTGTTTTAAACAAGAATCTCTAATCCTTTTCTTTGTGCCTTTGTGAAAAATAATCTTTAACCAGTAAAATGTTGTAAGCCCGGTTACTAAGGTTGAGCCTCTTGCTCTAATGTGTCATTCTCTGAAGTTCAAGGCTTAGTCATTCTCTCTGAGACTCTTCGGAGCTCTTTTTGGGACATTTTCAGACTTCCACAGCATCTATTGTTGTTCGAAAGGAGCATCAATTAAATTCCCAGTAACAGGGACTTTACAATATCTGGCAATAAGCCCACGGAAGTCTTTTTGTATGCTAGCAGATTAATTTTTGATTGATTTTAAGCTTTACTGCAATCTATTAATGACTTGACATACTCTTGGTATCTTATACTAGCAAGTTTTTATCTCTTTATTTCTCCCACTGTAAAGTGAGTGTAAAATCCTGTCTTATATCCTGGATAGGATACTGAACAATCACTGTCACAGTAGCTCAAATGAAGTCATTTTACTTTGCAGGTGGGACAGGCTAAGAAATCATGAGCCATACCTTTGGCTTTGATCTACTGTCCTTTAAAATATTTCAAAATTTATTTCCAGTTCTATGGACAAAACAGATACAACTATTTGAGATTCATTGCAGGAAATTAAGCATTACAGTGGCACAGATCAAAGAAAATTCCTAACTTGATCAGGTTCCTGTGTATAGTGAAGGATGTGGAATAGCTGAAAAAAATCATACTGACACTCATTCCAGAAGGGGGACACAGCCCTATGAATAGCTTTGAACAATTGTATAGGCAAACATGATGAAAGTGAAAAATTTTCGGTGAGCTCAAGCTGCACGTGACAAATGTGATCTGTTTGTTGCGAAATAGGAGAGCAAGATAACATAGAGACTGAGAGCTTTACCTTCAGCTTCTTACTTAAAAAGACATATATTTAATGTAATACAATAGATTTTGTAAAAAATATTTTGGAACAAAATTTTGCTGTGGTGTTATTGCTATGTGCACCTACAAAATTTGTGTCCGTGTTTCCATACACATCCAAAATTCAATGCAATTAATAACAAACATATCAATCACAATGTTAGTGTTTGAGTCATCATATTCATACTTGCATTGAGTCTTTTCTTTTACACAGCAATTTTGATTGTTCTACCTATCTCTTTTTTCCCCTTCTGTCCTTTCAATAATACCGTCTCTTAAAATGCTTTATTGTTTTCACTGGCCCCCTTGTCTTCCTTTCCTATTTTTTGTGTATTGTTTTGGGTCCTTCTAATGCTTTCTTTTCAGAATAGATCACACAGAGCTTTTAATTTAGCACAGGGATCTACTCAGAAGCCTGATGATGCTTGCTGATGCTTAGGATATGGCACAAAAATACTACCTAAGTCCATTTAGTTCTGCAAGGCTGTACTTAACAAATTCCTTTTTGTGAATTCTTTTTGAGACATTCAAATGTGTGAAAGTACAGTGGCCACTAGGGACAAGGACCAGGCTAAGGTTACACAGAATAATACCCTCCATATTTTTTGACAAATCAAAAGGTCTGACTGTCTTTCGTTCTCTTCTGTTTCTTTCCTTCAAGGGCCAAACTGAAATTTGAAGCTTGGAAATGGCATCTGATATTTGGTTAACCACACAGTGTTACCAGACAGTCATCCTTTCTTAAAGCAAACAAAGCTAAATTGTAGAAACACCTAAATGACATCTAAACTGCCATGCAATTTCTGAATTACAGAAATTAAGGTGATATCAACAAAATACCTATGTGCATGACATATAGTTAATTGAGGTGTGATAAACAAGAACACATTAGCGAGACAACACTTTTGATGGCAGAAGATGGATGATGATATTGACAGCCATTTAAATTGTTGTAAAATGTGCCTATCAAATGAATTGTTCCAGCCCTGGGACCATTTTACCTGCAAAAGGGGGCAAGTAAATCACATGAGACAGATTCCATTGACTTTGCAGGAAAACGAAAGACAAGCCTTTTTTATTGCTATTGATGTTTGCTCTTATTGACTAAGTGTTTGCCATGGACTCAAGTACCACCAGACACATAAATACAAGGAGAACCTTGTGTGTGTCCTTTATCTGACTGAGGGAAACAATTTGCAATTTACATCCAAGGGATCTGCAGTTTTCCTCCAACACACAGAACAGTTTGAAAAGACCGTGCTGAAAATTGGTTCAAATAATCCTCCTGTCCTACAAAGTCCTTGCTGAGTTCAAAGAGAATGTTTTCCTTTATAGTGCAGAAGAAAACATTTGACACTCTATCACTGTGATTTCACTGCCTGAATTATCTCTGAACTTTGCTAAGTCACAGCCTGGCTTAGTTTGCTAATGTTATATTTTGTGAAGATACTAGGGCATAGGGTCACCTTAAGAGAGACTGATGCAGGAATTCCCTTCCTCTTATATTTTGTGGGAAAAACAGCTCTAATAAAAAGTGTACAGCAGAAAAAGAAAATGAAAAAATTGGAGCAGCCTGGATGATTAAAAGGAGGAATATTTCTGAATGATCAAGATACAAGTAAAAACCTATTAAAGTAATATAACTTTCAGCTGTCACATGCCTCTCTAGAAACCACAGAGGAGCTCATGTTTCCAGAAGGGATAACAGCCTTCAGCTGTTACATCTAACCAAATCACTAATTTAGCTCTGGAGGTAGAAATCTGTAATTTGTTACCAGGAGTTTCCTGTCCAGAACTCTCAGGAGGGTCTTTACAGTGAGACCAATTGGAGTTCGACTAATATCAAACAGAGAACACAGCCTTTTGGCCAGGACCACAGTTGAAGTTCTGGGAATAGAAAGTGTGTACTTGAAATTAATAGCCATCTTAATGAATCCTTATTTTACATATGCCTCATCTTATTTCAAAAGAGCTTTAAAAAAAACCCTCTTCTTATGCTGCCTGTAATCAAGTAATTATCATATATTGCATGCTGTACTGATATAATATAGGAATTCATATATAATTTACATAAAATGCTAAATTTTGGACTTTTTTTGTGATTTATTCATTCCACTTAAGCAGGTGGAAGAAACTAAAACTGAAAAGATATTCTAAGCCTATTTTCATCTGCTGATGAAATATTGTACATTTTGTGATGGAATACACTGAATCATTACAGGGTATAATAAAAGCCTAAATGTGTTAGCTAAGCAACCAATACATGCCTTTTGGGTAACTAAAAATAAGTGTAACATAACCCCAGCTACAACAGTGCAATAAATGTGAGTTGATGACTTTCCTTTTTTATTATTATTTTTTAATTGGCACTGTTGGTCGGATAGAGATGATACTATAACAAGAATAACTAGTCCAATCAGGTCCAGTTTTGTTAGGATCAGTAAAACACATGGGTTACTGTGAGAAAAAGAACAGGTAGGTTTACAGCTAGGTGAGTTATCTGGGTTAAAGTGGTTTTGTCTTTGCAGGACCAGCTGGTAAGCATACCTTTATGCTTGAAAAGAGAATGGGTAAATTTCAGAGGGAAAGTGATTTTGTTGCTACAAGGATTACAAAGACAAACCTTGAAATATAGATCTGTATCTACTCCTGCAAGGTGACACTCCATTGACTTGACTTGGTACTTGCTTTACTGAGAATTGGTCCAATAGATTTTAATGCAGACAATGTAACAGAAAAATTGCTTTCTGCACTGCTGATGGTATAATGCTGTTGTTTTAAACAGACATGATGAATTGAAACACTTTCTCACTCTCTCCCTCCCCCTCACTCTCTCTCTTCCACTTCAAATATTCGAATGACAATGGTCTTTTCTCTACTTAATGAGTTCATAGATGCAAGTCAAGTCCTAATCTTAAGTCACTTTTATTTTTGTCAACCTGTTTGCTTGTGTAATGCTGGTAGGAGAGCTTTCTAATCATGGCATTCTAATCTGAAGAAAATCTATAAGACGTATAAACAAGAGATGGCTCAAATCACCTTGTAGCTAGTGTTTGCTCCAATAGAACAGCCTTGGAGTCATTTGTCATTATAACTAGAAAATGCTTATGGTCCTAGGATCAAAGGTCAGAGACCACATAAACTTTTGTACTACATGTAACCATCATTTACAATTGCACCATGTGAAGTGGTAGTCAGATTTTGTTGGTTTTGTCTTATTTAACTTGTTCTCATTCAATAAAGCCTATGTACCAATACAAAGACTGCAATGAAACTTTGATATTTCTCTTTTCACTGATGGGTCACTATGCTTTTCTAAAAAGGTGGAATGGTCAGTGTTTTGCACCGTTCTACCTTGGGGCAGAAAAAAAAGTAAAATAATAGAAATCCCAGGTTGTTAGACTGAGATTTTTTGAGCTTCCAGGTATGTCAATATTTCACATTTAGAAATATCTGTTAAATGTTCACCTGAAAAAGTCAAAGAGGAGTAGATACTGGTTGAGCAAATGAGTTAGAGCGTCCTAGGCCTTGGGACTTCAGTGCTGCCATTCTGTGAGCTATTTAAGCTAATGATGTTTGTGTAGATAATTCTTGGCTTGACTCAGTATTAGCTGAAGACAGTAGGAGCACTTCTGTCTTCTTTAGTGGCATTTCAAATAGGTTCATAACTGAGACAGGGCCAAAGCCAGTTGGGGAGCAATAGTCTTCCCAGATGTCTTCATTGCTCATATATATGTGTGTGTTTATGTATGTAGAAATATAATAAATCAATCAATCAATCAATCAATCAATCAATCAATCAATCTGTCTTTGTTGCTTGTATGGAACCAGTTACCTGATCCCCAAAAGAATATACTTTATGCTTTCTTGCCCCTACTTTCTTTTACGGTGTATAGGATTCACACTAATCGTAGCAAGGGCAAGTCTAAACCCACTGAAACCAGCATCATAGCAATGAGGATTTGTGGCTCTTTATGTGTATACATACTTGACAATCCATAAAGGTGTTACTTGGACCACTTCATTCTCACATGTTAGCTAGGAGATTGAATATTTGTATAGAGATGATACTTCCTGAAAGTTATTTTCTTGACAGCATAAGCGTTTTTCATTTCGTTTCTATGAATCATCATAGAATGGCCTTGGAAGGGACCTTAAAGATCATCTAGTTCCAACCTCCCTGCCGTGGACAGGAACAGCTTCCACTAGAGCAGGTTGCTCACAGTTGCTTCCAACCTGGCCTTGAACTGTGCCCAGAGATGGGAAGTTCACAACCTCTCTGGGCAACCTATTCCATTTCCTTCTGTAAGGGTGATGAGGCACCTTTAGAAGACTTGTAACTGTACAGTGCCTTTTGCTTGACAATTGAAAAACTTGACATAAATATCTGCATTTTAGATCTTGGCCAATATGTGAATTTTACAACCTTGTCACACCAGCAGAGCCATGGACTGAAATTAATCTGACCTTCAATGCTTCAGCTGGGCTTGTAACAGAGATTTGCAAATACCATTTCAGCAAGCAGTGGCTAGAACCCCACCAAGGTTTCTCTAAAAAAACCAAAAACCTTAAATCCAACACTCTTCCCCCAGTTACTCAGAAGTTACATAGTAAGATGACTTAAAATCTCCCCGGAGAAATGTGTTGAAAGAAAAGTTTTGTATTCTGGTAAAAGTGAATACAACTCAAACAAATATTCTATAGGAGAAAACAAACTAATTAGGAATATTGCAGTAGAAGAGTCACAGTACCTAGCAGACCCCTGTTATTGAACTGCATGATACTTTGCCACATAGATCATTTCCCTAATTGTGATGATTTATTTTTATTCAAGAGCAGTTAAACCTCAATATTATGCTGCCTGCTCAGCACTGCCCTTGTCTGGAAACTGCTATGGTTTAACCCCCAAATGTATTAAACAAGAAATTATATAGTGGCATGAAACTTTGGAAGAACTAATTGGAATGTAAAAGAAGTGTTATAATTTAAAAGTGGAAATTGTAAACATGAGCACAGGTAACCTTTGGAACAGAAAAGTGTGAGAGAAAATAAAATCCACATTTGTTACCCCTTTGTAAAATAATCATGAAACCCAGAAATTCACATCCATTTAAAGTATTTGGAAAGATATATGCTCCCTGAATACCTCATTCTCTCTTTTCGTGACGGAAGATAATTTTTTCCTGCGAAGAAAAGGAGTCTTCCTTCCTCCTCTTCCAAAAGCCATCCCAGAGAATAGTATAGAAAAATCTTCTGATAAATCCTACAAAGCTTCACAAGCTTTCTATCTGCCTTGACTTTGCAAATAGGCCATCTAGTTTTGCCTTCCATGGATTTCAGCTCAATTAGTGCATGAGGATTTTTTGATGGTCTATGAAATTTTTTATCACTACAACAGCTTCCCAATCAAAAAGATTGCACAGTGAACATCTTACAAAAATGTAGTTATAATGTAACCTAGAATTTCACTCATGTGGAGTGAGAAGTGATGACTAAATGTTTATTCATGAGGGACGGTACCAACACAAGTTGTGTAAAATGACGGTCTGCGTTTGGGTGTTGTGGGCAACCATTATGAGTAAGGTATTTTAAGACTAATCAAACTTACTTTGAATGTCACAGATTCTCATGGTCTCTTTGGATTACCTAATGGAACTGGAGGGTAATGCCGTGGCATTTGTGAGAGCCACCCCGCACTTAAAAAGAAGAGACTTCCAGGTGGGCAAGCTCCCACTGTGGCTGTTAGGTTTGGTCTTCTGGTGGTGGAAGGCCTCAGAAATGCATCTGGGGAGCACTTTGGGAGTCTTTGATGGCTTATGACCTCTTCTCACCTGCCTGCCATGTGAATGTTCCATTTGTGTAGAGCGATTTTGCCATCACACCCCCAAAACCCTTTTCCTCCTCCACCTGCCGAGCTGGGGCTGATTCTTATCTGAGTTTGGCTGTTCATGGATACATTCTTCTTCCCTGAGCTTTTCTTACTTCTCCTTAGACCTGAGATAATTGGTAGGTAGCTTGGATTTGAGGACAGATGAGTTTGTGACGTGTCGAAAAGTTAACTTGAGATTGTGATGCTATAATACTGTTGACAAAGCTATAGCTTTCTATTGTGGTAAGACTGCTGTAATGAGTCTGTTAGGCATAAACCCTGACCTTTTACATATAAAGACTGATTCAAAATTATCCTGTGAATGTCAGAAATATAATAAAATACAAATATATTTTACCAGAAATATTGGAAACTACAGAAATGAGCAGTTCTTAGTTTAACATTGATTAACACAGAAATCAGCCTCAGTAATACTGAAGCAGTGACACAGGTATAGGAGACCCAGATCTGTTTAAATAAGACATTGAAATTGGGGATAGCCAGATAGAAGGAAAAACAAAGATAGTAAATATCAAAAGAAAACTGCTAACCTATAGAATAGCAGAATACCAGAAGCAGTGGTAAGAGGAAGAACAGCACACACACAAAAGTGACTATAGTGCTAGTAAGTGTGTGTTTGAGAGACTGAAAGTGCTACACAAAAATAAAGAGAAAAGAATTAAAAAGACCAATATTAATGAATCAAGGGAAAAACCATACATAGTCTGTGGTCAAAATGAAGCTTGGAAAATTTTTAAACACCTCATAAGAAGAGGACTGTTGAGACTAGGCAATGGAACAGAGAAGCAAAGGCAAAAGCTGATGTTAAGGTTTCACAGGAGATTAGTACTACAATTAGACATTTTTTAATTATGTAAGAAACAAGAAATGTGAGACAAATATTTAATAAATGGCCAGCATTATTTATTCATAGAGGACAGAACCAATGGAAAAGGAGAAAATATTAATTAATTTTTCACTTCAGGATTCCCGGTAGAGTAAGTAGAACAGATGCTGAAGGCAAACAAGTCATATACACTGCAATTGGACTTTACCATAGACAATTATAGTCATAGAAGAGGAGTAATATAAAAACCTGAGTGGAAGTCATATAAACTCGAAGTCTGGATCTTAAAGCAAACTGAAATTCTAATTTTTTCTACAAAATAGTTATTTTATCAGTATTTATATTTTAATAGTCCCATGTATAAACTTCTGAACAGACATTTTGGTCTTTGCTCAAATACTTATTATCTCAGGTTTGATGACGTTTTTTTCTGAACCAGTGTTTCTGAATCTTTCTGGAATGAAGCTTGATTCTCATTTCACCAGGTGTCATTGCCCGATCTATTCTCCAATCTAAACTTTTATTCCTTCCTTCCTACTGGGATTCTGCTGCTTTCATCTTGCTTACCTTCATCCAGAAGCAAAAGCACAAAGAGGTTAAATAAAACCCACAAACAATTTGTACCAGACACAGCTATATATCACACCTCACCTGTAATCTACTCCAAAGCATGCTTTACCAACCTGTGTAGCAATATTGGCCAGAAGCTTTATTCAGTAGGATGGTATCATTATTGATTTAAACTGAAACAAAAAATTGTGAGAAACAAAACTCTAGGCCTGTATATTTATCACTGTCTTGTCCAGAACTGAAAATGAGAAAAAGATTGGAAAAATATTTCAGAGATTTTTCAGAAGTTTTTTAGAAGTTTCAGTAGCTTCTTAAAATTAAAAAGGAAAATCTCATTATTTAAATAGTTACCCAGGTGCAAGTTATCCATCTGCACAAAGCAATAGCTGGGGGAGTTGCTGGAAACTTTGGATCAAACCCCAAGTATCATTTGACAAATATAGCATAGGTTTCCTCTCCAGGAATCAACTTTTCAGAACATAGGAACTTCAACACATTAAAGTCTTTTGGACCCTTTGCAGAGGATACAGACAACAGAGGTGTTATATTTTTCACTTGCAGACTGCTTCCTAATGAATAGGAAGTACTTGCATATGAGCCACTGCTGAAATGTGTTTTGGAAATGATTCCCTTGATAGCAACGATTTTAGACCTGGTGAAAATGATGAGATAATAAATCAAAATAACTTCTGCTACACAGGTTGTCAGAGAACAAACTGAAGCTCAGATAAACTGAGAGCAATCACATTTTCAGAGGAGAAGAAAGATCCCACCTGTTTACAAATTGTACCTTCTTTCTTTGGGTTCATTTAATTTGTGCCTAAAAATAGAGAGTTTGGGAGGTTCATAGAATCAGAAATTGCATAGAAATCATTAATTATTGATTATTCTTAGGCACACGGGAAAAAAAAGAATTTCTTCCCTGGAGAAGTTACAAGTTCCACAAATTCTTATTTCAAATGGGCAAAGCACCTTTTTTTCTGTTCTTAACTAATGATACCCATTTTACATGGAACAACAAATGAAGCATTCACAATAACTCATTCACTATCAAAACCAAAGCACTCTATTATTTGGAGGTTTTTCTGGAATAAGGGGTATGAAAAATTCACAAATTTGCTACCATAGCTCTATTAGTCCCTAGCACACTTTGCAAGAGATAGGAAGAACTTAACTAGCACATACTCTGACATTTGAAAACTAAAACTTGACAGAGAAACAAGTCCATAAGACAAGGTTTTATATAAGTTTTAGAAACTTGTTGAAGTTCCTAATTTAACTGTAGCCTTTCTTCGGCAGTGAAATCAAGTTCAAAGAGGACCTTAGAAACCCAGCTCAATTTTGTTCTCAGCAAAACCTGGAGGAGGTCAAAGGAACATTTTTCTTTAGTTGGATCTTTAAGAACAAATCACAGTGTAATGGAAAGATGTTTAACAGGCAAGGAAATTCACTAAAACTTTACACATATCTTAAGTATAATAAGAAGAATAACATTTTAACAGGAACTTGTCATATTTTGCACCTCTGAGGGGACAACAACAGGCAGAAGGTCAATTTTGAAGGTGTCAAAACAGAGATTTTCGAAGTGATCTAAGTATTTGAGACTCTGCTCTATTAGAAGACCCATCCAGCTAGCTCTATGTGTTTTTTACAGATCTATGAGTTTTAGAGTGTGATCAAACTTTTCAAAAAAAAAAAAAAGAAGGTATGCTTTTTCTCCTGTATTGCATTGTATTTTGATTTTTATTATCTTTCTATCCTTTCCCTCTGACTAAGTTTCCTCATTAGTTACAAGGTAAAGTATAAGCAAGTAGATCTAGCAAGCATAAATATATTTTGAAATTGTCAAGCAGCCTCCTTGCTACCTTTTAGTTTACTCTTCAGTACCACCTTTTTGGTACATATTTACTACTAAACTATTGACTTAACTGACTAAATTGAAATTGTTGGTAAGATACTATTTAGCTTATGTGTAAAGTATGCTCATGTCTTAAAAGTTCCCTTATTTCTCTCCCAGTTTTCAGTTGCTCAACGAAATAGCATTTTGGCTACTTGTTCTTCAAATTTCCTTTCAGCCTCTGTAATTGCTGTATTACTTATCACACAGTATACTGTTTCTACTGTCTTCATGTTTGGTAAGATATCTGAACACGTGTTTACTTCAAGAAAATTAGGAATGTTTTGAATCTATGGATGTTTTTACTGTTTTGAAAGAAAAAAGGGGATGCCATTTTTCTTTTTTCTTTTTTTTTTTCTCACAACTTCTATTTTTATCAGTGAATTTTAAAGAAGTAAATTTATACTGAGGAAAATAGCAATTCTTACTTGTTGTGTGGACATACTTGTTTGAATTATTCCTACATGGGTCCCATCAGGAATGATCAGACCTGAATGGCACTACCAGAATGACAGTAGCAGAGGCAGTTTGCTGTCAATGATTTGACATCAACTTTTACCAGCTGACTACTGAAAGAAGCACTACCAGGTAGAAAGACATGTACAACAGACTTGAAATGGAGATCTGATGTGCTAGATTATTTTGAAAACTGACCACTGGATGGGGATGAAAAATCTGGAATACAGAAAAACAAATAATGCTGCTATCATACAAAGTTTGTTTTTCTGTGGCAGTTTCTGGCTGAATAACAATTGCTAGTGAGTTCTGAAAAGATGTCCAGTAATGCTGCAAATTCTATTCATTGATTACTTGCCTAGGAGACATACCTCTTTTTTAGTTCTACTCAGTGATAGCTTGCTTGCTGGGATGGATCTATTTTGATTTTTTAAATCGATCTCTTGTACAGCTCTCACTATTTACAGTATCATTGTAATAATACTCTTTGTCTCAGAGAAATGGGGTTGAAGGTAGGACTGGTACCCTGGAGGTAAGTCAGCCAACCTTTTCAGAAAGATCGTGTCAAATACTAGTTTCTTCAGTCCTTGAAGTCTGCAAAGAATATTGACTCTCTAGCAAGAGAAGATTTTTAGATATTTATAAAGATTATAAATCAGATATTTTCTTTATGTACAGAAAATTTCTAAATGATAGTAAAAGAAATTTGATGTGACTTTGGGAATCACCACATCAGACCAGAGAGGCACTTTGGTATCAGGCAGAGGCTGCAGGAACTGCTATATATAACTTCAGGGACACCAGCTGTGCCCTACATAGATAGAACTCATGTCACTAGGCTACTCACGTGCTCACAAATGGCTTTATTTTTGGAGCTAGTGAAAATGGACATGAGCTGACAAGATGCACTTGCAGCCCAGAAAGCCAGCCCTATCCTGGGCTGCGTCAAGAGTGGCCAGCAAGTTCAGGGAGGTGATTCTACCCATCAACTCTGTTCTTGTGATGCCCCAACTGGAGTCTTGCATTCAGTTTTGGGCCTCCAGCACAGGGAGGACATCGACGCATTCGAGCAAGTCCAGAGGAGGGCCACCAAGAAGATTAGAATGCTGGAGCATCTCTTCTATGAGGAAAGTCTAAGAGAACTGGGATTGTTCAGCCTGCAGAAGAGAAGATTTCAGGATGACCTAATTGTGGCCTTACAGTATCTCAAGGGAGTCTACAAGAAAGATAGAGAGGGGCTTTATACAAGGGTATGTAATGGCAGGACAGGAGGGAATGGCTTCAAACTGAAAGAGAGTAGGTTAAGACTAGATATTAGGAAGAAATTCTTTACGGTAAGGGTGGTGAGGCACTGGCGCAGATTGCCCAGAGAAGCTGTGGATGCCCCATATCTGGGAGTGTTCAAGGCCAGACTGCATGGAGCTCTGAGCCATCTGGTCTAGCGAAAGGTGTCCCTGCCCCTGGTAGTGAGATTGGAACTAGGTGAGCTTTAAGGTCCCTTCCAACCCAAACTGTTCTATGATTCTATGATTGCTGAAGATGTCCAGAGTATATTCAGTATTATAGAACCTCAGGATTACCTGTGTCAGCTGACACAGTACCTTTCAGAGCCTGTCTTGGCTCTCTTTGAATAAAGTGTCAGCATCTCCAATTCCCATTTGCTATCGACTAAACAGTGGAGCAGCCAGATGACCTCCATCAGCTGTTCCTGAGACACGCTGAAGAATGCAAATAACCAACTCTGTAGGTTCAGGCACTTCATAAGTCCCCTTATTATTGGCAGCGTGGAGATACGGATGCTGTGCATAACAGCACACCAGAGCTTTTCTGATCTAAACTGGTACAAGCCTTGCCACCTGACCAGACAGAAATCCATCTGTTGTTCAAGCAAGCAGAAGGTGCTCAGTGTTTAGCAATGAAAAGACAGCATAAATCCTTGCAGAAACAGTGTATAATATACCTTTGTGAGACTTCCAAAAGGGCACCCCACCACCTCTGATAGTAGCTTTTGCTCATGATTTGCTGTAGGTTGCCTGTTACCCTGGTTTGGCTCCACCTGATTATCAAACCGTTTCTAGTGGTATATCCATTGTCAGTATTGTGTGTGTGCATTTGAGGGGAGGGGGCAAACAAAGAGAGAAAGCACCCAAGGGGAAGACATCCGCTTGCAGAAGCCTAATATTCTCAGGATGATCACTCAGGGAACCAGATAAATTAAAAAACATTTCCCAGCCAGCATTCACCTGAGAGGTTGTCCGTGCCTGCCCCACTTCTGCTGCTCATAACATTTCACTTTTGCAAGCAGCAGGCAGCCCTGAGATGCATTTCTCTGTGGAGGTCTGTTGAAAAGACTCATCCTTTCTAGTGTGGCAGTGTGTTGTTTATTTATGGTGCTGCTGCTGCAGCAGGCATGAGGTTTCTGCAAAAGAACGCACGGCTCTGTAAGATAATAAAACAGCCAGAAGGCTTTCTGTGTGTTTGTGTCACTAAAGGCTCTTCAGAGAGGAACAGTTTTAGTGTCTGAGGAATGAAGTGTTATTTCAGAATCTGGGGGATGCGGGTTCTTTTAACAATGGAGTGATTTGTCCATATTTTTTATGTAATAAAAAGAGCAGCACAATATGCCTCCTTGCTTACTTAGAGACCATTTGAGATTTTTAATACTTAAACCAGAGACATAGCAGGGAGTTCATTGCCAGGCTGACATGAACACAGAAATATTTTTTTCTTTTAGCTGGAGACTGAAAAGGGTGATGGAAAAGACTTTCAAAAGGAGTGTGATCAGGAGGATGAACTGGGGGATTTATAGCTAAGACCTAACTTAAGTCTGTGTTGCAGTTTCAGATACCAGATTACCATAGCATGAGTTTGCCTCCTACTTGACTGATTCAGTTTAAAGCTCTTTATGATTTTAATCCTAAATATGAGAAATTAATCTTAAATGCTGCTTTTTTTTAAAGTAAATTACTTTTGTCCAGACCACATTAGATTTTCTATTGTAGAAGCCAACTGAGATTCCTAGTTTTAAAGGAAAAGAGATGCAAATATTTGTATCAAAATATTGCAAAACTTTTTACTAAGCTATTTTAGAGCTATTTTAGATGGTGAAGAAATTGATGTAATGAAGTTGCCTTGAGCATAGAGTTTGGCTCTCAAAAATTGTAAGGCAAGCTATCTAAGTGTTGAATGGGCAGTACAGAATTTCCCACATAACAAAAATAATGAATTTTTAAAATGAAATTTTTTTTTGAATGAGCTGAAAGCACAATCAGAAAACTCTTTTTCAGAATAAAACTACTCCCTGAAACTGTACTTAGAAACTAAATCTTTAATGAAATACAATACAGACATTGAAACAATAGTCTGTTTCAATGAAGACGCTGCAAACCACTTGTAGGCAAAGTTGTGTTTATAGTGGCAGATCCTTCCAAAAGACCATGATGTAAAGAGCTGTTATTTTTCAACTTTTAACTCCTCTATTAATTTTTACAGTGAACAATTTTTAGTTGTCAGTTATGGGTATTTGCCAATTGCCATTAAATGAATTTCCAGGTTGAATGCTCATCCCACTCTTTGCTCAATGATGCACAAGTTTCTATGTAAGTGCTGGTCACTGGAGTCCAAGCACTCTGAGTAGACTCTTACATTTTCAGTTTCAAAATTCATTCAAGGGCAGGTCAGAGAGGCTCTGATACATTCTGGTAAATAGAGTGATCAGTGCTGCTTAAGAACACCCTGGTTTTAAGCCTTGTTGTACACTGTGAATAAAATACTTTTGTTTACATTTAAAGATTTACTTCTACCACTCAGGCTAAAAAATATGTTTATACAGAAGCATATGCTTTGCAATAATGAAGCAAAGGTACGAAAATAGATTAAAAACCCAGTATAAGTTATTACAGTTATACTCAAGTATGAGGATTTTCCTTATATACTCTAACCTCCTAGCTTATAAGGTACAGTATCAAGTCTCCACACCCTGCATCACTGGTAGCAAACCTTAGAGAAGAGTACATCTTTTCACATCCAAGTGTTGAGAGTCACACAGTGCAGATGTCTTGGGGACTTCTGTCCTCTCAAGATGGATTAACTTCTTTTTTCTTTTCTTCTTATGTTTATATGACCAAAATTTCTTATGATTTGATGCTGGGGCATCACATGATTTGGTGGAATATTATATTATTTCTTTTTCTTTTCTTTCTAATAATTCCTATTAGATACCTCAATGAGTTAATTGCTGACTGCAGACTGCACTCTACTGATTGATGCCTCTGCCTAAGGTGCATAACTTAATGATTTATGTGTGAGGAGCAATATTCTTGAAATATTGCTCATTAGAAAATAGAAACAACATTAGAAAATATTGGTTTTTTTCCTCTTGATACATACTTCTCTAATTTTTTTGTATTTCTTAGTCATTATGTATCTGAGATATTTGTTTCAATCATTTTCAAAAGGATTTTTTTCTGGAGATTTATGAGTTTATTGCATTCACAATTACGATTTCAAAGAAGAAGTGCTGCTTGTGAAGATAATGTGTTTCATCAGTTTCTTTATTTTACGTATAAAACTGGGTGCTTCATTTTAAATAAGCTTCCCAATGCAGCTATCACAATAGCTAGAAGGGCATAAGCCCCTTTTATTTTACAAAAATAAATTACTATTTTTAATACAGCTCCATATTATAAAAACATCAAGTAATGATCAGTAAGAAAATACTAAGACAAAAATTATATTTCTGTGTTAAAAACATTATTATTGTTATTATTATTATTATTAATAATAATCATAATCAGTAACTGGAGAGAGAAAAACAGGGTTTTTTTAATGTGCTTCTAAGGAAGAGATACTTTATTGATAATACAGGTGAATGGAGTCCAGTAATGGTTGTCCAAGTCTCTTCAGTTTTCTCAGCTGTGTTATAACACCTCAGACCATGAAGTTTTAACCTTGAATAATTTATTTACTTGAACACCTATTCAGCTATGCTTCAGGAATACCTGCGGGAACCATGAGATGGAACTGGTCCTATTATTTCTAGTGTATAATACTGGGTATGAATTTTCTCTGCTTTGTGAATCAGCCCTGCTTTCCCTTATGGAAAAGTTCTTTAAATGGCAACACAATGTGCATTTGAGACATCCTGGTTCTCTTCTGTTTCTTTTATATAGCATATAGGTTGTATATATAAACAATGTGAAAGGTTATTTCATTCTCTTATATTTTATGAAATCCTGCTTTACTTCATTGCCAACATATCTGCTTTATCACTTCTTTTATACAAAAAATTTCCACAGGTCAACATTGTACCCACTGGTATGCAAAAATATGGACAAATAATTCTCCAAACAAGCTTTTTACCCTACAGGTACCTAAGGCATATGCAAATGTTTTTATTCCCTGAAGTGAATCATTAAAAAGTTTGATGAAGATAAGTATGAGGAACTGTTAGAATGAAAATGGTTAATATATAGTCAACAGAAATAGTATAATGTAAAAGAAATATTTTTGAACAGTCATTTTAGGTTTAGAAGTTTCCAGCTATCTAAGTATTTAGAAGTTTTACAATATTTAATATGGACAGGATGGCTTTTGAATCTCAGGAAACTGGGTTTATGTATTATCAGAATATCAGTGTCATATTTTTTAGGTTGTTTGTACAGCTCTATCAATAACATGAACAAATTGTGTAGTCTCCTTTATGTGGGAAATGGAGCAGTGACTCATTTCACTAAAAGCATGAAAGCATTTAAAAGGCACTAGATGAAAACTTACACACGGACAAGGAGGAAGTCATCATTCGCATCACAGGTCTAATGGAGTAGCGTGCTCCTCTCTACCATTTGCATAGTTGAAATATTTTCTCCATAAATTCAGCATTTCTTCTCTAACCACTGGTAGCTGAATTATATCAAAATACCTGAAATGACCCAATACGCAGTCTTTGGGATTTGGCTGTGAGTGCCTAATGGACTGTCTGGCAACTATAAAGGTGGGCTTGAAAGGAAAAAGCATCGCAGTCTTAAACTGAAGCACAACATGCTCTTCACCTCAGAAACATGAAATCCTGATTATTTTATTTTATTTTATATTATTTTATTTATTAATTGTTCTATTGGAAGTCTTTGAAACCAGTTCCCAGAGAGGAAGTGCTGGTCAACTACGTGCAAGGCAAAGAGAGTTTAAGGAGACAACTGAAAATTTGCAAATATATCAGACTTCTTGGGAAAGTTGTCTGTGTTCTGGGGTAACCAGAGACACTGCAAAATATTTACCATACAAATGTTACCATAACTGTAGAAGAATATAGAACCCCCAGGTTCTCTGAGTAACAAAACTCTTCACTAATTCTCTTTACTCTGAAAAAAAGAATCTTTTCACCACTGTTTGGCTTGATCTCTGAGGTACTAAAATTTAGGCTTTTAAAGATAAGTTTAAAAAATTCCTAGAAGTGACCCTTTTTAATTTTTTTTTAAAGTTTTGTGAAATTACATTTCTATCTTTGATTTATTCAAACAATACATAAAGCAAAGAAGATATAGGAATAGTGTGTTTATACAGAATTTCCATCCTTCATTTGTAAAACTGACACCAACTGAACAAGATTTAATCCACTAAGACAAATCTGTTTATAGCGCAGACCAACTTCTTCATGTATTTTATTGCGACAGATATCAATAGTCTGTGTCTGTGAAAGCAAAAGAGAAAACCTGTTAATTCATTAGCAGGTCTAGGTTACATGCTTATAATGTGTCAGTCTACATTAATATTCCATGGAAGTGAATCAGTTGGAAGATAAAGAAATGTTTTGGTTTTGGGATAAACATCTTAATCACATCTCTAACAGTGTCTGAAAGATGTAGGAGCTGAAGAAGTAAAATGGAAAACTTCTCTGCTCTTTATAACTTGTCTTACCAGGTACAGCTTTTCTTCTTGAAAGGGTAGTAAGAATATTTCCTCCTGTTTCAATGTACTTTAACAAGCATTGAAACTTAGGGGAGCTCTTTCATAGCTCTCTCTTCCTACATCTTTCTCAAATCTGCAAGTGAAAACTGTGCATGTAATATATTAATTTCCCGCTGTTTGTTATTGGCATTTTTTTTCCATAGTAAGCATCTAATCTGAAGTGTGGCTTTTTCCTAAAGTGCCAGCTCTGGGAAATTATATATTATGATTCAGATGATAATTCCCAGGTTGGCAGTGAGCAAGGAAAGTAATGCATACTCAGTATAATAATAGTTGTTTTATTTTTTGGTCAGCAGATATAAATATTCGTGTTAAAAATCTATGACCAGGCAATGGGATTCCTTATTCAGTTTCTTTTAATGTTTCAAAGATTAAAGTTAAAATCTATTATTATTTTTAACAGGAATGTCACCCAAATAAAATGTGAGAAAATAATGTAATTCACATATGAATATATAATTCAATGCAGACCTTGATTTTAAGTAGCTACACTTGGTACTTCACATATAGAGTAATTCAGGTGATATACATATTCTGAAGCTAAAGCTAAAAGCTAAAACTTCAGAATGGTCAAAAAATGGCCAGATTTTTGTTTTTCTTTGCAGTATGCTATCATCACAATCCCACTCCTTTTCTAAATAGCACTGTGGTGAAAGTTTAGCATCCTACATCCTCCTAAGGGATATATCAAACTGGCTGCTGTGATGAGTATGACTGTGACAGCATGTAGCCATGTCCAAACATATCTCTCCCAAGCAGTTTTGACACTGCCATTTAGTCTGCTTTGCAGTCATGTAAAACTCAGACTATTTTGCCTACTAATTCTAGCACAGCAAGGTGAAAAAATACCTAGGCTCATAAAACTACTACAGAAATATCTGATTTCTAAAACATAAATCTGCATTCCTTTTGGATGTAAACAAACAAAAAAATATCTTAGGTACTGCATATATAAGTGAGAAATCAGAAGTCTGTAGGTTTTTTTTCATCTTTAAAGAAAGCCATGAAGTGTTGTCTGTTAACATTTGTTAAATTATATATATTATGAATACTTGGTAGGTTTTGTTCTTTGGATAATGAAATACCTAATAATACAAATAATAAATACAATAATACAAAGCTTGTTGACTAGCTTTGTACAGATTTATATGGTTTTATCCCATATTGTTGCTCCTAAATTATGACAATTCTGACCTAGAACAAGGAAAGCTCCCTTGTGCAAGAGGTAATTGGAAATGCCAGCTGCTGTCTTTAGACTTACTGCTTTGTCATGGATTTCCTTAGCTCTTCTACTGGAAAGTACTACTGCATTCTCATTTTAAGTTGAGATATATTTTTTCCCACTCACTTCATGACCAGCTGCACAACAGTTGTTTTGGCACTGTGTACACTATAGTGCAGAAACGGTAATAAATTTTGGCAAGGGAGGTCCTCAAAATGGCAAATGATTATAACAACAACAACAACTGACTGCCAGATGCCAGACTACCCCATCCATCTTCAATGGAGTGGTGTGCTTTTCTTTGGAGAATATATCACCCATAGCTGGACTACCTACAAGTCTTTCTGTTTTTTTTTTTTTCATTTCAGCCCAATCTTGTTTTGTATTAAAACATATTGTGTCATTATAATTTCTGATGGTACAGTACTCTGACACTTTAAAATACATTCTTATGCCACTGACTTTGGTATCTTACACTGAGTGAAACAGAATATTAACAGAACATTTTAAATATGGAAATAAGTTGAAACACCATAATATTTTTTTTTAAAATAGCATAATTTCTTTGGTTACTCAGAGGAAGATATGTTTAAAGATACAGTTTTGTACTTATTTCTCTAATTTTACTTGCTATCCTGCAGAGAATAATTTGGTCAAAATCAATTTAGAGTAATTAGGATTATTGTTATTAAGATCATAATTAACTCTAAGCATGATGAATAGCTATGCCTTGTTTATCAGTAAAGAAATGACATTTATTATGTGGCAATCCAAGAACGATTGTCAGAACAGTTTGTTATTCAAGTGTTTCTTGTTAAGGAGAAGAAAGAAATGCATATGAGTCTACAACAGTAGGTACAAGACTTGATTACAGAGAGAAAAAGTATAAATAGAAACTTAAGAGCAATATAATAGTTTACGAAGATGCATAAGTTCATAATCTCGAGCAGTATTTTAGCAGTCAAAATCCAATTCTTCAGCAATTAAAACAGTACTTGGCATAGTTGTTAAAAACTAAAACGACCGTAATTTTGTTTGTAATTTGCATGTCAAACTTACAGAAAATAATTTTTCAGCATACTTAACTTGAAAAAAAAATGGCCAAGCAATAAGTAGCCTCAGCCTCAGAGCAATGTGCATCTATTTGCATACATTTAATTCCTCACAATTACGCTTCATTCACAAATATCTAGCATGACAAATTTGATATGTAAAAGTTTTCAAACGGATTGGTATGCAAAAGTTTGCAAAAAGCTTGTATTACGCCTTCATTTTGGTTTAGTTGTTCTACGAGTCCTCTCCTCAAGCACAGTCCTTTGAATTTCTCAGTAAACAAGGACGCGTGAAACAAAAGGATGGGCCTAGAGGTGTATCTTCCCAAAGCTCCTGCTAATGGTTCCCTGACATGTGCTGTCCCAGTTTTACAAACTAGAAATCCAGTAGTTTCAGATTAGTCTCTAAGCCATGCCAGCTGTCCCCCTTTCTAAAACTTCCAAGATGCTTTGAAGCTTTTTCAGAATTTTATTGATAACTACTGCAGAAAGATATGAAGAATATAATAGCTGAAAAAGGTTACACAGGCACACATAGTTGACTACGGCAATAAAAATATTACCTATTCTTTTCTAAAAAACTAGATGTTGGTCTCCTTTGATTAAAAAAATCTTTAGACTCAAAAAGAAACAAAGAAAAGCTAAAATACCTTTGCTTCTAACTTTCTAAGTTAAAACCGAAAATGTTCTATTGTGAAGTGCCTCTTCTATGGCTGTGTGCAGTATATGACATACCATGCAGCTCAGAATAAAAAACCCTCTCATCTTTGAGCTACAAGTATTTTGCAGTTGTTTCTCCTAATTATGAAGGGAAAATTGGTGTTGTAAAAAAAAGATACAGTTATGGGAGAAAAATGAAACTTCTGGGGGATGTCTGTTTACTTCATCTTGATATTTGTGTTGTTCACACACATTTTCCAAAGCATTCGTCTAAATTATATGCTCAAAATGAACATGGGAAATACAATCACAAAGAGAACCACTGGATGGAGCTGTTTGTTGTGACTTTTATTTTACTTAGGGATATTAGAAACCCATAGGTACAAACAAACAACCCTCGGGGGTAAAAGAAGAGCATGAGGTACAAATGATAGAGGAAGTATACAGAAACCTAATCAGAACCCTGGACCTAATTAGATAAACTATTGAATGGAGAGATCTTGATTGAAGGGGACAGCGTAGACTATACTAGTAAACTGCAAATAAAGCTGAGAAGTGAAGCAAAGCAGGAACAGGAAAAAACACCATCAACCATACAAAAATTTGCCTCAATAATTGCTGTAGTATACTATTCAGGTCTCTAACTGGATGTTTAGTGCTTAAGAGATTGTGTTTGCATGTATTTTGCTATTTTTACTTCAGAAAGGCATAACTCAACATAGGGAAACAGACACCTTTTGTTTATAACCAAGAAATGAATGATAGGAACAAAAATGAATGATGTATTTTCAAAAAGGACTAAAAACTAACTTCACCAGGCTCGACAGTGTTCTCTTTAGATGCAAGTTTACTAACTGTAGTGTCAGCTGTTTAAAATAAAAAGGCAAAATCTGTGCAATGCAGCAATAAACTCTTAATCACATGCTCATTAGTACTTTGGGAAGTTTTGACTTTTATGTTTCTAAGACTTGGAAGTGCTAGAATGATTTGTAAGTTCATGAAGGTGGTGGTGGTGATGTGTGTGTGGGAGAGCTAATTCCTTTATTTATTTGTTTCATCTGTCTCAGAGCAAAGTGTGGGAAGATAATTGTTGTGAAAAATAAAGGAAAAGCCCTAGCAGAACCTCTATACAAATTCACTTTATTGCGTCACTCCTAGAGTTGTTCAAATAAAGCAAGAATTAAATGAGAAATTTAACAGAATCATTCTTAAAGTGGTATGTTAATTCCCACCACAATCACTACTGCAGCTTTAAAAAGGATGTGAAAGAGCAAGTATTGAATAATAAAACTGTCAGAGGAATGGTTCAGAGAGGTGATGATAGTAATTAGGGACAAGAAAAAGTGAACCCTAAAACCAGAGAGCTTTCAACTGAAAACATCTAATTTTTTTTTTTCAGGAAAAATAAAACTAAAATGAAAACAGGCTCATTAAGGGGTTAGTGTCAAGCTACAGAACCTCAAAAATATGATAGTAATTGTCCATATGACTATTGTACCTTTTAATAAAAGGAAGAGAGTCATAAAACAGAAGATAGCAAAAGTGAAAGAGATAAACCTTTGAGGAGATTTATAAAATATTTATTGAAATTCCTTCTGTATACTCAAGAAGTACACAGGGCTAGTGACAGAGATTAAATGTTCAGCATCTACATTGAGATATGCTGAGTTTTTAATGCACTGAATATTGATTGTGTGATGAGTCCTAGAAGTTTGTTTCCTGCAGTTGCTCACAAGAGGAGGGAGAAACTTAAATTTTTCGGAAGACTCATGTACACAGGATAGGGTGTTAATGTCTTTGTCGAAAGGAGAACCTTCTCTTCAGTCTGTGCATGTCACTAATAATGTCTAAAAGCCCATCAGAGTTGCTGAACATTTTTGCTCATGAGGATTGAGAAGTCTGAGACTCAATTTATGGTTACTTTTATTATGGGAGCTTCCAAATAAAATACCAGGCTTTAAAGGTGTCTCCTAGAACAAGGATTTTTCTTTTGTTTTGAGTAACCTTTTCAGCACTTGAGAAGTAAAAATTCTGTTTCAATAAGAATTTACAGCTCAAGAAAATTAATAACTGGCATGGCTTTTCAAATAATCAAAGTATACGATATAAGAAAATTGTAGTTCATCTTCTCAGTATTCCTAGTACTGTCTCAGAGCTTTACCAACATAGTTCCCTTACATCTATGATCCATTCAAATAAAAAAATCTCCTAAGATCCACAATCTTCTTGATATTTTCTCTATATTAACAACTGAAATGATGTGACAAAAAATGGCCAGCCAATTCACTTTGAAGAAGCATTTATACCTGATAAATCTATTGGCAAAGAACTCTGTCGTGCAAGCTGTTGCTCTCAAAAGCTACAAGTTGAATTTGGCCTTTGTGAATGCTTCAGGCCACCTTCACTTTTCAGCCACTGGATCTTTTATCATCTTCCAGGAATCACTGGGACTCTGCAAAGTTGGCTTTTATGGTTTAACAGAGGTCAGGCCTGTCATAGGCTTACTTGTTCTAAAAAAACAAGCAGGAATTTTTCTTTTCCCTGCCCCACTGTAAAAGAAAGATGTCGAATGGGGGAGGGTGGTTTTGCCTTGGGTGATTGATCTACACAAAAGAACTAACTGGCAGGACTGCATTCCAAGCTGGTGGCCTTCTCTAAGGCTGTGGGAAGGGGTGATGGATTGTTTTTTTTCCCCTCCTCCTCTTGGAAATGGGGACACTTCACTTAGGCCTTAACTCAGGCAAGGTGTGTGTTGGAGAGACTCCGAGGTCGTTCTGTTCTCAACCTGGTCATCTGGTTGTTTGCTGGTTCCAGTTTGACTTAGTTTCCTGCACCCTGTTCTGCCCCCAGCCTGGACCGGCTCGGACTTCATTGGAGAGGTTTGACCCACCTACAGAGGAACTTTCCGGGGAGGAGGTCGCCCTTTCCCTCCTCCACTCCTGTGTTTGGAAGCAGTTTGTGTCTATTGACGAAAAGGGGGAAATCCCGGCCACAGCCAGTCGCAGACAGCTCGAGTTTTCATGGGAAAACTGGATGACCGCCAGAGCCCAACAGTGCCTCCTGCTGACCACCACCAAGCAACTGCAGTATCTGCTCCTCCAGTGATCCAACAGCACCCCCTGCTGACCGTGGTTAGAATTGTGCCAAAAAGCAGAAAGTACCGAACTGTTTCCTTTTGAAGGGGATTTTTGGGTACAGGATTATTGTTTGGTTGTTTTTTGTGTTCTTTTGTTGTTCTGCCAATACACACATATCCTTTAATAAAGGGCTGTTATTTTTTCCTTTCTCCATACTTCCTCAATTGGAGCCTCTTAATTTTGGATTTACAATTGCTTAGAGGGAGAAGCTGAGTCTACCTCATAACTCATCCTCCTCAGCAAAATACTTCAGTCTCATTAAACTGAGACAAGGCCTTACAGTAGTAATACTGTCACAGATAGGGAATAAAGGACATAGCTCTCGGAGGTAGATGGACGGCTCCCCTGTAGTGGTCACACATAGTTTTCATTGCTCCCTATTCACAGCATCCCATTGTTCCCTTGTGCAACAACCAAGATGATTCTACAGGACATGGACTTAGAAAGTAATGCTGCATACCTCTCGGTGATTTAAAAGATGACAGCCTTACATGACTGGAGAGAGAAATTCTACCAACAAAAATGAGAATTAGAAAATATCTGTTGACTAATTCAATAAAGTAGGGAGCTTGCATAGATCCTAAACAGGCTTATTGGAGTTCTGTTTTCTGTTGTTTTTATTTAAAAAGTGAAATCCTTTTTATTTATCTTCTTCCAATATGCTTAAATTCAAGAATTTAAAATTCTTACAGATGTTGACGTGTGCCAATAATGACACTCAGTATACAGTGGCATCCATGTAAGTATCAACAATCCTCCCTGTGCTAAAGTGAGCAATGTTTTAGGAGGTAAGAAAGGGATCTGTTCCCTTACATATCTGTTTCAAAACATAATTTTGAAAAATCATGGTTGAAAAATCTATTTTCAACATGAAAATTAAGCTAAAAAAATATTTTTGGGATGGAAAATCCCAAATCTAGGCCAGCTGTTTGTTCTCTTTGACCAAAGTTAAATTAGAATGATAATTCCAGTAAATCTTACTGATTTTTCTACAGAAAATGCCTTAACCTATTTCAGTTGAAATTCGGGTGAGCAATTGTCAAAAAATAACAAAGAAATGGTGAAAAGTTTCTTAAAAATGCCACAAAGAAAAGATATGCGTAGATTTTGTGGTGAATACTTCTACACAGCCTACACAGTCTGTAAGGATGTGTTCACGGATCCTCTGCATGGATGGAGGGGTACAATGCGCTTATCTTAAAGATCTTCTCACTGGAGATATCCTGGCAGTCTAGTCTACCAGATGAGCTGGTCTGTAATCCGTTTCAACCACATTTTGCTGGCTGATCAACTTAAAAATATGTCTTTGTCCAGCTGGCTTATTTTAACTGAGTAGTTAATGAGCTATTAAGAAGAAAGTTGAGTTTTCAGACCCTCAAACCAAATTGAATACTGCAAAATAGCTTCAATCACTTTCCCTGAAAGAGGCATGTATTTGTGTCAGGAGCTGGATGCAGTTGTCAGTAAAACAATAAAGTCATGTAAAGTTATAAGACTCAGTAACTCCATCAGTCACACCTGCACTGAAATGACCCATTGCTCGCCCATTCAGAAATCTAAATATCTACTATTACTGTCACTCATTTTTTGATAAGTCCTCCTGGCAAACAGGAAAAGGTTGTGCTTATAGATCATTCCTTTATTCCACAGGCTACAATTTACTGTCCTTTATAAGCAGGTAAATGGGAGAAACAAACAGTAACTGACTCATGTTGATTGTTGAAGACTTGAAATATTGGTGCTTCCTTTACTCAAGCTGTTCAGCCTGTAAAAAAAGAAGACTTGCATGGTTTATTCACTCTCCTGTGTTCAATTGCTCTGTGATGCTCATTATTAGAGAAATAAGAAAAAGTAAGTTGATGAGACACAAAAAAAAATATGTCAGCCAGAAATCAAAAATTTTAATCAGGTTTCTGTAGACAAACAGGTAAAGGTAGAAAAAGAGAGATTTCCTTCTTCTCCTTCATTTCACAATATCACCTAGAAATCTAACACTGTCTAGACTTTTTCTCTTTCCTTTTTTGATTTATGTTATAGAACACTGTTTAAAACATAAAACTTTATATTTTTTATTACTTATCTACAAGTCAAGATATTTATTTATAATTAGTCTGCAGAACATCAGACCATATTAGCTTCAAAAGTACTTTAAGCAATTGAAATTATATATATTCTTTCTTCATACGCTGAGGATTATTCAAAAATATCCACTTTCACACATACTATAAAAACATACAGTATAAAGTTGAGTCACCTCACACTGGACAAATAGAATGGATTAACCCTCATTTTTTTCTGGATCTGTGTGATATAGTTTAGCAAATTTTCTGGGCATTTCCTGAGCCATCAACCTATATCTATCAACCTACATTTACTAGAGAATGATACATATTCATAAAAGATCTGGAGACAAAATGAAAAGCTATGTGACACGATTTATTGATGATGCTAAGCTATTCAGTGTAGCATTCATATTCTTACTCAGTAAAGCTGAAAATGAAGGATTACAGAAGTATTATACAACTAAATGTCTGGGTGCTAGTATGGAATATAAAGGTCAACATACATACAGGCAAGGGAAAGCTCCCTCCGCCTCCAAATCTACCTTTATGTGTGCAATGGTGTCTTGCACTTTCTCTCTGCATACAAATCCTTGTGGTTTTTTGTATAGTTTCATATAAGCACTGGCTCAAGAATGGTTATAAAACAAGTTAAAATGATTCACAAAGCAATAGGTAACTGTGGCAGGATAGTCCCCCCTTGCCCAGACCCAAGATCCAATCAAGCTATTAATCAAGCCATCATGCAAGATCAGCTGCTGGAGCCAGGGTGTTGTCTTGGTGTTAACTGTGCTAAAACCATCCTGGTTCATCAAACTTTGAATACACACTCTTCTTTTTAAAGTCTGATGTGACATATAAGCTGATAGCTGGCCTGTAAAGTGTGACTAGCAGCCAATCACTTTATACTATAAAAATTCCAGTCTCCTCTCATGCAGTCAGGTCCTTCTGACTTAACCCTTCTTGGAGGGTGTGTGTGTGGAGATTC
The DNA here is from genome assembly GCF_003945595.2 of Pipra filicauda. Classification (NCBI taxonomy): domain Eukaryota; kingdom Metazoa; phylum Chordata; class Aves; order Passeriformes; family Pipridae; genus Pipra; species Pipra filicauda. The sequence continues at coordinate 1,496,586 of NW_024104776.1, read as the reverse complement.
CTCCCTTGGCTGGGGATGCCCTCCAAGGTCACTCCTCAAGGTTGAGAGATCTCCCCACAAGCATTGGTATGGGTGAGTTACATCAATCTCTACTTAATAATTATTTCTTTCTGCTAGATTTACTATAACTGCTTCAATAATTGCTTTGTTACAGTGTAATATACTACTTTATGCTATATTATACTCTACTAGTAGATTTTTAGTGTTTATATTGTTTTAGTGTTTATGTTGTGTAGTAAAAAGTTCTGAATAAGGTTTTTTGTCTGATCATTTGTATAAAATAAAATATTCATTTTATATAAATATTCTCATTTTGCCATTACTAAAATCTACTGGACAAAGTTGTTTGATGCCCCTATAATTCCTTTAAATTTAAACCAATGACACAGTCTGAGGCTAAGATAGGATTTTGCTGCACCTAAACTCTTCCCTGAGAAGGAGTTTAGAAAGCAAGGGAGTCCTTCCTGCACCTCAAGACTCACCGGCAAGGTTTTGCTTTTTAAAACTTTGTCTAAGTCTTCCACTCTCCCATGACAGCAACAAAGCAGAAAATCTGTCTGAGTATACTCAGCAGGGTTCCATCTCAATAGCTGTGTGCTATTTGTTTCTCTTTTCTTAAGACATATACTAGATCTCAAAAAGGCACAGAAAAGAGCACCAAGGTTGAACCTGTACTGTTACAATCAATTGTGAAATGAGATAATTCTTTCTTTCAATTCATCCTTTGGAAAAGAACATCTGAAATTTAAATTTCTGGGAAAAGTTTTGCTTTTTTTTTTTTCCATTAGCACTTACTGAGTTAGTCTTAGAGACTTAGAGAAATCTTAGAGAAAGAATTTGATTTTCAAGTTCTTATTTCTTTCTCTTTTAAAGGAAGTAGGATACTAGATGATTCACTTTTCTGAGAATTAGATAAAGTCCGTTGTATAAGCTAGTTAAAAGCTAACATGACATTCCTGATATTTTCGAAGTAAAAATGAGTAGAAAAAAGTTAAATAATATTAACTTAAATACTAGAGATTTCAAGAGAGGTAGGAATGCAAAATCAATTTAGAAAAATAATCTCACAAATTTTTACTGTGTAAACTGTACTGTCCATTTGTACTTCAGAAAGGACAGAGTCAAACACTAAGGATTCTGGAAATATAAACTGAAACCCTTCGTGCCATCGAAGGAAAAAATAAAAAGGTTAAAGTAGAAGTCAACTGTTACTTTTACACTTAGAGAGATATCTCCTTAGAGAATACAGGCCTATTTTCAGCTTTGCTGTTACCATCATAAAAAAAACCCTAAACCAACAAACAACCCCAAACCAAAAAACAGAAGTGAGAAATGCAGTTCTAGCATTTCTGCACTTCGTTGTGCGGTTGTATTAAAAATGTGTTAAACATTCTGTTCCAGACTAACACACTAGATTCTGGCTTTTTTAAGAGTATCAGACAAATGCATGAGCAATACACTGAAAAATGAGAACAGAATCTGTTATTCGAAATTCCACAGGTGAAAGACATTCTTGCATATGAAAGATATTCATAGGAATTTTAGTTTACTGTTTAAGACATGACTGTATTCATGTTAATTTTTTTTTTAAGACTTCATGACAAAGCTTGACATTATTGTAAAAACAACAGAAAGACTCTGCCTTGGGTATGAATATGTGTCATTTAGTTATGTGAAAACCTGTGATTTCATATCTAAGAGATTATTTGTCCCATAGCATTTCAATCAAAGTAAAATAACCAGTCATGTTATTCTGTAATGTTTTTTGTTGCTATAATTATATATAAGGAAGAACAGATAATGTCAAATCATTTTTGTTTTCAATTATAATAGCTATACCAGAAGTAACTATCAAACCAAAATGCACTGATGTGATGTTAAAATACAACAATTGGGAGTTGGTTTTAGGCAAAGTTTTTGCAACATTTACAGTTCAAGGAAAGAGAGGTTCAGATGAGATGAGTAAAAAAGTTTTAAAAATACTAATGCTTTAATATAAATTTTAATATCATATAATAGAAAAAAATAAAGACATGATCACATTACAACTTGAAAATGTAACTGATTGTGTATTATTGCATTTTTGTATTTCTAGTCAATTTAATCTTAATTTATATTTATGTGATTATTTTATTAATTTTTCATGAAAATAGGTCAAATTTTATGTAATCTTTGTTTCTTATATGGAAATATGGAAATAAGGCATTAATTTCTTCCCATTTTTATATGTGAAAAGGTTATTTTGACGTTTCTAAATGATGAAGAGTAGTTTCACACAGAGCAGTTCTAATTCCTCTGCTTATATTATCTATTCAGGGTCTCTTCCAGCTACCTGGCATGGCTACAAAGGGAACATGCTGTTACTTTTGTGTCTGGGCATCTGTGGAAATTGCTGATGATCTCCAGTCTTTCTGCCTGTTTGTCAAAATGATATACATATTTAAATAACTATATGTTCATAAGTAAGCATTAAAAATTCCTATTGAATATCCAGTGATATATTAATGTAAAGAATTTTTTCATTAGGTATTTTTATACATATAATTTTTTTTAAAAAAATCAGAATATCACCTTGCTCCTTTTTATGTCTATTGTTTTTTCTCTTGACAAGTCTGTATATTAAAAATTTATAGTCACTTGAATTCTTAATTCCTGGGTACAAAATGGAATTATAAATGCCATTTTGTCTGTCATTTTGTGTGTTTTATTCTTAGTGTTGGTTTGTTCATTAACAAATCCATTGTTTGCATTCCTGTGCAATGTCATTACTTCAAACTGGAACAATGGTTTTAGAGTTTGAAAATAACCAGGGCATATATTGATTGAACAATATCTTCATATTTTCTGTGACTGTATGGTAAATGAAGAGTGATTTAACTGTGGTTTGTTTTTCTGGATAGAACTGTTGCTGTGTTGCACCTAAGCCTCACTTAGCAGGAAATCTCCCCACTAACAACTTAAAAGACTTTCATGGTCCTGATATAAAGGTTAGTTTCCTCCTTCAAAGGCTAGGCAGATGCTGTTAAACCAGATTTCTAATACTCTCATGGTATATTTTTTCTTTTTCTATAATATTCCAGTCCTAAATACTTGCCTTTTTTTGTTATTGTTATTGAGGTTTTTTGGTGTTTTTTATTTGTTTTGTTGTTTTGTTCTGTTTATGGTGTGTCGTAGCCATCTTCAGAGTTACTGGGCCAGACTGAGTGTCCAGGTATAGGCTTGGAATGACCTTGTGTACCAAGCATTTTCCATTTACAGAGCTCATTGAGAATACCAAGTACAGATCATGACAATCAAACATGTGAGCTGTCACAAGGATGTCCTGAGGCTAAGGGAAGGAATTCCTGAGAAATTTGCCTTGGAGTGATTAAAATACAATGTTTGTAGACAATTACTTTCTCAGTGAAAAGGTAGGTTTACTGGTAATAGAGCTTGACAGACACTTACTTTTGCCAGTGACTATGAACCTGCAGCATATGGCCAGATGCATTCACTTTGCATTCATTTGCAGCAATAAATGAAGAATTAATTTTGAAATTGAAAGTCCTGCAACTGACAGCTTTCTAATGATGAGTGATGAGTTATGCCAACTTGTCTAAAAACAAGATTTCTTATATTCTGGTCTTCTTCTTTGTGTCTTTATGTTTACTGAAATATTTTTCTTTACAGTGTCATTCTGTATATTGCCAAAATAATTCTGCTTCTGTTCACTGAAGCTGTGGGGTTTTATGCTTTTAATTAGTATAAATTGCATTATATCAGACTAGAACTTACACAGGGGTGACTGAGAGCAATCTGTTTTGAATAAAGATATTCAATATTTAAGCAGTCCATAGTAAAATTATGTAGAAAACTTTGTTCCCTAAGTTTACAAACCAGTTGTTAAACACTGAAGCTATTCACTTTTCTTGAATTCCTTATATTTTTCCCAAACAACTTACTTTAAATTTCAGTTCTATCTCTCCATGTGAATAGAACAGTGAATACGATCTGAGGATCTTATTGTCATCACAGTGTTATTACAGGTACTATTTTTATCTTAGGTAAGACTCTTGCTTTGAGTAAGGTAGTTTTACATGTTGAACTGAAAATAAACAAACAAGAATAATGTCTATGCTTCAACCATAATGGATAGCTGTTGTGCTCTGGTAGTGGAAAATGAGGACTTATTCTAACATGAATACACCTAAGATTAATGTGCTTATGGTAGGATTAATAACCTGAATGTTTATGCTGAGAAGGCAGGGTGCTGCTCTAGCATCAGCATCTCCTGTCCCAGGTTCCCCAGACAGCCACTGAAGACTTGTGCCATCCTTGAATGATGCAAGGAAAGGCAGCAGCATCATAGGAATCTGTTCTTTAGAAAAGGTGGGGAGGCTGCACTGGATGGCAATCTAGATCCCCAGTCAGTATGACATTCTTGCAGAGAAGGGAAAACACCTCCCTGAAATGCGCAATCCTCTTTTCTCGGAAGCCTTGACAATGCCTTAGCTGGAGTGATTTTTCCTGTTCAGCAAGCGAGAATGGGCAGAATCACATCACAGAAATGTGATGTACAAAGAGACATCAAATAAATTGGGGTTGTTTAGTTTAGGACAGGAAGGAAGACATGAAATTTTCTGAAGTTTCCTGAAATTCCAGAAATACAGCATTACTATGCTATTTTTGGCCCGAGGTCCCAATTTTTCTGTGTGTTTTAGGTGAAATTAACATTAATCAGTATGTAGGGACAAATCTATCATCATTCGGGTAAAAATATATGGGGTTATATAAAGAGATTCTTTGGACTTGCAGCATCTTTCATGGTTTGAGATAGCTAACAAAGTGGGTGTCCCTGCTTCAGCGTGTGCTGTGGTTACAATGTAGCGTAAAATAGTTCCAGACCACTTTAAACCACTTTATTTGGGTATGGCTGGCATTTGAATCACAGCAGCTAAGTAGTGGCAGTAAAGCCCCTTTAGGAAGCTGAGTAAATATTTGGAGTAGTGATGGTAAAGTGGAGCCCAGTGCCTTTCCTCTGATCAGTTACCAGAGCCTGACCCTGACTGAGCTGGCTGTGGCTGTACTACTTGGAGGAAATGGCCTCAAACTGCATCAGGGCTTAGATATGTGTCCAGCCTGTGTTCAGGCTGGATATCAGGAAGAATTTCTTAACGGAAGAGGTGGTCAAGCATTGGAACAGGCTGCCCAGGAAGGTAGTGGAGTCACCATTGCTGGAAGCATTCAAGAAATGACTGAACACGGCACTTAGTGCTATGGTTTAGTTGACAAGGTGGTGTTTGTTCCAAGATTGGACTTGGTGATCTTGGAGGTCTTTTCCAACCTTAATGATTCTACGATTCTGTGTCCTGATGGATGTAAAATATACGTACCTATACAGTAGCTTACTAGTAAGTCCCAAGGTTTTTTTATAAATGCACATATCTGTGAATATATTCCTGTAATATTTGCACTTGCAAAAATCATATTTTTTGTGTCAAGTCATCAAAAAGTGAGACTACTGTATTTTATTTATTCAAAAGTCATAGTCCCCTACTATTCTGACCATAAACAGCTCCAAATACTCTAAAGTTGTAAATTGAAGCTGTTGATAAAGATTAAACTTGTTAAAAATATTTTGACTGTGCACTGGAAATTGGACAGTCATTATGAAGGTGGATGTGGGAAGACAAAGAGTGAAGAAGAGAATATGTGAGATTCAGCAATGTTCTGACAAGAAACTGATTGTATAGGTGGACTTCCAAAGACTTGTCTGAATATTACCTGTGCAGTGGCTCCTGATGGAAATGACAGAATTCATTTCAGTGTCTACCATGAGAAGGGTAAAGAAAAAAAATGTGAGAGAAAAAAAAGAAAAAGGCTTCTCTCATTAATCAGCTTGTTAGACAAGGAGATCTGTTCTATAATGAGCTACTTCTGAGATCTACAGAAGGAACTGGAAATAGTTTTACTAGAAGAGACTGATAGCTTAAAATGAAACACAGCACACCGGGCATTTTCTCACTAAGATGTGATGTCCAGAATTCAGTGGGTGCTAGTCATAAGAGATTTCTTGGTGCTATAGTGTTGTATAAAATGGTCATGATATAGCAGATTATTTAAAAAAACCAACTAGCAGAATGAAACAGGAGGTGATTTGGTAATTACTTAAGTCTACCCTTCACACTCTTGAGAAATCAGAGGTGAAGGTATGTACACTCTGAGCTGAGTAACTCTGCTCCCAGAGTAACGGGGTATGTATGCAGTCTGAGAGATGAACATCAGAGTTATCTTAAGAGTGCTCTGTAAAATTGAGTATGTGTTGTAATTAAATATATGTATATATATGTTGCATATGAGTTGACTCTTAAAAATTTATCCACATGAAGAACACTCTATTTTTATAACTGAAGATGCACAAACATATTTCATTCAAGACTAACAATAACTTTTTCCAATTATGATTTCTTTTTTAAAATTGTATTAATAGCATATACTCTATTATTTGAACTATCTTTGTGACTAAAGAGGTGCGATTATATGGTTTAGGTTCTATCTGGTGTACAAGGAAATTGCCATTCCAGTATCTAAGCTTCATGAACAACATTAAATGTGTGTGGATGAAAGGGGTTTTTCAATGGAACTAGCAAATATGGAAAACACATCTTTGATTTAGATGGAGTGGAATTACAGATACTGAAAGGTACTGAAGGGCTGGATTTTACTGAAGATAGAAGTAGACTTTGAAAAAATACTGGCACATCTTATAATTATTTTGTGGGGTACATTCATTTCATCTAGACACCATTTTCAGGGGTGTTAATGAGGGAACTGAAGCAGTGAAAAGTTTGTATCTATGTCTTCCCAATTAAAGATTTTTTTTTTTATAATGAAACTTCATGTATCACTTTTTGTTTAGAAAAAAATTCACACAGAGGGATAAAGTTATTAACACATAGTGTAGTTATATACTCGGATCAAAACCCTGCTTTTTCAATAAAACATGTTAAATATTTCTATGACATGGTCATTTGTAGATGCAGCCTTTTTCGTTGTTGAATACCAGAAGCTACATAATTGGAATTTTCATTCTCCCCTTACTCATTGCAATGTCAGCTTGGTATCCTCCTGCCTAGCTTTCCACCAAATTTCAGCTTTCACTGCAGAAGTATGGAACTATAAATGCAGAGAACTGTAAGACAAAAGTGTATTAGGTTTGTGTGGTGAGACTTTGATAGAGGAGGGCTCCAGAGGTGGCTTCTTTGAGAAAATGCCAGAAGCTTCCCTCAGGTCTAACAGAGCTAATGTCTACCAGCTCCAGGACAGACCCACCACTGGCCAAGGTTGAGCCCATCAGGGGTGGTGGTAGTGCCTTTGGGATAACATAGTAAGGTAGGGGATAAAAGTTGCTGCACAGCCAGAGAGGAGAGGAGTGAGAATATATGAACGAAACAGTCCTGCAGACACCAAAGTCAGGGAAGAAGGAGGGGGAGGAGGTGCTCCAGGTGCCAGAGTAGAGCCAGACGTGTTGGGCACAGAGCTTTAGGAATGCAGGGAGAGATCATTAGGCCTCTGAACCATAGAAAGCATGAAGAAATAGCTACAAAGGAGGATTGCATGGAGTCAGCCTCTCGTTCAGTAGGATGTCATTGTAATTGGAGTGCCAGGCTGGTTGAAAGCTATGTGTGCTGTGCATTGCATATGGCACTACTATCCCAGTCACTGGTATCCTAGCTGAGAGAGTAGCAGTCAATGGAGATGTGACTGTTGTGTAATTCTGATATGCTTTAAACCATTACTGAATTCTTCTACCCATAACCATAGCACTGCTCTGCCAATCAATCTGTGGGACATTGTCACTGTGCTAAGCCTTATTGGACAGCTCTCAGCATCAAAGTGTTTCCTGAAAGAAGACAATCTTTTACACAAAATAGAGATGTTCTGAGTGTAAACCCCTGATGTTCAGCAGTACAAAACAGAACTGATGACAAAGGGGTTTAGTATCTGATGACTGTATGCAGCAGCACTGGGTTAAGGTGACCCTGCACTGCCTTCTTACAGGGTTGTTTAGTGCCCAAAAGTGAAACTGCTTCCTAAAAGCAAAGCATGCTTTTCTTGTATAGGAGCACCACCCATAACTTATAGAACATGCATACAAATGTATATTTTTATTTGCCAGATTCAAGCTTAAAAGTGCTGTCCTTTCCCACAGGGTTTCTGGCCATCCAGGCTGTGCTGAGAGAAGCAGTCCACAAGAAGTAGCTGTGGAAGAGCTCTTGAACTGGCAAGGTGACACATTGAATATGTAGAAATCACAAGAACTTCCTTGTCAGTTGAAGAAACTTCCTCATCTCCTTCAAATCACCAGAGAGCTCTCAGCCTGGCTAATTAGAAGTTATCATTAGATCTGTCTGTTAAGGGAACTACTTTTAGTATGACCTATAGAAATTTGAAAAGTTAAGTATAGAGCAATTATTCCCACCAGCCTTAAATTTGACTTACAGTAAAAAATCTGGAAAATTACTTTTTTGTAATTTTCCATTTCTCACAATTCCCTATATTCTGGTCTTTAAGGAAAACCTATAACTCTTTTTTTTTTTTTTTTTTTTTTTTATATTTTGTCAAGTGAAGGTACTAGAAAAACACCCTGTTAAGAATTAATAAAATCAAATCTTCTTTATATTGAAAGCAGAATAACTCTTTATTGGTTCAGTTTTTTGCTGGGATAATTCTGTGAAACAGGTTTAATTCTGTAAAACAGAATGCTGGCATGACAAATACTAGAAAATATTCACGTGTTCCACTTACACAGTAGAAAAAAGTATATGGATTTCAGTGCGTGTTGATATAAATTATACTAATTCATCCTTCAGAGGGATAATTTATTTATATGACTATGTTTTCAAAACAAAAAAGGATGCATAAATATACAATTATGTACTGCAAATGTCCCTTGTGTCTGACAGTGCTGTAAAAACTAACAAATGGCAATTATCAAAGCAGATGCATTTTCTGAATACAGTGTAGGCCCTCAAATTTGAATCCACAATGAAATCTTTAGTAGTTTTCACAGTGGTTCCCTAATCTCTTCTTTTGACAGCATCATGATAGGAAATTCTAAATTCCATGCTCTGGTTACTAATTACATTAAACAGAAACACACCATTGCACATGTTATTTTAGTCTGTACTTTGTAAGGGACACCTTTCTGTAAGCATAGGTTAAACTATAAAAATCTTTATACTTACTGAGATAAGGACAGCAGTTTCAAAGATGATCCACATTCAAATAAGACAGTGTTCGACATTCAGACACCATTATTAGAGATCCCTCTAAGGCTTAAGAAGATACAGGAAAGATAGAACTTAATTGGAAATCAAGTTGGACTGAAAATAAGTGAAATATGTAAATCCCTTTTTATTAATCCACTTTGCTAATTTACCCTCTTGAGTCGGTTTTAAATTGACATATAAAAATATAGCTATAGTCAGTAAGATATCAATATGCATATTTAACACTAAGTATGAGTTCTTATACTTGGAGCAACTTGAACATAAATGTCTCCAATAAACATTCAATTTACATTTAGGAAGACTGCTCCTCTGCTAATTAGAAACCCATGGATTGATAAAAGTGTAGCTATCAAACATTAATATAGCACTTACAAATGACAAGGTCAGTAACCACGTATTCAGTTCAAAGTTATATAAACAGTAAGAGATCATGCCCTCAGGGTTTTAGTCAAATTTCTTTGCACTTATGTACTTATGTTTTCCATGGCAGTTTCTGTAAAGCTTGAGTACTATGTAAGAGTGGAAGAATACGGAAAGCAGGAGTTTGCCTACTCATGCTTAAGTGTATCAGTATTTGGAAAAAGGCAGCGCAGTATTTGGCATATATGGAATGTAGAACAATTAACCATTAGTACCTTTATGGTTCATTCAACACAAATTATCTGGCACCTGCTCATTTATTCAACACATTAATCTGCTCCTTAATCTTGGATAATTAATTTATACCTTTTTTTGTTTGTTTATGTGTGTGTTCCTACTTTAGTTCCAACATCACTTTCACATCATATATATATATATATATATATACATATACACTTAGTTCATTCATATACCTGCAGTAAAAAATTTCAGTGGAGATTCAAGATTAATTAAAAAAAAAATACCATAAGATGAGGTGCTGTCATAGGCAGGAAACAGAGAGTTATCTGCTCCTCATTTCCCTTCATTTTCCTGTAGAAGGACAGCATAGATGTGGAGGACAATAACATGTTAGAATTGACTCCCACGCATGCTGTGTTACACCTGTAGTTTAATTCAATACAGTCTAAAAAGCACAGAATTTCTATTTATGTATACACAGAGAATGTTCGGAGGTTTGGGGGTAAATGCAATGCACCTTTGGAATGGAGTGATGGAATGGAGTGATGACAGTGTTTGCAAATAATTTTCTTTTAAGGGAGAGATCCATAACATGTTTTGCAAGGTCCATAATGAGAATAGATAACTCAGTTCCATTCACTATTAAGCTTCCAGATGCAGTTACATTTAATGGTTATACAGGGAATATGCCAAATATATATATGTATATATAAATATACACACTTGTAGGGGTTGCAGAGGCCCTGGAAGGACTGGACAGGGACAGTCAGCACTGGTGGTGCCCTTGGGACATGGCAACAGGTGTGTTTGGGTATCCTAAAAAAGTGTAAGACTTAATTTTAGATTGCACACAATTGAGTAATTCCATCTGAAAATACATATTTCTTTGTGTTCTAGTACTTCCTGCTTTATTTTAGGTATACTGTGAAGTATCATTTTCCTGATCATGAGAAGATCTGAATTATTCTTGAAGGGTATTTTAATTTTGAAATTACTTTTTTTTTTTCCTCCTGAAATAGTCATAAGAAGGAACTGGTAGTGTAATATACGATGGTGAATATTGTTAAATCTTCCCTGGGAAGTGTCCTGAGAGTCCAGGACTGAATGTTGACTTCAAACAGAAAGAAAACCCGTATATTATTTCTCATTTCTGAATAACAGCATTGATAACAGCAAAAGGAGGATTTACAAGGAAATTAGATGTTTGTGACCTGTGTATACTGTCTTTTGAGAAAGAAAGAAAGAGAGAAATAGGGAATAAAAGAGAATTTTTTTTCCCCTTCTCTTTTTCTCAAATTGGGCAGCATCTCTGAACCACAAATAAGTGGAAATGAAGTATACTAGGGCAGAATTTGTTACTACTTGTAGAGGAAAAAGAAACAGGGACATAACCGAGTCTCTTCATCTTTTGCTCTCAAGACTGGGAAATTATATCCAATGTCATAATAATAATATCTAAAAAAAGTTTATAGCCTGCATTTTAACATTTGGTTATACAATGATTGTATAACCAGGGGAAGCTTCATGAGCTATGTCTGGCTCTGTGTTTTTGTGAACTTGGGATCTTAAAATGAATTGCCTTCTTTTATTGCCTTTGATCTGGCTAGGACACGTTGCTCGATCTTTGGCATTTTCCGCAATGTGGGTATTTTAACCTAAATTTTTATATGAGTTAGAATATTGTTTGGACCTTCTTTCTTCATCAGTTAATTTATCTTCCTTCACAGATCATCCAGAGGCATATTTCTTTCTTAGGCAATTATGAGTTGCATTCATAGAAAAATATAAATAAACTAAAATATTAAACTGCCACTTTCTTTGCAACAACTAATGAATACAAAAGCTATGAGACTGTGCTATTATACTTCCCATATGAACACCAAATGGTGTTTTATGAATGTCATCAATATAATATGCAAATGACCTGCTTGGCTTTTGCTCCTCTGTTTGAGTTAACCTAGTCAATCAGTCAGATGTTACTAATGAGAAAGTTAATGAAAGCTTATCCAGCTGCTGAGAAGGTCAACAAAATGATAGATCCCTGTCTCTCTTTACTTGCCCTACAGCTATTGCATACAGCAAGGTTTTGACTGATTAACTGAAGTCACCTGTGTATTGATAAGGGACTATGAAGCAAGTTGCTATAAAATTTCCTAAAACATGCATGTATCATAATGTCAGCTATTACAAAAGAATTTAACTTTTTTATATCTGTATTATTAAGGAGTGTTAAAATAAAGGTAGCGATTTGTGAATGCTCCTTAGAATCAGAAAATGCATTTAATCATAAAATAGCTTTCTAGAAGAAAATGAAACAGCAGACAGTCCCTTCAAGATGGAGTTTTTTGCTTTTCAGTCTTCTTTTTTATTTATTCAGTTTTCTGCCAGTATTTTTTCAATCACTTCTACATGTGAGCAGAGGTGAAATTTAAACTCCTAAACTCTATACTGCTGTGTAGACACAGAAAGAGTGTTAAGAATTTCTCTAATTTTTAGGGATCGTTGCATAAGACAATGTTCACACAGGAGATCAAACTTCTCCAAAAGAATGATTGGTTGTTATCTAGTTAGTAACAGAAATCTCTGTTGCAGGGGTCCTTGTTAAAGCACCTTCAGCTGAATCAGGATGCCCTGAATCTCTTTTTTACTTGGCTCTTGTACTCCAGCTGCCCAAGGTCCTACTTAACCTCTCCAATGACACCTGTAATCCTTCACTATTGATTGTATTAATCTAAATACAAAATACCTCCTAATTATCTTATCCATGCATAAAAGACTTGACTTTATGATTGCTGCATCTGTGATAACAGTTTGTACTTACAGTTAGGTACAATATGGTCAGTTCTACAATTTTGAATCACCTGAGATTCTCTGTTCAAGTTTCCACCCAGGCTATTAATATGCATATTTAAACATAAAAATTGGTTTATGCCCAGTAGAAGGCACCTGGAGAAATTTCTAGACCTTTCCAAAATTCCCAGCTGTAGAGTTTCTATAGCTGTTAGTCAAATACTTAGTTGTGAAGGAGGCTGGGAAGTATCTCAATCACTTTGTCTTGTCTCAAACCAGTCCATAATATGTATGCCATCTCTATGCAGAGATCATCTGGGGAGTTCCTGCAGCAGGGAAATAATGACTTAGTGCGCTGGGTGCGTACATAGGTTCTGATATCCAATTATGCCCCAATTATAAGCATAGGGCAAATCTGAATTTGAATCTTATTTTTCCTTTATGACTTACATTCAAAAGTTACTGTTGCTGTATGCTTTCCACTTAAATTTATTACTTGGCAAAAAAAAATCCCTAAGGTAGAAATTACAAAATAATACTATAATCTTTGCTTAGAATAATTTGAAAAGTAGTTTCAAATGTTGAAAGTAAGAAAAAAATGTCACACACAAAAAATATATTTAGATTTCCCCAGTGTTTCTTTGCAGTGAGAATACAGATGGGAATGCAGGAACATCATCTTGTTTCTCAGCTTTTAATTTCAATAATTTTATACTAAAAATCCTTCTTAGGTGATTTCATTATGCAGAAATAACACCAAATGATGAATGCTTTTTAGAAGATATTATTCCAGGAAAGCTTGAGTATTACAGCTGTAGTCAAAGGTAAATGGCTTAAGGATAGCTCAGCTGAGGAGAGAGATGAGAAAGTCTGTTTTGACCTGGAATCTTCTTTTTCTGATTAAATATAATTCCTGTGAAATCTAAAATGACAATGTAATATTCTTAATATTAGATTTCAATATTATATCTTAGTGACTTCTTTTATGGAGAGCTACTTCTCCTAAAGGCCTGAATCTTTGGATCGAAGTGTGCCTCCTTGTCTGTCTGAACTCCTGTAAGGAATTCCTGTAAGAAACAGCCTTGAATATACTGTCTGAATTTTCCTTTACAGTTCAAGGAAAATATGGCATCAATGATAGTCTTCTCTATGCAAATAATCATCTATTGGTCAGTGCAATGCAGCTTTTGTGGTTTAACCCAGCCAGCATCTCAACTCCACATAGCTGCTCGCTGAATCAGAACAGTAAGAGTGACAGAACTCAAAGGTTATGATAAAGACAGTTTAATAATTATAAAAAAAAAAAAAAAGGCAACCAACCAAAACACTAGAAGTCACAGAAAAATTGTAAAGAGGAAAATATATTAAACCTAGAAAGACAAGTAATGCAAAAACTCCCAATTGCTCACAACGTGATGCTCAACCAGTCCCCAAACAACGGCAGCCACAGCCAACCTTCCTCACTGGCCAGCTTTATTACTGGGCATGATGCCGTATGGTATGGAATGTCTCTTTGATCAGTTGGGGTCAGCCGTGCTGGATGTGTCTCCTCCTAACTCATTGTGCACCCCCAGCCTCCTCGCTGGTGGGGTGGGGTGAGAAGCAGAAAAGACCTTGGTTCTGTTGTAAGTGCTACTCAGCAATAATAAAAACATCCTGATGTTATCAATACTGTTTCCAGCACAAATCCAAAACATAGCTACATACTAGCTCCTGTGAAGAAAAGTAACTTAAGTCCAGCCAAAACCAGTACAGCAGCTTATGAAATTCCTCATCAAGTTGAGATGGAGTTCAGTTCAGTAAGGGAGCTGACCCAGCGTGACTCCTGGAATCCATCTTGTCCCTACATCTCATGTTCAGCTGCAGTAAAACCTTTCTAAATTGCCTACAATCTCAGTAGCCTATTTGCTCCAAGGCCTTTTACTCCTGTCTACAGAAAGTGAGTAGGCATTCCAGTGGTCGTTGTACCTCTCAAATTGCTGTGAGAGTCCAATTCCAAATAGCTTGTTTTGCACAGACTGATGTTTTATTCCCTCACAAACAAGATATTAATCCATTCAGCTTTATTGGCAACATAAAAATGGGACTATTCTGTGGGTGTAGAGTTATAGCACTTTGCTGTCCTTGGATACATAGCAATAAATGTACCACAAAGTTCCCACATTGTCTAAGGCACCCAATTATCTCTGGACTAAATACTGTGAACTTATGTAGTAGTAGACTTCAGAATAGTATCAGATTCCTCCTTTTCAGGTAAGCAAAGCTTGTTTTAAAATTAATTGAAGTTATTGCAAAATATGCTCCTTAGATTTCTATGGCCTTTGCTTTATGCCACAAAAAGAACAGATGAAAATATGATTACTTATTTTATGAACATTACTCTTTATTCAATTTGTTTAGGCATTTGGTATGAAGAACATTTATTTTTAGTTTTCACAAAACTTTAAAAAGTAATCTAAATATAGATCTTTCAATCCATATTTGAAATATTAGCACATTTGCTACTGAATACAAACAAAAGAATTTTTCTGTCATAACAGAAGCAGAAAATTAATTGATTGCAACACCATTACAGAAATATTCTGCTTGTGCTGTCAAACATGACATAAAGGTATTTAAAGCAGTAGATTTCAAGCCCCATTTTGATTTGACAGGAGAAATCAATAGGCATAAAAGAAGCCTGGTTTTGTTTTGATAGTTGTTGGGTTTTTTTGCACTAGTGTCCTTCTGAATTTCTACTGTTCCTTACTACTGTTGCTTTCATTTTTGAAAAAGAGGAGGGTCTCCTCTTCTGAGTCTGGTAATCTTTAGGAGGGCCAGCTCTAGGAACTGTCCTCAGAGCTGATGTGCAGGTATTCCTCTCCCCGGTCTTCTGCTCTAACACTACCTATTCCAAGAAGAGAGCCAAAAAAAGATTTACCTTAAAAAGGCAGAATATATTGTGTACTGATGAGTATGGCTTCTTGGCTGACATTGTCTGCCAATAGATGATGAGCACTGCCCTTAGAAGCAATATGTCACTGCTGAAACTTTCAGGTAACATGAAAATAGCTCTCAGCAATTCAAAAAATAATTGTCACTTCATTCAACTTTGCAGAAAAAAAAAAGGCAGAAAGAACAAAGATAGCTGTACAAGGAAAAGGAAAAAAATAGTGATAGGCTGACTTAACAAGTAATAGAATGTAATAATAGTCCTTCATTGAGATGGATTTCATGTCCAATTAATTCAAGGTCAATTTTCATAAATCCATTTTGTATATACTCAATTTTTCTAGGAAAAAATGTGAGCTATTCTGCCTTCCATTAAAGTGAGAGATTCTAGGTTTCTTCTCTGCTGACAAGTCGTGGTTATATTGATGTCTCATGACATGTAATTGACAGTGAAATAATGTCACACGATTTTATAAAAAGTCTTGTTGAAAGATGTGTTATTGGCTCATAGCATTGCAACTGAGCTAAAACCTAGATGTTTTGTGAAAGTCTAGTCCAGACTAAGCTAATTTCCAAGGAGAGTGAGAAGTCCCCGGATACTTCTTTTCCAACATGTTTATGGCTAAGCTGGCAAGACATATTTCTTCTGCTAGTCACATTTTTGAAGCTATATCCTTAAGCAGCAGAAAATTGAAGCATTATGGCTACTGGAACAAACTTTTTGTGAAATCTTTTATCTAAAAATTATTATTAGTTTCTATAGTCTGATATTTTGGCACATCATAGAACACTCGAGCTACCAATGAAAGCAAGGTTCTAAAAGTGTCAAAAATTCACATCCTTGGGGAAAGGGTAAAGGGACACATACTGTATGGCTATGAGCAGTTTTAGGCACAGACAGGGAACACTCACCATGGAGCCAGCATGTACATGCAGTCGCAGGTGATGCAGGGAAGGCAGCTGTGGCCAGCATGCATTTCACTGATGCCACCATGCTGGGCAGAATGGTGTAGGCAGTCCTGACAAAGTGAGGTACCTGGCTGTGGCAAGCAGACTGAAAGGTGAAACTTTTGATTGAGAGTAGGTCTGTTGGGCATCCATATGGATCTTCATATAAAGTCCTTCCAGCATTCTTCCATTACAAAATAAAAGACATATTGCCACTCCCAAGAAAGTGTGCATTCCATCCCAGCTAGACAACCACTTTTTTTTTTTTTTGACTTGCACATTTTCTCAGAATTCACAGTTTTATGGCAAAAATTTTATTTATTGTATACTGGCCTTACTTATGTGAAGTAGCAATCTCAGAAAAGATGTAACTCATTCTACTACTGTTTCCCTTGAAGTCTGGCAGATCTAAATCAGTGGTATGTATGTGCAGCAAAAACTAATACACCAGCAATGAAGACAACATTACAGTTTTTGAACCAAGTACTAAATCTCCAGCTACTTATGGGTGCCACAGACAAATGTCAGATGCCACACACCAAGAGCAAAATTATGGCTTATCATCATTTACTAAAAATCTCTCAGAATAGGCTTTAACTTTTTCAGCATCAAAATGATGGAACTATTTGCAAGTTGTGGCTTACTTATTCATTGAAAGACTGGCTGTTCTACCAGGAAGTACTTCATGCTGAACTCATAGAAAGGTTATAATTTAAAGTTCTTTTATTGATTCTAGTGTGATCTGTAACAGCTCATACTAGAATTTTGAAACTTCCTGAAAACTGGTAGAGAAATTTGTACTCCATGAAGCACCTGGAGGGCTGTCTGAGGTCTATATTTTCTGCAGTATTGAGGCTCTTGCCCTTTCCCACATTTCTTCCTTTCCTGATGCAGAAGGCTTATACTGAATGGGCCAGACCAATGCATCTTTCTGTGAGATTTCTCTTTGAGCTGAAAACTTCCCTGCTGCTAGTACCCTACAGGTACCCCACAGTTTTATTTCTTCCAGGAAGTAAAGTCTGATGAAAAGTTATCTTTCCCCTCATTCCTTCACTTCCTCATTGGCTGAGCAGTCACGGGAAGACCTCTTCTGCAACCCTGTCTTGTGTCTGCATTAAGCTCTGTTCTGCTGCCATGGTCCTTCCTTTATCCAGTCTACTAGAAGTCAAAAAAGACCATAATCCATTTAACTGCAAACACAGTAGCTATTCAGTTACACCAGTGGGCATAATAGACACCCCATCTGATCTCAGCTCTAAAGAAGTGTAAAACTTCAGTCACCCACTCACTTTGCCTGCTCCCACAGGTCTTCCTGCAACCAGCCATGCCCTGTCCACCACTTGAATACAAGGTTGTTGATGTTCCTTGTGTTCTTTGTCTGTTCGTTTTCCTTTCTCCATATTCAGACTCTTTCTCTCAGATTCCTATGGTGACAAGTACTGCTGATGATTTAATACTCCATGTTGTGAGCAGTACTGGGAACTGGGTATGATCCATGTCTCCTCAAGTCAGCTGAAAGAACACTATACACATCAATAGAAGTTTGATCAGTAAGTCATATCCTATTTCAGTAAACCAATGTTTTTATTATTTAAATCACATAATACATGCTATTGATATTAATATAATTTTGATTTATGCTTAAAATTAAACATGTGAATCTGATCTATTTAATTATGAGTTTAAAATAGTCATGGTATCGAAGAATTGTAAGTATTTTATTTTTGATTTATAAAGTATTTGCTGTAGCAAAAAAAGCACCCCAAAAAAACCTGAAACTCTTACACTTCAGAGATATGACCAAGAGAAGAAAAAGTACTTTTTGTCTAAATAACTCAGTAAGCTTACATCAGGTCAAATTATATCTGTGTCTCCTTTCAGCTAGAAAGAGAAATCTTGAACAAACTCGAGCGCACTAATGGATAGTGCTAGAGAAATGGAAAGCCACAGATCATATAATAGATTTAAATGTCAAGGTCTTAGAAACCCATTTTTTTACTGTTTCTTAAAGAAGGTTTGGCTCCATTACCCCAGCATTTATAAGAAACAACTTCATTTTCTTCTGCTTAACTCACACAACCTTTTAACATCAATAAAGATGCAGTGGCTTAAAGGAAGATCTTGGTTCTAGCTTTTATCCAGAAATAATAAAGAAATAGATAATAAAACTTCTATTCCTCGTGTTCATTCTGTCTCTGCTAATGAGGAACTGAAAGCTTTGTTGCAGAACAGCAAGTTCTTTTTGAATGATAGTAGTTTTCGCTGTACTTGCTCAGGGATGACCTGACAAGATTTCTGTATGCTGATATAGAGAATATATAGAGCAAAACTGCGTATAAAAGAAAGTGTTTTCCCATATTTTGCAGTTCTTTTCAAGGATAATTAGCACTATTTAGTTTAAAGACAGGTTTATAAGCTCACTGTAACATTTATAACAGTGATTTATACGTGTGATTATTAAGGTTCATTACAAGGAATGTCTTCGTAAAGTACTATTTTGCTCAATTGGAATAGACTTTCCCTATTATTCATATAGCATAACCATTACATAAAAATGTAATTAAATAAATGTAAAAAATAATTAATTCTCACTTCAAGAAAGATATTGAGGTGCTGGAGTGAGTCCAGAGAAGGGCAATGGAGCTGGTGAAGGGTCTGGAGGGTAAAGTCCTATGAGGAGTGGCTGAGGGAGCTGGAGTTGATTAGCCTGGAGGAAAGGAGGCTCAGGGGGGACCTCATCACTCTCTACAACTACCTGAAAGGAGGTTGTAGCCAGGTGGGGGTTGACGTCTTGTCCCAGGCAGCTAGTGACAGGACAAGAAGACTTAGCCTCAAGCTGTGCCAGGGGAGGTTCGGGTTGGACATCAGGAGGAATTTATTCAAGGAAAGGATTGTTAAACATTTGAATGAACTGCCCAAGGAAGTGATGGAGTCACCACCTCTGAGTGTTCAAGAAATAACTGGATATGGGACTTAGTGCTATGGTCTAGTTGACAAGATGGTGATCAGTCAAACATCGGACTCAATGATCTCAGAGGTCTTTTCCAACCTAAATGATTCTGTGATTCTGTGTGTCTGCTGTGATTATACAAAATGCTCTTGTAATTCAGAGTTCTTCCCTGAAGAATTAACTTGAAGTTAATGAAGTCATTATCCTATTACTAGTAACCTTACTATTGCTATAAAATTTCCTGCTTTTTGGTGTAACTCCTATTTTAATCCTGATACTTAAATCAGTAGACATAAGACTGTCTTTTATCCAGCATGTTAGTCTTTGTACTTACTTTAATTTTATAAAATTATATTATTTTGTAAAATTATGTAGATTCATCTGGTTACCTGAATTTCAATTATTATGAGATAGAAATGTTATCTCACCCTGTGCTGGTGAAGAAAAGAACCATAAAGGCAGACTACCTACAAGTGAACAAACAAAACATGTCTCTCCATCCTCCCATCCATCCTTGAAAGATGTTAGAATAACTTGTCGTGAATGTCTTCTCTAAATATGTGAAGGAAAATAAGGTTATCAGGAGAAGTCTAATGGATTCAGCAAGGGGGAATAGACTTCTGTGATGGAATTACTGGCTGATTAGATGAGGGGAGAACAGTGGATGTGTGGATGTCCAGGCTTTTGACACTATCTCCTATAATATCCTCATAGGTAAGCTCAGGAAGTGTGTGTTAGATGAGTGGACAGTGAGGATTGTCCAAGAAGGCAAGTGATATCCTGGGCTGCATTAGGAAGACTGTGGTCAACAGGTCAAGGGAGGTGATCCTACCCCTCTGCTCTGCTCTGGTGAAATCAGATCTGGAGTGCTGTGTCCAGTTCTGGGCTTCTCAATGCAAGAGAGACATGGAGCTCTTGAAGAGGGTCCAGTAAGGGCTGCAGAGATGATTAGGGGACTGAAGCATCTCTCTTATGAGTCTGGGTGAGCTGGGACTGTTTAGCCTAGGGAAGGGATGACTGAAAGCGGAATCTTATTAGTGCATTCAAATATTTTAAGGGTGGGTGTCAAGAGGATGGGGCCAGATTCTTTTCATTGATACCCGGTGACAGGACAAGGGGCAGTAGGAACAAACTGAAACACAGTTCCACCTGAATATGAGAAAATTCTTTACTTTGAGGGTGACAGAGCACTGGAAGGTGTTGCCCAGAGAGGTTGTGAAGTCTTCTTCTCTGGAGATATTCAAAACCTGCCTGGATGTAGCCCTGTGCAACCTGCTCCAGGTGAATGTTCTTTAGGAGGGCCTTTGGACTAGATGGTCTCCAGAGATTCCTTCCAACTACAATCATTCAGTGATTCTGTGAAATCATTTTACTCAAGTAAATTCTCAGAAGTGGGAGCTTCAGTAGAACTTAGATGACTAACTACTCTTAATGTATTTGACCATTTATTTCAATGAACCTGATTTCTGCACTACTATAGAAGATACCTTCAAGAGGCAAAATATTCAAAGCAGAGCAGCAAAGAAAATTTAAGGCTTGCTGGCAATAAGCTTTAACATTTTCTTCTGGATGTTAATCTCTAGGCTTACATGCCCAGACCCTCTTACAGTTTTTCTACCCTGACTTTGAGGTGGTCCAATTTATAAAGTATGTAGATTATTTTCTGCCTTCCAAATAAATAGCCACAAAATGTATTTCCCCTCTATAACTCAACAGGGATAGGATGTGTACACTCTTGGGGACAAAGAAATAATTCTAATTAAAGTGGTTGATTATCCTTCTATGTTCTGTACATAACTAAATTGACCATAGCTAACTTGGTTTTCACATGATTGGCAAGAGGATAGGTGTTTTGAACCAATATGTTAAATGTTCCACTTCATAAACTGGAAACATGCCTGGTGCAGCTGATTGTGCCAGCTGGCTGATCTTCAGCAGAGGGCATGCGTTCACTCTTTGTTTCATGGCACTGAATTAGCCAACTGTCTGTTGTCCCCTTTTGAGGCAAACATAATAAGAAGTGTGATTAAAGAACTACTTTATTTCACTGATCTTTGCCTCAAAAGCAGAAAAAAATCCTTTGCCAAAGAATAAATTTCTGCCCTTGGTTACCCTGTAGGTTATCAGTCAAATTAAAAACTCAGTTATGAAGAAATATGCAATGTTTTGGTGACCCGTTTGCATTTGTCTTTCAATTCTGCAACTGGAAATTTGAATCTCCACCTATATCACTGAGTAAATAAATTCAAAAAGTAAATAAATAGTTATTCATAAAGTAAATAAATAGCTGAGGATTCAAATTATGGTACCATAATATGGTACCAAACCCTCAACTACTTATTTAATAATGCTGAAATACAGGAAATTGCACTTAAACATAAGAAAAAAACACAACCTTTTCTTTTTCAGTGTGAGGGTGTCCAAATACTGGAATAGATTTCTAGAGAGGTTGTGGAGCCTCTATCCTTGGAGATACTCAAAACCCAACTGGACATAACCCTGAGCAACCTGCTGTAGTTGACCCTGCTTGAGAAGAACTCTTGAACCGAACCATCTCCAGAGGTCTGTTAAAAGCTCAGCCATTCTGTGGTTCTGTGATACTGAACAAAATTTCAGGAAAGAGATAGTTATTAATTTTATTTGGCATTTGGTTTTCTTTTTTTTTTTTTTCTTCGCTATTGTTGTGGGTTTCTTTCTCAGAAAATGCTAGTTGCTGAAATCTGAGCTGCACAGGTTTGTATCTTTACGAGTGTTTGTGTCTTTAGGAGTATTACATTTTAGACTCCCAATAGATGTTTTGTAAAAAAAACTGAGCTTACTAGGAAAATAAAATATAAGTTGCAATGTTTTATAATATTTTATGGATGCCTTAGTAACTAGTATCCTTTATATCACCTAGTTTAGAGCTTTCCATGAATTCAATATGCAAAGCATGTTGTAGGAGACTGGTCCATGACGGGTAGTCTAGTTGAGTTTCTCAATTGTTTTGTATCTTAATAAAAGACACTTCTGATTATGTTTTTTCTGTATCAAAGTTTTCATACTGGTTGAAATAATTGTTTATGCCTGTACAGAAATGGCAAAAGAAGGAAGTGAGAAGACAGTGAATGCTTGAGTACACATGAGCAATAGTTATTGAGAGATTAAGTGGCATCACCAGATATGTGCATCTATGAGGCACTGTTAACTGACTGTTTAACTGTTTAACTGACTGTTAAACAGCATGGTCTGATTAGGTGCTGTCATCCTGAGCTGTTACACAAACAGATGCTAGGGAGAGTGGAATCATTGACAATCCTGCCCTCGGTGTTAACCAGCAACAAGAGAATTAGTGTTCCAGCTACTGGTGCAGAATGTTTCTTAAAGGCACGAAACTTGGGTTAGAGGTAGGATAGTTGGCAGGGTTACTTCTGTAATTATTCTGATCCACAAAGGAGTCTCTCTAATCCTCAAGATTACCACTGCAAGACTGACACAGTTTTTGCCTCTGCATTGACTCTGATGAAGGATGCCTAATGCTAGGATGAAAGAATCCTTCTTCATAGCAGGCACGCTGTTGTTGCTGCACACTGTTAATGTCATGCAATTGTAGCAGGACTCTGCTTGAGCAGGCATACAGCTGTTTTTAGTGTTGAAGAGTGGTGAGATCAGCTTGACCAAACTATCAGACCCCCCATGAGGACACACAAGGCAGGTGCTCCCCGAGGAAGGCTGGAAGGAGCAAGAATGTGCAGGCGCTAATATAGAAGGGAGAGTTTGAAGTGCTGAGAAGGAAAAACCGAAGAGCTGCAAACACCTTTTTCATTACAAAGCATATTTTGCTGACTAAACCTGACAACGCATAGTCTAAAAGATGCATATGACTGGCAGTCAGTCACTTTATGCTATAAAAGGCCATTCCCACTGTTGCACAATGAGGATGTCTAGCACACTACCCTTAGGTGTGTGAAGATCCTTCCCTTGAGTGGAGATGCCTCTTGATGTTAGTCCTCAAGGCTGAGAGAAAGAAATTTGTTCACAGTCATAGGTATGGGTAATTAACATCAATCTCCAGTTAATAATCATTTTGCTAGCTTTAATATAATTATGTCAATATAATTGCTTTAATATAATTGCTTCAATATAATTGTTTTAAAAACCAGTACACTGTATTACATGTGTAGTAAATATTTCTGATTAAGGTATTTTTGGCTAATCATTATAGTTATTTTGTTCAATTCAAATAAATAATTTATTATATTTATAATAATATATTTGTTTTGCCATCCTTAATACTGTGGAACAAAATTGTATAAAGGTTCAATTATACCTTTATAATCCTTTAGACGTAAACTGTTGACTAAGTCTGGGGCTCAGATTGGATTCAGCCTTGCCTAGGCTCCTCTCTGAGAAGGAGTTTAGAAAGTGAGGAAGTCCTTCCTGCACTTTGTGGCTCAATGGGAGGACTTCTCTAATAAACTTTGTCTGAAGTTCCCACTCTGCCCACAACAGCTATGCATTGTTAATGTAAAGCTAACAATGCAAAAGTCTGTCAGTTTTACTGCGTTGAGGACCAGCAGAAGAAGAACACAATTTGAGAAAGTGGGTCTATGGGTCATGACCTGAAGCAGTAGCAATGTGCCAGAATACTTTCTGAGATACATCCTGGTAAACTGCATCAGTTGGCTTGAAGATGGGTTTAGGAGGGGCAGATCCTGTTTGACCAACCTGATCTCCTTTTATGATCAGATGACCCACCCGGTGGATGAGGGGAAGGCTGTGGATGTGGTCTATCTGGACTTCAGCAAAGCCTTTGACACTGTCTCCCATAGCATACTCCTGGAAAAGCTGGCAGCCCACGGCTTGGACAGGGGCACTCTCTGCTGGGTCAGGAACTGGTTCGAGGGCTGGGCCCAAAGAGTGCTGGTGAACGGAGCTGCAGTGGTGTTCCCCAGGGGTCAGTGCTGGGCCCAGTTCTGTTTAATATCTTTATTGATGACTTAGATGAGGGGATTGAGTCCATCATCAGCAAATTTGCAGATGACACCAAGTTGGGAGGGAGTGTCGACCTGCCGGAAGGCAGGAGGGCTCTGCAGAGGGACCTGGATAGACTGGAGAGATGGGCTGATTCCAATGGGATGAGGTTCAACAAGGCCAAGTGCCGGGTCCTGCACTTTGGCCACAACAACCCCCTGCAGCGCTACAGGCTGGGGACAGAGTGGCTGGAGAGCAGCCAGGCAGAAAGGGACCTGGGGGTACTAATTGACAGGAAGCTGAACATGAGCCAACAGTGTGCCCAGGTGGCCAAGAAGGCCAATGGCATCCTGGCCTGCATCAGGAACAGTGTGGCCAGCAGGACCAGGGAAGTGATCCTTCCCCTGTACTCTGCATTGGTGAGGCCACACCTTGAGTATTGTGTTCAGCTCTGGGCCCCTCAGTTCAGGAAGGATATTGAGGTGCTGAAGGAGGTCCAGAGAAGAGCAACGAGGCTGGTGAAGGGACTTGAGCACAAGTCCTATGAGGAGAGGCTGAGGGAGCTGGGGTTGTTTAGCCTGGAGAAGAGAAGGCTTAGAGGCGACCTCATCACTCTCTTCAACTACCCGAAGGGAGGTTATAGCCAGGTGGGGGTTGGTCTCTTCTCCCGGGCAACCAACAATAGGACAAGGGGACATGGGCTCAAGCTCTGCCAGGGGAGGTTTAGGTTAGATGTTAGGAAGAAATTCTTTACAGAGAGGGTTATCAGGCATTGGAACGGCCTACCCAGAGAGGTGGTGGATTCACCATCCCTGGAGGTTTTTAAAAAGAGATTGGACGTGGCCCTTAGTGCCATGATACAGTAATTTGAGTTGGATCAGGGGTTGGACTTGGTGATCTTGGAGGTCTTTTCCAACCCAACCTATTCTATGATTCTATGATTCTAAGATGGTCCTGAGTTGCTGCAAAAATTAGGAACTCCTAAGTTTTTTGGGTTTGTGATCCTTTGCATGATAGCATGAGTGAGCTCTGGGGCAAAAGCACAATCATTCAGGAAATTAGGACGGGAAGGGTCCTGGAACTGTACATGTTGATCCCTCCCTATGAAAGTTTCACCATGTTCTTTCAAACGTAATCTAAGCAATACTGATAACGCTTAAGCAGTTTTAGTACACGATTTCAGAGCTTGTTTTTTATAGTCTTTACAGATGAGTAGAGCTATACAAGAGAAATATTTTACTAGTAATTTGCCCTCCTATTTTCAAGAATAATTAGATTGTAGTTATGTTTTTTTGGTAAGTCTGAGGATGGGATATACTTTATTTCATGAAAACAACGAAATCATGCTTTTGAACTACAACAGCTCAGAGTAAAAAAGAAAAGAACATTAAGAATGTACTTCTGAAATTTAAAATTCAAGATGTTCCTGGGAAATTACTCCACATGGTTCTTTTCTATGTTAATGGAGGAAGGACAATTGGTGACAGACGACTTAAACATAAACTGATGATATATATTAGTGTGGATGCCAACACATCACACCACTATAAGATTTCCTTGACTAGATGATTAGAATGTTGCTCATTTTGCTTGCCACAGGTTTATTGGAGAGAGACAGAGGAAGAGAGGAAGAGAGATTTACTCTGAAAAATTGGTACACCAGTTTTGAGGAGGAACATTAAACAATTTAAATCAGAGCTGCCTTCTAGCAATTTAGTTGCTTCCCTGCTGCAGTATCTCCCAGCACTTTCTAAATATTGTATGAGGTACTTAAAGGTGAGGACACAGCTGTTGTGAATATCCATATCCATGAATCATTATTAATGACATTGCTTCCTGACAGAGTTCTCTGGGTGACTATTGCGCCTGCCTCAAGTGGGACTGAAAATCCCTTTAAAAATGCATCAGTTCTTTTCAGTCCTTACACTGCATAGGCTTATCAAACATTATTAACCCTGTTATTTCTTGGACAGACTGTAATAAATGCTCTAGTACTTTTTCTTTCTCCTGGGGCTGCTTCAAAATCTACTTTTGCAAAGAGTGACTGAAACATATCTTTCAAATTCGAAGTCTAGGAAAACAAGAAATATTGCTGGAAATGTGGTTTCTCCCAAGCTTCAAAGTAATCACCTTTATAGCACCCTTTAGCATTGGTAATGCTCTATAATACCTTTACACTTACTTCCTGATATCCTCATAAGCCGCGTTGTGCTGTCAAGGACTAGATTGACATTGATATTAAGACCCTATGTAAGACTGACAGTAAGAATGTAATATCTTTCACCAAGCTCATGGAAGCAAACAGAACATAGATATTTTCAAGGCAAGGCTGGGTGGATTATATTGAAGCTACCCAAGAAAATAAAAAAAAAGAAAAAAATATTAGTAAGAAGCATTTCCCCTCTGTTACTGAAATTTCAGGTCTCTGGAGGTTTTCAGGCCTGCTATTATTAGATTGTATAGAACAAAATATTTAGTGGTTTATTGTCTGCTGTCTTGACTAATCACAGATCACAATACATTCATGTAGCTCACTGCCTTTTGTTGTTTGCTTTAGGTTATTTTATGTATATATGTTTCTTTTCCATTTTGTTTTTTTTTTAGTTCAAACAACTAAGTTGACATTTTTTTGTACCAAATTAAGCTCTTATTGCTGTCTCTATATCAAATTCCAATTTATATTTCAAAGATAACAGTCCTCAAATTTTTATGGTGCCCCAAAATTATTTTAACATAAAAATAATTTTCTATAATACTGAGGAGTACAGAGAATTGATTCTATACCAGGCAATTCATTGAAGTCAAAGCAAAAGATATTTTCTTATCAGGAAGGATTTGAAAGAGTAACTATTGATGACCATAGTGTAAAAATCTTACAGGGAAGTAAGGCATAATGTAATTAATAACTAGGACTTAGAATCACATGCAAACAAAAAAGGATGGATGAAACAGAGGACTCTGTCTCCCTTATTAAATATACTGAGTAAATATTCAGTGGGAAATACTAAACTGAAAAGAAAAATACATACTGAAATCTACATAGAGGAATAGGTTGATAGAAAGTACTTTGACTGACAAAGAATGAATAAGGATCTGAGCATGAGTATGAGTATTCCATATCCCTCATAATAGCCAGAAAAAAACCTCACAAAAACCCCTAAACAACAAAAGAAAGAAACAAGCAAAAACATCTCCCCCCATACTAACCCTGTTTTTTTAATCTGATTCCAAATAATTACCCTCATAATCAAAAAGCTGTATTCTCAAAAATATTGTTTCCTTCTACTTAAAAATTTCCCTGTTTTCTTTCTAAAAGTACTATAGAATTCTCTTTAAAGCACTCTTAATTTTAACAAATTAACAGTTTTAAACAAATCTTCACGAGTCTTCCTTCTGGTGAAATATTATAGAAGTAAGGTGGAAAGAGATGGGGCCTCATTAAAAAATTTTATTTTTTAAAAGGTAGGCAGCTATTTTAAAAAATATTACATTTAGAATTTTTGTAGAAGATCAGTTTATAAGATATAACATAACACTGCACAGCATAACATAGCATAGCATGACATAACAAACTAGGTGTAGATTTTTTACATTTAAAGGCAGCTATCAGAAATAGCTGAATTTGACTGTTCAAGAAAAAAATATTTTTTAGGTTTTATTGATATATATATATTTAAGATTTATATTTTTTTAAATAAAAAAAATAAACATAATGTTTTGGACTAGAAGAAAAACTCAATATTTTCCATGACAACATGCATGTAAAAAAACCCCATTATGCCATTTATGAAGCTTCATGCAATATCATAAGCATAATGATATTAAGTTTTGAAAAACTAAGTACCTCCTGTTGTTAAGATGCTTTAAGATCATGGGTTGCTTTAAAAGTAAAATGTGTTGCAGTACATTTTTTTGTGTCCTCTTTGAAGATCTTTTGTGTACTATCAATGTTTCTTATTTTCCTGCAACTTTTCTCGGATAGTTGTACTTACTAGCATCAAATAGGATTCCAAATTTTGCTAATGCTGTGATGTGCAGACAGTTTTAACTGAAAACCCAAACATTCCTATTATCAGTATTTTTTTTTTTTCCTACAAAACATGTAAAAAAGTTCGTCTATTCATTAAAGCTATTTTTGACACGTTGCATGCTTCAGTTATGAGAAAGTTCCTTTGAAGTTTTCGATTGAGTTTGCTGACTTTACACTTATATGCTGAATATGTGTACACAGGCCAAACTGGGGACTTATCATGTTCCTACACATTCCTATGCTGAATGACTCAAAACACATCTGAAGATTCTGAGATCTGTGTACAGTCACACACAGTCAAAGAAAGGAAAGTTATGTTTTTAGATGTCATAGAGAATTTTTAGAAAGGGAAATTGTAACTTACCAAAAATTTTGGAAGCCAAGGAGTTTCCACAGACATACAGGAAGCTTTTCATTACAGACCTTGAATTTCAGATGCTTTGGCTTATTATAGACATAAAGCAAGTTTGCTTGCTATGATTCCAGAAATGGAGAACAGCGTTGATGTTCCATGAGAACTTTGAAATCTTTTTGTGTTGATTTAAATAGGTATATTTACAGATGTTGCCCTCTTTCTCTTGTTATATGCTTGTAAGTGTCACCTTATTCCCAAACATGCACACAAATACCATTGAAAATTATAAAAAATCCCAATTTTTTACAAGTGTATTATATACTCTTGCCACTGTGACTGAGGACTGTGTTATGACCAAAGAGCTTCTAGCTGATAAATGAGTTCCTAATTAATTCCGTTGCCTTGGAAATATAATAGTAATTAAATAGTTTGGAAACTTTTTTTCAGATTTTTAATTTTTAGTCCTTTGCAGGTGAAAGACTATAAATGAAAGTAAGAGTGTAAAATTTCTTGAGAGCAGTAAAATTATGAACTGTTCTGTGTATGGTTTTCTATAATAGCTAATACATGTAAGATTTCTGAATGGTTAAAAGGATTCAGATTTAATGATTTAACCTTTTGCCTGTAACAGAATTTAAAACCCTTCATGAATTCATATGGAAGGGAGGACTATCACTTGAAAAATCATATATTTGGACTATTTAATTTGATTCTGTACTGGTATTTATTTCCGTATTTGTGTTATTTGCACGAAATTTAAGAAAAAACTCTCTGTGATAGAAGTTTCTATTTGGAAAAGAATGCAGCAGTACCTCGACTAGACAACAAGGAGGGACTATCTATAGGGAGAACAGAGTATGGCTCCCACTGATGGTGTAAGACTGGAAAAGCCATTTCCTGGTTTCCCACTGGGACTTACTGTTGTCACGTTTTCGAACTGTCAGAAGATCTTCTACCTGTCTGTTTCCAATTGTAACTTTTTTTTGTGGATTTTACAGAACAGACCACGTTATAGCAAGGAAACTATTCCATTAATTGTGTTTCCCCATGCCTACTCAGATGTTTCTCTGTAACTGTGGATGTCAGTTAGTTCAGGATGCCAGCTGTCCAGAAATCTGGAAACCCTCATGCATGTGACCCTGAGCTGTCCAACTGGTAGCTCTTTCCAGAGCAGTGGTTTCACAAAGCACCAGGTCCCTGCCCCCAGGGCAGTGTACACGCAGGGCCAACCTCAGACTGGCAGACCTGGGGAGGCCAGACACTGCATAAGATGGCACAAAAACTGGCACTAGCCCATCCCAGATTTTCCTGTTTGTCAAGAGAGATGGCAATGACAAACCAGCCCAATTCTGCTGATTCGGCATTTTGTGATAAAAACCCACTCAGTTCAAATGTTCCTGACTAACTCACCTTCAGTTTTCCTCATGTACTTCAGTTTAGCTCATTAATTTAACCTGGTGTCTCTAATTTTTTTTTTTTTTGGGAACTGACAAATTTAATCAAGTTGGAACATATTAATATGTTTTTTTAGGGAATGAGAATGATCTAATGAAATTTTTAAAACCATTTTTTCCTAGTCTTATTTAAGTACAGGTAACTTCTTCCCATTTGTATATTATTTTATGAATGTTTATTTTTTTAATTAGTAAACATTATCAACTAAGCTTACAAATCGTGACAGTAATTTTTCTCTCTCTTTCCTGTATTATATTATGAAAGCTAAAATTACAAATTACATGACTTTTGCAGAACAGGAGGTAAAAGTGAGTCATGTTTGCACAGGTTCCCTCATCCCTGTCAGAAGTGATTATTAATGTCACCATGTATAAGGACTGTCAGTATTTCCCCCTTTAGTAAATTATTTACATGTTTTTGATGATATTTTTAGCACTTAGTCTGGGATTATTGGTTGATTAATTTACTTCTGTTTCCATGAGGAGGTGTTTTAAAGCTTGTGCATCTATCTCACACCCAATGTGTCAATAATAATGCCTTAAGAACATAAACTTGTAATTTTTTTCATTTTTTTTTTTTTTAATTTATTATCATGACTCAGTTCTCTTCTTCTGTCTGATGCAGGATTGTGAGT
Source organism: Pipra filicauda (assembly GCF_003945595.2). Taxonomy (NCBI): domain Eukaryota; kingdom Metazoa; phylum Chordata; class Aves; order Passeriformes; family Pipridae; genus Pipra; species Pipra filicauda. Next base: position 1,465,668 of record NW_024104776.1, on the reverse strand, counting down.
TTTGTTTTTAAGAGGGATTCTGTGTACATATAGAAAATATTTTCCAGTCTTAAACTGTGTGGTATTCAGACTTTTGTGGTTGTAGGCCCTGTTGTATGAAACATTGGAGCACAAACAAACAATTTATTGGTCTTAAAGTGTCTAAAAATGGGCTTGTTCTTTTATATTCAGAAGTATGTAGAAGACTCCTGTCATGGTTTGAGATAGTCCCAAAATCCAATTCCTTAGCTCCATTCCCCCTCCCACATCTCAACCTAATGTGAGATGGGTTTTTCCAGACAAAACACACCAGATTCAAAGTGGGGAAAAGGGAATATATTACAATGACTGTACAAATAAATACCATATCACATTATACACATGATCACAAACTATCTCTACCATGACATATGTATTTACAATGGATCAGATCTCTTCTCCCCTCCAAATAAAAGTCCAGGAGGGAAAGAAGGACAGATCCCTTCCAGTCCTTAAACAGCAGCATCTTCTAAGGCAGCAGGTTTCTTCTTCTCATGCATGCAGCAGCTGATAGCTGGCTTTCTGCCAGCATCCACGAGGGAGGTATCCAAGCCTCTCTCTCGGCCCCATCGCCTCACAACCGAGGGGTCTTCCATGGGCTTCGTAACCCCAGACAAGGTCGTTTCACCACGTCATATCACGAAGACACAGGGGGGTCTTCGTGACGGTCTGGTATCTCTTGCAGGGTCTCTGTGCCCTGTCTCTCAGGCTGCCACCGTGGCAGCAGTGTGAGGGGGGGGAGAGCCAAGGTCAACTCCCCCTGCATTCCATCTGGCCGTCCCGATCTAGCTCCGGGACGCTCTGAGCTTCTCAGCTCCTCTCTCTCTCCGGTGCTGCATGTCCAAAACTCTTCTCCTAAATAGGAGTCCATCTTCCTCTTCTCCAAGAGGGGTCTCAAGGGAGTTTTGGGGGGCTGGTACAGTCTTACCCCCAAGAACTCTGTAGCTCTCAGCTGCTGGCTCTCCTTTCCTCGGCTCTCCTTCCAGGAGTCTCCTCTGCAGTGCTGCATGTTGCTTCTGCTGCTTCTTCAGTTCAGGTTCTTATCTCTGGCTCTCTGCCACTGTTTCTCTGGTCAGTGTCGGCTGCTGCTCTGCGCCCATGGAGAAAACATCTCCCGGCATACTACAGGCACCTAGCCCAGCTTTATGCTGTTCCAGGTCCCTGCAGCCCCCCAGCCGGGGCTGGGAGGCCCCATAGGGCCCAAGGGGCTCAGAGCCCCTTCCTCGTGGCTCTACAACATGGCCACCTCTCCTTCAACAACCAAAACTACAACTCTTCTTTTCCGGTCTGGTTGTGATATGTTTACATTTCTGCAGGAGCGCCCATTGGGCAGAACTTCAAAACTTCCAGGGGTTTCCACCCCTTGGGGTCTACCACTTCTCTTAGCCTCTGGGGAAAACAAGGTTCAAACCACTACAACTCCCTTGAAAGGGCTCATAGATATTTCTGTGCCCCTGAACTATATGATAGAAGTAATGCAGCCAGATTAACCCACCAAATAATTCTTATTATTTCCTGAAGTCCTGTAAAAGAAAAACTGTCTTTTGGGTTCCTATTCTGGTCCTAGGTAAAAGCGAAAAATCAATTAAAATGAAAAATTTTAGGAAGATGAGGCAGTCAAGTGGTGAAAGGATATGAACTACATATATAAATAATATAATATAAAAATAAATAAACAATATAGTATAATAAAATAATAAGTTTCTGATGGTATGGATGAAGAGAAAGATGACTCAATAGAGAAGGAATAGATAGAATAAGGAAGAGTTGTCAACTGATTTGATTTTAGCTTTTCTTAAAAGTGCTCAAATATACTAATTATATGAAAATATGTGGTGGTATTTTGTAAGATATTCATGAAACGAAAAGGAAGCCCTAAAGGTTCAAACATAAAAATGAACTGCTATTTTCACTTTTAATATGTCATAGTTCTAAGGCCACCTGTAATAGCTTTTGTAATAGAAGACAAAAGCTGAACAGTGTCAGTGAACTAGTGGCTTTGGGAGTCCTCAGACTGACTACACAGATACAGATAATTGCTTCTGTAGTTTGTTTTGGGCTCTCAAAATTCTGTGAAACTTGGTGCAACAACTTTTTGTGATACTTAGCTCCTTTTCAGCTGAAGAAGGTCTGTTGTCCTTCAGCAATCTTGGAGGATCACTTGATCAAGGATATTTTCACAGAGCAGTGTGAGGAAACAGCACATTACAAGCAGCACAGAAGAGCAGCAGGCAGACTGTAAAGCAGACAAACTGTGTGAAGACTGCCCAGTCATCCCTGGAAAATAACAGGTGAGGCAAGGAAAAAAAAATTGAGAGATAAAATGTTTGGTGACTAGAACAAACAAAACTAAAATCAAAGATAGGGCAGAATCCTAAAAAATTAAGCATAAAAAGAAGGACAGCTGAAAGAAACAATGAACAGAACAGAACCCATTAAACTGAATTACCTTCAAATCAAAGTAAAGGAAATAAGGGGTATAGGTGATAGAGTGACATAGTAAAAAGTGAGCAATAGAGAATCAGGAAAGAAGCACACCTAACAGAAATCATATGTGAGAACATGTAAAAACGTACAGTAAACACAGGACAGGATAAGTTGTCACAATTCCTCCATAGCTTTTGATTTATTACATAATCTTTATTTAAGATGTCAGTTATACTTCTAAACTGAACATACACATATCTCTATTGACCTTACTCAGTTACTTCAGCATCCAGCATCTACTCACAATCATATTCAATATGTAAATTCTGGACAATATAATCAATGTATTTATTTTATAACTTGATTATGTTTTGATATTTTTTCTTCCCAAACGAGAATTTAGAATAGAAATATTCAGCATACGAAAGAGGAAATACAGGAAACAGGACCATATGAAAAGCAGAAAGATGTCAAATTTGAAGTTGTCCTTGTGAAGCTGATGATACACTGTGTGTGATTCAGTCACTTAAAAATGCTGAACAATTGATAATCAGAACATGAAGTGCCTCCTTAATAGTATTAATAATAATATCAGAAGAAAAACATCTAATTTCTTATGGGCGGGTACTTACGTATGTATGTGAGCATGTATAAATATTCACATACTTCACTCTCACCCATAAAAACACATTTTAATTAAGACACATAGTTTTAAAGTATTACAGAACCTTTGTTTCCCATATGAATTTTTCTTTCACCTAATCAATATTTTTATTTTTCTAGGGTGACTTTGCTAATTGTAAAAAGAGAAGCAGTTCCCTAAGTATACAAATAGCTAGTTGCCCCTCCAAAATGCTATATTCTGCTGCCTTTTTTCTCTTGGTTCATATTGGAAATGCCTTCAGATAGATCCATTCTTGAAAAAAGATTAATATTGCACCGAATAAACAAACAAGCAAATTCCTCAAAATTTAACTTCTAATTAATGCAGTTCATTAGAAACCATGCAACGTAATTTTAAGTGATAGAATATTTTCAGTTATCCTGGCACAAAAGGATATCTCTAAATCAACCTCGTGACAGAATTTGAGTCATAAAATCATAGAAATTTTAAGATTGGAAAAGACTTCTGAGGTCATCAAGTCCAATTGTTAACGCATCACCACTGAGTTCAATACTAAACCATGTCCCCAAGTGTCACATTTATATGTTTTATGAACACTTCAAGGGACGATTTCACCACTTCCCTTGACAGCCTATTCCAATGCCAGAGACAAGTTACATTTGTGAAAATGTGATGTAAACCTCAATGAAAATAGCTTCAGAGACATCAGAGTACAGATTTAGACAACAATTATTACAAAGCCAAATTCTTGTTAATTTACTAGAAATATACATAAATGTAGAATAAGTCCACCTATTCAATAGGAAAGCAAGAATAGAATCTAGCCTATGATGTTAATATTATCCCACTGCAAATGAAATATTTAAACATAAAGCAACCATTGAACAAGTGTAAACCTAAAAAGAAAAGCTTATTCAATATACTAAGAATTAAATAGTGATTATCCTTAATGTTGAACCTTGTTATCAGCTTAATCTCCATGTCTTTAAAAAGAGGAATTTTGCAAACACAACTTTAAATGTTTTATACTTTTATAGAGAAAGTTTTATATTGACCCATAAGACTTTAAGTCTATATTTTTCATGCAGAGGCTTTTCCTTCGATGTGGATTCACAAACTCATCTCCTTAGTATCACAGTTAGAACACCCTTCTTAACACCTATCTTTTGAGGTGCTCAGGAATCTATTTGTATAGACCCAATTCTTATGCTTGGTGCTTGGCACTTTTAGAGTTAAAGCAATAATATGGTTTTACTCTTTTTCAGCTTTCGAAAATTAATGCAAGATCCTTAAACATTCTGATAGTATAATTTCTCATGTTTAGTATGTGCTGTAGAGCAGGTTGTACAGATGCAGCTAGGATGAATGTTAGGTGTGCCCTCAGGCTGACTAGTTAATCTAGTTAAGAACCTGTTTCAAAAGATGTGTCTGAACCCTAATATATACTGCAGAAAAATGCTTCTTTTTTATTGTGTTGCTCTTGGGTATATCATAGTGGGAAGACTCTCGGTGATATGTTGAGACCAGTGTTTGATGAATTATAAAAATTGGGCTGAAATACTTTAGAAAAATGGTGCATTCAATATATTTTATCTCTTTTTATAACTCACACACTATCCGCAGGCATATTTCCACATTAAACTAACATTTAGTGACCCTGGAAGCAGAATTCCTGAGTTGTTCCAGTAAATAACTGTTTTAATACACCTGACAGCTAATCCTTACATTCTTTTCTCATCTGCTCTCCCTCAAGTTTCAGCAGCGGTGGACCTTCAAAGTAGAAAGGCCCTTGTTTAGTAGCTCTGTTGAATTACCCAACATCACACATTCAGCGAAAATCAGTGCAGGACACTTTCACTCTTTTACCTCATGGACAGAGGCAGCTCTACTCCCATTAATTTAAATACAGACCTTAGATGCTACCTTTAGATTTTAAAAAGATTAAATTTAGTTTTTATTTGTTTTGCCATACAGTGAACAATTTAATATTTTCTGGTTGACATGTCTGAATGGTGTTCAATGGATTAAGAAACAATGAGCTGAATTTCTGAGAACTGTTCATGTTGAAATCAGCTTTCTGCGTCTGGTTTCAGTTTAAATTATTGACCTCAAGACTAGGTGGCATGGCTCCATGTGAGTTTTATCTGAGTGAGTTTTAGAGATGTTCAGCTAAATGTATTTCTGATAATTAAAATAAAACCCATCATCATAGTTCCATGGTAGAATGTTAAAATTATTAAAGAATCACTGATATCTGAAAACCTTTTTTCCCCTTCCAGCCCCTAGTCTTTCATGCCAAGGCTCTGTAAAATAGTTTTAAAAAAAGTCTCATAGCTAAAAGCTATACATCATGAATAAATAAATAAACAAACAACCCCCAAACAAAAATCTTCAACAGTAAAACACCTGAAAAAATCCAACTCTCAAACCACAAACCAGCTCTTGCAAAAGAGATTTAACTCCTAGAGTCATTGGTAGCTCAAATAGTCGACACCTATATCAAAGACATTTGACATAATTCTGAAAGAAATCTTTGTGAGAAGTTGGGGTGGGTCTCCCAGAGACGATAAAAGGTCTTCTGAAAATGTGCCACTTGAAAGTCAAATTCATGGGAGCAAGAAGTTGAAACCCTACTAATTAGAAACATATGAAAATAATATTAAAATTATTAAAAAATAGATAGGTACTTTCATAAAATATTTTGGATTGGAAGGGACTTCAAAGGTCATCTAGTCCAACCCCCCCTGTAATGAGCAGTGACATTTTCAACTAGATCACATTGCTCAGAGTCCCATCCAACCTGACCTTGAATGATTCCAGGGATGGGGCATCCACAGCCTCTCTGGGCAACCTGTGCCAGTGTTTCACCACCTTCATTCTAAAAGATTTACTTCCTTATATATAGACTAAATCAACCCTTCTTCAGTTTAAAATCATTACCCCTTGTTCTATTGCAACAGGTCCTGCTGAAAGGTTTGTCCCCATCTTTTTTTAAGCCCCCTTTAAGTACTAGAAGGTCTCATCGGAGCCTTCTCCAGGCTGAATGGTTCCAGCTCTCTCAGACTTTCCTCATTAGACAGGTGCTCCAGCCCCTTGATCATTTTTGTTCTTACATCTCCTTTGAGATATTAAGATCCAATTTGATTCAGTAGCTGAACTTTAAGTAATTTGATCAAATAAGTTTTTTGAACTTTTTTGGTTGAGAGATGGGAAAAAATTCCTGTAAAGTTTCAGTGATTCATCATTTTTAAAGGGTAAAATAACTGTAATGATCATCTAGACTGAGTTTTTTATAGGACACCAAAATCAGCATGTCTTTCAAAAATTGTAATTCACAATTGAACTGGAACAGAGTTTTGTAAAGACATGTAATCTTGGTTTAAATTTTTACTATGATATGAGTTATCTTTGACTTACATATTTTTTTCAGAATCTCTTCAATTATCGCTGTATTTATCCCTATCAAAACAAACATAAGAAGTGTAACAGTGATCATAATCAAATGAAAACTTTACTGTACTGAACAATAGCAATTTTATTGAAAAGACAAGTTCACGTATTCTCATGTCAAAGTTTTGTTTGATCCATGACTAAAGAAATATTACTGACTGAAGTTGAAGAAGATAATTTTCCCAATGAAATGCTTCAGTAGTTAATGATAGTATTTTTTCTTAATATTGTATTTCTTCCTGGAATAACATTTTGATTTTTAACAGTGAGGGTTGGACAAGATCAAATTTAGTGATAAATTTCTTTCACAGTAACTAGATTAGTCAAATAGCTATGGTTTCCTGTGGGTGCACCAAAGGCTAACTACACATATCTAATTAATACTTCCACTGTTGTCAGTGGAATTTGGATAGGAGTTACTTCCTTAATGCTAATACAGGTGTTGGAAATTTTTCAGTTTTGTTCAGAAGACTATACATACCTCAGATGGTAATTTTAATAAAGGTCTTAAAGAATCATTATTTTATAACATTTACATGTTAGTCTTAGGTGTTATTTTCTTTCTGTCAGTAAGCCATGTGTTAGCAATAAATGGCTTAGTGCATGTAAAATTTTCATGACTAAAGATAAATGCTTGGAAATCCTTTAAATTTTCCACAGACAATGTTTCAAACTGAATTCCATCTTTTACAGCATGCTCATTATTACGCTTTTGATGAAGACATCTATGAAAACCTTAGTATTTAAAACATGACATTTTCTATCGAAATCTATAGATAAAATATAATATTTATGAATCATATTTCAAATACTTTTATATGCCAGAAATAAGGTAACTCATGTAGCTTTAGTTTTGATATCATATTGTATACAATATTATGCAGTTTTACAGATTTTGATACTACTCAGTGTAGAGTTAGGAAGAAATGTAGCTCAGTAAATTAACTAGGACACGTCCTTTTGTCTCAATGTAGCAAAACTCTGCAGATGATTGTAAAATTATAAATATTTTCAAGCCCGTTTTGTAGTAAATGCTACCATGTTGATTGACCTTAAACACTGGCCTTGTGAAACATAAAATAATATCCCATTTTATTTTAAGAGAGATAGACACAGCAACAAGAAGGGCAAGTTTTGCAAAATCTCAGTTGCTTCTAAAAATTTAGAATGTTTTTCAAGATATTTATTCTTTCATATGCATATTTGTATGCTGAAATGCAAAAAATAGGGCACAAACAATATGCCCTATTGCTTTTTGTATGTAAACTGTCTTATGTTCATTTTCAGCTAAGAAGACAAATAGAATTCAGAGGATCTAGTGAAGTGTCAACTTAACTTAAGAAGAGACATTTTTGGCTAAAATCAGACTACATCAACAAGACATTTAGTTATTATAAATATTTTTCACTCCTTTGTCTGAAAGTTTTTAATGCCCCACTCAAATAAGATTACTTAGAAGAGATTTACTAAACAAGCTAATATAAAGTGCAAAGAATATTTGTACTTATAACTCCTTTTTGCTTAAGCTTTTGGTAAAAACTTGATTGATTGATAATGTCTGATTCAAATATTTTTAGCGTTAAGATGGTTCTGAACTTTAAAAAAAGCTTTTACGGATAGTGAACATAGTATAAGCTTTATATGGCATCTATATGTCGTATATTAAAAGCACTCACTTGGGAAATGTTCTTGCATGAAACAGAAGTGGATAGAAATGTAGTGTTTATTTTTCTGTTTGTTTCTTCTCTGAGTTTTGATTATCTCATATAATAGTCCTGGCTTTTATAAATGTAAATATGTTGCACAATACTCAAAATATCTCAAAACTAATTTATCTATTTATATATTCCATATATATTCCATGCATTGAACATAGTTTTGTAATCCTGGATGTACTTTAAATATACTAGCTGATTTAAAAACTGTGTGCTCTATTTCTGCTGAGATCACTAATGCTATTCTGACATGGGAAAATGTTTTTTTTATACATTAGTAGGCAATTCTTATTACAAATAATATACCAAAAGTGAACACAGCACAAAACCATGCCAAAAAAACTTTCTTGAGCTCAGTTTGTGTGACAGAACATCAGGCTACTTGTGGGTTTTAAAACACATAAAAGTTGTATAATTTACAGCGTGGGTAGGATTTGTTAAGCAAGATATGATAATGTTAATTTTGAAAGCAATAAGTACTATGTTTTTCAGTTAGTTCCCAGACTGACATGATACTAAGATTACCTAAGGTGCCAAATCCAAAATTTTCAATTAAAAAATATTGAGACAATAGAAACACTGATTTAAGAAAAAATCAGTGTATAAGCTACAATTTTATTTAAATTTTTCATGTAAATATTTTTAGCAAGATATTTTTGTAAAAAAGGTCTCCAGTGCCTGATTTTAATTCACTCAAAAATGCATCTCTTTAATAAAAATTGTTATACAAGAAAAATTAGGTCCGTATAAGTACCTCCTTTGGTATTAATATGAATGTCACTATCCTATGTATTGCATGCACTGGGAAGGAAGGGCACAATAACTGCTAGGCATGGACCTTAATGTCCCATGGACATTAATAATACATGAAGAAGGATACTTACACAGACATTCAAAGAATTGTAGTCATGGCCTTGTGCTGCTGTTACAGACTAATGTATCAGAATTACAGCTGCTACCTGTTCCCTGCAGCATAGTCTTTATTCATGTTGTAGCCTTGCAACAAGGGTAGGATCCTTGCTTTCCTAGCTAGAAAATACATTCCTGGAGAACTTTTTCTAGTTCTGGTTTTGATTTAAAAAGCACAGATTTTCACGCTAAGAAAAGCATAATTATGGAGAGATTTTGCTGTAACAACCACTATTGTGCTCTATTTTATGAAGTGTTTGTGTATTACTTTTGTATGGATGCAAAGCAAATTATGAACTACAATTGTGCATTATGAAAGATTTATGGAAAATAAAGTAAAAGTTGACTGCTTGGGCTTTCTGTAAGTAATTATATTATTAATAATGAAACAACTACCGTGAATCTAGTTTTCAAGAATTAGTATGAACATGTGAATGTGCTTATTTGAATTCAGAATGTTCCTGGATAGATCCATTGGTATTCAAGGGAAACAGAAAGTACATGGCAAAGTATTCCAATCTGATTGTCTGAGACATCGAAACATTGCAAACTCCTGTTGAATTAATTACTCTGGTTGTTTCAGGATCCAAATCCATGTTATGATGGAAAAAAAAATCTTCTAATTTTTCAAGAGATGTGTGGGAGGAGACATTACTCCTAGCTTCCACGAATTTTTTTAGTTGGACCATTTTACATAAAAAGGCAGTAATATTTTTAAATATTCATTTCTTACTGTTTTCCACTTGCCTTTATTTTTGTGTTTGTTTCAAAAAGACCACAGTAAGCACAAAAACTGCTCCACTACTCTGCTTTCACGAGACCCTCCCTGGACTCTGGCTCTGGGGTCCCCAACACAGGAAGGACGTTGACATGTTGGAGCAAGTCTAGAGGAGGCCACCAAGATGATTAGAGCTATTAAGCACCTCTCCTATGAGGAAAGGGTAAGAGACATGGAATTGTTCAGCCAGGAGAAGAAAAGGCTTCAGAGTGACCTAATTGCAGCCTTCCAGTACCTGAAGGGAGCCAACAAGAAAGATGGAGGGACTTTTTACATGAGCGTGTAGTGAGAGAACAAGGGGGAATGGCTTTAAACTGCAAGAGAGTAGGTTTAGATTAACCGTTAGGAGGAAAACCTTTACTCTGACAATGGTGAGGCACTGGAACACGTTACCCAGAGAAGTTGCAGATGCCCCATCCCTGAAAGTGTTCAAGGCCAGGTTGGATGGGGTTCTGGGAAACCTAATCTATTGAAAGGTGTCCCTGTCCATGGCAGGGGGGTTGGAACTAGAGGACCTTTATGAAATCAAGAAACAAAATAAAGTATAATGTACATGAATGGATTAACATGACTCAGTCTAGCACAATGATCTTGGTATCATTTTCAAAGAGTAAACTTCATTTTACATTAACACTCTAGTGATTTGACACTATAATTTAATACAGAAAATATAAAAACTCTGTGTGAGTAATGAAAATGTTTAATGAATACATGAATACCAGTGGATTTTATTTAAAAACATTGATGCTCTTTTTAAAATAATATAATCACAATGTAATGTGCATTTTGCAATCATCAAATTGCTTTACAAATTACATACTTATTCCCCCATTACACTGGAGAATCAGAGCTCTCGTCTGGGGGAGTAAAACATTTCCAATTCTTATTAATGTAAGAGATTAAAACTGTATATTAGAAACTCAGTTGTGTGCAAAGAGCCTGTGAGACATAAACTGCCTCAAACTATTTCATTCATAGATATTGATGGATTTGTCAGGGAATTTGATATTTCTCAGTACTTCAAAGAATGTGAAAAAAAAAGAAAAGCTAGAAGAGACTCTGATTCTGTCTTATTTATGCCCACTATGAGAAGTGGAGAGTTCATTTAGATAGAATGAAATCTGTATGGCCAGTCTTCATTGTCCACTGACAAGATTTTCAAAAAAATACTTGGATGTGTTCTTCAACTCTGTCACTGATGCCTTGGACTGATGCCCAGTGGATGTTCACAATGCTACAGCTTCCTCCTCTTCAAAATCTGTCATTAGAACATGCTTTTACCATCACATCTACAGGAATAAGTTGGTACCTGTGGAGAGTCAGTCTGTTCCATAGGTACTTTCTATTACACAAGCATTGGGGTGTTCAGGTCCATGAATGTAAGCCTCTCCATTTTCACAGAATTTGCCTGAACCTGCCCATTGCTCTGCATTTTTCTTCAGGGAGGGAATTTCTTGGACTGCTTTGCAGATGTGTTCAGTATTCATGGAAACAAACATGAGAGAAGACAAAGAGCAAGAATTCATGTCCCAGCCAGAAAATTCAGGAAAATAAGGACTGCATTTGAGGGGAAGAGCAGCTGAGGGTAGACTGATGACCAAACTATTGCTCCAGTTCTCAAGCAGTCATGAGGAGAGGTAAAGAAATTCTGAATTGGCTGATTGGAGTCTCTATTCTAACTGCTGAACTCAAGATAAAGCAATTCACAGAAAAGTAATTACGTTGAAACTGTTCAGCAATGTGTATGTTCAATATGTCACAATAATGCAGATATGAGAGAGTGATATGGAAGGTATTCTTAGGGACAAAGTGATTAAACATTGCCACAGAATTTAGAGGTGTTTCCTTGAGGTTTTTTGTCATGGAAGGCATAAAACCATTATCATGGTAACCTGTGAATTCTGTCAGAGAAAGATGCTTAAGACAGAAGTTCACTTCAATGGGATTTAGATAGGGACTGTAATTTCATATTTTACATTCTACAAGGATTGTCTACTCTATTTTTTTCACAGCAATTCAGGTCTTAAAAACATAAACATACTTTTACACATGAATTAATTTTTTGGGGGACTGTAGTTTTTTAGTATGTTAAGTATGTAAAATTGAATTACAGCAGTTGTTCACAAACTCAGTCTTGCTGGTCTCCTGTGTGTCTTCTTATTTCCCAGCAGCAGCAGCAGCAGCTGAGTTGTGTTCCAACATGTTTCTTCATTATGCAGAAAAGTTGTACACTCTATATTCAGAATAATACTCTTGAAGGTTTGGCCATTTGCAGCAACTGTGTCCCATCTCTAATTCCTCAGCTGATTGTTTGACTTTTCCCTGCCTATCACTTCTTCATGTACTACCACTTCATGCTACTTCAATTTACTGAGTATATTTTTCTTTCCTTTTGCTTTTATGTACACTTGGTTTTGCATGCTGGTTTTTCTTCTTTTTTTTTAATGTATCTTTTTCGCATGACACTTCATCCCATTGCTTTTGCTGTGTTCAGCTGTACTATTCCAGATGAACCCTTCAGATGCTGACATCAAGAAAAACAATCTGATTTAATACTTTCATATTGCAGAGTACTGTTTAGCCTTTAGCACCATAACTCACCAGTTACTTATTCCTATACCGTGCTCATGTTTTAAACAACTAAGTGCTCCTGAAAAGCTAAATATTCAGTTTCTGGAGGATTAATACCTGGGGAACAATCTTTTCTGCATCATTTGAAATGAAGTTGCAGTGGTGCATATATGATTTAGCACTCTGATATAAATCAAAGTGTGAAGACACTTTGGCTTCAGGAGCTGAAAACAAAGTGCATTGAATTCTGCTTTTAGAATAATTTATAATTCTTACTACCTCCAAAATACAAAAGAATGTATTCCTATGGTATAATGGTACTAATTAGTGGACTTGTCCCTGTGGTTGTTTTTTGGCCCACTTTAATACAGCCTTTATGATGGGTTTGCCTTTGTAATATTTATTAACAACACTGCTTAAAAAAGACTAATTTTCATTTAATGCAAGAAAAATAAATGCTAAGAAGAATGGTATGGAGTTCTTTATTTTCAGTTTTTGAAACAAAGGTGATGCATGTTTGAAGTTTATTAGTATGGCATTGTACTGAAAGCAATAGAGGAGCCTTAGTGAATGAGAGTAAAATAATTACTACAGACAGAAATTGAAGAAAAGCAAAGAAGATGTATAAAGAATAGAACTAGGAAAAATGAGATGCAAAAGCTAATTTTGCATAGTAAATATATTTTATGATGCGAACGTGTTGCTTTGAAATTTGCAGCTTCAATAAAGGATCTGTTCATCACCAGAAGAGTTTCTTTGGCTAATAGATATTAATTATAAAGTTCTTACCAAGACAGGCTGCAGGATACATGCATTACATTGAGAACTGAGATGCCATTGAGAAGGCTTTAAAAACAAGTATTTTAGACAAAATAATGTATGGGCAACTAACAAGTCCTGCAGAATTTTAATGAGGAATTTTAATGAGGAAATTTAAAAGTAAGAATTTCAAAAGAAGAGATTCTGAAGGGATAGATTGTTAATTTATTTTGTAGGATTTGTACACTGCTTCATTTCACTAACGCACCTCCTGTGGAAGACATTTGCTAAACAATTAATTTTGACTTTGAGGAACAAAAGCATAACATTAATGGCTTATAAATTAGAAGCCTTACCATGGCAACCTAGAAAGGAACCAGTTCTTCAGAACTGTCAGAGCTCCCATGCTGCTGCTGTTGCTCAAGAGAAACCTGCTGTCTCAACTTACTATGTTTTTGGACTTATTTCTGAAGGTCAGACCACAGTTTTTAGGGTCACAGTCAAGGTTCTTTCCTCTTAAGAAAGAAGGGAATTAATTACTAGTCCTGGGAGGAGGTTAAAAAAAATTCCAATATGTGTTATTCCTATTGGAGTTGGAGTGATAATATGAAAAATAATTTGAGTGTAGAATTCAATACCTTGGGACATGGCAAAGAACCTCCAGTCAACAAGTACTTAGAAAAATTAAAACTTTTGGTCATGCCTTGCTTCTTTGCGACAGAAACAATTTACCAGCTCTGGTCTAGCAGGGAGGTAGCAGTGATAGCTCTACATACAATAAAAAAAGAGCATAGGTTCATTAATTAACTGTAGAGGTATGTGATGCATTGCCATGATGGCTGGATGGCAGATGAAACTTGTAGAACTCAAACTTAACAAATTGTTGAATGACAAGCAAAACATAAGAAGATGCATTTAATTTTTTTCTCCTTTTAATGAATGTTGGTACTGGTCATCAAACTTTAGAAGAAAATGAACTACAGAAATGTCATTATAAATCTCTGCTCAAAAAGTATCCTAAAATAGTCACTCTCAAACAAAACAATTCCATTTCCACAAGTATACCACAGAACGTTCATAGACAAGAGGTCAATGTTCCCAATCATGCAACTGCATCTCTTAGTCATATCAATCTAGTGAGTGGAAGTCAGCTTGGAAAAAGGACATATTTGGGAAAAAATCCCAAATGATTTATATTGCTTGGAGGGTTTATCACTGATTAATGTAGAGATCTCACATATTAAATAATAAATACATCTGTAAGGAAAAAAAAGAGAATAAATGTAAAATTATTTTTCTCCATTTATTTATAGGTAGTTGAAGTACCTACCTGTGTAAAAAGAATGGCTTGTTCAATGTCAGAAATGAAACCTGTGACATTTACAAAGATGAAATCTTGATTTTATGTGTCACACCAGAGCTAAAAAAAAAAGGCCTGTAAATATGAGATGTCTTCAATACCTAAAAGACTTTCAGGTTTTAGTATTTTTAAAGACAGGCTTAGAAACAAGGAAAAGAACCCCATTGTTAACAAGGTCAGTTGCAAAAAATCAGCTGATTTACACTTTTCTTCAGAAAGGGCCATGAGCGCACTATAAAAGAAGTGTAATTTGCAGCAGTCTAGAGACAGTTTTCTTCATGTCACTCAAAATTTCCCCCTGCCCCCATTTTGCTTTACATCTTGCAATAGCAGCCAGGACAGAAAATGGACTTTCAAATTTATCTGACTTTGTAGCTGCACTAGATTCAAGTAACTCCAGTGATTTGATGTGGCACGTTGATTACAATCACATCAAAAGGTGAATGAGACTCAGAGGGGAAAATGTTTCTTTTCTTATATACACTATATAACTTAAATAGTGTATAAATAAGAAATTGATGTACAGAAGCTGGTTTCTTATGCAATTATATTGCATTGCTGTTAGATCTGTTTGACAAAAGCTGGAAATAGTCTGGGATTGTAACAAATAGTTTCAGTGAAATAACAATAGTAACTACATCCTTACTTCACCTTTTCTGAAATAGAATAAACTCTGAGGGTAGTACAGATGCAATCCACGATTCTTTGGGAGTTTCAGAATAACTTGCTCAGCAGAAGATCAGAAATCCCTCTTTTTTTGCTTATTTCTTTTTGAAATAAGAAGAGAGAAGAGAGAAATGTATTTATTGCGTACAATGTTTATAATATGCAGCTTGGAACATGCCAGTAGCTCACTGAGGCATTAAAACAACAAGAATTTTGATATGGTAAGAAATTTTTCTTAGTTATTTAACACCGATCAGTTATATACACCAGTTATATGTGTAGCACATTCAAAATGCTGTGATCATTCTAGATTTTAGGAAGCAGCTCTTCAAGGTTAAATTAAAAAGAATTCTATATTTAAACTTCATTACAGCAGTGTCAAAACAGTATACAGCAGTCTTTGGAATCACCGTAATGAAGGATGTTATCATTTACTCTAGTATTGTCCTATTTCCAGTAGTAAAATCCATGTCTATCACTGGGTAGTATCCTATTTTTAAGGCTTTATAACTGAAGAGATGAAGACAAATATTTGTGAATTTCAGAAACACCTTGAAATCTACAGGTTGCACAATCTTTTTTGTGAGCAGTTAATGTACATTTAATTGAAAATTGGTTCTTTTACTCCGCCTTTAAATCCCTATTGGTCAGGCCCCCCTGCTGGAAGCCCGTGCGGGCCGCAGAGGGGTCAGGCCTCCCCGTCAGGCCACGCAGCCTGGGGCCGCCCCTGGGCCCGCATGGGGCCGCTGCTGCCCCCCTCCCCTCCCCCAGCAGGGGAAAGGAGAGAGGGTGCTTTGCTGGTGTGGCTTTGTGCCCTCATGAGAAAGGAGAGTGGAAATCTCGGAGCACACAGAGTTTTGCTGGTCTGGTTTGGGGGGAAGGGGGGAGGAGGGGAAGGGTACCGTGTGGGCCATGGGGGTCCTCGGACTGGAGGGTGGTCAGGTAAGCGGTGCGTGGGAAGATATGAGGTAACACGGTGGGGGGAGGATAAGGTCAGGGTGGATAATGGTTTCCTCTGGGGGTTGGGGGTCTCAGCCGGGCTGAGGCCTGGAGAGGTACTCGAGCCCTAGGTGGGTACGGGGGCCAGAACGGTTTTGTTCGTTTGTTTATTTTTGGCTCACCTGCAGCTACTGCCCAGGTTTGGTATGTTCTGGATATATTCGTTACATCCTGAAAGGGTGGTCAGCACAAAGGGTTGATCTGGGTGTTTCCCTGGGATTGAATATAGACAGGTGGCAGAAAAGTAAGACTTGCCCTAATCATTTTAATAGTAGGAATGTAGCCTGTGTAATCCTATGTGGTTGCGAGCTATGCTGGCGATGGTACATGCCTTCGGTAGGGTCGCCCATGCCAGACAGGTCAAAACCATAGGGTCAGATACAATACATCCTTGGGCAGGAGGAGCTCATTAGCCTTCTGGCAGTCATCCTAGGAGAAGGACAACTCTAATCCCAAACCCGGGCAGATGGAGCTCGCTTAGCCCTGTAAGGCCATCCATCTAAGAGAAGGTCACTCTAACTAAACCTACATCCTGAGGACCTCACTACCACTGTCCAAGCTTGCTCGGCCCTGGCAGATGAATCTTAGGATTAAAGGGTGGATTCAGTTCTGCCCATACTGCATCTCACCTAAAAAATCCATTGTGCAGGCTTGAAGGCTTTACCCACATGCAAAAAGTCCTGTAGCGACGGGTAAGGGTCAAAACGGCAGGTGAAAGGTGCACTGGAAGCCGCAGACTCAACCCTGCATGCAGGCGGTTCAGGATATTGGTCATTTGAGACTGACCGGAGATGACAGTCTCTTGAGGCAGCACCCTGAACAACCAAGCAGCCTTTTCAAGGACAGCACTGCTTGCTCCACTCGGAGAGGGGCCTAGAAAAGGCGGCCTAAACAAAGCTCATCTCCACTTTCACCCGGTTGGTTAACCGCAGACCAACGGGCATCTTCTTCCAATGCGGTCGCACAAAGATCAAAAGACAAAGGCACGCACCTGCCTCCAAAGGTGTACCTAAACTAACTCTAGCATGTTGGAACATCAGAACCATGCTCGATTCTGCGGATAGCGGACGTCCTGAGCGTTGCTCTGCCCTAATTGCCCATGAACTGGCTCGTCTTAACATTGACATTGCTGCTCTCAGTGAAGTTCGCCTTCACGAGGAAGGCAACCTTAGAGAACATGGTGCTGGTTACACACTCTTTTGGTCAGGTAAGCCCAAAACCAAAAAGCGTATCTCAGGAGTTGGCTTCATGATCAAAAACTCCATTGTCCCAAAACTCGAAAGTCTGCCGACAGGTCACTCTGACCGCATTATCTCTCTACACCTTCCACTCCACAACAAGCAACACATTGTCCTCCTTAGTATATATGCCCCATCTCTCCAAGCTGACCCTGTCGAAAAAGACAAATTTTACACTGACCTGCGCCTCCTTACCCAAAAGATGCCTGCAGAGGATGAGATCATTATCCTTGGTGATTTCAACGCCAGAGTAGGTAAGAATTTTGAAGCCTGGAAAGGAATTTTAGGCAAGTATGGTATTGGAAACTGCAATGATAATGGTCGACTTCTGCTAGACTTCTGTGCAGAGCAACAGCTCACCATCACTAATACTATCTTTCAGCAGAAAGATAGTCTGAAGACAACCTGGATACACCCCAGATCTAAGCATTGGCACCTCATCGATTATGTCTTGGTGCGACGGAGAGATGTCCGCGATGTCCACCATACCCGCGTGATGCCCAGTGCAGAATGCCAAACAGACCATCGGCTTGTGCACTGCAAACTCAACTTCAATCTCAAATTCAAACCTAAAAGGGGCAGTATTCCAGGGAGAAGACTCCAAATTAATAGTCTCCAATCAGCCACAGTGAGAGACAAATAGGAGGAAATAATTATATCCATGCCCTCTCCCTCCTCTTCCTCCTCAAATAACCAGGTATTATTTTAAGTTTGGCTCATACTAGCTTTGCTTTATTCAATCAACTTCTACCTTTGTATTCCAGGATGGGTGTGTTTTGTGACTTGGGGCAATTTCTATATGACATTTCTCTCTTTACCTCTTGGAAACTAAATTATCTGCCTATCATAACTGATCTTGTCGCCATAGATATGCTTGATATGAATGCTTAGGTAGTAAATTTTAATTATTTCAGTGCCACCAATAAGAAAATGAAATATGGGTATTATTGAGAAAATACAATATTATGGTATTCCCAAGGATCTTGTTATATTCAGCAGAATCTTGTTTATTCAGCAGAATACATAGGTAATTTATATAGTTTCCAGATTTAAGATAGCTTGCAAATCAGTGCTAAAAAGTCTGTAAATTTTGCCAGAGACTGTTGAGAATTTATCACCTGTTTCAGTCTGAAAAAAAGCATTTACTACTTACACAGTATTGAGATAGTTTTCACTGTTTTCTTAGTACCAATACCCTCTCCAACTCACTGCCTCCTTTCTATTTAGTTATAGGCCAGTATATGAATGAAAGAGTGGGTGTGAAAATATGTATTTGTGATCATGCAATGTCACATGGCAGTATGTAATATACTAGCAGTTTTAATTCATCTTCATTCTCTGTGTAAATTTGTACCTGATGGTATTTTTGTTCAATTTCAGTTTTAAAACACAGGTGAGGGTGATTAATCCATATAGAAAACTTTTACTAGTTATTTTTGCTACACCAAAAGTGTTCATTGACATCCATTCCCTGAAAATTCATGGACCTTTAAAAGTGGTGACATTTTCACGTGTGGACAGACTGCACAGAAGTGTGATAATCCTAGGTTTTCTCTTTTCCTTTTCCTCCTTTTTTTGCAGTATGACCATTTTTGTTCTGCTTATTAAACATAAAAAAGCTTTATTAGTAACGTTGGTTCTAATAACAGTTTCTTTTACCAAATCTGACCATGCACAATGAGACGCTGCCATCCATTCTGACCCAGTCCAAACCGGGAAGTAGCAAACCTGAATGTCTCTGTACATTTGCATAGGTGCATTGTGTGCATATAGAGATAGCTAGCTAGATAGGTAGATATGCATATATATGTTTTTCATGGCCGTGAACTTACCTATTCATGATGAAAATTGTACATGGTGAGAAATGCTATTTTAAATATTTACATTTCACTGAGAAAGCAAATAGTTCTGGACCTTTAAATTTCTTACACCTCTTTTTCTCTAATTTTCTTGAGTTTCAAGCAGCTTATGCACAGAAGAGATTTTTTTTCTCATGTGCTTAAAATAATGTTATCAAAAAGTTAGCCTTAACTTTTAGGAATTTAGAAATCAGCAGTTTTGCTAAATTGCTTTAATTCTCTGGAGATCCTCAGGTTTACTTTTCCCCCCTCTTTATTCTTGCTGTCTTTGTTATCTCCCATTTAACTGAGTGATAGCTTTAATAAACACTGAACTCAGTCACAGGTTGAAATTACACATGGAAAGGAAAAGGCATTCATGAACTTTGTTCTAAATGCCAGCCTTCAAATCATGGCTGGCATACATTCCTTTAATATTTCAATGCCTTACTGTATCTGTATATCTATCAGTCTGCAGTTTGCTGCCAATGACCTTCTGCCAAGTAGTAATTTGTCAAGTAAACCTTCCACAGAATCCTGTAAAGCTCTTTCAGAGATGTGTATAATGCTCTCTAAAATGCAGACCACTCAACAACTTCCTGACAGAAGGAGTGGCTTTAGAGAGGAAAAAAAAAATCAAAAAATTATTTAAGAACATTTAAGAATAAGGATTAATTCTGTATTACGTAATCCACTGTACTTAGATAAATAGGATAGTGCCATTGAATTTTACTGGTTTTGGCCTGGACATCAACTTTGACTGTATGTGGTAACCCAGGGCATAATATAGTAGAATCATAGAACGGTTTGAGTCGGAAGGGAACCTCAAAAATCTTCTAGTTCCAATGCCACTGTCATGAGTTGGGCAGGGAAACCTTCTACTAGACCAGGTTGCTCAGAGCTCCATCCAGCCTGGCATTGAACACTTCAGGATGGGACATCCACAGCTTCTCTGTGCAATGTGTTCCAGTGCCTCACCACCATCACAGTAAAATTTTTTCACAATATCTAATCTAAACCTATTCTCTTTCAGTTCAAATCCATTCCTTCTTGTCCTGTCAATATATGCTCTTGTAAAAAGTCTCTCCTCATCTTTCTTGTCTGCTTCTTTCAGGTACTGGAAGGCCATAATTAGGTAACCCCAAAGCCTCCCCTTCTCTGGGCAGAACAATCCCAACTCTCTTAGTCTTTCTTCATAGGAGAAGTGCTCCATCCCTCTAATCTTCTTGATGGCCCTCCTCTGGACTCACTCCAACAGGTTGTTGACCTTCCTGTGCTGGAGACCCCAAGGCTGGACACAGTACTCTGGGTGGGGTCTCAGGAAAGCAGAGTAGAGAGGCAGAATCACCTCTCTCAACCTGCTGGTCGCACTGCTTTTCATGCACCCTAGGACACAATTGGCTTTCTGGGCTGTGACTGCACATTGCTGGTTCATGTCCAGCCTCTCATCCACCAGCACCCCCAAGTCTTTCGTGGGCAGGCTGCTCTCGATTAGAAAGTAAGAAATGTGTTTTATTTCTGGCTTATTAGATAGAGAATACATTGCAGTTTTGATAAAATGAACACTAGCACAAGAAATTCTACCAAAGAGCACTTTAGGAGAGCTCTGACAGCACATGGATCTTTTTGTCTATTTAATATATGGTCTCCTCAGACCTCACCGACCTTTATGTTTCTGAAGTACTCATAATAGTAAAGCACTTTCTGAACTCTTTGACTACACCAAAAGTTGAAAAGACTGCTAGAGAACAATTACCTGGATTTAACATTTTGTTGTGAAAGGAAGAGGCAGCTTTCAAAAAGTATAATACTTAGTGTATTTCTCTGTTTTCATTAGTAATACACTTCAAGGGCTGTCTGAGGATACAAATATGGAAGAGAAAATATTTCACCAAGGAAAATTTCTTCTCTTGACGTTTTCTTTATATCAATTACCATAACAATTATATTTATAGAATAAGTAATGGAAGCACTGGCACTAAGAGCCCATGGAGCTGACTACTCAAATGGAGCATTTTTTCTCTGTTGCTTCTATAAGCTAAGTTATTAGCAAGATCAGAACAAACGTAAAGGCTTTTATTTTTAATGTTTTGTAAAGAAATTTCAGAAACTTCCTCTAAAATAGACTAATAGTTTCTTTGGAAAAAAATAAGTCACGTGTGCCTTACTGAGACATTTAAAGATGCAGTGTTTATATCTTAATTGTGGTATTTCTGAGCATTTTTCAGCTTTTGTCATTCATTAACTTCCCGTCAGAATGAAACTGAAATGCTAACCATCCCCCCTCCTACCACTCTACTTTTTGTCATAGAAAGGACTTGAATCTACTTCTCTTTCAAGAAAAAGGAACCTTAATTGCATGGGAAGGAAGCGAAAAATAATGTGCTACATCAGGTTCACAATCTGTATAATTGATAAACCAGGACTGAAGTCTATGTGGTGTGAAATACTTACCCTGCAGCTTTATTATGACAAGTGTATCTATCCTTTGGAAATCAGACTCTTAAAATTCAACATTGAATCTAATATTAATAAATGTTACTTATGTATCCAATGCAAATAATAAAAATGTACTTTGGCATCCCTCGCACTAAGGCACCATGAACTTTGTCATCTATTATTCATTAGTAATTCAGATCAATAAAACTTTTAGTTGTTTTTATTTATATTTCCACATGGATCTATGACTGTTTTGTTTCATAATTTGTTGAATATATATCAACACCTTTTTTTCTAAACTTGTAAACTAGTTGATGGCTTCTATGAATTAGTGTTACTGAGAGTTTTCCTGCAGTTTTCTTTTATGTGTAACTGATAGATTAAGGCAATACTGTAATTATAAACATTCTTTTGCCTGTCACACAAATTTCAATATTCTGATGGCACATATAATTGCACAGAAAATAAAATGACAAAACTGTAAAACATTATTATGTATTACAGTAGAAAATGTTAATATGCTATTTTTGCTATAAACAGTATAGAAAATTCTACAAATTTAGTTTCACTTTAGTAGAGAAAGGAAAAAGCAAAAAGAAAGTGACATTTAAATGGAAAATTTTCCCAAGTATAATTTTTTTTCTGAGGCCACCACATAACTGCTTCTTAAACACATCTCTTTCAAAAACATTTTGTCACTCACCAAGTGAGGCGTTGCATTTCAGTGAGTTAAAGAAACAGCACAGTCTCCCCACATGGGTGTTTAATCAATTTAAACAGTCAGCAATCTTGCTCAACCAGCAGGTGTTTGGCAAGCAATTGCAAAAAACAAGCCCCCATTAATGCAAGGCATAGTTCATTTCACTTGAGTGCAGAGGGAATTGTTTCATTTGCTCTTGGAATCCTTACAACCTCTACAGTCAAACAGTTGAATTATTCTAGTATCATTTAGGATTTTTTTATAGGTACCAATAATATCTGTGTTTTTGTTAAAATGGTACATTTGGATCAATTTAAAAATATTACAAAATCTCAAAGATTCATTTCTTGTTGACATAAAAATATTTTCTCTCAGTGGAATTTTTCTGTTACCATGATATTTACAAATTTTGAATACTCAGAACTATTTTTCTAATTAGAATTTTAATTAAAAAATACTTTAAATTTCTAGTAGAAAAAGAAACTTCCCTCTACTCCTGATATTAACTATTTATCAAGAACATTTTTAAGCACAATTTTGATTTTTTTTTTTTGATCGCTTTAGGATACGAATTAAATGAAGTGCTGCATTTGATTTTTACAACTGTGTATTATTGAAGATTAAGATGGGGTGCTTCTCAAGGTAAGATTCTGGACACATACAAAATTTTCCATCCTTTTCTAACAATAAGGATTGAGCCCTGCATCTTTGCATTCGTCAGATAATTATCAACACTGTATCCTGGTCTACTGTAATTTCCAGTTGCAAGACTACCTTTTCATTCATTATTCTATGAAACAAGTAAGAGAAAAAATTCATTGTTAAAATATATTTACTGAGAGTATTGATTTGGTCTTATCTGCATGGGAAAATTTCTTCAATACCACCTAAGATTTGGATATAAATAGATGTAAAAATATTGCTACATGAATTTTTCCCGTACAGGTTGTATTTGAATGGAGATCTGTGAAGTAGTGGTTGGTTCAAGGATACTTTTGGAGGCTTTATGCAATTCTAGGTTACTGTTACTAAACTAACATATCTAGAAAAATCTTTATTGTGTAAAAAAGTTTTCTTCAAAAAACCCCTCCCTGATTAACAGATATTCTGAAAATCTTTGATACTGTAGAAATTCTTACGGATGTCTTTTATTTCACTAGATTATTGTGCCAGTCCTCAGTATACCGGCTCATGTCTACTGCATTCTTTGTGTCTGTCCCACATGGGAGGAAACCATCAATGTTTTATTTTATATTTTTTTTTCCTCATTATTACCTTGTGTTGTTCAGTGGTTATTTTTACAGAATTTTGCAGGATTGTAGCTAATTTTAAGCTACAGCTATTCACAGATCAAGTGGGGTAATAACTCCTCCATATCCTTTAAAATCCCCAATTGACTTTTTAGGTTGTTCTTTGCAAACAGGTTAAATTCTCCTTCAGCTTCAGAAAAAATGTAAAGCTTTCCTAAAGCTTGGAAAGTTCATTTATTTGAAATTTCTCAGTAGGGTAGGAAATCCTATTGCTATTTGTACAGCAGATTGTCAGCTATCTTTGTCTGCTTCATAATATTTTGTCTGGTTTTTCATCATAGCTCTCATAAATATCCTGAGCCCAAAAATCTTTGTAAAACACTCCCCCCTATTGCCATTAACACCCAAGCGTTTCTATTCTAGGTACCTTTGTTATTATATCCGGTCACATCTGCCTCCATATGTTTTAGTCTTCCTCTCTACCAGTAAAAGAACTTCTGAAAACACCATTCCTCTTTTATCTGCTGAGATCTTTGCCTGTCTACTTCCCACATTTCCCACTTTTTGGACATAATAAGCCTCAAAGAGAGGCAACTGATCTCCTCCTGTGTCAGACACATTGACAGTGCTATAGAATAGGCTGACTTTCATGGCTGTGACAAAGACATGGGATCCAGGTTTTTTACTGCCCAGTTCTTTCAATAAGAAAAACAAATAATACAGAGAATGTCAAATAGGTTACGAGATGGATATTGCAGTCCTGCAAGGACCACACTGTCAGTCAGGGTATGTTTGAGAACTATTTTGCAGCCCTCTGCTTCACTTTGAAAGAAAAGAATGGCCTGATCATGCTCTTGCTGCTACTATGTCCCCTGCATTTGCCAGGGCCTGGAAAAAAGTTTTAACTTAAAGACATTCCAGCAACATGAGGTCCAGTTAGACACTGTGGTTCCTAAGAGTCCATTTTAGGTTTTTACTGAAAAAGCATCATGATGTACCCTGTTTTCCTCGTAGTAAATCCAAGATGTTTCACAAAGGAAGAGGAATTAAACACATGATTTCTCCTTTTTCTTAGTCTTAATTTCATTGAAAATATAGTACTGTTAACATAGACTGATCATTTTAAATGATCATTTTGTTTCTGGAGCTATCCAATCTTGAGTTGTTGCTGATAGCCTTAGGTTCTCCCGTCTTTCCCCATGGTTTCACCTCTCCTTTCTGTTTGTTTGATCGTAAATTTCCAGGCAAATGTTTTTTATGCTTAGGAAATGTGAATATTTTGACAGTTGAACACCTGCTAATTAGTCAACCAAATTTATGCTAACTAAAAGATTGTAAGACTATCCATCAGTCTTACATGCATCTCAGGAATGTGGTTCACATTTTTCACTCTCAAAAGTACATGCACATATCTGAGTCTTTGGTAGTTTCCTGCAGGAAAGAAATATGTTTTGTACAGAAACTTGTAATTTCAGAGGCACTCAAGTGTGCAGGAAATCCATCTTACTCCATTATTACTGGAGAAGAAATTTCAGTCAGGAATATTTTTTTCTTATTTAACGCTAAAATAAATCTGAAATATCCTGATGCAAAGCAGTCTTAGAACTAATTATTCCCTTTGAGAGCTGTAGGGAGAACATTCTTTGGTTGGGTACAGTCCTATTGTAACCTGCTGCAAATTATTTATTATTAATGCATAGTTTTATTTACTGTAAATAGCTAATCTATCTCGGAGATTTTTCTCTTAGGTGTGATCTGGCTTGTATTAAAATAATGTTATGATCATTGTACCTGAACGGCAAAAGAATACAAAATGAAATATTAATCACTCTCAGTATGTATTTCCATATGCCTCTTGGTCCCTCTTTCTTAATGATTTGGAGAAATTTGTTTTTATTTTTTTTGTGTTTGAAGAAATATTTGAGGAAAATGAAATCAACAGTTATAAAATATATTTGATTTTAAAATAAAGTTCTGTTTCTTCTTGAACTTAACTTACTTTTTGAGTTTATTTTGTGCTTCAGTGTAATTAGATTCTTCTGTTTAAGAAATGCAGTGAATATATCTAAAGAGCAGTTAGCAAATGCTTAAACCAGAGTAGCACTTATGCTTAAACCATAACAGCATTTTTTCTAAAACAATATTAATTTTGAGAACAATAAAAATTAAATATAAACTTTTTTCTTATAATTCCTTACAAAAGACTGGAATACCCGAGTGTTTATTTTGTACATGTAAGTATTTACTGCTAATCAAAACCAATATCAAATGCCAATAGTGGTGAACTAGACTATCCTAATAATGGTAAGTTATTCAGGTTATTAGAGGACAGCTGAATATATATTGAGTACAAGGTGAAAGATACCACAGGGTACAATTTTCATATTTCAATTCATTTAGGATCACTGTCCATTCTCCACTCATACTGACATGAACAGCAGTAACAGCAAACTTTTTTATGACAGAATTCATGGTTTATAGTATTAATTAGAATGCTAAATTTTGTAGTAAAAGTTTACTCTTAAAAAAGGGACCTAAATTTTTATGCCTTCCAAATGTCAGTCTCCCTTATTTTCCTCTTCTGGCTTCTATTCTACTCAAGTTTCCTTGCTTGTTTTCCTTTCTTATTTGTTCTGATAAAGACAACTGCCTGATGGTTAAATCCCACATTTGGTGAGGGCATTAGAATCTAATCAAGGGAAAGGCCACCACAACACAATGTCCTCTGGCAGGTACTTAAACATCCATACAGTAATAGAGGCCTCTTGAAACACCAAGAAATCCTATGGGTACCTTGAAAGCTTTTTATGCTGTGAAATGAGTGAAGTATCATATACGTCACCAAGTCATCTCTCTGGAATTCTGTGGTCCCCCACAACAGCCTTTTCTCTAAATTGGAGACATACAGATTAGAAGGATGGACTGTTCCGTAGATGAGGATTGATAGCAGCCTTGCTGATAACTATTTTGGGGGCGAGACTGTTGGGTGGAAAGCTGGGTGTGAGCCAGGAATGTGCACTCACAGCCCAGAAAGCCAACTGCAGCCTGGACTGCATCAAAAACCGCATGGCCAGTAGGTCTGGGGCAGTGATTCTGCCCCTCTTCTCTGTCCTCCTGAGACCCCACCTGGAGTACTGAATCCAGCTCTGGGGTCCCTAGTACAAGAAGGAAATGGACCTGTTGGCACCACTGCAGAGGAAGATCATGATGATAATCACAGGGCTGCAGCATTTCAGCTATGAGGAAAGGCTAAGAGAGTTGGGGCTGTTCAACCTGGAGAAAAGACTTCTTATAGCACCTTTCCAGTACTTAAAGGGGGCCTATAAGAAAGATGCGTACAAACTTTTTAG
This sequence comes from Pipra filicauda, assembly GCF_003945595.2. Taxonomy (NCBI): domain Eukaryota; kingdom Metazoa; phylum Chordata; class Aves; order Passeriformes; family Pipridae; genus Pipra; species Pipra filicauda. The sequence continues at coordinate 1,438,576 of NW_024104776.1, read as the reverse complement.
CAAGGCCTCTTGTGATAGGACAATGTTTTTAAACTAAAAGAAGGCAGATTTAGACTAAATATAAGTAAGAAATTTTTAGAATGAGGGTGGTGAAACACTGGTGCAGGTTACCCAGAGAGGTGGAAGATGCCCCATTCCTGGAAACATTCAAGATCAGGTTGGATGGGGCTCTGAACAACTTTATCTAGTTGATCATTGCAAGGGGCCTAGACTAGATGACCTTTAAAGACCATTCCAGTCCAAACTATTTGATGATTATATGATTCTACATCTTCTACTGTAGTCAGCTTTTTACAGATTTGGAGCATCTAGCTATATTCTCACTTGGGCAACAAAGATGGTGAAGGGCCTTGAGGGGGAGCCGTATGAGGAGTGGCTGAGGGCACTTGGTCTGTTCAGCCTGGGGGAGAGGAGACTGAGGGGAGACCTTATTGCAGCCTACAACTTCTCTGTGAGGGGAAGAGGAGGGACAGGCATTGATCTCTTCTCTGTGGTGACCAGTGACAGAACACAAGGGAATAGCCTGAAATTGTGTCAGGGGGGGTTTAGGTTGGGTATTAGAAAAAGATTCTTCACCGAGAGGGTGGTTGGGCACTGGAACTGGCTCCCCAAGGAAGTGGTCACAGCACCAAGCTTGACAGAGTTCAAGAAGCATTTGGATGGTATTCTCAGGTGAGACTCTTGGGGATGGATGGTCTTTGGCAGGGCCAGGAGTTGAACTCAATGTTTCTTGTGGGTCCCTTCCAACTCAGCAAATTCTGTGATTCTGTGTCCAACTTGAGCACTCTTTCACATGCATTTGAAGACCAGAGGGCAGAAATTACAGGATTTAATGCCCACTGGAGGAATACGGTTTTCTTTAAACATTATATCACTTTGTAAATTTTCAGTCATAACCTGCGTTATGTTTTGTCACAATTTTCTCCATAAGGAAACCCATCAGATGGGGACATCGTGGCCAGTTTATATGTCCAAGTAATCTATTTCATTCTCAGGAGATGGTTCCCAGAAAACTAGGCATAATTAAAAGGATCACTTCACTGTTTTGGTTTTGTCTATGGAGATTATCTTTTTTTTTTATAGGATAACATTTTTAATTTTCAATCTTGTTTTTTTCTTTTTTTTTTTAACAAAAGATAGGGCTTTCTTTTTGAAAAATATATAAGAGAAAATTAAATATCAGAACAGTCAGTGTCATTCTTATCAACATAAAATCTATTTACCAAAAATAATTTGGTTTTTTTATTTTTTTTTTAATTTTTTTGGATAATCTTATATTACATTTACATTTTTATTTCTATGTTTTATATAAAAAAAATTCTAAAAATTGTTTATGGAAAGGTATTTATTTTCAGCTAAGCATGTAGTAGACGTTCTTGACAAGCTTTATTCATTGAGAATAAAGCTTGCATTATGCACACACAGACATATATGTATTAGCAAACTCTTTTTTGAATGTCATTTGGCATAAACTTCAGGTCCTATTTGTACAGGAATTGTTTTCAAATCAGATAGTTTTGTTAACTTGTATGAAGTAAAAGCATACTACACCAGAACAAAAGTAAGCACAAACTGTTAAAATAGATTTGTCATACCGAGCGCAGACTGTCGGGACTAATCTTTTTTGTTTGGTTAAAAGTGAGTTAAAGCCCATTTTCAAGAAAGGCAAGTAGTATGAAATCATCAGTAGAATCCCACATGTGCTTCATAATGTTGGTTATTTTCCTTTATGTCCAAAATTGGCACCTTGTTTCTGGCTTAAGTGTATCAAGTTCCTTGTTCATGCTACTTTGCTAGATCTCTTGTTAGGACACACAGGTACCTTCTTTCTGGATGTGTATGTATACACTCCAATGAAGCCATGTTTTGGTTCTTATTTTTGATCCATTGGACAGATCGAAAACTCCGAGCAACTCACACTGATATATTTTCTTCTCTAAAATCATGTGATTACTGAAGGATTGGACTGTAAAATGGCACTAGAAATAGCTTTATATATTGTAGAAAGGGTTCTCTGGGCATATTGAATGCTATGTTTTCTGTTGCCATTAGATCTGACAGAATAATTTCACTAGTTTATGTTATCATCTCCGGTGATATCAATGTTGCTGAAAGTGGTGCTAGTTACAAATCAATATCAATTAACCTGAGTATTGATTTCTGTCCTTGAATTTGGTAAATCATTCATTATATCTGCTTTAATATTAGACCTTAAAAAATGCATCTGATACATACAAAATGCAAGTGTAAGGCTCTAATAATAATACAGACTGATATGCTTAGCTGAGTGAGATATTCCCTACATTATTCAATTTTAGAGTAGTTTGGAATTACATATACATTGCTATTTCTTAGATAAGGTAAATGGCTACCAAGATCCTGCAAGATATACAGAAATATAATTATGGTTGCAGAAGTAAACTTGCCCAGAAGCTCTTCTGCATCACATAGAATCAATATTGTAGAGTTAGGGTACTTAATTCAGTAAACTTGTGGATAGCGTTAAATTAGCACAGGCACACACATGTTCAAAAGTATATTTCCCATCAAGCAGCATGAAAAAAACCAGACCGTTCCCTTCCATTTATTCTGATTTTTAATTTCCTAAATGGAAAGTTGCATTTAAGAAGTTTCCACCTTTAAGCAATCCTTCTTGGCTAATGTGTTTAGAACCTTGCAATGCAGTACTTCTGAAGTGCTGTTTTACGCACTATCTGTAAGCACAGCTAACAGAAATGGGGAAGCTTTGCCTGAGTCAACTTCATGTGCTGTTAAAGATTGTGTTCTTTATTTTTGTTCTCATCTATAACAGATATTTGCCTGTGTCATACATTTGAAAAAATTAATTAATTTGTGGGACATAGACAATGCAGAATGTAGAAGTCCAGTGGCTCCTACATACCGACTGGTGAGGTTCAATACTCCTGTTGATTATGTAACTCTGTGAACAGATTATTGTGCTGTCCTCTTGTAAGAATGAGAATATATTTAAGGGTCAGAAAGAGGAATATCTTTTATGTGAGTGTTAGATTAGTGAACAGTGCTGGTTATTTGAGTTTATTTTCCTCTCCTTCTTTTTTGATTTCAGAAGCTTGGAAATATGATGACCCCATAAAACCTTGCTACTCCAGAACTATATCTGATTAGTATTAAAGAGGTATGGGAGCTATACCGGAGGAAAGATTTCCTTAAGGAAAGTAGAACTTCCCCATTTCTGGCTAGAAATCAAGGGTTTCCAGTTTGTAGCTACAAGAGATGGACAAGGCTGAGGGAAGTTTTTTTCTGATGGTACAGGTTACATGTAGAAGAGTCAAAGTTTTCTTCTGATGGTACAGGATACAGGTGGAAGAGTAAACTAAATTAGGTGAGCTGCCTTGTACTGAAGCCAGATATTTTAATTTAATCCAATCAAGGCCTTTCTTGACTATGTTTTAACCATTTTAGTTTTTCTTCTGGTGAGGAAGAATAAACATTTTTCAAAAAAATCTGTTTAAATTTTCTGTCTGCGTACACATTCACTTGTAAGCAAATCCTCAGAATTGTCTCATGTTTGTGCTCCAGTAAGGATCTATCTATATAGGACATTTGTTATATAACAACATCTATCCTAGTTATTATTTTATTCAGAATGTGTAAATGAGGAGTTTCTCTGACTGGTTCCCCTGTAAAACTAAACCAGTAGTGTGACTGTTCCTGTAGCCTTGAGCATCTCCCCACTGCAGATGTAACTGATTCTACATCTCCCCTTTCCTTTTTAAATTTTAGAATAATGATCTGCTGCTTCATTTTAAGAGAGTCTACATAGCCTGAAGACTCAGGGATGTGAGGGAGTTAGGATACAATCTGTCTTCATTAATTCCTCCTGACTTGGGGTAGTATAGCAGTCATGAACTTAATTATCAGATACTTAGCTCTCTCTGAGTAACATATAGGGAGTTTTGCTAACTGACTCAGTCTCTACAGGAACAGGGCATTTAAAAACTGTTTTCCATGATGATGAATGGGTTAACTTAAACATTCATGGAATTGGTCTTAACTTGTTAATTCACTGTCTACCTTTTCTTCACCAAGATTTATTTTATTTCATATTGACTTACTCAAGATACAACTCTTTCTTTCAAATGGGCACAGAGCCCTTTGGAACACTAGAAAATTGACCTATACAATCAAAGTTTTTTAGAATATTGGATAATATGCTGTCTAGGACTTGTCATTTTTTAAAACAGAAATAAACTACAAAGGAGAACTGGAAAGGACAGACCTATTGACCATCAATTAGGTTTAAGGTTGAATGACAGGATGTAATATAAGTCACTTTGTGTACAAATGTTGCCATTGATTTTCAGTTTAACAGTATTGTCTTCATCCTCCAGCAATTACTGTGTCTGTTGTTAAATTTTTTCCCTTTAATGCCATCTATAGAATCAGCTTCTTTTTTCAGGGTTCTACCTTTCCATGCTTATATGCCTGATTTTCATACAGAAGTATTGTGATCTGGAACATCATTATTTCTAAATTCCTTATATTTCAATAAATTTGAGGGCTAAAGTCATAAATCAAGAATGTCACTGGTCCACAGCCTTATATTTCAGGAAAGTAGCTTACTTGCAGCACAGTGAAAGAATCTCCAGTCTCTCAAAGAAAGCATTACACTTTATTCCAGTGCTTACATAGGCAGTTATTAAAACAATTCACAAGACATTATTTTTATTTTTGACTTCTTAATTAACTCTGCCAGGAAATATCCCTTGTCCTCTTTTCCTCACAACACAATCTGTCTGTTTCAGCACAGATACTTTGAATCATATAGAAAGTTTAACACACCTAATAAGTATTTGAAACTAAAGTGGGTTTGCTGTGGTTAATCATAGATACTTCATTTTTTAAAATGTTTTTCTACATACATCTGTAAAAATGTCTCCTTGCAATCAGGAAATATGTATGCATCAGATAATGTGTGCTGAAGAATTTTAATTTATAAAACTCAGAGAAAGACAAACAACTGTAGGATTGATGGAAATAACTATTCTTGTAAACATTTATAAGTTCAAAAAGCCTTAGCGTGAAAAAAATATTAAGACGTTGCACTCTTTGCACTCTACGAATTTCTTCAGATGTATCGTCCGGCTCTAAAATAGAATTTGAAGACATAACTACAAGAGTGACTTCTCTTTTTTTTTCCCTTTTCCTTTTTAATATCTGCCATTGTTAAACACCAAACTCTTTTCTACGGTTTTTATATTTTGAAGCTCTATAAGGTCCAAGAGATCCATAGTGTGCTCAGTGGTCTTCTGATGGCTCCTGGAAATTTTTTAATTATGTACAGTTTCTTCATGTCATGTAGGCAGGACAGTAACCAATAACACCCAGTGTCCCTGTTGAGCTTTAAAATTGAAACCATGCTTTCAGAACACTGCCCTAAATTTGCTTTCACACCAGTCAAATTGCACCACATAGGTGGCCTCAGGTCTACTGCCTGAGCTACATGTAATAATGCATACATCATAAAATGTCCATAGTTGTCCACAATCTTCCTTTTGGTTCTTTCATATCTGAAAAGTCATCAACCTTCATAAGACTTGCATTTTGTTTATCTCTTAGTTTTTGTAGCATACGAAACTCAATGAAAATGTCATTATTTTGTGGAGATTAATGTATATAATGTAAAATTATATTTTACCATTGATGTATTGTTCTGAGATGAGATGAAATAAAATTATATGTATATAAAACATGACAGTTATGATGGAGTTACAGCTTAAAAAATGTGACAGAGGAGTTACATGGGTTTCTACAGATGTATTCATATCTTCACTTCACTTGTTTTAAAACCATTGTGATTAACAAATGGAGAGGGGGGTTTCTTTCAGCCACTTATCTGCAGAGACATTTGAAATAATGGTTATCAATGCCAATGGAACATATTAGTCTGCTGTCAGAGGCTGCTGTGTCCCATAGAGAAGGAACCATCAGTAACTTCCAGAATATTTCCAAGTCTTGTGACGCTTTTGCTAGTGCCGTATACTTGTTGTCTCACCATACTTCACCAGTCCATTGGAAAACTGATATTCCCTGGAATTTCCCATGTAATTAATGTCTTCTGCTTCTCTGAGACTTCCCTGTTAGGCTTTTTCTCATCCATGTTCCCTCTGCCTGCAGTGTAAGTATCCAAGCAATTGTCTAAGAAGTGTCTTGCTTTCTCATGTCCTCCTCTCAACAGAAGAAGCCAGAGCAACTCCTCTTGAGCTCAGCTGTATCCAGCCTGTGTCTGTTCCTGGTTTCGTCAGTCTACCTCAGGCTTTTGAAGGGAAGACAAAATATCTTGGTTTTAGGAAAGAAAATCACCATCCTTAAGAAATTTGAAAAATTTGAAAAATATTCAAACTATTTTTTTAGGTTTCTTTTTTTATTTCATATTTCTCTCTTATTGATAAAGAGATATTTATAAGTTTCTGAGCCACAAGAGTGCTTTTGAAAATGAGACATTAATAAAAGATTAACTAAGAGTATTTAGCTCCAATGGAATAAAAATATTGTTTTTTCCACAAATATTAAGTATTTCATTTTCAATGTCAGCTTGAAAACAAAGTGGAGAGAAGGATCATGCCACAATCTTGCTAGTGTATTTCGTATTTGAAAAATCTGCTCAAAGTTAATAGATACTTTTTTCTGTAATATATTATTGGAATTATTTTTGGAAACACATTTTCCTTTGATACCCATGAACAAAGTTTCTATGGATGGTCTTTTATTTTCCTTGTTTATTTGATGCTGTATCACACACTACCCCCCTCCACGAAATCACAACATGAAAACAACTGACGAACTTCCATTCCCTGCATTTTGCATTTGTTATGCAGACAGGTAAGTGATGCTTTCAGTAGGTAATGAGTCTTTCTATCTGCAGATTCCACAGCAGTACTTCTGTCGTTTTGTATTTTATATGCTAACAATTCTTTACATGAAGGAACTTTCCTTTCACAGTTCCCTTCTCTCTGTTTCCTTGCCACCTAAATGGCTATTGAAATCTTAAATTAATTAGAAAATAGAGGTACAACCCATTCACTCAGAAATCCAATAATGGCTTTAAATGACAAACCGTACTTTGATGATATATTTAATTGTAGTGTTGTTGCCATGCTGCTATTTTTTTGAGAGATGGCAATTTATGACATTTTAAGGGGGAAGAGGAAGGGGTCTTTAAACATATTGTCTGCTGAGAAGCCTTTGTGTGTGTTTTTAAATGCTGAAAAAAACTATCACCAGCACGACTTATAATCATTAGTTCTGCTCCTGCTAATTATAGCTATTTGGAGAGAGACAGGTAATTATTGCATTGTCTATTTGTCAGAAAGCTTTCACTTTGGGTTTGTTAGCCTTTTTCCAGACTTTGTCTGAACCAGTGTTTTACCGTAGTTCGGTTATATTGGTCTACTGCCATTTCACTCAGATTACAAGCATGCAAATAGTCTGTTCTGCTTGCAAGTACAATTCTTGATCAAGAGTAGTAAATGGACTAAAAGACAAAAAAGCAATTCCTCACTAAGATTAATATGTGAAATGAGCAATTACAGAAGGAACATGTGTTATCTGCTGGATGGTAGATTAATAATTAAAGGACAAATCTAACTGAATTTGTCGTTGAAGTTCAACTTCCATTTTCTGAAAAAGGCTTCAACTAAATTTGCAGTTGAAAGTGAGTATGGTCTGAAAGAAAGCACCACCAAGTAAGGCTTCTATCCACACATTTCATCAAGCCAGGTTGAACTCCTGAGGAGATTGGATTAATCTAGATAAGGAGCAGAATGCTGGTTTCTGATAAGAACAGGAACCATGGAGTTGCAAGACCTGGGCTGTCTTCCAGAAAAGTTTTTTATTGTCTTAGGCATACCATTTAGTCTTGGTTAAATGACATAAGTCAGTGAGTGGAGACATACCCCTTAGAGGAGAAAGCGAAAATCTGCTATCTATCTGAAGACAAATGAATCATTCCCTTCAGTCCTTGTTTTGGATAATTGTGAATCCGATACTGAATAATACTCTTCAACATGCACATTAATAAATTAGATTACTTGGTCATTTAGATTATTGCATTTATCAGTGTATTAAATTAAGACAATTATATCCTCTAATTCATCTTACAGCTAAAAAAATAATCCAGTTCTTGAGTCCACTGATTTGAAGTTTCAGGAAAGAATTATGACGTAGCTTCTAAAACTTTGGTTGGTTACTTAACAGACTGACAATATATTCAGCTTCTGGTTCTCTGCACAAGACTAGGTCCTATTTTCTTTCCTGTTCTTTTTATGAAGGAATTAGTGGCCTCCCTGCACAGAAACGTTCCGACTGATCTTTTGTGTTAATTGACTGGTTGATTTCATAGTTCTGTATTTCAGATTGCTTTCACATGCAGTCATATGTTAGATTTCTTTTCAGTGAGAAGTACCTTTTAATTTTTCAATTAAATTTTACAAAGAATAAACACAGCATAGCAAATAGCTAAAAAAAAAGTATTTAAATGAGTACTGCTATATTACTAAGAAGTTCTCCAACAGAGTTCAACTCTCATTTTGATTGCTGGATTTTACATATATCTGCATTTTACATATCTAGAAAATTAATTATTACCCAGACACATTTCATTTCTAAATTCTCCAGGTCTCAAGGAATAAGAAGTATGGGAATATTTGTTACTTCTGCTAACCTACGCAAGAAACAAAAGGATGTTTCTATATGTTTCCCTATCCTTGACCTTTCACAGAAAAACTTTCAGAAAGATGGGATGATTTGGAGAAATAAGAACTAAGAGCAAAATCCTGGATAGGAAAGAGAGATATTTCCCAAGAAGGCTGGAACAATACCAAGGAAGACAGAACCTTCTCATCTCACTGACAAGTTTGGATATGACAGACAAATAAGACTATTCTGAGGATGGCTTTTTGTTAATTGCAGTAACATTGGAATTTTATTTATTTTTAACTGGCATTATTAACTGCATCTGAATTTTACAGAATAATTGTAGTTCAAAATGATTCTTTGGTGTTTTCTCAAGGTTGCACTGACCTCAACATTCTTCTGAACATATGTATTTTGGTTGGAAAGTTGCTTTTTTTCCCCAACTCAGTAATGACAGAAAATAAGTATAGTGAAACTTTTTCAGTTAATTACTAGAAATTCCAGTATCTTATCAATGATGGGAAGCTTGACAAATATACAGTGATTGTACTGTGGAGTGCATGGAGAAAGCAACTAGATAATAGCTAAAAAATTGATATATCTACATTTATTAACAATTATAACTACAACTCTGTAGCTCACTGGTACAACTAAATCATCTGAGATGCCCAGGGCTCGCAGGTTTGGAAGTTACGACCAGAGACACTATACCTGACCACGATGTTCAGTTAACGAATTTTGTTATCTTAGAAAAAAAATTTTTTTCTAAACGTAAGGCTCTTGAAAGAGACATGAACAGTAAGAGTTACCACTATGGATATGGACACATAGATAACTAAGAAAAAACATAAAATTATTTTAATAATCAGCTGGATATGTTTTCCTATGAAACATACTGTTGTGTCTGTCTACTGTTCTCTAGCCTAAACTTACCTAGGTGTTTAGATGACACCTCTAACAATTAAACAAAGAATAACTGGATTATGGATAAATTATGGAGTGACAAAACCCATGCTATCTTACTGTCATCTTGATGTGAAGACAAAGGCTCTCCCTGAAATTACAATTTTATTGTCTTACCACAGACTGGAGAATGCAAAGCTCACTATTTTTGCACCCTGTACCTTACCCACTCACTTATTAGAGACAAATATATCACATTACTTTCCAGAAGATTGTGGGTATATTGAGAATAAAAAAGGAACAAGTCCTTTAGTCTTCACATAATTGTTTGTTTTCAGAGGCCTCCCCTATTAATGAAGTTGCTTATCTGTTTCTTCTTATTACAGAAGTCTTAAAAACTGATTGACTGTCATTGGAGATAATTTTTTTAAATTTATGCATCGATAGTATATTGTGTGATATACCAATTTTAGCAGCTTGTAATCTAAGAATATTTCTGTTCTAAACCTACATTTCTTCACAAGTTGATTTAATCGACCTTACCTCTGACAGTTTTTCCTTTTTTTAGAACCCTAAAAATGCCTACAAAGTAGTTTTTAGTTCGCTTTGTCCAGGCATGAACAAGTTCCAAACTAGAAGCCATATTTGCCTTTATTACTGGAACCCAGACTAACACACTGATCAAAGTTTATTAAGTAAGGGCCAAAGTTGCATTAGCAGCAGTTATGTGATTTCTTGTCTTTAGTTCATGTAGCCAGCTCAGAGCTTCATCACAGTCCATCTCCCCTGCCTTCAAATTTCATGTTGTCCTATCTTTACTCACATGACCACTGACAAGCATTAAACAGTTGATGAGCATTAAAGAGTTAAAACAAATTGGCAAAAGGAAGATTGCCACAACAGAAGGCATCAGTTATCTGGATGAGAAATAAACCAAGTGTTGGAGGAGCATAGCGACAGTCTAATGCTCCCTCTGCTTCTCTCTTTAGTGGTATCTTCTGCTGGAACTAGGAGTAGTGATGCACAAACTGAGTTATACAGTAATGGATTCTGAGCAGGCTGGTGTGAGATGAAGAAGGTAACCTGTGTCAGATTCTTTGGCTATGAATAATATAAAGGTACATCCAAAATGAACCATATAAATCTGTTTTATTATTAACAACATGTATACTATTATATGTCTGATATAATATTACATACAGTATTTACTAACATAACTAACATATTTATACTAACATAAATTTAAGTTGGATATCAGGAGAAAATTCTTTACAGAGAGAGTAATCAGGCATTGGAATGGGCTACCCAGAGAGGTGGTGCATTCACCATCCCTGGAGATTTTTAAACGCAGATTGGACGTGGCACTGAGTGCCATGATCTAGTCAATGGACTGGATTTGGACCAAGGGTTGGACTCGATGATCTCAGAGGTCTTTTCCAACCCAATCGATTCTATGATTCTATGATTCTATGATTCTATGATTCTATGATTCTATGATTCTATGATATACATTCTACAGGCTCCAAACAAGAAAAGGATGGAGTTAGCACTGTGAAACCACCTAGTGCAACATGCTTTTCTCAGACCATTTTCATCAGAAAACACTTAGAAGTAACATATGTATATATGTCTACGTGTTATATATATACACACATGCACATATGTGATAGATATGACCTATATACATATAAATGCGCATATACACAAAAAAATGAGAAAGCAAGGGTACAGTCTGATGCAAGTGGAGATTTTTTTTTTTTTTATTTCTGTCCCTTACCAGTTGTGTTACCAACTTGACAGGAAGAAAGACAGTGCACTATCACCTTCTGGCAATCCCTGAATGGGCTGCAAGATTGATGAGAACTCTCTCAGTTTCTTCAGCATTATTGAAGCTGATATAGGCACACATATGGAGCCCATAAGAACTAACAATTCTTATGCCATGGGGAAAAGGATAGTTCTTTTCTTCTGCTATATTTATTGGCATAAAATGAAACTGAATCCATCAGTGAAGAAATGAAACATTTAACACTCAAAAATATCACAGGCTTAGGAGTTTTATCAGATTAGACTAATAGGATAAGTTAAAATTCTCTGGGATGTGGGATGCTGTGAAATGTCTTCAAATGGAGAGACGGTGAAAGAGTTTCTTGTGAAAACATAGATGTATTAATTCCTACAGCTAGAAAGAGGGCAAAGTTAATTAGAGACAGAACCTTCTGCTTGATAAGTGAAAAAGTAGTTAGTTGATATCCAGTTAATATTATTTAGGAAATCAAAACTGGACTTACTATGAGAGCTTGATCTATGTATTTTTGGGGGTTTTGTTTTCATAAATGTTTTAACAAACAATTTTTTCCCCCAGTAGCATGTATATGAAGATCTCTTAACTGAGTGTGTAGTTATAATCTCAGAATGTTAAACAAAACCAAATTTGTGCACTTGTGATTTCAGCAGAGACAAGGTCTCTGCTTTCTAACCAATGTTAGTTTCAAACTGTGTATTCAAGATTTATATAAGTGTATCAGCTCAGTATTGCACACCACTTGACTTACAATGGTGTTCAATAAGAGAGGCTGCTGCCCCACTTTTCCTTTACTGTGAAATAATGCCTTTTTTTTCATGTAATTATAGAATGACAGCAGACGTAGAATCTCTCAGCCAGAGACCTGTGCTAATGCTGCAAAAAAATTTATGAGATTGCTTTGGAAAATTAATTTATTTTCATTCTCTTTACAGTAATTTTTTTGCTTTCTAATGTGAATAAACACTCTATAAAGGTCATTATATAAGTCAGCAATGCAGACTAATTTGGAATCCTTCTTGCAATGTGGGTTACTTTGCTTTGAAAAGAGAATTGAAAAATTAGATGAGTTTAGAGACAGGTAATAAGTAAGTCAATGAGCATAAAAAAAGCTTTTTAAAAGGAGTTTTTAAAATTGTTTGGAGAATTTAGTGTAAAAAGGTCAAAGGCATAAAGATGACAAGCACAGTCCTTACATAAAGATAAGAACAGAGTGTTATAATTGTAAAAAATAACATATAATTTATCAAGCATAAATAAAAGCTCAACATTAGAAATTACCCAACAAAATGAAAAATTTAGGAACTGAACACAAAATACCTCTTCACAGAATATACATAATTGGATCAATTATAAAAATTTAGTAAAGATGAGCACTAAGTGTTTTCAGGGGGATGCTATTGTACTATATGGATCTTGTCTGATTTTTGTATAGTAATGCTTGGTCCACATACTGAAATAAACTGAGCAAATGGCAGTACATTACAATTTCTGTGTAAATGAAAATTAATATTGAAAAGTATTAACTCTTCATATGCCACAATACTTAAAATAGACATCTGTCCAATGATTTCCGCATTGCTGAAGATGAATTTTTGTTTGAGTAGAACTTTAAATGTTTATATTTACTGTGCCTAAGAAGTAACTTCTTAATCTCAGTGAAGTTATTTCAGCTGCTTTTAACAATATTGGAATAGAGATATTTATGATTTTTACCTAATAAAGGATTTTGCCCTTAATATTAAAATATATTCAAAAATATGTAAATTTAATTTTGGATCAACCTATTGCAAGGAATATCCAGATTTTATTTTTATTTAATATTTGGGCACATTTCCATTTCTTTCCTGCATTGCATGGCTATTGAAATTTTGCTAGATTTTTACAGATCTCAACAGCCTTTCTTAACAAGTGACCTGCCATCAACATCCTAAAAGGCCAAGTTTACTGATGCTTTTGGGGCAGAGATGGCGGTGTAGAACTTATTGTGACCTGTAAGAGCATCATCACAAGCAAACAGTCAGACAGTGGCAGTTTCTCTCTGGCATCCTGTTTTTCCCCCACCACCTACTTCATCTCCTGTAGCAGGAACAACTCAATCCCGCTCTCCCTTCCTATGGCAGCAACATTTCATTTTGAGTACACTAATGGGAATGTCAGAGATACAAGAGTAATACTGAGCAGGTTAGAGACATTTTTTGTTCGTTGCAAATGGCAACCAGTGCCTTTTCTGGATAATAAAGTGTCTATTAGGGTGCAATAACCGGTAAAAGAGAACTCAGATTTTGTTGATGGGCACAATATTTATGTGAAGCATTAGGACATAGGAAAGTTTCCAGTTTGGTACTATTTTGCAATTTCACCATTTGCTGAGATTGAACTAAGATCAATCTGATTCTTTGAACAGGCTGAAGGAAATCATATATTTTAAAATATTTTTCCTCTCTATTTTACTTAAATTTAAAATTGAGTTTCTAATATATATTGAATATCCCACTAGAAATTACCTTCTTTTTTTGTCACAGTGACAGAATTATTTATTTGTGGGAATAAAAACTGCCATGGAAACTTCTTAATCATATAAAGACATGATTTTCAACACTGAAGCTCTCTGCGTGAAAAGCTGTTGAATTGTTTTAATATTCTGAAGTGCTCTAAAGGGGAAAAAATAAGTTTTGTCCTACATTAAGTTTTTTCTAGGTTTTTTTGTCATTTAGGATTTAAGCAGTCTCCAACACTAAGGAAAACTTTTAATTGATATTTGGTGGTTACTCTTTTTAAATAAGATATCAACTCTTGTCATATAATTAATGTATTCGTTTTGCTTTGTGAGCAGTCCTCACAGTTTCCTCTCTGTAATGAGCTGAAGGTATGCCCATGAGAAAACTATATCCTGTTTTCTTAAATGTTTGTGAAACGTGAGCAGTACTATGTTGAGACCAATTTCTTGTTTCTTTTGCAGCTCTCTGGTGGAATTCTGCAAGGAATTTCGAAGGTCAGAGTTTGATGCTGCTACATGTGAAAGGAACAATACTTTTTTCTGCTTTGCCAGGTGAAACTGAATTAATATATTTACAGCTTTTGTTAGAAATAAGGAGTTTGGGAAAGAGTTCTGCTGACATGAGAATTAGTTCTTTTCATTTGAAAAAGGAACTCAGCAAACTAAAATTTTACAGATTTAGTAAGGTCAAAAGCATGGAACATGTCTGTACTTTGTACCTATTTATATTTTTTAAACTGTATTAAGACTTCGTTATTTGGAAATTAGTAGGCAAATACATCTCTCATGTTTTAGAAATGGATTCTTAACAGTAGCAGAGAAAATTGTGATACCAGTTTGTCTCTTATGAGTGAATAACCATTTAGAGGAGTCAGTACCATCTGTAAATAGAATTCCAATCCTTTCTAAATTTCTAATTGCCAATTATAGTGATGATGTAACTGTATCTCAGACAATCACTTTACTTGACTTGCTGCACGTACACATGTACACATGCACACATGCATAAGTGTTGTGCAAGTATTTATCAAAACCTCTGCCAAGAACTTGCAGAACACTTGTACCACCACTGGCTTGATTTAGTTTTATGGTACAAGAGTTTATGCTGCTATAAGCCCTTTCAATATTTTCAATCTGGTGAAAAACCTACAGAAACTAATGGAGGTATCTAGATATTTACAAGACCATCTATAACATGGCAGAAGTCCAATCCTGTCTTGCAATGAAAGGTCAAGTGGAGTCATCATGAATCTGTTGCATAACAACTCTCACCTTGTTCGGGGAAGCACTTACAATACTTCCATGAGCTGTAATTTTATGAAATCTTTGTTGAAATTTATTTTCTGTGTAAGTGGAAATCCATTTGTTCAGAAAACAAGAATAAACTAACTGCACCAAATGGACTCTGCTGCTGTTAAAATTTGTGTGCTTCACGGTTTTTATTCTGACTAGATACAAAAAGCCCAATTTCAAAGTGATTCCAACATGAATATAAAATATCATCATTAGATGATGGGAAAAACTATTATTTAGTTGTCTTTTATTCCAAGTCTGTGTTTTACTGGCAAAGACCAAAGAGATTATGCATGAGGGATTTTTTTTCTCAACTAATTCAGATTGTAAGTGACATAAAATTTAAGAGTTTTGTTTGATTCTTCATTCAATACACGCAATTTCTGACACAACCCCCACTCTCACCCACGCATCAAACAGATACTGAAGAAACTTAAAATGAGTTTTAATATGAGATCTGGAGTATCTGAAAAGCAACCTGTAGTTGTTTGCCTAGCTTATTTCTGTTGTGGTTTGTTCATGATCAGCACCATAAACATTGAAGCTACTTCCTGTAACTACAGAATGGCAAGTTACCTTACAGCCTACATTTTTCCCTCTTTGCAACTTTTGTCTCTCGCATCCTTGCTCAGAGATTGGCGCAGCATGTACAAAGAGTATTGATTATGGGCTTTTATAGTCCTGAGCAGCCATGTAAAGTAACTACATACTGTGCAGAATACAAAGAAATTCACTCTGAACATATAAACCCAGACAGCCAGAAAGGCAAATAGGCTTTCTGAGGAAATATATCTGAAGGTTTTAGCCATTCTGGTTCTTTCCACCCTGCTCAAATGTGACTAATGCTGCTTATGCAGCCAGGAGGTAAACAGTATCAGGGAACTGATCCAGCTAAAAGTACTTTTCTGGGTAACTTTTTTTCTGGATTGATTTCTCTTATCTGCTAATTTGTTTGCACTGCTATATGATGCTTGGGCCAATTGGCAATGTGAGGGCAGAAACAAGTGGCCAGGGTATTTTGGGAGCAGGTGGCAACTAAAGGAACTAGATTAAAACCTGCTGATACAGACTGAATCACTATGATCTTGTCTGTCAGCAAAGTCTTAACATTCATTATCTTTTGTTTATGCTGGGTAGTTACCCCACTGCTTATTTCCAGATACTTGCTAAACCTTAAATTAAAAAACAAAGGAAGATTATTTTAAAATTTATTTAGCTTGATGTTTGATTTTCCCTGAAATAGCAGGGGAGTCAGAGTGAGCTGAGATGTGGGCATCCGAAAAAGGTAAGTTTTATTAGGGTGAGATGCAGAGAGAGTCTGCATCAGAACAAACCTTGAATAACCAAAGGATGCTCCTACTTGGCATAAACTAGTCTTAAAGCTGTCTGTGCAATGCACAGTCAATGTGATTTACCAGCTCCCTGCCTTTTCCCGAGATTAACCATGCCTCTTTTTCCTCACTTTTCTCCTGCTTTTGGGTTGGTGGTTTTGTAACCTTTTTTGTGGTGCTTGTTAGGCCCTTAAAGTCATGAGGCAAGAAGTCCATCATTCACTCTTTGCCTTTGAGCTTGTTTCTGTTAAATTCACATTTGTTTCCATTGGTGGCCACAGGTCCTGTAGATAAGTTAGTTAGATAAGAGAACATTTATCCAGGACTAAAAAGTAATGGGAAAGGAGTTCCTCTTTCTGAGACCAGTAAACAGTTAAAACAGCCCTGTTTTCTAGGAAGGTATTAATTTTGGTGGAATTTTCTATTGGATGAATGAGACTAAAATGCTTCATTTTTTTGTTGATATTATTATTCTCAAAATATTCTCAAATCTGAGAATGTTTGCTCCACCTTCTATATCATCACCACAAGTGTATTTTCTGAATGCATCTTGAAGCAGATACATGATTCTACTGACTTCAATAGATTGGGCAAATGTAGAAAACGTGGTGTGTCCAAGGAAATAAACTCTCCTTATCACCATCAGCTCCTACTACATTATTCTTTTTTTGAAACATTAATGTATTTGTCATTTTTGACCTGTAAAAAATTCCAAACTGAGATTTTTTTCTATATGTCAAGTATTTTCTTAACTTTATTAATTATCAACAGTTTGTGATAAATATTCTTTATATTCCCTATGTGGAACAGAAAGTGAAGGGACTTAAATGAATGCCTTTGGATGTCTAGATTCTCTAATACCCCCAAATGCCATTTATCAGAGATGAACAGGAATAGTAATTTTTGGTTGATTCATATGAACTATATAAATACCCATCTTCGGATGGAGTGAAGTGGTTCATGGTGTCTCTGAAGTGCAGTGTTTCTGAGAGGTTGTTGTGGTTTAGCCTCAGCTGGTAGCTCAGCACCACAGAGCCAGTCACTCACTCCCTGGTGGGATGGGAGAACAGAATTGGAAGGGTAAGAGTCAGAAGACCACTGTGTTGAGATAAAGACAGTTTAATAGGTAAAGTGAAATCACAAGCAGAGAAACACAAAGAATTCATTCACTGCTTCCTATTGGCAGATGGGTGTTCAGCCATTCCCAGGGAAGAAGGACTCCATCACGCATAGTGGTGTCTTGGGAAGGCAAAGCCATCACTCTGAATGGCCCCCCTTCCTTCTTCTTTCCCAGAAGCTAAAGCATTATGTCATATGGTATGGAATGTTGCTTTGGTTAACTGGGAACAGTTGCCCCCTCCCAGCTGCTTGTGCACAGCCAGCCTCCTTGCTGGTGGGAGAGTATGAGAAGCAGAAAAGACATTGGCTATGTGCAAGCACTGCTCAGCAATAACAAAACCACCTCTGTGCTATCAGACTGTTTCCAGCACGAATCCAAAACAGCAGACCCATACTAGACACTGTGAAGAAAATTAACTCTACCCAAGATGCAATCTGGAAACGGATTCTTGTGTCACGAGGTAGAATAGAAGGGAAATAAAGCAATTTTTCTTGAAAGTTACATTTTAATTAATGGCTACAAGTAGTCAGGGTGGGAGTCATATGAAAGCTTTTATAGGGAAAGAAAAAAGAGCAGCAATCATTTTTAGGCAAGCCAAATCAATTTTATCTTGTGACAGCCTCCAATAAATTTTTTTGATTGATGGTGATGTTAATGGACACCAAGTTAATTTTGTTCCCCTTTTCTAAATATCTCTTTGCAGACTTTTTATCTCACTTGGAATAGATAGATTTTTCTTCAAGTCAATGCATTAGAAAGTTAGTAGCTTAAAGAGGGTTTACATTGTGTTCCTCTGAGGTTAAATATTTTCCTTGACACCTAATCTATTTTGGATTTAGGACTTGCTATCCTTACATTTCACACTGTAAAATCCATAATTTTGTTTTTGATGTTTAAACCATGTCTGCAAAGAGACCCTTCTTGTTCCAAGATAAACAGAAGATAGCTGTATCAGAGAAAACTGACTGGATTTGTACAAAACATTCAATTGCGGGAAATATGTCCATAAACAATTTTATGAATAACTTCTTTTCCAATACCGGCTGTAAGAACTATGTTCTTTTTCATGAATAAGCAGAGAACCTGATGAGCAGTTTATCTACAAAACTTATGCCAGTAAATTTTTTGACGTATATCATCTTCCAATGAGCATGTGAAAAAGTGGAAAAGAATGCTAGGTATAATAAAAAATTTCTTCATGGACTAAAAAAATTTTGTTAAAACATGTCATTTTAATTGACCATATTCAAAATCTCTTATCTTTCTATAGGAGCATGATTTCCCCCATGCAGAAGTATTGTATTTATTGTAATTCTGACATCGATAATTCTCAGTGGAAAAAAATAAAAACAGAGTCAGATTACTAAAAAGCTCTCCTAATTAAAATATTGAGTGTAAAATATTATTTATCTCATGAGTACTTAGCATCCTCATTGCTAAAAAATACATCAAGATTTATATTTACTGTCCATTTAGCTAATTAAGAGTTCTCCAGGATAGAAACTTACAGAAATTTATCCAGAGTCCATTTAGGCTGATTGTCTTGGTCTTTGGATCCAGTCCTAAATTAAGTCAGAATTTCTTAATGTTCTCTATTTGTGAGCTTTCATTTATTTTTCAACTGATTTAAAAAATCTGATTTCCAATCTGAGAGTGTTTACTGTGTTATATGAGTCAATAGACACAAGTATTTGAACTAAGTCAGAAACCCAGAGCTTTATAGGGAATAAAAAGTAGTTACTAGTGCAGTGCTGTGCAACATCACTCCTTTATTTCAATTGTATCTGAGAGAATTAGTATTTTCTGCAGATCTAAGCTGGAAAAAGGAGTCCTAAATGGGTGACCGCAAAACCAATACCTTATCTAAAGCCAAGAATGGAAACATTTTTTTAATTTCAAATATTTAAAAATTATCTAAATTTGTCATGCCTTTGGGCTCTTGATAGCTTGTTCAATGAGATTTTTTGTGAAAGAATTGTGAGGTTGGTGAATTGGTGTTAAGACACAAAGTAAGAAGGTATTTTATTAAAAGTTAACGAAACTATAGACTGCTAATCCTTGAAGGATCATCTAAAGAGAAATATTCCTTTAAATAACAACCACGTGATTTTGGTTATTATCTATTGGTGATAGTTCTAAACTGATAATGAAAAACTCAGTAACTAACATTTCTTTTTTAACCAGGAAAAATAAAAAGATATACAAATGAGCACTGGTTTTGCATTTAAGAATTCAGTGTGCTGGAAATCTACGGTTAAGATTCAGCCTGGGATGAAATTCTTCTGCTCTTAAAGGGAAAGAAAGGTCCATAAGTAGCTGACTCATATTATTCTCAAGAAAAGAAAAAAAAAATCGGACCAGATCTTTTTATGTTTGGAAACTGAGAGTTGATTTTTCCCATGGCTGGTAAAGCCAATTTACAATTAGAAAAATTTTTCTGTGGCAGCCTTAGAAAAACACCAAAGCAAGGAAAAATGACACTCTTTGACACATTAATATTTTTGAGCAGGGGTGAACAAATATATTCAAAGTGAATATGAAGATGCTTCAGTATTCAGCAGACTTTCTCATTTCTGCATTTTATGCTATTCGTCACTCGCCACCTCATTTCTGCTTTGTTTGTCATTGTTTAAAGCAAGTAAACAAACAGACAAACATGAAACAGTTTCTGAAAGACTAACTTTGCACATTGTTTGTTGGAAATCATAATGATATGCAAAGCAGATATAGGCCCGTTAGGAAATGGAGAGGAGTTATGGCCTTGTTAGGACATTAAGCACCAAAAGTCAAAAAATTTTTACTGCATATGATAGATAAGTAGAAATAGTTCACAAATTATAGATGATAATGTGGACAGAGTCTGCATTCAATTTACTTCTCCATTCTATGTCATGGGAAATTTTTTCCCCTAGAGTGTAACTTTAGATGTATTTCCCACTCTTTGTCTATGAACAGACTGATCATTTAAACTTCTACAATTTTTATATCTTTTAGACTAATATTTAGTATTACAAACAGTTTTCTTTAGCAGAGTACTTTAAATCCTTTTCATTACTTAATTTCTTTTCATTATCCTCATTTTATTATACTTTACTTAAATTTCAAAAAGTTTAAATATATTCTTTAAAGTAGTATTCTTAATATTTTTTATAATCTTGTGAGCACTTATAGGAAAAAACACAGTAATGTAGTAAAAGTAAGCACACTGTGATGTGAGAAACGGGGAGTCACTGTCACAGGAGGCAATAGTTTGCCACAAATAATTTATTCAGTGATTTTTTCCACTCTTTGAGATATTTCTGACAATAGAGACATCACAGTTTCTCAAATTGAGTATTTGAGGCTGTTTGCTGAAAAATCCCTGTGAGGCAATGTGACTTATTCATAAGCCCATATTTAGTAGCCAAAATTTGAATTTCAATCTCTGTTTTTGATATCCTATTGCACCTGGTACATTGCCTGATGAAATCAGGAGGAACCATTTCACTGGCATTTGTGGACATTGGAGTGTGGGGAGGCTGTATGTTTTGTCCCTTCTTTTAGATAAAGTGAGATTTCAGGGTCGAGTTTCTGCTACATATGCCTATATATACATTTACATGAAATTCTGGTATGTTTGCTTTACTGGGGGAAATATTGCTGTCAATACTGCTAATTCCTCTTAGTTTCATGTTCTAGACTGCTAGTGAAGTTTGAGGACATAATGTGGTATGTTTACTCTAAATTAATATTCATAAATATATATTTTGGGTTTTATCTATGTGGGGTTTTCTACTTATCCAGCCATACTTGCAAAGACCAGCATTTCACTTGTACTATAAGTTTACTACTGAGAAAATTATTGGAATCAGTTTGCCATCGTTGTGTGAAGCCTGTGCTGCTACTGCACTTCATCACCACCTAGGGATGCTGCTGTATTTAATGGGATAAATTGACAAAAATGTTAATAAACCTCTGCAGAGAAATTCATCCATCAGCTGAATTTGCCTTTCTTAAAAAAATGGTCTTTGTGAAAATACCAGGGAACATACAACACAATTAACGTAAAACATAGACACCAATAAAACTATCAAAGACTTAATTTTACAGAACTTTTTAAAAAATGAATCTTAAACCAGGACTGTCCTCTATTATAAAGTGCATATATAAATTGGGCCTCCGTGCCAAAGTCTGAAAAGGCATAACCTTTAGCACATGTTTATAACCCTATTTGAGACCTACATTTTCATGAATGAATAGAATATGATAATTAAAATCCACGGACAATCCTTTAAGTGGTCAAAAGCTTTAACTAGGAGAAGCATGTCCTAACCGCAATTTAAACAGAGTTGCAGAACTGTTTGAGGCACAATGTGTGTCTTTGCAGTTGTATTGCACACCAACAAGAATTAGCTTGAGAAACCAAGAACAAAAAATTGCAGTGTACAACTTAAAGCAGGGAAAAATAGACCCCCCTTGAGCAGTAAGAGCTAATACCTCTATAGCTGCCCTCAGGAGCCCAGATCTCAAGTGCTCCATTTCAGAGGTGGAAACAAGGCACCTTGATTACATGACTGCTCTGAACTTCTAAAAAATCTCAGAACTGCTCCAGTTTCAAGGTTAGAAAGTTAACTTAAGGACAAAGAAAACTTCTACTGATATAAGAGGTGAAAATATCTAACAGTGTTTTGCTATGTCTTTACTGAGCTTCTGAGGTGGAGGCCAGTCACCCAGTTGCAACAGCTAAGAAAAGGGCAGTTTACTACCAAGCATTTTTTAGAAAAGGATTGTAAGGACAGTGTTATAAGTAAAGTTCAGTTTCACCACTGGTGCTGTGAATAAGAGCATTTCCTTCTGAGATCCCAGAGCAATACTCAAAAAGAAGTGTTGAACCCAGCTCTTATATGGAGATAGACAGAGATTGCTTTTCCCCTAACTGCTGCAGCTTAGTTTCATCCAAAAATGCAATCTTACTATATTGGAAAATTAATCTATAATTATGGCATTTGATTATGTAAAATATCATCAAGGACAATTGAAATGAATGAAGGACTTTTATAAAGGAAAAAAATCGGGCTATTCTAAATGGCAGTAAAAGCTGAAAAATGGCCAAGAAGTAGAGTTTGTTTTCATCAGAAAATTAAGATCTAAAAAACACAGCAGTATGTTAGACCTGAAACATGCATGCAGAATCAGATCTAATAAGTGAAATAAATCCAAGAAATGGAATATTCACAGCTACTGAACTGTCAGGGACTGATGTGATCCACCTGCTCCCCTGTCAATGCCTGTGAACACACCACAAACACAGAAGGAACATATTCCTTAAATATGTTCAAATGAAACATGAAAATATTTCTAATTAGCCAATTGTTACGCCAAAACCATTCAACAGATGTTACTAGTGGGGAGTAATGCTTTGACATTACCTGGGGAAGAGAGAGGAAGAAGCTCATCATGGTTTTATTTTAGTACATCTGTTTTCTTTCTAAGCAAATGGCAAGGTTTTGAGGCATTATTTCAGTAGATGTCTTTAAACACAGAGATTCAGCTTGCTAATTACAGTCCTAACAGCTGAAGCTCCCTCTTCTGAAAGGATTTCTGCCCTGGTTCTGTGACAGGGGAATGAAGGCCAGGAGGTGATCTAAGCTCTGCCAGGTGGCTAAAGGTATTGTCACCAAATGGAGAAGATTTTTGAGCAGGCAGATGTGGCACACTCACAGCCCATTATGATCCCCTCCTCATCTCGCAAATGCAGTGAACTGTTAGAAGCACAAAATGTATTTCAAGTCTAGTATTTTTTAGATGGATTTTTAAAAGGAATATTTAAAACACTTATGAAAATATTCGAATGGAAGAAAACACAGAGCGCAACATATTTCCATATTACTAATTTTCTCTCTTTGCTCTTAAATCTTACAGGAGTCAACTTTTAGACTGAAGTCTTACGTAATTGTCCCTCAGTCTAAGATTGGTGAGTTATTTCTATTTCTAATCTGGTAGAACAACAAATACCTCTGCAGCACTCTGTGATACCCACATGCCTTCTGTAGCATCTCTGTGTCATTTTCAGTCTCAAGGAAGAACATAAAGTCTCTTTCTCTGCTTCTTTCCTTCTTTCTCTTGTCCAGTACATCTCCCATATTTAGCATATTTTTCCTTGCTAATTGGGGCTTTTTTCCCCTCTCTTACAGGAACAGCCTGAGTGTGTTTTCTCTCTGCCTTCTATTTTGCACTAGATGGGAAAAAAAAATGCAGTCTGATTGTCAGATTCAAGTTAGTGCAATTTCTACTTCTGTCAGACATTTTCCTGACAGTAAATTTCTTTCTGCTGATCCATAATATAAATAGTTGACATAATGTTTGAAGTAGGAAGCTGCATGTGTTCATAAGGCTGAGACTTTCAAAGGCAGCCATTCAGTCCTTTTTAGTGGGCTGTGAAGTCTCTGCAGCACTACCAGCATACTGAGCCAATCTAGAGGCAAAAAACCTGCCTCTGTGCCGTCTCTCTTGGACAATCCCTTTATGGTATATTCCCTTCAGCGTTTGGATCTCTGAGTACCTTCTTATTTAAATTCATTCTATCTTCTTCAGGAATACTAAATACTAATCACTCTGTGGGTGGAAGTTTGTTCTTCTTAACACTGTTTCAGAGGAAATGTTTCAGCATATGCTGTAAATTTACCAAATTATGAGAATCTGTAACAAATCTAGAACAGGATGGTATATAATGTCAGCTACTTTTAGTGGATTTTAATTTTGGACTATTTATATAACATCACACGAGGTCTTCGGGGAGTTGTGGGATCCAGACTCTGTTTGATGATCATTTGACAAAATAAATATTAAATATTGATATTTATTTCCAATTCTACAAGAAAAAAAAACAACATAAGTAAAATCTCAAGAGATTAAATGCTCACACAGTGTTGGAAATAGTATGAAGGAAAATATTGGGGTTTTTTCTTTTTTTCCATAATCTTCTCTCTTTCTCACATAAACTATGGGTTTGGGTTTTTTTTGTCAGGGAATGTATTTCTTTCTCACCGTAGGTATTTACTTATTTCAATGTATTTTTTAGATTTTTGGAAAGCTGAATCCCTGAATATTTGGACAAGGCAATAGCTTTTCTAGTATGAGGAGTTTCGCTGAAATTCCCATCTACTATTTTCACTCAACAATGTTATTCATGCACATAAAATTACCCTAACAGATAAATACTTACAGGCTTGAA
Source organism: Pipra filicauda (assembly GCF_003945595.2). Classification (NCBI taxonomy): domain Eukaryota; kingdom Metazoa; phylum Chordata; class Aves; order Passeriformes; family Pipridae; genus Pipra; species Pipra filicauda. The sequence continues at coordinate 1,413,736 of NW_024104776.1, read as the reverse complement.
CACTGCATTTTACATTTGACAAATACAAAAAAATATAAATTAAAAAGTCTTTATAAACTAATAACTTCTGGAATCTAAACAGGGATTACCATAAATTTAAAATAAAATAAAAGCTATTGCACCTGTTTTAAAATCAGGAAGGAACCAATACATATATGCTATCTTCCTGCCCTGTTTTTTCCTTTGTAGACAGTTTACTTCCTGAGTCTGTTGAAGTGCCTTCCCAGGAGAATAGATTATAGGTAGAGTGAAAACATTTTTTCCTTTCTACTGCTTTTGGTAATATTTTTGGACTCCTTATACTCAGTTCTGAATAGATTTTTGACTGCATCTCCAGTGATTGTCTTTCACACACATCTCCTTACTTCAGGATAAAAGAATGAAAAAAGACACCGAATCATCCACCCTACAATTGTGATAGGGGAGAATAAATAGACGTAAATGTTTATCTTTTTCCCTGTCTCCATCTAGTTCACCTATACAGTTTGCTAATTTTACAGTGGCCAAGTTAGCTCCTCCCTTGCAGTTCTGTGCACTCCTTGAGTGTTCCTTTATAGTTGTTATATCAAAGAGTCGAAAATTGTTCTATAATTCAGTTTACAGTTTCTGCAAAGCTTGCACAAAAAAATGGCTTAATGTCTAGAGGAAAGCAAGCATTTATCATGTGAAGTTATTAACATCTCTGTTTGCAAAGGAAGACTTTTTTTTATCCTTTATGAAACAAAGTTTTTGCTGAGGCTGATAAAAATATTTAGAGTAAATTGTGCTCCCTCTGTGCTCAACACCAGATTTCATCTGCTGCCCTGCAAGAGGTGGCATCTCCTAGGCTGTCTTGCAAGAACTGCAAAGCTCAGCCAAAACAGAGCTCAGTTGCTTTGACAATAAACATCTGGCAAGGGGATTATTTGTTCTACTGATTTTTTAAATAAAATTAAAATATAACAAACTTCAGTAAAAATTGATTTCAAGCTGTCAGTGACCGGACTATCTTTAAGAATATACTTGCTGTGTCACGCCATAGCATTATATTATAAATTGTTAAATGTTGCTTGGATCATTTGTAATATCATTTGGCATAATTGTCCTTTGACATTTGCCATGGCCCTTTACTGGTAATAGGGAGGGAAATTCTGTCATAAGGGTCAAAATACATGCTCCTTCCATTTAAGTGGGTAAGCATAAACTTACTTTTTTTTTTTTTTTAATCTGAGAACAGCATGGGGAAGATTAATACCGGTTACTCTTATTTTCATTTAATCTTCTGGCGATTATATAAAATTTACCTATATTACTCCAGCTATAAGAAGTGGTTTTGAGCTACCAAACACCTTATCAGTGTCTCAAAGGAAAAGGAAAGATTAACTGAGGTTTATAGTCCTCAGAACCAGAGATGTGGTTCCACAGGCTCCGACAGAAGGAAACATTTAACCATCTGCTTGAAGACTCTCTACTCAGGAAAGGACTGCAGATCTCAGTGTCTTGTGCATTGTGGCTGCACATACATTCTGCTCCACTTGAATATGTACCTGTACTTCCTGAATCATGTGGAAGTAATCTTTTCACTTGATTCAAGAGGAATGAGCGTTTTCCTGTAAGCAGTGAAAGAAAGTATGATACTGAGGCTTAGAATTTGCACAGATAAACATTATTTTTCAAAACACAATAATTTTTCACTGCATGAAAAATTACTAGAGAAATATTTGCACTATTTTTTTTACGACCATGTTAAATTGGTTTTAGGTTTTGAATATAAGTTCTTCCTTGCCAAAAATTGCTCTTGAATTTCTTTTTCTTCAGGGAAAAATAACCAAACCTAATATAAAGACAGTCTTTTATATTTCAGGAAGCTCATTTAATAAAGGTTTCAGTGAGATAAGAGGAAGGTAAATGGGAAAATTACTTTTCTTTGGAGGGGGGTTAATCTGGAGAAATTGAGTTACAGGAAAAGAATGTAAACTATAATGGAGTTAGTGTGAAACTAATGTGGTTCATGTCAAGAACCATGAAGAAAATTAGAGGTGTTATGCAAAAGCAACAAATACCACCTTCTCTTCTCCAATGATCCAGGATAATAATGATATGAAACTATTTTTTGATCTTGTTGTATCATGGGGTTGTCCTTTTGCAGATGTTGAAATCCAGTTTCAGTTCGCTTACCATCAGAGCAGTGTTTGCTCAAAGAGCTCTACTGGTCTCATGTTGAGACATTAGCTTTTAAGATCAGCTCCATTAACGTAATGTACATTAACCATAAAACCTGGAATTTCACGACAAATTTTATTTCTTATCAGCTGTACTTTAAAGAAGACATTGGCCCTTAGTCTTCCGAAGAGGCTACTTTTATTTTTCTAGCTGCATTCAACCATTCTCATGCGAAATCCCATAGCCTTGGTAGAATGGTTCTTTATGCTAAAAAACAAAATAAAATTTTAGTTCTTAGGAGAAATGTATGTTGAACAAAGGATTCAAAACAGTGGATTATTGTTGTTATTCCATTGTACACAAGAATTGAATCTATTCTGTCTGTAATATATTTTTTTTTCTGTCAGAAGCTAGTTTTATTTGAATAAATGATATGAATAAACATCTCAGTCAATGTACCAATAATTGTTTAAAATTGCATCAAGACCTATTATGCATCTTATAGAAAGAGAGCCAGACAATGCTATGTGTCAGCCACAGTTATTCTATTGGTTGAGTTGAAGCACTGAAATACTATTCTGAGCATTGTGGAAGTTTTTTACCTTTACAGTTATTTCACAAAAGTTAAGATGACTTGTAATCTCTATTTTTTTGTTGTTTTCCTTTTTTTAATTTTTGCTTTTCTTTCGGACTAAGGTCAAATAAAGTTGAGACTGCTATGACAGAGAAAAAAGTGAATAAGTTTTGTTACATTTGTTTTTGATTGTGAGTAATCTGAAGTACCTTTCATGTTGTTTTCATGAAGGCATCATGTAAGCACACAAGATGTACCATTGCAAAGGATGTTGTGGTAAAAACTAATTATTAGCTGACATTTTACAACGTGTGTTAAAAGCTGTCTATAGTTTACTGGAGATTGATTAATCTCAGTTTCTTGGTTTATATATCTATTTTGAGAAATATATAGTTACTGTGTGAGCCAAGAAAATTCAAGGGTTTTTTTTATTCTTCTCTTCTTTATGTTGAGTTGGAATATCCTGTTCAAAAATCAATTAACAACTCATGACCATGTAACTAGTGTCTCTACAGTAGAGGACTCATAACACACAGAGCAAAATGGGAAATCAAACAAGGGTGTTTAGGAGAAACCTGTCTGTATTTTCGACCAAATCAGTAACAGTGAAGGAAGATAATGTATGGCACCTGCTAATATATTTGAGTATGTGAATACTAATTACACTAATGCCTTATAATCATGTTTTCTGTGGTTTTCATCCAAGAAGAAAAGAGTCTGTACAAATTCATTCTCGATAATCCTACAAGAGGTAAAGATTTTATCTGTAGATATTTATTAAGGTTAAATTTATTATGAAAGTATGTATCAGAAATGTTTATCTTTGTTGAAAAGTTCCTCCTAGTTTACTCCAAAGATGATTTGCAATATATTATGGGTGAAACGAGCAAATTTCATATAAATCAAGATACACAAGGAGAAAAGACTATTGTTTTCTTCATTTACTCACCCTCCCTCAATCATACTTTTTCAGGACATGTCTCTATTAAACAGAATTGCAACAGAAATATCATTCAACCTTTCAGTCTACCAAGCAGATGGCAATGGTTTAGTTCATCGAGCAAGAATATCTTATAAATCACTTGTGTATGTGGTGACAACAAAGGATTCTGAAAGCTTCAGTTGGCAAACACGGTGTCATTATTACTATATGTTTGCTAATGTTGTCAGGCAATGGTGTCACTGATGTATTAAGGACATCTCAACAAAATTAGTGGGAGGTTTTGCTTAAATCTCAGTGGTGTAAAATAAACCCAAGTGATTAGAGTAAATATATAATTAAATTTTTAAATTATGTTTTAAATGACGGAAAATTTGGTTCTGCCTGTAAAGACAAAAGATTTAAATACTGTTTATATTATAATAGCAGATCAATTTTCTCATCCCACAGTAAAGAAAACAGCTAAGGGATAATAATTTGGTTATTTGTGAAATTTTAAAGGAATTCTTCAAATAATTAAGAAAATAAATTTTTCAGAAGAAAACTGTCAGAACTTGAAAATATAACAAATGCTTAACTGCAGATTTCATCACCATCCTTTCTTCTCACATAATGGTACAATCATTTTATATATGTCTTAGATATCCCATGTGAGAAAACTGAGGCATAGATCGTTAAATTAACTTTACAGCTGTTATGCCAAAGGCTGTATGCCAGCCACACAAGCAGAACCTTCTCCTTCTCAGCTTCAGCGTCTATTTCCATAATCCTCTTTGCCTTTTTAGCTATGTCTTATCAAGAAAAATGAAACAGTGAGCAGATAGTGTACTGGAAGAGGAAATCCTTTTTTAAAATGTCTATTCTGTGTAGGCATTGCATGCGTTGAAAACCCTGGCATATGTCCAGGTCTATACCAGAGACATGTCTGAGTGTTCTCCAAAGGATTCAGTATTTGGGTATTTTTGTACAATCGTAGAATGACTGGGGTTGGAAGGGACCTTAATGTTCATCTAGTTCCAACCCCACTGCCATGGACAGGGACACTTTCCACTAGACCAGATTGCTCAAAGAGCCATTCAACCTGGCCTTGAACACTTTCAGGGATGAGGCATCCACACGTTCTCTGGACAACCTGCTCCAGTTTCTCACCACCCTCACAGTAAAAAATTTCTTCCTAATATTTAATCTAACCCTACCTTCTTTCAACTTAAAACCATTGCCCCTCATCCTGTCGCTACATACCACTGTAAAAGTCCCTCCCCAGCTCTTTTGTAAGCCTGTTTTAGGTACTAGAAGGCTGCTATAAGACCTTCCTGGAACCTTCTCTTCTCCAGGCTGAAAAATCCCAGCTCTCTCAACCTGTCTTTATAGGAGAGGTGCTCCAGCCATCTGATCTTCTTATGGCCCTCCTCTGGGTTTGCTCTAGCAAGTCAATGTCCTCCCTGTGCTGGGAACCCCAGACCTGGATGCAGCACTCCAGGTGAGGTCTCACCAGAACAGAGAGACAGAATCCCCTTCCTTGACCTGCTGGACATGCTGCTTTAGATACAGCCCAGGACACAGTTGGCTTTCTGGGCTGCAAGTGAACATTGCTGGGTCATGTCCAACTCTCATTCACCAGCACCCCTAAGTACTTCTCAGGGCTGCTCTCGATTCATTGTCTGTCCAGCCTGTATTTATGCTTGGGATTCCCCTGACTCAGGTGAAGGACCTTGAACTTGGCCTTGAACTTCATGAGGTTTGCACCAGCCCACCTCTCAAGCCTATCAGGGTCCTGCTGGATGGCACCCCTTCCCTCCAACACGTCAACTGCACCACACAGCTTGGTGTCATCGGCACACTTGCTGAGGGAGCGCTCAATACCAGTGTCCCTGTCACTGGCAAAGATGTTAAACGATGCTGGTCCCGACACTGACCCCTGAGGAACACCACTTGTCACTGTTCTCCGCAGGAATTTTCTTCCAGTGGTCTGATGGACACTAGCCACAAGTAAGCTGGGAAAAAAAAGTCCTAGTTTGGATGGCCTGCAGATGATTTAATGGATATCAAAGACAATGCATCAAACTGGGATTAACGTTGTTGAAAAATATAAATTTGCTAAGAAGGATGAAATTTTGGACAGGCACAAGACCATTTAGTTCCTAAGGTTGGAATTTTTCTTAACTTCACATAAAAATTTGCACTACATGTAATATGTAGCTACAAAATAGGTATGGTTGAGTTTTGTATTAAGGAAGATTTTGGGCTAGATCGCCATAATATACTGCCTCATAAAAACTGCAAATACAGGAAATATCAGATAAGCATGCAACTCTTGCTCATTTAGATGAGATGCTCTGACCTCACATTATCTTGATCAAAACTATTATTACAGTAATCTCTGAAATACTTTGTACATTGTACAAACCTCATAAAGCAGTATGTCACTTATTATTTCTGGACTCTTAGCTGTTTTGCAGAGGTCGTGGATACAGGTAGATAAGCTAGCACAACATTCTTTATGTGGAATCTTACAGGAACAGAAAAGAATACTGTACTTAAAACGCTAACTGAACATAAAAGTAAGTATTTTTAGCTACTCTAAAGCGGTAAGTGCAAGAATAATAATACCAAAATTTCAAATCTAAATTTTGGTTTGTTGAAAAGTAGTCAAACAAATTTCCTCAATCATAATTCCTGTGTAAGAAAACTTGTTTAAAAACAAAAAAGAAGAGAAAGTGGATGACTATATTTGTTCTGAACAGACTTGTCACACTGTTTTGTTTATGTATGTGTATCTACATACATACATATTTATAGATTGTTCATATTGCTTCTCTATGAAATATTTAACCATATGTTATATGGAATGTGCCTCCTTATTTCTCATAGTGTATGAGTCAAAGTCAATGAAGAATTCAAGGAAAACATTATTTAAGCTTTATTCTGGTAATGCATATGCAGCAGTTTAGGAATTTAAACTGTTGCTGGATCTGAAAATAAATGCTAGTGGTAAAAAAGGATTAATTTCCTACAACAGATAATTCCTGGCTATTATATTCAGCAAACCATTTTGTCGGGAGGCACAACGATCACCCTCAATTATTTCTTGTATCTCTAGACAGTTTAAGAAATTTTTCTGTTTAAATTTCATGCATGCCCTATGATTCTTCCAGGCAAAATAAGAGGAACAATTAGTCCCTTTACAGAGAGAAACAGGAGAATCCACTGGTCCATATCCTGAACCATTTGACTGGGGCTGTTCAAGAACAAAATTGGACCATCTGGGATCATCTGAATCTCATTTAATGAGTTTTCTGTAGACTGGCTACTTCTGTGCTCATTTCCCTGCAGCAGTTCAACTTTATTGTTATCAACAAAGCATTGCCATTTTACCCACTGACTGATACTCTGCCTCATTCTTGAAAAAGAACTGATAAGCCAAAATCTACAATTTCCAAATAAATAAATTTTGGTGACCAAATATTTCTTATCTGAAAAATTGTGTTGAACTTTCAGAAACAACAAAAATATTTATGCCAGTTCTGTAAATTTTACTGTATGATTTTTGTCAATGGATTACTCTGATATTGTACTGTAAATGTTTTTCATTGAATTATGTTACAAGTTAAATGTCAACTGCAATAGAATTTAAATAATTGATAGAACAATGTAATGGAAAGAAAAAATGAAATCCAAAACTCCTGAAGACTCGTAATAATCGTTCTGCCTCTGACTTCCAGGGAATTAGTACTGCACTTAAACATTTTCTTTTGCACCATTTAGTGACCTTCTAATTTGGACTATACTAGTCTGTGTCCGGGGTTCTTGACAAGCTCATTTAAGTGGAAATGAATCAATTAATTAAATCAGAGTTTGAAATGTGGCTACTAATGAATTTGATGCCATTAAGTGAATATGTACACATTCAAATAAGAACTTTCCTTCAAAATTTTAGGATTTTACTATAGATGTTTAAATTAAATTTATTATCATGTGTAGAAGATTCTCTCAAAAGTTATATACATTTATTTGCTTGAAGTACTAAATCATGATTTTCCATTTTAAAATGCTAGAGCTGAAATACAGTGAGGAAGCTGGTAGTGCAAGATCTTTTTTAGTAATTCTGGAGAAAAATGTGTGAGACACAGCACATCTCATTCTGAAATGGAAAACAAGGATGCCCTTATTTTAATGACCTGCCCTCAAAACAACAAAAAGTATTCAAACTCAGTTGCATTTTGAAAGGGAGGAGGAAAAAATACTCTCTCTACACAGTAGGAAGTTCCTCTGCCTTTCATATTTCTAATTCCAGGCAGGATGCTATCTGCTCCAAAGAGCAAGAAAACAAATGCCAAGCTTTAATCAGAATTATATTGGCTGTGTAGGGACTTTCAGATCATTTGCCCATTCCTAACAATGTCATGCAGATTCCCTTCAGAATATCAATGCAGAGGCCTTTGCCCTTGCTGTGAAGAAAAGGTTGCAAAAGACTGAAGATGAGCAGCAGGTCCGTTTGAGGTTAACATTCCTTTTTGTGATGGGGGGAGGAGGAAAGGGTAAAAGTTTCACTCTAATTTAATTCCTTAATGAAACTAAGAATTAGAATCCCTGCAGTGTAGCGCTTACCTTTTCTCTAGTGTCAAGCAATTTTTTTCCTCAAATACATCTTGGATAATGCTGTAGGCTTATGGTTATCTGAGGGTTGGCTTAGAGGCCATTAATAAGACACACTGTACTGAATCTGATGGACCTTACAGAGCTACCTTAATAAAAATCTTTGTTGCAGAAAGTGCAGCCCTGTTTTTCAAATAAGAAATGTTTGATCACTGCAACATGTGTTTATTTCTTTATAGAAAATAATAGCTTTTACCTATATCACTTAATTTTTAAAAAATTTAAGAGATGTTCTTTTCTGCTTCCTTTTCCCCCAGTGTCCCTAAAATCCCCAGGTCTTACTCCTCTTATTCTGTGCAATAAAACATGCCCACAAAAAGGTAGACTTCAATGCAGGTAAGATGCACTTAGACCATCATATTGTTTGGACAGTAAAGCAGCTGGAGAAAACATGAACAATAAACCAGCTCAGCTTATCACTTCTGATTCGTAGGAAAAAGGCAATTGTTTTAGATGCATTGGAAAGCCACTGCTGTATCTCCACCCCCCATGCCTCAACCCCCTTCCCTTAGTCTCCTAATCAGAATTTGTTCATTTTTAAATTGCAATTTTATAGCTATTCAGTTTTTGTCAATATGACTATGGTTTGAATAAATTTTTATCATTGACAAGTGTTAGTCAGCAAGGTCTAGTAATAGGAAGAAATTGTATCTTTCATTCATATTTATTTTCCAAGCTTTTCTTTAAAGAGATATGCCCTGTTCAATAATTTAGCTTACATGTTCTTAGCAGAATCTCTTCCATTCTGAGTTCTTCTTTCCTGGATGTGGCTGAACAGGTCTGTAAATTCTAGATGAGATTTCATGAGGGCCTTTTACTGAAAATACTACAACAGAAACATATTTCAGGAAGCACATAATACAATGGTTCATAATTGTTTTGCAATCAACTAACTGTATTTTTCTGCAATCAACTAACTGTATTTTTCTAATCTTTCTAATTTCTAATTTTCACTATATGTTCTGGGACTACTGTACCACTGTGTTTGTCCTTTACATCATTCTTTTCTACTATAAGATAGCAATGAATGAATACTTGAGATAAACTCTCCTTCCTATGGGAAATGTTACTGTTTCCATTGTATTTCATTAGATCAACAGAACAACTGGCTCTTTCAAACTTCTAAGAGGTTGACAAGTTCCCATTTCACAGCATATTACTAGCTTTGTTAATAACTGGAAATAAATTTTTGAGTGCATGATGATGTGCTAGGATTTCATATTATCGGCTAAGAGCGTTAGAGAAGAAGTTCAGATCAAGTTTTTCACTTGTTCCTATTTCTATCTTCTTGGTGTATGCTAAAAAACCAATTGCTTTAAATCGTTCTTGGTATGAAATCTGTCTACACATCTAGTTTAACTATTTAACTATGCCATTTAGATGGTAATAGTTTCTTTATTACATGATGCATTTAAGCATAGATTCAAGGTTTCATTGACTTTTTTTCCCATTTATTATAACACATTACATATCCACACTCCATTTCAGCATCCTGCCTACATTGCCTAATCAACAGTGAGGAACTGATATGCTGTAGGAGAAAAAGACATACACTCAAGGAACCACCAAATCTAAAAGTGGTGCATGCTAGATCAGTCTATCATCCCTCTCCATCACTTGCAGTGAAGTAAATTCACAAGAGAATTAAAACTGTGAGAGACAGTGAGATACTTCTTTGGAAACTGCCTAGAAACTCCATATTGGAGTCTCTTCATCTCCTCCCAGATCAGTGTACAGGGGCTGAAAGCCAAAGCTGTGTTATGGCTGTCTCCTTTCTGCTGAATGACTGTTTGTTAGAAGACTCTTTTACAGTTGTGCTATGTTCTTTATTTCTTTCAGTTCTACTTTTATTTCTTTTCTGAGTTGTCTTGCATTTAAATGTTCCTAACAACCCCTAAAATAATAGGAGATTAGTATGTACCCTGCATCTGTGTCAACTTAATCAACTTTTAAGTATCATTTTCCTAGTATTTTTGTGCATACGCCATGCAAGGAAGAAAATCGGAACAACTCCAGCTTCACACAGGGACTTTCCAAAAATCCATTTTTATAAACACCTCTACAAAGTAATTTGAATGGGAAATTAATGCAGGCAGATATGTGCAATGGATAGTTCAAACGAGAGGAAAGTTATGAAAGTACTAAAAGACCTTGTAGAAAACTAGTCTACAACTTCAAGTTTCCAAATAGTTGGAGAATTTTGATGTTTGGCAGAGTCATATTTCAGAAGCATTATAGGCATTGTTCCTAATTTTCAGGAAAAAAAAGCCTGAAAAACAAAATAAATTCACTTTTCAGTGTTTAAAAAATTAAGAACATGGGTAAAGTACGTCTGTACTTGTGGAAATATGCATGTATGTGAACACTTTGTGCGAAAGATTGGGACATGGAACATTAGTGAGGGAGAAAAAGAAGTGGTACTGTTGTGTTCCAAAATATGATATCTGTAGAAAGAAATTTGAGTGGTCTCTGCAGAAAACCTTGAGTCACAGAAGCTGGGGAAAAACCTCTGTTTGCGGGCCAGACCAGATGTCACTTGTTTAGAATCCTCTGCCAAGAGATAAGGAGAGGGTGCTCTGATGTTATCAGACCTCTGCATAAAACCCATTGTATTCTCCCCTTGGCATATGTATTCTCTGTATCCCTTGCATCCTGCAGATCCAATAGCTAATCCCCCTATAAAATCCCCCAAGATAGAGTTTTTCCCATGAGGTAATTCCTAAGACTGTAAAATGTGTTAACCTGGGTTTTCCCCTTACGTCATCCTTGTGAAACCCCCCAATTTTAATGGAATGAATATGCAACCCCCCTGACGAATATGTAAACCCCTTGTTGAATATGTAGACCCTAAACCCTTTAAATATGAAATTGTATGTCCAATAAGCCATTCTAGTTTCTGCCTCCAAACTGGGATTGTGTTAGTTAATTGACTTGCTACATGGTACTACTCTTTTTGGAAAAGGTATCAGTTCCTTCATTCATCCAACATCTAATCTTCCACTTTTCCTCTGAATCGCAACTTGCACACAGCTGTGTTTCTGAAATAAATATTTATGCTTATGGAATTAACTAAAAAAAAAAAGTGCAGTCTTTCAAAATGCAGCAGTATTTCATTTCTATTAAACAACACATAATCACTTTTATTGAGCTATTCAGAGTATTTGAAATATGCAATTTATAATTATTCTGCTTTCTTTTTTTTTTCTTAGCTTGAAATGGTATGTGACACAGAAATATCTTACCTAGAACACACCAAACTATCTTGGAAATGTAAAGCCATGTTGGAGAGAAGATTTTGTGTGAGCTAATTTGCTTTAGCTATGCTGTGCTGAAATAACTAGACTTTTTCTAGAAATATTTTTATCAGATGTCATTGCACTACAGAGACTTTATCATATATCTATTGAAAATAAAAGAGACCATGCTCATTGCTATGGTAATCATGTCTGAGTCTTTTTCAAGAGGAATTAAACATTTAAATAAGATCTTACCTGCCTAAATATCTTTGTGGACTTGGACCTTCACCTCCTAAATTAGTTTTCTAATTACAGTTTCACTGAGGATTCTTGGCATGAGACATAAACACATTAAGTTTGTCAGTGGCCTCCCAAACATACCTTTGATTGATGAGGTGAGAGATTAAAGGAGTTGTAAGAAAAGCAAACAATGCTTCATACTAGAATACGTATTGTACCTCATAATACGTTCTTAAAAGTCATCTGTCTAGGTGTCCTTCAAGCACGTTTTCCTTCTTTCTTCACCTTATTTTTTCCTATAAGATGCAGTTTATTATAAAAAAAAGAATCTTAGTTAGATTTTATTGTTTCACAAGAGAGAAGTTTTCCTGTGTTTCATGTCACAAAAACATTAAATCTGCAAATATTTAATACTTATCATGTGTGATTCTATTATTTTCAAAGAAAAATAAAAATGAGTAAAGTTACTAATATGTAAAAGAACTTAGACGTACACGAGTTTATGTATTGAATTTTGTCACTTTCTTTTTTTTTTCACTTGAAATTATTACCTTTTCAAATTCGTGTACAACATACTCTTTTCTTTTATTCCCAAACACAACTTTCTTGTTGCTCTTACACATTAGGAGCACAGCTCAAGATATCCATAGTTATTTTTACATTTTATTGGAGTAGATCATAGTGGCTACCATATGCTCTGTTCTGTATTATGTTTTGCTTGTGTTTTCTGAGCATTGCTAGATGCCTATCACCTCTATCTGTTATATTACCTTTCTCTGATCTGCACAGTCTGGTTTTTATTCTGTAGCTGTCTATCAGGCCAAAGAGTATAGTTTCTATCAAAAGAACATACTTCATCTGGCATGTGCTTTCAGACAGTTGGAGTTCTCTCTTCTTTCTCACATCGTTGAGAGACTGAGGTTTCTGTCCTTTCCTTGTTCTTACTAAATCTCTTTGGATGCTTAATGTATTTTAGGAATTGCCTTATCAGTGGATTGCACACAGCTGGTGTGACAAGTGTGGTTTAACTACAACCAGCAACTAAGCCCCACGAAGCCACTTGCTCACTCCCCTATGGTGAGATGGGGCTGAGAATCAGAAGTGAAAAAGTGAGAAAATTTGTTTGTTCAGATACAGACCATTTAATAGGTAAAGCAAAAGCCATGTATGCAAGCGAAGCAAAACAAGGAATTCATTTACCACTTCCCATGGGCAGGCAGGTGTTCAGCCATCCCCAGGAAACAGTGCTCCATTGTCTGTAATGATGACTTGGGAAGACAAACACCAACACTCAGAATGTCTTCCCCTTCCTTTTTCTTCCCCCAGCTCTATATGCATGATGTCATGTGGTATGGAATGTCCCTTTGGTCAGTTGGGGTCAGCTGTCCCAGCTGTGTCCCCTTCCAACTCCTTGTGTACCTCCTGCCTCCTCACTGGAGGGACAGTACAAGGGGCAGAAAAGGCCTTGACTCTGTAAGCACTACTCAGCAGTAGCTAAAACCATCCCTGTGTTATCAACCATGCTTTCAGTCCCATGCTAACCACTATGAAGAAAATTAACTCCACCCCAGCCAAAACCTGAAGACTGGTGATGATGTACCCCAACAGCCTAGCCTTCAGTTGTTTTTCCAGCTCTGTTATCTGAAATCAGAGGAATCTTCTTTCACATTTCTTCTGCAGATCCATAAATATTGCATATACAGGGCCTATGAGGGGTATCCATATGAGAAGTCCATCCAGTGTTTCCTTGGCTTTAACAGGTCTCTGCTCTTCAGCAAAAAACTTCCCTGTGATTCAGTGAAAACTTCTAAGAGCTTGAGCAGGGTAATTTTTGAATTAAAAATGGATTTTATAAATGAGGATATGGTCTCAAAGTAACATGATGAAATTCAATGAGGGTAAGTACTATATCTTTTAAGTCAACCTGGCCTACTGTTCCCAGCAAATACAAAATTTAAAACAGGGAGGAAAATCCTGCTAGGAGGGGGGGAATAACTGTTCTGGGAGTTTTATCTGTTCAAATATTGTATTTGAGCCAAAATGACATAGTTGCAGATGTGGCAAACATCACCAGGGATATAACTGGTGCCATATTTAAGAAAAGAGAAATAATCATACTTTTATAGTTGTCTACCTTAAAAGGACCACGTCAACACTTTTAATAGACATGTTTATAAGTTAACCTTCCGAGGATAACAGAACAGGAGAGGTAGAAATAAGGGAGGGTAGAGGAAGCATAATATTAATCTTCACACAGTAAACAGTTACTGTATTAAGAAGTACTTTTTTATCATCAAGAAATAATTGACTTGCTGTAGAAATGATTAATTACAGAAACTGGGGGGGAAATCCTACTTGCAAAGACAGCTAAACAATAGAATAGACTACCTTGTGAGGTTTCAAAAAGCAGACTAGATGACCATCGGATAGAGTTAGTTTGTACAGTTAGTTTGAAACAGAGGACTGTATGGAATGCTTCATGAGGTCACTTCAAACCCTATGAAATACTGTTTCTATACATAGTCCAGTCACTAATGCCAATGGTAGTTTCATCATCCGTTTCAGTGATTAGGTGATCTAAATGTAATTAAAAGTCTCCTCTGCAAGCCAGTGAGATACTGCAATTCTGTGATTCTGTGATTCTATGAGTGAGTCACTCCTTAACAATGTCACTTAAGGGACTTCTTGCCATAACCATAGATTTAACTGTAAACTCCCTTAACTGTTGAAAGGATGAAGATATGAAGATGTAAACTAATAGTACTGATTTCATAGCTCTGTGGAGCTATTGTTCCAACTTCTCTGAAGGCTTTTGAAACTCTCACCTAATAACGATTGAAGATGGCAGCAGTGTGTTTTAAGAAAATGGTTTGAAAAATGTACTCCTGCACTTATGGCACTAAAAGTCCTTATTTTTGAAAGCGAAAGTGTAGGGAAAGAACAGCTGGGATGACATCTCTTGTCCACATTTGGGAATTCAAATGTAAAATATAGTACTTTACCACTGATAAGAGTTTTACAGAAAATGGTTTGTTTACTGCTTGGAAAACTGATGATTTGACTGAATCAACAAGATGCCCACAATTTGCACCTGCTTGTCTTGTTTTGATGAATGTGAAACTATGCAGATTAAGCATTACCAGGTGTACTGCTGGAACACATATGCTCAAGCACTCTCTTTTTCTTACTCTTCTTTCTTCCTTCCTTTCTTAAATCAGTTTTGCAAGAAGTTTGTGGATTTTTTTACATAACTGGACAGAAGGGCTCACAGCGCATCTCTTTTGCTTTGATAATTGTGCATCACTGTAAGATCTGCATCCATCTTTCCTTCCTTTTACTGATCTAAATTACTTGTTTAAAATACCACTTTCTCTATGTGACTGCAAAGAACATGATACTTTCGCCTCTACTGAAGAGCTAATAATGAGAAAATATTGTGTGTACCTTTGGCAACTAGAAGCCCCTGGAGAACTCTGAAGAGCTTTTTCCAGAAGCATCTCATTACTAGTGAGAAACTTTATAATTTTTAACTTACTCTAAGGTTTTTATTTCTATTTTGTATGTTTGTGTGAGTTTGCATGGCTTTTCTTTTAGAACTCCAGATTAAGTTTGAAATATTTGTCATTAAGTATGGTGCTAAAGAAGGTCCCAAACCCAGTACCTCCAACAGAAACCAACAATCCTTGTCTTCCCAATTTTAAAAATAATTTTTCCTTCTAGAATCAACAACCTGTGTCTGTGGGAAGTGCTTTCTTTCCAAGCATTAAGGTTT
The DNA here is from genome assembly GCF_003945595.2 of Pipra filicauda. Classification (NCBI taxonomy): domain Eukaryota; kingdom Metazoa; phylum Chordata; class Aves; order Passeriformes; family Pipridae; genus Pipra; species Pipra filicauda. Next base: position 1,398,176 of record NW_024104776.1, on the reverse strand, counting down.
CACTAACAAATTAATTCATAAAAACTGGAGTTATCTATATTACGATCACAGGTATTATTTTCATCTCTTTGATGCACTGGAATTGAGATGCAAGATTAATCTCTAGTTATGTGTTTACTGCTGTTGGGATATACATAAATGCATATGTGTGGAATGAAGTCTTGGGAAAAAAGAAATATCAAGGAAAGAATTGCATCCAAATACTTTATCTAGACTTGTGCTAAGTACCTCACGTGTAGAAAAAAAGACACCAAACAGGAAATTTCATTCAGTAAAAAGGATGTTGTTAAAACAGGTGGGAGAAATTAGTAATTTATCACTGACAATTGAAATCTGCACTAAAATTTAGAATTCCTTGGCTCTGTCACATCGCTGAAAGGAAGGGGATGGGAATGTCTCTATCACAAGAATTCAGTTTTCATTTATATGGTATATACTAAACATGCAGCCTCAGGGGAAAATGTGGGACAAAATCTTATTACAAAGTAATTCCTATCCATTAATAAATGTATAAATACAAAGATGCTTAATACATTTAAAATAGTCTCTACACAGAGGCTGCTGAACAAAAAAATGGATGGGCAGTATATTTAGTATTTATGTCAAGCAAGAATAACCTGTAAATATACAAACTTCCCATCAAACTGAATCAAGACATTCTGTGCTTATAACTTGAGAAACTCGGACTGCAACATGAAGGTTTTGTAGACTCTAACAGTTTAATTTGAATCTGCATCTAGTCATAACGTCAGGAATTTGTTCCTTTGTGACAAAAGTAATCAAAATCACTCACAGAATCACAGAATATCCCGAGCTGGAATGGACCCACAAGGATTTTCAAAGTGCAGCTCCTGGACCTGCACAGGACAGCCCCAGCCATCACACCATGTACCTGAGAGCATTGTCAAAATCCTTTTTGAACTCTGGTAGGCTTGACCACTTCCCTGGACAGCTTGTTCCAGTGCCCATCCACACTCTGGGTGAAGAAACTTGTCCTACTATCTAACCTAAACCTTCCCTGACACAGCTTCATGATATTCCCTTAGGTCCTGTCACTGGTCATCAGAGAGATCAGTGCCTGCCCCTCCTCTTCCCCTCTCAAGGAAGTTATAGACTACAATAAGGTCTCCCCTCAGTCTCCTCTTCTCCAGGCTGAACAGACCAAGTGACCTCAGCCACTCCTCACACAGCTTCCCCTCAAAACCCTTCACCATCTTTGTAGCCCTCTTTTGGATGCTTTCTAATAGCTTAATGCCTTTTTTAATGTTGTGGCACCCAAAACTGCACACAGTACTTGAGGTGAGGCCACACTATCACAGAGTAGAGCAGGACAATCATGTCCTTCAACTGGCTGGTGATGCTGTGCCTGATGTCTTGGTTAGCATCTTTATCATTGGGTTGGAGGAGGCAATGAAGCATATGCGCATGAAGTGTGTAGATAAAACCAAACTCAGGGAAGACAAGTTGATATGCTTGGGGGTAGGGTCCTATCCAAAATCATCTGGACAAGCTAAAGAATTGGACAGATGGGAATCTTGTGAATTTGATCAAGGACAAGCCTGAAGTCTAGTCCTGAGGTAGTAGAGCTCCTATAATGACAACAGGTTGCCAAGAGACAAGCTGGAAGTAGCTGTGCAGAAAAAGCTATGGTGAGCAGTGAGATGAGCCTGAACCAGGAAAGAGGGCCAACAGCTTCCTGGTCTATATGAACAGAACCATAGCCAGCAGATGCAGAGAGTGGTTTATCCTCAGCACTCATTAGGCCAAATCCACATTACTGTGTTCAGTTTTAGTCCCCTGATGCAAGAAAGATATCAACAAATTGGAATGTATTCAGCAGAGGGTCCTAAGGGTAGAAGTAGTGGGAGAACTTGCCCTGTGGGATGACACTGAGAGACAAGACCCGGAGAAAGGATAGCTTTGAACACATCTGTGATCAGCCTTCCAAATACCTTCAGGGAGATTATCAAGGAGATAAAGCCTGGCCTTCAACAACTCTATGGGGTAGGAGGAAGACAGTCAATGGCTGTAAACTGAGACAAGAGATGTTCATACTGGATAAAAGGAGAAATTTCTTCACCTTGAGGGCAGCTCAGCAGTTGGGTAGGTTGCCCAGAAAGGTTGTGTAGTTTCGAAAGTTTTCAACACCCAGTGGGACAAAGCCCTGAGCAACCAGGTTGGACCTCAGAGCCTGCCCTGCTGTGAACAGGAGATTGGACTGGAGACCTCACAAACTCCCTTCCAGCCTTAATTTTCTGTGGTACCACGACTCTATGAAAATCCTCCTTACTGACCAAAACAACGCAGATGCAATAAATAAATGTGAAAGCCATGTTTGTGTGAGATTTTGTCCAATAAGTTGCACCAAGGTTAAGAATTAAACCTCAAAAGACTTCTTTTTTTAGTTTTATAGAAAAAAATCTATCTCCTATAAAAAGCATGTGCAGCAGGGAAATTGCCAAACTGAAACCAGTACACCATTGAAAGTTCAACAAAACAACATTTATTACAAAGAAGTAGCAAACAAAATGAGAAACCAAGAGACAGGAAAGAGAAGGGAAACAAGCCCCCAAGACAACCCCCTACTCACTCGGGCATTACTTACGAGGTTGTCTTACAGACCCCAGAATGCTTAGAATTCCCCATAGCAGAAGCTGCATCTCTGGAGCGTCGGTAGGCTCACAAGACAGCAGGTGTCCCTGCAGAGACAACCTTGTCCTCCATGTGACGCTTGAGTCCGCTCCCAACAAGAACTATCTGCTTTTTATACAATTAATTGGTGACGTCTACCTGGGTAGGTGTGGCCAGCACCACCCAGCTAGGGGCCTTCAGTCCCTCCCCCATTATGTAAATGGTGCCCCTTCTGCACATGGGTGTACATTGGAATTTCCCCGTGCCTGCATGCTACACCTCGGGGGGGTCTTTCCTAAATGAGTCTGGGGGCTTACTTCATCCTCCTCCTCTTCACTTTCTGCTTCAAATGTCCTTGGAGTGCCGTTGGCCAATAGTCAGGTCCCATTTAATTTCAGTTTTTACAAGATGCTTCCTTCAAGGACGAAGTTCTTGTTTATCAATACTTGTTCTCACATAACTTGGCAGGAAAAGAACAGACTCTTGCTGGTGGCTGGGCCAAACACAGACCAAAAAGTGATAGCATCTAATTAAGTAAGAATATAGCATTGCATATAGACATTTATGAAGAGATCTTTTTGTCTGTGTATTTTTCATTCTGAAATATGCAAAAGAGGAAATCAACTTGTGGCTACTTTTTTGTGGACAAGTTTCTGCTGTTATTTTTGTTATAGGTTAGAAGTAGGAGGTAAAAACACTAATGATCAAAAGTACAGTTGACTATAACAAGCAAAGATCCCAAGGAAAAATGTCAGTATGGTTAAAACTTAAGACACCTAACTTCGGCCTTAATTATTGCAAAATATAGTAATGAAGATTTTATTTCTTTCTTTATTTGATAACAATGTCTTTATTTACCCTCTTTTCCATTTTATAGTTTCAAATCCCTTACAATTCTTTCAAGAGAGAGAATGCTTCTCACTGAGGTCTCATCACATTTATTTGTGGACTTTTTTTTCAGAATTTTTATGCCAGAAGTCTAAGAACTATGCCTAGAGGTGGAAATACTAATGGTGACTATAAAAGCCCTTTGATGGTCAGAGGGACATTGTAGGCTTTTGTTTTGGCAAATACATTCCTGTAACTTAATTTTTTTTCTTCTATTTTTTAACAAACCACAGCAAAATCTCCTAGGAGGTATCGTTTAGTCTGATACTGGAGAACTGTCTGTTTTATTTTCTTTTATGCAGGCAAACACTGTAGGCAGCCTGTGTCTGACAGAACTGAACGTACAAAGTTCTGTTCCTTTCCTGAAGGCAACAAGACTCACTGCAGATCCCCTGCCCTGAGCTGTCCAGTGAACACAGTCCATCTGCATTGATATAGAATGCAAATAAATACTGTAACTTAGAGATTTCATTTAACATTTAGTTTAAAATCACTTCACGGAGCTATTGTTGCTTTGAGGTTTGTTTATCTGAAGTGTGAGCAAGGTGTCTGTAAAACCAAGAGTTCAAAATTCCTATGTGTCACATTTTCCACCAGTTGCAGGAAAAAATTGTATCCTTCTCTTTAACCTGCATTCTAATTAATCCCTGGTACACTTGTAGCTAATAATAATGATACATGAAGTTTTAATGTAATTTAATCAAAAATGTCATAAAAGCCCTGAGAAATTGGTATTTAAATAGATGCAGTAAAACATTTTGATTTGTTCCAGAGTTGTATCTTTAGTCAGCCATCCCACCTCTATGGATCACATTAAAGGTAAACATGGTAAACAAGGTAAAAAACTGTATTTTTGATTGATAGCCATTGTTTTGACTCTAGAAATACCTATTTTTAATCTTTATTAAGTATATTTTTACTTCCTGTAATATTTTCACAGTAGTTCCTTGGAGATTAACAAAAAGTCTCAATATAATCTGATGGTTAGTAGAGGGTTTTGGATATTATCTTGTCAGTCTTAAAGCCAGAGTTTTTCTAAATTTTTTTTTTAAATTAGTTTATTGAGTCTCCAGGGAGTCTAAACCTCGATATGCTGGTTTGTCCTGTAACCACAGACTCCCATAGGAACAAGGATAGGCTACATCAGAATACAAAGTGCCTTCTGCTTGTCCAAAATGCCTTTTTCAGTGCTTTTTCATATACATCCATGTGGAACATAATATGGAAAGATACTAAATGATGCAAAGTCCCCAGATCTGGTAGGGTTTCTCAATACTGCCACTGTTAGTACATTTAGTAGGGGTTGTATCTACTTCGCTATAACAGCAAAGCTGGATAAACATGTCTGAGTTAGCTTAAACCAATTAGTTAAAATCTGAGCCATTACCCATCTTCTTGGGCAGGCTGTAAAGGCTGGTCTGAACTCCAAGCAGTTCAGCTTCAGGTAGATCAGTTTAATCTGCAGAGGAAATGTGTCTACTACAGTTTTTGTCAGGCTTTTTAACAACACACTTGAAAGTCCGACCTTCGACATCTGGGCATGTTGTATCATAAACAATGTACTTACCGGCCCTGACACTGACAATGCACACTATTTGCATGGGCTTATACTTTTAGATGGATAGATAGATAAATAGATAGATAGATAGATGATAGATAGATATATGTGTGTAGATTGAGATGAATTTTAGGTATCCAATAGGTATTTATACTTGCACTCCTGTTAATTTATTATCTTAAATACTTTGGGAGAGAAATCAACATAAATCACAGCAGATTTTAGTTTATAAATAAAGGTCAGGGTAGAATATCAGGTTTTACAAAACCTTCAGATATGAAAACTTTGATTTGATGAAAGAAAAAAAAATTGCATTTTTTCCTCAGGACTCACAAAATAATACATACTTGTTACTAGTGAATCTTCATTAATTCAAACTGTATTCTCTGAAGATTCCAGATTGAAATTTATTTCATAAGAAGTACCTATAAATTTTTCATGTCCAGTACACAACATAATGTTTATAGAGTAAATAACAAATGCTAATGAGGCAGTAGCCACCTATCCACCCCACACACTGACATTATTAAGTTGCAAAATAGGTAATAAAAAGTTATTCTATTTCAAGTACCATTTTTTGGACAAAAATCATGTAAATGTTGATGCATGGTGAATTAAAGTAAATTAATCTGATTATATGAGTGAATTGAACAAGCTGTGCAATATAAATATTTTAATCACTTCTTGATCCAGAAGTACCTCATTTACAAATGAGCAATTACTTTCTACCTCATGGGAGTTGTCTCTAATTATGAGGCAGTCTAGTTGGTGCTATACAAAAAGTACATGTAAATATCAGACCCTTGAATTTGTCATTTCTAATATGAACAGCATTTTATATCCCTTTGTGCAATCCTCTTTGTCTTTTACACTAGTGATTTTATTTATTGTGATTTTATCCTGAGCAGACCAGTCATTATGAAGATTTCATTTAATTTGTGGGCATAGAAACACTTCCCAGTGGAAGTTTGAATATATGTCTATTAAGTTTAAGCATAGGCTTGTTTTATTCAATTCCTTATAGACCAACCTACCAATGCTTTAGGCCTGAGGACTATAGGTTAAAAGCAAAGTTCTGGATATAAAAGTGAATTATTATTATATGTAGTTTGTCATATGTAAGATATGTATGCCATTAGTCTTACTAAAAGCTTAATCAGCCTATTATGCACTTAATTCCCATAAGTATATTAAAGGATTTTGGAATCTATGAACAGAATGACATATGTAAAAGAAGACCAAACAGTTTTGATTAGCACACTATGGTGTGCTATGCTGGGCCTTCCTTATTTGTGAGGAAGGAAGCAGCCTTCCCAACCAAACAGCCTAGGCAGTTTCAGTAGGTGTCATTTGTGTACTGCATTCGTTGTCTTCTTGATGAAAATTAAGGACTTGTGTTCACTTGCTGCTGATTGTCTCACTTGTATGCTGTCTGAACTGGAAACACAAAAAAATGGGCTGAGCATCTCAGAGGTAAAATTGTTTGTGCCCCAATTACTGATTTCTCCTTAAAGATGACAGTGACACTTTCTAGTGAGACATACATAACATACTGATTTTATATAGTGCTGGAGTGAAACTTATATGTGCTTTAGAGGAAAACCTTTAGTCCACATAGCATTTTTAATTTTATATAAATATATATTTGAATAGATTAATTCATATTCAAACAGTATGTGTACTTTAGAGGGAAAAAAAAGGAAAAAAGCTTTCTTAGGTCATTTCAGAGAAGTGTCATTCATCCTACGGCTCGCTGCTGTAACAAAAAAATGAAACAGAAGAAACTGAATGATCTGTTAAAAGATATGTGATATTGTAAAATATGTGTTCTGGTTTTGCTAGCTTTCCAGCAAATGCCAATTAAACATAAAAAATCATTGTTTCCAAATAACACCGGAGATGATAATTACCACAAATCTCTCTTCTATGCAACTCTAAATTTCCATAATGGACCCTTACTGACAGTGACAGGAGAAAGAGTGTCATTATTTGTATCAATGGATGAGGAAAAGTCCTTAGAATTATTTCACATGTACTTCGCTGAATTTACTGCTTCTGCCACAAACCCCCAATTGTTTCCTGAGATATTTGTTTTCAAGATCCTGACTTTGATTTTACTCTAGTGATATCCTATGAGGAATATTCTTCACTTTTTCTTTCTATTTCAATCCAGCCTGTTGAAGAAATACTGCTCTTTTGAAGCACATGGTTCTTTTGAGATGCAGATGAGTGACAAGTGGTAGTTTCTAAGTTGATCTTTGTATCTTTGGGATTTCTATTTGACTGGGGCCTATTCAAAGACTTCCATCATGCTGTAGTATTGTTTTGTAGAAATGAGACGTGAAAACCTCTCAAATATGAATCAAGGTGTCAAAATGACCTCTGGGATCTATTCTGTGAATGGAGTACATGTTCTTATAAGGGATGAAGCACAAGAGAATGGACAGTGATGCAAATAGACAGGAATGGACGAGGAAAAATGGAAAATGCAGAATGGGCACAGTCTCACACATCCTGCTCCCTTGTAAACATGATTTGTTTGTAAACACTAATGAAATTTCCAATAAAATTAATCTGAGAAGATTTCAACTCATTAATGGGAAAAAGCTGGCAAATGCAAGTGTAAACAAATGAGTTTCCAACTGAACATTTTGTGTTTCTAAATTAATGTCTTTGAAAAGCCTGCCTCCATTTCCTTCAGTAAAATAAATATGCTTGGAATATAGAGTTAAAAGTCCAAAGGACAATGTAACTCATAGATTATGATTATTAATATTAATATATTTAAAACCAGTATGGCTCTCTTTAGTTTAATCTTTTGAAATAAAATCTATTCTCATTAACTGTGAAAGATTTTATTTTTCTTATTGCTTGCAACATCATCAGTTGGTCTTACCAGTATTATTTAATAAGCTGCAACTTAAAACTGTGAAATTGTGTGTAATTAAAACTTACCTAATTGATACCTTGGGAAATTAATTATAATACTGAAGCAATTTGCTTAAGTATCCTGTTTGTATTTCATTCATTTATCTGCTAATAACAGACACATTAGTAACACAATAAATACTTCAGGTTTTGTATACTAAATGATAAAAGAATGTAAGATACATGACTGCTCCAAGTTTACTATACCATACCAGATTTGATATAGTAAAATAAGCATATGGCTAACTTAATTCAATGGAAAGATACAAATATTTATAATTAAACACCTAGTCTTTATGTTCTTAGCCTGGAGCTTTGAGAGCTAAATTCCAATATTTCTACTGGATTTCGTATTGTAAATCCAATGTTTTGGCTTTAGTATTTATACTGCAGCACTCTCTTGCATCTAGTCCTTCTACATGATGAATCATAGAACTTAAATATAAAAGGCAACTATCAGTTCAGTCTGTCCTTTTTGTCACTAAGGACAGGCCATCCAGAGTACTCTCTGTAGTTCACTGAAATAATTAGAAGTGATTCTGTCTCCTTTTCAGGGTGGATGTTACTGGGGGATAGGGCTGAAAAGATTACTTGTTTCTTTTATTATTAATTTATATAGTCCAACTATATCTACATCCATATCCTTACTTATATCAATAACTATAGATAGACACACAGAAAAGATTTCACCTCCTTTTCACCTCCTTGGAGCATGCTGCATCCAATAATGTTTCCGTTCAGGACTTCGTGCTTTCCTTTTTCAAAGCCTTCTCTAAAGTATACTACCTCTTGACACTTGAAGATTATGAGGCCTCTCTACTGTCAAAATACAGGCACTGGTGCAATGTGTCTGTCTTCATTTAAAATTACCCATTTTAATGAGTTTAATTTAGTGTAGCTGCACACACTTATATGAAAATCTAGGCAAGGTATAGTATGAAAAGAAGAGATTCCATTTGTCAGGCTCCTAACAATGTATTTTGCCCTCAGCATCATGAAGTTTACCTGGAAGATGCTCCTAATGCCTTCTGTCACACTCCTGAAGAAACCACTGTGCTGAGTCTGGCTGGGTGGAGTTGATTTTCTTCATACCATGCACATGGTGCTTGTGTTTTAGATTCCTAACTCCTGTTATTAGTGTTTTAACTCTTACTTCTTTGCAGTTTTCATGGTACATAAAGACATTCTTCCATAAATATATTATCTCTGCATGATCAATCACCAGCCAGAGATTGGAGAAGGTGAGTTTGGTTTTGTTTTTACCACTGGGTAAAATCATTACCTGGGACTGAGGGTTAGTAAGGTAATTAATTGATGAGTGTCTCTCTACAGTAGTGTAGCCATAATCAAATAAACATAAGGAGTTTTAAAGACCAATTTTGTGGCTTTTTAAAACAAAATGTTTCTGTATATATTTTTCTCAGCGTCTAAAATTGTTATATTTCTTCTTGTTGAAAAGATAACTGTCATATAAACTTAGCAGGCAAAGGAACCAAATTAAAGTCAGTGACATTGACTTTAACGGTGTCACTTTTTTCTCTGAAAATTTTTATGTCATTCCTGTGTCTTTTTATGACTTTCTTTCTGTCTCGTATTATTGACATGTATGAAAAAATTCAAGAGAGTTAAAAGTATCTTTGTCCACAGGAGAAAATTGTAGCTAATGATTTGTACTCTATAAACAACAAAATGCAAGATGACAGCAATGCAGAGTAGTGTTGCCTTTTCCCTGGGCTGTATGAGCCTGTGGCACCATCCTGTGAAAAGTGTGGTGTATTTCTTGTCACACTTGAAAATCCATCGCAGAACTGGTACACTAACATATTATTATGTAGTACCCTCCTCCATATTTTTTTAGAAAACTGATTTTCTGCAGGCATTAGGATGGAGATGAAATCAGATTTATTCTCCACTGTCTAATGAAAAATACAGCAGGAAAGTAGGGAGCTTATTGTTTATTGTTATATACATGCTTATCTTCTGATCACATAAAATCCAGTAAAACTCCATAAATAGGAATTATACATCTCTCTTTTATTTTATAGCTAGTTCTTTATTCCATTGCTTGATTAACAACCTCTCACCTTCTGCCTGAATACCTTGATTTTCCTTTTTTTTTGTTATTGTTGTTGTTGCTCTCGACAAATGCCAGATACATTTGAGGGTTAGCACAATGTATGCACATGGGAAGAGAATGTCAGAATAGGCAAAACAAGGTATTCAGATACCTAATGAGGGAAGAGGTGTTACCATCAAATGGCAAAATTGCGAGGAAGGGATGCTTTCTTTTTGGTCATTTTCATTGGCAAGAGACTCTTGGAAAAACAAGAATAGAAAGTTGGCAGAGTCCTTAAATTACAAAGCTAGAAATGCTAAAGTAATTTATATTTCCTTTCATGATTCAGCTGCTACTTGGTGCATGGAATTTTGTGTTCTGTGTGAAGAGCTCATAGAGACATATCTGAAAATCCTACATGTTTAAGTGTTGATTCATTTGATGATTGCTTCTAGATTTAAAAACATTGAATATTGTTATATCAGATTATTTCTGATAACCTATTAATTACTTCTACTTAATTCTGCTAATTATTACTTGAAGAACTGGGGAAGTCAAATAGTTACATGTTCATGCAGGTACTGTAAGCAACTTGTAGTCTTATCATATTCAGAGATAATTAAAGTTACAAAAATAAAAAAGAACTTTAGAATCCCCTGTCAAACCTTTTTGTCTCCTGTAATGTAACCTATCAGAGGAGGAAATTCTGTAATCTTTATCACTGTGGAACTAACTTCCTTAGTAAAGACAAACAGTTAAGCCTTGATATCTCATCAGTGAGATAAAGCTACATACGGCGATAACTGTTTCTCTTTAGAATCTTTTTTTGAGAGGTCATTGTGACCTGGTAACAAACAAGAATCTCAAAAAAAGCATTTTATTTTAGGTACTGAGAACAACGTTTAATTTATTGTTTTCTCCTCAATAAAATGAAAATGTAGAAATAAAATTTCAAACCACTGCACTTTTTTTTATATTAAAATGAGTGAAGCATAATCACAGAAAACCTTTTCAGTTGTTTTATATGAGGCTATTTAAACTACATTGCATTTTGTCTTTATTTTAAGAATGACTATTTTCTAGTGCCACTAGGTGTCATCATATCTATTTTTAAATCCTGTACAACAGCTCTTCCCTGTACCATAGCAGACAAAGTTGATGACTTAATCGGCTTCATCAAAATTTCAGTTTAAAAGGAAACAAAAGAGGTAAAAACATAAGACAGTATGAAATTGGAGAAGTTAATCTCCAGAGCTCAGTTACACAGAAAATAAACCATTCTATAAAATTGGATACTTGGAAATTTAAAACTAAAACTCTTATTTAATTAATTTTACTACAGATTTTCCTGTTAAATACAGAGGTGTCTCTAAATCTTCATCTGATACCTCCCATTACTGAGTATTATGTCAGTCAGATTCCCAAAGTAAGTAGGTACATAGCAAGAATGAGCTTTATATTCCTAAGTATAAAACTGTGACCTGGAAAACCTATCTGTCCCCCAGAACTGTTAATCCTCATGACAGATACAACCCCTTTTGTTCTAAACATCTGTAATATACATGCATACATGCATATATTTATACAACTGTTCATGCCCAAGCATTTGCCACCAAGCTGTGTTCTTTAGTGCTCCAGTGACACAAAAGAGCTCTGCCCAAGTGCTTTGATGACATCAAGCTACTAAATGTATTTAGAAGCTATCTAATATACTAATATAGGACTTGGTTCCCCAGCTGCAAGAAGAATTACTTTTGTGTTGGTTTTCTTTCTCTTTAGAGAAAAGTGATAATCAAGTAACATTTCTGCTTTTCATAAGATGAAGGATACATCAGGCATATGTTCGTAAGCTGACTCAGGATTTTACAGGCCCTGCTCTAACTACATAAACTCACAGCACACTGGTTTCACTGTCAGAAGCATTCCTCAGCCATCTGACCCTATGCTAGGTGAGCTGGGTATAATTTCTTTGTTTTCTATGGTTGACTAGAGAATCTAAGGGCTAGAAGAGAGTGTGGAATTTAGTTAAACATTTCTAACTGGTCAGAATATCCATTTAATTCTGGTTTCAAGGCTCTGTGCCTCAAAACTATCCAGGTATTTTCACCATTTTTTTGCTGAACATCCAGACTCTCGGTGATGTTCTCACTCAAAATCTCCTCATTATATTTCCACTGGAAAATATTTCATTGAGAAGCCTGTTCTTTTTTGTGAGAGTCTTACACTAGAATCTCTTGGCTAATTACATAAATATGCCTTACAGGGAGAACAGAGACCTCAGACACTGCATAATGTGGGACTATTTACTTAAAATTCAGCAGAAGTTTAAAGGTGGCCACTGGGAAAATGAGATAGTCAAATATTGAACTTGTTCAAAGAAACCAAAACACTTCCCCCTTCATCCCCATACTTACAGTATTTTAACATTCTTATTAGTCTCTTTTCGGTCATGATTCTACCTTTAAGTGAATTTAATTAAGTGCACCAATTACGTTTTCTTAAGGTTTTATTTTCCAAAGCTGAAGCTGTCTAAAGTCCCAGCATGAGGAACTTAGAAGGTGACATTTCACTAATGACTGCTCTGAGAAACTGACAAAGATTGATAGAGTGGTTTTAAAGATGTCCCCCTGAGAAGCATCTCATACAAAATGAAAATGACACTGAAAGTTTTCAAAACTAACTCTGGGTTGTGCAAGTGGTTTTGTTTACAAAGAAGAACTGGCATAAAGAAGCACTTTAAGGTAGTTTTCCAAATGTGTGGTGTATAGTTTTTTGTTTAGAAATGTCTTCAGATTGTTTTTTAAACAACAGTTTTATGCTTAATAAAAACTCACTGAAAATTCTTTTTCACCTCCCTACATACCAGAAACATGCACATTATGGGATGGGCTGTGCATTGGTAGGTCACAGAAGGAGTACCGAATGAGTACTTTCTGCGCAGATACCTTCAACCCTAAGTATGAACAGGTTCATACAGCACACCCCTCTCCTGCTGTGTACTGGAAAGGTAGAGCCTTACCTCTGAATCTGCTTTTGTTAATTTTATTATCTCACTATAGATAGCAGAAACCTCAAGGTTTCATTTGCACAGCTATCGCATTTAGGCTTTGCTCTTCTGCAGAAAACATAAGGGTCTGGAAGCTTCTTTAGGTTCTTCCCATAGCCCACTTCCTCAATCTGGCAGGCATAGCTACCAAAGGTTACTGCACTGCAATCTGCATTTTGGAGCCATGCATCTACGCTTCAGGCATCCTATGTCACAATGGAGTCTCCCTGTAGCCAGCAACCAAACTGATGAACAGACTGATCCATCCTTCACGGAGAGAGCAGGACCAGTTCTGGGGACCTGGGACAGCCCAGCCCTGTTAAGTAGTTCAAATGTGCACTCAGGATATAGTGAAAAGAGCTTTTGATCTTTGGGATTTAGCATGAACTTTATATCCAAATGCAAGCAAATGCATATTGAACAGGAATACTCTGCGTCTCTAGGTACAGGTAGATGTGCTTCACATCTACCTGTAAGGAGGTAAGCAGTGCTCATCTAAATAGAGTAAGAAACCCGACATTATGTAAGTTTGGTTCAAGTGTACAGCTCCCTGATCTGACACCACACTTCTCTCTGCACAGGAATCAAACTGCCATTGAATGCTCCTTGACTTTCATCATAGAAAAACAACTTTGATATTAATCTTTTATACCATTGAAGAAGTAAACTTCACCGCCCCCTGATTTAGTAGTTAAAGTAAAATTAAGCAGGATATAAGTGCTGATGGGAAAACTGCTGTTCTCTAGCACAAGAGAATTAATTCTAACAGTCTCATCATTACTTCAGAAGAAATTGTCTTCAGAAGAAATAATGAAAAAGGAGGCTTTTTATTCTCCCTTGACTTAGATATGATTTTCGGGTCTCTGTTGGTCTAGTCTCTCTTTTAGAAAGAAAAGTGTATAAGTAGAAATGCCACTTTCACTGATTCCCCTGTATTCTCTCTGTTCTTGAAAAATAGTTAAAACCAGAAATAGAAGAGAGTGCTTTAGATGGGCGTGTGGTCATAGTTGTACAGTTCTGTCTGTTTTTATACAGTTCATAAAAATTTATTTTATTCATGTGATTTCATGTGGAGGATATATATTGAAAAGTGGTTTAGAGAGATGTTAATGGTTGTTGCTATCTGTTTCTTAAATTGTCATTCCATCAGGTGCAGCGCAGGTTTAAAAAAAACAATATCCTTTCTTATGGGTATATCAATGCATTAAACTCTTCTTCGTGAGAAGCACTGCCAGATCAATAAGACATTTTATCCATGTTTTCATGGTGATCCCTTGAGCCTCCAGTTTCCATCCTAGCTATTAACTGAGCCAAATGACAGCAGATATTATAAAAAAAAGTTTCCAGCTTCAAATCCTTTTACTAGTCCTATGTTAAAACCTTTCAAACTGATATTATTCAGTTGCTCAGGTTGAAGTTTTCTGCTTTATTTCTTTTGGACAATATCATGGGACCTTAATATTTTTTTTTTAATTTTTATTATTTTCATCTGTGAAGCAACCATTAAAATGATGGACACTTTTTATGTCCAATGAATAAGTCTGCAGTTGAAGGCATCAGAAGATGCCTTTTTACTTTGGCAATTTTAGCATGGGTTTCCAATCATGAGTCCTCCTAGGATTTACCTTTATCTAATTATGAGATATCAATACAGTGATGTACATCGATGTGACTGTCTATCCCTTGAAAGTTCATCTTTTGAATCTTCTTGTCAGCTAGGCTTTGCAATGACATACCCAGGATCTCTGATTCCCATGCATCACTGATTTCATGTGCCTGCCTTCCAGGCTTCCTAGCCCTGGGCACGTAAAGAGCTTTGTTCCTGCTGATAAGCCCAGCTTTCAAATTAATCTTCCTCTAAAGAACACAAATATACCTGAACACTAGTTTATAACAAACATATTAAATGTAAAAGCAAAAGCCATGACACTTAGTACACATTACCAGTAAGGAGGGAAATTTGCTTTTTCAAGTTTACAACTTGTTACTGTCAAGGGATTATATATATATGAGACACTGTGATAGGGAGTAGTGTTCCTTCTTGAGGCTACCAGGCAGAATGGTACAGAAGAACACACATTTATCACAAAGATCACCCAGATCATTTGTTTCTGAGTATTAGAAACAGCTACATTTAGATCTAGCATGTCTCACCTGCACTGTATATGTTTGCCAACATTACACATGTTCACCAACATATACATGTTCTGTATATTGTTATCGAACTATTAAACAAGGTAAAACACAGCAAAAAACATATGGGTCATTTTTCCTGGAATTTCATGAAAGAAAAGAAATAACAGAACAGAAGCAGCTCTGGATTTAGAGAAGATACAGCACAAAGATAAGAGAAAATACAGCACAAAAGTGCCACAGCTGTGCACGATGTGGCATATGGGCAAAGCGTGGGTGGACAGATGGCTCAGGAGAAGGAAGGCAGAAAAAAGGGCAGAAACTCCAACTCTAACATTTCAGCAGAAGACCCTCCATCAATCAGAAAGTATTCTATTTAGAAGCAGGGCGGTGTGACAGTGCTTTGGGACATGGAGTAGTTTGAAGAAAGGGCCTCTGCTTATCTGACAAGGGTAGGCTGTGCTGCACTGGTTTCCTCTGCCCAGGCTGATGTGGTTCAGTTGGTGCTAAATGCCAAAGAAACAGTGTGCTCAGATCCAGGAGCAATACTCACTCCCACAGCTCTGAAGGCTGAACAAGGAGGTTGCAGAGGTTTGGCCACCAGCCTTTGAAGTGCACTTGGTAGGTGCAAAGGCTGCAGGCAGTGGAGGCTGCAGCCAGTGCCAGGTTCCGGGGTGAGGTGAGAGCACTGTGATATCTCTGAGCCCATGGGTCAGTCCTTCCCTCGTGGTCATCCCACAGGCAACTAGTTTCAGGTTATAGCTACAAAAACCTAAACATTTTTAGCTGTCCAACAGATTCACTAGTTCAACATACCATGCTGTCAATTTTCTCAGTAATTTTTACGTTTTTCTATAACCTTCCCATCCACATGAACTCTGTGACAATAATTTCATCTCTTTTCAGTAATAAAAAAAAGACATCATAGTTTTTCTGTATAATGTAAATGTGACAACACTTGAGCAGAAGCTTAAAAAAATAAGATAAAACATAAAACTAAATCTAGGTATGCCATCATTTTAAGTCAGTGTTAGGGCTTGAATTGGTTTGGGGGTTTTTTTGTGGTTCTTTTTTGTTTTGTTTTGTTTGTTTGTTTTTGTTGGTGGTTTTGCATTGTTGTTGTTGTTGTTGTTGTTTTTTCCCTAGTGCTTAGGTTTGGTGGTGTTATTAAACTATATTTTTTATTCTTAATGATGATAAACTGAAAATATAATCAGTGCTAGCTTCTGACAAAAGGGAACACAGTGGTATCAACTCTTTAAAAGACTGCTAATTATCTTAATTTTATTAAATTTAGGTATTTTCAAATATTTGAAGGTTAAAATTGGTTTTGGATTTGAATCTCTGTTATAAAAATACTTAGATATTATTATTACCATTACTATCACTAATAACATTACTACAAACCTTAGAATCCCAATGGCAATAGTCACAAACCCAGAGAATATAAAGTTTAGAGGAAACTTATTGTTAAATTTAAAGCAAAGATGAAAGTTTAAATAAAAAGTTTAAGTAATATCAAGGAATATTAAATAGCGTAAAAACACATTAAAAAAACTCCGTATTTTTTTCTGGAAAATTACTATGGAAATAGTGATTTCTCTCTTGTTCCTGTGTTTTATACCTCTTAGTTCACAAAGAAGAAAGTTCAGTTAGTTTCCAACTCTACATGCTGTAGTTTGTAGATAGTATGGTACATTCTTTGTCTTTAACAAGGAGGCTGATTTCTTGAGTGAAGTGCAAAATAGGATTCAGGTTTACCTGTAAATGCACAACTGGTGTTTTCATAACTGAGAAGCCTCACCATAACTAAGAAGGTTTTACCACAAGCTTTAAGATAGTACAAGGGAGTCTTCTGAAAGAATCATAGTACAGTTTGTGCTGTATGCTAGCAACATGCTCAACATACCATTTTCTACATCATTATTTTCTGGTTATGATTTTGTTTTTCTCTTTACTGTAGACTTGCTTCAGCCTCATTCCTTTTTCATTTGTCTCTAGGCTTAGCCTTTCCATGCTTCCTTAACTTCAGGTCTTTACTTTTGCTTCTCTGATTAATTCTTTGTGACTTTTCCCCTTAACTGTCCATCTCTGGGGGTCCTCTGAGGGCATAATTCTGAACTTCATGATCAGAATGACTAGAATGACCTTCAATAGCATCAGGTTCATTACAAACTTTGTCAATACCAGCTCTTAAGTTCTTGCTACAAATTAGCTGTATAAATAATAATATGACTGTAGCAGTGAATCTGATGAGAAACTGGTTTAAACATGTTTCAAAATGGCTTTTAGTATTTTCTGCAGTGTCATTGCTCCCTCTTCCCGACACCCCCTGTGAAGGACTATTATCTCTCATACAAAGTGTCCTGGGAAGGTGTCCTGAGGTGTTTCTCATTGGTCCTTGGTTAACCCCTTCCTATTGGCTGTTGACCCTTTACCTGATGGTTTTTTTCTGTGTGACCCTGAACTTGTGATTGGTTCCCCTTTGACCCTCCTAAAAGCTTTATAAACCCCTTCCCAACAATAAACTCTCTCTTGCCTCCTCTCCATGCCCGGTGTGCTGTCTCTGTGCCTGCCATGGGGCCACGTGGGTGGTGGGGGGAGGGGAGGGCACCTCTCCCCTCTGGACTCAGGGCCAGAAACCCCTGAAAAAACCCCCGGAGTTCCCTTTCCCTGTCCCTCAAGACGTCGGAATGGTTCTTCAGGTGGAGAAGGAACTAGAACTGGGCTCCACCACGTCGTGGGTGGGGAAAGGGATCCAGATGACTCCATGATTGAGGAAAACTAAGCCCATTTCAGCAACAATAACATTAACAAATGACTACATATTAACATAGAAAATAAACTTTAAAACATGCAATTGGTGTAATAACCTGAATCGGAACAATACTGCTAAATCTAACTAGACATACAAATGAAAATGCCTTCTCGAAAATTATAAAATCAACCTAAAGTGATTAGATTTGCTTTTAAACAAAAAATAAGTTTAGCTTCAATTTATCTGCCTCTATGTGACCTTTTAGAGTAAACAGAAGGTTCAATAATTGCTGTTTCAGGAAATGAAAACTGACAGTGTCAAGAAATTATCCAACTCCAGGACTGGGAAATAGGAGGAAAAGCACCAAACAATAGCAGGAAGCTATGGAAAAATTACAAAATTGGATTTACACTAAATTTTTACGATACTAGTAGGCCAGTTCATGTATATGATGCATGCAGTTTAGTAAAAATACTTGGAAAGAGCCCAGCTCCAGTGCTAGATCAATGAACAAATGTTAACAAGGCACTTTTCCCAAGCTGGTGTCTGTTGCCTCTCATGACTGTACATGTCCTGGTTATCAGTCTTGTTCAGCGCTGGCTCCATCAGAGAGACATACCCTCAAAATGCTAACTCATGAGTGACTGCTTTCACATTTAAACCTTCCAAATTGGGCTGTAAAACAAGTAAAAACCTACTTCTCTGTGAAGTTACCAGTCCTACTGTTCCTCCTTGTGATGGTTGGTCTGCAAATAACTTCAGGGCAGCCTGGCACTTCAGTTCCAGGTGGCTTAAAGTACATCAGACTAATTATTATATGATAAATGTGAAGTGTTTTGCTTAGACTTTAGAGAAATGAAACTTTGGGGATCTTGTCTAAAGCTGTTGTCTTGTCTCCATACACAACTTCCTTTTCTTCATTATAAGGAAGTTCATGACCTCTGTAGCAAGTTACGCATCTTCCACCCTAAGGATTTACTGAACTTTTTCCTGTAACAAGCAGTGGCTCTTTCTTTGTAGGACAACTCTGGCTACTCGCAGTAGAGATGTTCATTTGTCCTCCAAGATGCTGTCTCAGAGTATTCAGCCGATGGCACTTGGGATGCAAGGCCCTGCTTCAAGGTTATACATTGCCATGTGTACCTGGCTCGGTCAGCGCTCCATTGGACAGACCCTTCCACTATCAGCATTTTCTGCTCAACTTCCCTCACCACTTTATTCTCTTTTTAGACAAAACCTTCAGGTACATGTCATCTCATGAAAGCAGCCTGTCAGTACTGGTTTTGCCTTTAACTCAAGACACTGCAAGGCAATATTCTGCTGCAAACAATAGCCCTAAACTCAACTATCTTTTCGTTTATGGGAATAGGCTATAAGAATTCAGTAGAGCTATTAATAACCTCTCCCCAGCCTGTACTTTAATTTCCTCCTTACTTGTGTGTTTTCTTTTCATTTTTTATGAGAAGCCCATGGTTCCCAGCTCATCCTGACATCAACTTTTTCTCTGCTCTCCAAAGGCTTTCTATGTTCATCTTCTAAAGTTACAGAGGCACAGCATACCGAGGCTGTCTTGCATCTCTCCTCCTTCAAATGCAGGATCCTTTTCGCTTCGCAGCATCTTCTGGGCGGTTTCTGAACTGATGATCTGTGAGCATGGTTGCTGCTTGCTTCAGTGGACTGGTCTGAGCCTAATCAAGCCTGGGGAAGTTGTAGAAGTCAACGGATCATAAAAGAAACAATTTACAGTAGACAAATTAATCAGAGCATTCATTTTTATAACATTTATTAAACAGACTGCCTCCGGTTGTTGCACTTGTCCTATCTTATAGCTGTTTCTGAGAAGTTCTACCTGCATCTGAACCTCCTTTTCACAAAAAAAATATTATTAACTGTAAATACAGACCTGAGATGTGCACAGATGTCTGATAAAATAAGTCTTGTATATGTTTACATGAAGACACATTATGAGGTTGATTTTGGGCAACCATGAACTCTTATCAAAAATTTAATAACAGTTCTTAAAAATAATTGCTAGTATATAATGAAATAAAAATCAAAGAACAAAGAGTAGGAAACCCTAATCACATTTATATCTCATTTCCATTTATATTACTAGCAAAATTTTAGACTCTGTATTGAATTGAACCTTTTCTGCTATTGCTTGTGTTCAAGAATGTTGTCAGTGTTTATTTTTGTTATTTTTCTTTTTATTTTCTGTGCTGCCCCTTATCTATGTATGTGAAATAACAAGTAGTACAAGCAAAAAATCAAATAAGATTTTTTTAAAAGAGAATTTTGCTCTCTGACATAAATTATGTTTGATATGGCCCTTAAGTTAAAGTTTTCACTGCTTCAGTTGTTCTTCTTTAAGTATGAAGCTATTTTTAGAAAGTGATTCATACAGAGAGATTTAATACTTCTTTACTTCACAGGATATAGACAAAAAATGCTCTGTATTGAAGAGTCTACTTATTTCTGCTATGACTATTTACATGTGCTTATGAATTAGGCATTACTTCATACCATGGGGCATTTGTCCACCTTAAAAAGAAGAACATCACCACAAAAACTTAGAACTGTATCAAAAATGTCAGAATAATGGTCTTATTTCAGCGCTACACATTGTCCTTATGCTTACCAGGGAATTCTTGTTGATAATGAAACTGTCCTTGGAGAATTCTCCAGAAGTTTCTTGTGTCATAAAGATAATTGTCACTTCTTTGACGTAAAAAATATTTTTCTTCCTTTACATGACTGCTGGGATGAAGAAAAGGAAACTTTGATGTTTTCAGTATTTCACTTTCTTGATATCTTTAGAATAATCAGCTGGCCCTAGCAGTTGCATGGGCTCTCCGCGGAGTGTAGTTACTTGATCAGGCTCAACCCACTTTGTAAGAATTTGCATAGGCTCAGAACATCTGTGTTGTTAAGGTCATCCAATCAGGGAATTTTTCGATGCAAACGGAATTAAAAGTAAAGAGAGAAATGATAAATGACAGCACACAGAGACAAAAGTGATAAACAGGGATAACAGAGGCAATGCCAAAGACCAGAAGCCTTCAGTGAGTAATTGGTGGGCCACCAAGAACCTGCAGGCACAGCACTGGAAAGGTGCAACCCAGACCTTGTACTGATGTGAGGGGAGAAACAAGAGGAACATGAGGATTTGGGATATCCAAGAGCAGCTTGTGGGACAATGCAAAAGTTCTGAAAGAACATTCAGGGTGAAGGGATGAGTTGGAACAAAGAGGAAATTAAACAGAAAGGCATATAAAAGAGGACTGATGTGTTTAAACCATGGCTGGTCAGTACACTTCTTTGACCAAGCCTGACGTCAGATCACCCCAGTCTGTCCTATTTTCACATTAAATCCTTTCTTAAATATCTCTATGTTATCTCACTCTATCTCCTGTGTGAGGGCTGTAAGGGCTGAGTGCCTGCTACTGGTGAGACCTATGTGAGTGGATTTGGTACCAGCAACTGTAGCTGGCACCAAGGTGCCCTGTGGTCTGTGGTGTTAGCTACTGAAAGAGTGGAGGTCTCAGCTCCAGCCACTGGCATGGGACTGGTATTAACTACTGGGAGTGAACAAAGTGAATGAGGCTCAGTGAGAGCAGCTGGAGCAGGGTTGCAGGCCACAGCCTGCATACTTGGTGCTGGTGGATGGAAGTGACCAGAGTCTTTGCATCTTCCCCGAACCCGGTGTGCATGGGAGTATGTTTGTAAATCACTAGCAAATTTCATGTTGGACCAACTGGTAAGTGAGTCACACGGACAGTGAGAGCACCTGGGATCCAGGCAGGGTTACCCAACAGACAGAGAGGCCTTGTCAGTACGTGGAGACCCTACAAATGTGCATGTGCTTAGGAGCTCAGAGAGTATTAAATATGTGCCTGTATTAGTGACCCTCAGTCCTGAACAGCTCGAGAATAGGAGAGGAGCTTGGCTGTCTATATGTCTATATTTTATGAGTCCTAGTCATGTTACATATGGGTGCTGCTAAAGGCATCACCTTGCCTGTGTCAGTCTGAGCAGTTGTTGGTGTCTGTGTCCTCTGTGTGTGTGTCTCTAGGTTACATGTTCAGCTTTGCTGCTGTCTGAACCCACAAACAACAGGAAAAGCAGTGGCCACATCTGTTATCTTGTGACAGAGAACGACAGGAGGGTTACAGTGGCCAGGAGGGATGTATCCCTGGCCCCAAAGTCCACCAGAGGAAGCATCCCCTTAACATCCTATGCGAGGTTTCTTTTGTTGTGAGAGAGGAAATTAGCTATGTGTAGTAGTTGCAGAAAAGGCAAATGCTCTTGCAGCATTCTGATGCTTCTCTGAAGACACTTTAATTTCTTTTGTGGCTTATATTCTTAGGACAGGAAAGATTATAATTTGAAATAGACATTATGAAGAAAATCAACCTTGTGATGTAATTGACTAAAAGATGATTTCGGTCATTCTGTGAGGAATGATAGACATGAATGCTTCACATTTTAGGTGAACTTGAGGTGGAATAATATGAGGAAAACAGATGACGCGTATTAGAAAAGAATTATGTGTATATGAAGCAGAGGTAGAGAGATCTCCCACTGTTCTAAACGTCTCTGCAAAATGCAAAATTGAGTGCTAATACACCAGAACACACAAATCTGCTCCCAATATACATTTTAAGAAACTGAGTATAAACTCAGAAACTCCATGGGGCTACTTCAGAATTACCAAAGTGCAACTACATGCAGAATTAAACTCACAGGATTTGGCACATTAGGTAAGCATCTTGTCTCTGGAACTGTCTCTGTCTCAAGTGCAGGTTTCATTTATTTAATGCATAGTGATTCCGTTTTAATTACTTTGTACACTGCACCAGCCTGATTGTTTTTCTGGTTCCTTTCCAAGAAGTAATCAAAGGGAGAAATTCATGAAGGACTGGTCAATACTGAAGTCACTTCTAGTTAATTTGGTCAATTCATATTAATTCAGTGGTGCTAAGCCCACTGGCAAAATTTTTGTGTATTTTTTCAATATTGGGGAAGTCTCAAGAGAATGGTAATAAAGAGAAGAGTATACAATTTCCATGGTTAATCATGCAGCAGCCATGAAAGATACCAAGATACCTTCATGTTGAGGCTGTAGATAGGTGGTTCCTATTACTGTCCTTGTATACTTAGACTCAGTTATCACTGATTCATATATGAGGAAATGTGAGAAGATCTCCATCTGAATGTCAACCTTCTACATCAGCAACATTTCTTGTAAACATCACTCTGAAATTATAGATTTGATCACAAAGAAATGCCTTTTTAAATTAGTTTTTTTTTTAGAAAGAAGAAACCCCCACCTCTTTAATTCTGTTACAACCCATGCCTGAAGGTGTGGGTAAGTGAGGTTCTTTTTAATACATCCCTTGGGGCAAATTACAGTAAAATGACACTGAATGCCTGGTATGTGTATCTATATCTATATCTATATCTATATATCTATATCTATATCTATATCTATATCTATATCTATATCTATATCTATATCTATATCTATATCTATCTATATCTATATCTATATCTATATCTATATCTATATCTATATCTATATCTATATCTATATCTATATCTATATCTATATCTATCTATATCTATATCTATATCTATCTATATCTATCTATATCTATATCTATATCTATATCTATATCTATCTATCTATATCTATATCTATATCTATATCTATATCTAATCTATATCTATATCTATATCTATATCTATATCTATATCTATATCTATATCATCTATATCTATATCATCTATATCATCTATATCATCTATATCTATATCTATATCTATATCTATATCTATATCTATATCTATATCTATATCTATATCATCTATATCTATATCTATATCTATCTATATCATCTATATCTATATCTATATCTATATCTATATCTATCTATATCTATATCTATACCTATATCTATATCTATATCTATATCTATATCTAATCTTTATCTATATCTATATCTATATCTATATCTATATCTATATCTATATCTATATCATCTATATCTATGTCATCTATATCATCTATATCATCTATATCTATATCTATATCTAATCTATATCTATATCTATATCTATATCTATATCTATCTATATCTATATCTATATCTATATCATCTATATCTATATCATCTATATCATCTATATCATCTATATCTATATCTATATCTATCTATATCTATATCTATCTATATCTATATCTATATCTATATCTATCTATATCTATCTATATCTATATCTATATCTAATCTATATCTATATCTAATCTATATCTATATCTATATCTATATCTATATCATCTATATCTATATCATCTATATCATCTATATCTATATCTATATCTATATCTATATCTATATCATCTATATCTATATCTATATCATCTATATCTATATCTATATCTTAATATATATATATTAGAACAATTTGGTTGCAATGGAAAGGAGGTATGTAGCTGTTTTGGTTATTATTATCTATAGTAATATAACAGCAGAAGAGTATAAAGCTATCACTTCGGAAAATGTCTAAGGCAAAGAAAGTATAAGAGTAGACAGCAGAAAAGAAAGATATCACCACTTGTGGATCCAGTGATGACACTTGATTATTGTAATTTAGATGTCCATTGGTTGAAGTGATGGTTGCAGTCCTGATCCATCGGGGGTGGGGGAAGCCCAAGAAGCCAATAGTTCAATGGGTTAATATATGTTATGGTTCATGTGTGAATGCCCAATTTTAAATCTGTGGATCATGCACAGTCCTCTGGTGGGAGGCCCCAGAAGTGAGTCTGGGGGTGCTTCGGTGATCATTGGTGGTTGCAGATGCCATCTGTCCTGTAACTTGGGGTGATCTTTGTTTGACTGGCAATATATGAGCAGTTGCTTCCTTTCTGACAGTTTACCACAGTGGGAATGGATGTGCAAACTGGATGTCACCTCCATCAGGCCTGGAATCAGTGCCTTCCTGTCTCAAATTCTACCCTTCATGCTTATCTCAAGATCCTGCTGTGTCTTATCTTATGGTAAGTTCTTTCTCTGTGGCCTTGACAGTGTTTGAGACAGGCAACTGTGCTCTTTAAGTGCTTAGAAATTCTCAAGAATTATTCAAAGGAATTTTTTTTTCTGAGAGAGACAGAGACAGGTGGAGTTTCATTTAATTCCAAGCAAATTAGGTAGAACATTTTTGGTAACTTTTTAAATTGGAACCAAGGGGAAATTGCTAAGAAGTAAATACACTCGTTGAAAAGAAAAATGAAAGGAGACAGGATACTGAAAGGGCTTTAGGAAGATGAAGAATAATTGCCTGAAGCTGAGGTTAAAAGACAGAAAGAATAGGAAACAAAATCTAGAAAAAGAATATCCTGTATGACTATCCACTTTCAAATTTTTCAGTCAAACTTTACATAACAAACTTGTGCTAAAATGAACAGATACCATCACTTGCTTAGTCTGGTCTGGCCAATCTGGAATATACTCTTTTGAGGCAGAGTGTGGGGAAACTTTGTCACTTGGAAAGAAAAACAAATGAAAAAGGATAGCTTTTTT
Organism: Pipra filicauda; assembly: GCF_003945595.2. Lineage (NCBI taxonomy): Eukaryota > Metazoa > Chordata > Aves > Passeriformes > Pipridae > Pipra > Pipra filicauda. The sequence goes on along the minus strand of NW_024104776.1, from coordinate 1,372,595 downwards.
GTTTTTGCTTTTGTTTAGAGAACTGGTCTTTTATGATACCAAAAATATTTTCAATGCCATGAAGTTATTTCAACTCCAACATCTGTTGCCCTATTTGGTTAAAAGGAAGGGTAAAGGGTGGCATATACAGAATGATTTGCTATATGCTCTTGCTTTGGTGGGATAAGATGATGGGTGTTTTGGCTTTCTTTTGTTGTTATTACTATATTGCCTTAAGGCTGTAATTTAGGAATCTATTCATCTCATTTTATTTTCGAACTATTATTGATGGGTATGCAAAACATGACTTTGTCAGATGTTTGACTTCACACTGTGTGCTCTGCGTGAGGGCTAAGGTGCTTTTGAGTAATGAATAATGTTTTGTTGCCTGCTAATCATCATCATACTTTTTTTTGTGAAAGTTACTAGCAGTAATTATCATTATGGTGAAATCATGAGCCTGGATTATGCTCTCACTTGGATTTTTGGGTTTCTCCCTGATATCAGCAGGAATTGCCTTGTGCCTTTGGGAGCAGTGCTAAGTATTTGGGGATCAGGGTTCCTATTTTCCAATTCCACTGGAAAATTTTAGCTTCCTTACTAAAAAAAAAAAAAAAAAGAAATAAAATAAAATAAAAATAAATTACAAAAACCCCAAATCCAAAAATTTACCTGTAATAAAATATTAAAGTGGAAAACCACATCCCTTCTTTTTTTTCTGTTTATTTTTTGTAGCTTCATCTTCAAACTAAGTCTTTCCTTACATTTTTTTCTGAGAGGTATTATGGGTGCCTCAATGTTTGTGCACTGCAACTAATCCTAAGGGTTAATCTCATAATGGATATAATGAGTAATATGAATTAATCTGTAATAAGGTCTGACAACAGTATTTGGAGCTGAACTTGAAGTTCAAAAGTGTTTGAAGGGCTGGATTTTGTGAGGTGCTCAATTTGATTAAATAAAGCTGTTATCAACTCCTAAGAAGGCAGCAAACCAAACAAAGCAAATTCATGCTTGTTAGTAAGTGAATTCTGAGTTCCTAGGACAAGTGAAATTGTTTAGAAATGGATCTTTCTGCTGGAATTATTAAGTTTTCAATACATACAGACAAGTTCTTTATCTCTATTACATTTTTTCTTTTTTCTTTCTTTTTTTTTTTTTTTAAATGTATGTACATCTCTGTTGACAGCAGGAAAAAATACTACTGATCATAATGTCATCCATAACTTTTTGTGCCTTCTGAATATTTTTTCTTCACTCAATTCAATTCCAAATAAAAGAGACCAGTGGGTTAATTAGATATTTCTTTTGAGTTTAAGGGGTTTTAAGTTCTATTTCTTGTTGTTTGTGCTTCTTTATCTTTGATACGGTTTTAAGAGACTGATCCTGTTTGTATTTTTCTTTAAGCTTTATTTTGAATATAACAAACACTTCACATTTGCAAAACAAGGTGCAGATACTACTTTATTGGAGGTGGGTTCACCACATGGAGGACACAGTAAGTTACCCGTAAGAAAAAAATTCAGAGATACAAGGAAAATTCTGTTTCCAGTTCAGTAAGATATCTTTTTCTTAAACTTTTCTTTATAAATAATAAAATATTTGCATACGTATTTGACTAAGCAAAGGTTAAGAAAAATCATTCCCCTTGGATGTCTGTTGTGACTGAATGTTGCTGTTTACTACAAGTAGGATAGACCAAGCCATTGCTGCAGCTTGTTTTATACTCAGCTGAAGAAGATCTGTCCAAGAGACAGATCATGATATCCACTGCTGATACTATCATTATTTTTTCCTGATGCCTACAGATTTAGCTAGATACCTCTCCGGGATAAGCTGACTAAACTTTAGATGTTGAAGTTAAGGCCAATCTCAAGTCATAAATAGGTCAGTAGCAGACTTTTTTATTTCTTCAAAACGTACAACTGAAAAGCAGCTATGATACCATTTTGATAAAAAAGCCAAATTTTGCTGAGATTGGGGCATGGCAAAGGTCTTTTCATTTGAATTAATATGACATTAAGAAAAGTATTCCTGTAAACAAAAATGTATGATTAAATCAGTTGTTATATACACCTTGCAGTAGATACAGCTTTGTGAAATCCAGAAAACAATAACTTGACCAAATGGTCTGAGTCTTAGATAAAAATGTGTCAGGTAATAAAATCTATATAAAGACCCCAGTGCCAGAATATACATATATATCTCTCTATTTAAAAAAAGTACAGGATATGATGTTCTTTATATTTATATTTGACAAAAGAGCAATAATAGTTTCTGAAAAATAGTGCAGCATTGTTTAAGAAAAGTCTCTGTCATGGAAAGAATATGCAAAATTAAATAGATTTAAGAGTGTAGATTTTTTTCATTTTTTTTTTCACTTTTCCTGAAACTGGAGCACTAACTTCTGAAACCTTAAGATTTCTTTAACAAGGTGTCTTTGTATATCACAAAACTTCCTACATTCCTATTCTTTCTACTCTTGTCCCATTTTTCACACTGCAGAGGCCAGTCTCTTTCTCTCTTATTTCTCTTTCCCTGCTGCCATATCACTAATGCAACATCACAATGAAAGGCAGAGAAAGTTGAGATAACCTTTTTCCTTCTTCCTTTTTTTTTTTGTCTCCAGAGTTCAGCTATGATTCGGCCTCGCTTCGTAGGCAAGCCAAAGTAAACTGTTTTCTATGCTTACTATTACTACTTTACTGGTTTTTCCTACAGTGAAGCCAGTAATAAGGAAAAAAACCCCAAACAAATCCAAGCAGTATTTACGTCTCAGAACAGCATCTTGAACAGAGTAAGGACAATTTTTATCATCTTACTGAAATAAATATCCTGACTGTGGACGATAATGGTTTTAGAAACTGCAGGTAGGTAAACAGAAATTATCATTCTTACTGTAATAGCTACTTAGCAAAATGGAGATCCGATCAGCCTCTAAAGCTGTCATATAACAACTTGAATAGGCTTATAATTCAACATTCCTGAGTAAAAGATGCCATGTAGATGTAATACCTATCCTCCATATTTTCAGACATTTATTGACAGAAATTTAACTGGTAAGAAAGTTCTCCCTTTTTCATTTCAGCAATTCTGCATAAAATAATAGGGGTGCGGAGCTATTGTGTAACACCAGTGTTTGAATATTTATGACTTATTATTATATGCAGACTCCCTGCTAGAGCACATCTTGATGTAGAGTCCGGGTCTTAGTAGCAATATAGTACTGAATTTGCCAGTGTTGAAAGGTATGTGCATTTCAGGTCATATTTTATACCGAAGAACATAACATTTATGGTGTCAAATGAACAGTTCAATGGAAAAGTTCGTTGAGATTTGCCAAGTAAGCACTTTAGGTTGTCTCTTCCATGAAATCTTCCCTCACAATACTTTAATGTACATGCCTCAAAGACCGATGCTGGGACTATTCCATTGTATAAATGCCATCTAAATAATTGTAATTTTGAGACTCTGAAATCAGAGTCCTGGATTCTTTAGTGTTTTCAAGTCTTTTAGGATTCTTTAGTGTTTTCAACTCTTTTTATCATAACACCAAGGCTCACTGATGTGTAGGTCAAATCAGCCAAGAATGGTTTAAACAATACAATTTCCTTCACGATAGTTTGCCTGTACAATTTGCAAGAGTTGATAATGTTTTAAATCCAAAATTAAAATCACAGAAAAGAGTTGTCTTAGAATGGCTTTTGCTACCTTTATCTTTTTTTATTACATTCATATGTTGTGAGCTAGTTTATTTTTCGTTTGTTGGTGCAATTTCCCTGCAAAGAGCTGACCTGAGAGCCTTTACTGTTGTCATTTGCTGCTTCAGGTGGTCTGCTAGTGTCCATATTTAGCATATTGCTGGGTACAAAACAAGATATAGCTGGTTTTGAATCCTTTTTTAATTAGCTACAGCTCTGCAACTGTATTCACTACTTTGCAGAGTTTATCCAGAGCTGATGCTCTGTTACATTTCTTTTAATTGTTGCTTTATCTGTCCTGAGATACCATCTGTCTTAGGTACTTGTAGCTCCCATCAGCAATCTTTTCGTTTCACATGGCCAGCAAGATAGGGTGAACGTTTCTGCACACATGTGCTATGTGTTCTTCTGTGTGTCTACTTGTGTTCCCAACTCTCCCTAGGAGTTTGAACATCATTTAGAAGCTTTGCTTAAGCTGAGGTTTGGGTTTCTGAGGCAGACATCTCAGAATGGTTGTAACCACCTTATAGTCCTTAGATTTTTTTATCATTTGTACCCATGAAAAGCTCAGCTGCTCTCCTAACATAGGCGCAGATCTGCACCTACTTGTGTGTTCATTCAAACTAACACAATTGATATGTGTTTATACTCTTCTAAATATATCAAGAGATGCTTTTGATGGCCTGATTCATTGAAGGTGGCTTCAATGAATCCGTGAAACATGGCTCTCCTCCCCCGTCTCCTTAGGCCAGCAATGTAAGATTATACTAATAAAACAACATAATGCTCCCAGAATTTCTGAATATCATGTGCCAGGGACATCTCTGACAATATAAAGAGTTTTCACACAGGTAGAACTATAGCTCATTAATAGGCTGTCTAGGAATATATTTCCATGAATTAGGGTCAATAGGTCATCAACCCTACTTCATCAAGAAACCCCCAAATAAAACAAACCCAAATTAACACGGCTTAATACCAAAGCAAGGCATAAAATCCTGTGAGTATAGAGAAGAGAAGGTATGCAACATCTGTATCTGGCTGACAGAGTATTTGAAGGAACAGAGATGAGCCCACTTTTGGTGCACATAGTTCACTCCTATTCCTAATAACTGCATAGTTTAATTGTCACAGATCAAGTGTCACAGCTCTCTAAACTTCTTTAGAGCTCAAATTTTGATTTGATTGTAAGACCAGCTAAGTCTGCAGTTGAGAACCTAAACAAATGCAATGCGAATATTATAAAGCCTCTGATGTGAGTGCAGACTTGAGCTGCATGGACTACAGGCCTTACACCAATATTGAAGTCAGATCATAGAATCATAGTATAGCCTGGGTTAGAAGGGACCTTAATGATCATCTAGTTCCAACCCCCCTGCCATGATCAAAGACAACTTCCACTAGACCAGATTGCTCAGAGCCCCATACAACCTGGCCTTTAACACTTCCAGGGATGAGACACCCACAGCTTCTCTGGGTAACGTGTTCCAGTGCCTCACCACCCTCATAGTGAAAAATTTCTTCCTAATATTTAATCTAAACTTACTCTCTTTCAGTTTGAAGCCATTCCCCTTTGTCCTGTCACTACACACACTTGTAAAAAGTCCCTCTCCATCTTTCTTGTTGACTCCCTTTAGGTACTATAAGGCTGCAATGAGATGTCCCCAAAGACTTCTCCAGGATGAAGAACTTCAGCTGTCTCCCCCTGTCTTCATAGGAGAGGTGTTCCAGACCTGTGATCATAGAGGCCCTCCTCTGGACTCACTCCAGCAGGTCCATGTCCTTCCTGTTCTGGGGACCCCAGATCTGGATGAAATAACCCCAGATCTAGAGAGATATTTAGAAGCCTGTTTCTCACTGCAATCAACTGAAATTTTGATGCTTTGTGAATTTGAATGAAGATAAGTCAAACTGACTTGCCAAGGGTGACATTTAAAATTTGTGGAAAAATGGCAAATCAAACCTTGGTCTCGTGTTTCACTGCCTAGTAGCTTACTGCTGGTGTGAAGTTACTATGATAATAGGTGATAGACAGGAAAAGAGTAGAAGTCAAGATAATATGTTCTTTGCCATAAGAGGGACCTGAAGCTGCTGAGTTGCTATGTGGGATTTCTGTGAGGACTTCCATTTAACCTCAGTAGACCATGAAGTGAGGTCTTAGTGTTTCAGGAGAGAACTAAACCCAGTGAATTTTAATGCCTACTAAGTTCTCAATGTGTCAAATAAAGCTCTGCTAATGTCTCCTTTCAGTTATGCTAGCAAGATTTCTATTTGCTTCAGGAAATTTTTCCCAAAGAATTTATCCTCTGGACAAACTGGGATTAATTTAGTCAAATACTTGCCTAACAATTCTAGGTGCAATTCTTGTATAGTTGCTTTCTGTTCACTGGTTACTTATTAGTAGAAAGATATGCTTTGCAAATTGAACAGTGCTCCTAATTTTAATTTTCAATACCATTGACCTTTTTGTTAGGGCTATCTCCTATTTTATGAGGCTTTTTGAGATGTCCCCTGAAACACTAGACCTGATTTGTTCACCAAATTAATGAGTTCTAGCATATCTATATACGTATAGTAAATATATGCAACGGAAGAATCCACACATGAATATAAGTAGTTAAACTTGATTAAAACCCTAATTAAAATAGTGGTGAACTCTTAGAATTTACCTGCTACATTAATCTAAATAATAGGGTACAAATAAATGTCAAATGACTTCTCGAGTCAGGATTCTGTTAGTTATCTAAAATGAAACAAGACCAAAATTTAAACTAGAAATTAATAGTATTTTTGTCTTTACTAACAAGGAAATAACTATTGACAGGGATTTCAAAAAGTGCTATGGATCATCCTTTGAGTATTGTTTTCCTTGAAGCTCACTCTTCTCAAGCGTCTGGAAAATGAGATATTAATTACTGCTATCCCCTTCTGGAAATTCCAGTCTGAATGACTTTAAATTTCACTCATTCCACAGGGCATTAAGAGTTTTGTGTGTCCAACAATTGGGTATCTGATCTCAATTCCTTAGTCTACAGCTTTCTTTTTCTCGACTTACTTGCATTTTATTACAATTGTTTTTCTTAATTAATCCATTTAATTCATTTTACATGTAAGCATAATTCAACATAGCTTGTAAATTATGATTTAGAAGTCTTTAATTGTTCAGAGTAGTTACTTTAGCAGAAAAGGGAAAACAATGTAATGAGAAAAATAATATATTATTTGTAAGGCGATAATTTAATTTTATTTTCTGGGATGATTGGTTGCAATTCCTCTTCATATATAAGGAAAAATCACTAACTATTACATTACTATTACTAACATTATTACTAATGTTTCTTGTAAATGATATCCTGAAAATTAATATTGTAATATGTAATCTCTACAGCTGTGGATGTACATCAGCTAATATTTTAAAGTAATGGCCATTAAGATCAATGTCAATTAACCAGAATTCATTGTTTGAATATTGATCAAGCATATTTAATTTACCATTAGTGTTAACAGAATGATGTATTAGTCAATTAAAATAACATTGACTGAGAATCTTAATTAGATATTTAATTCTTTAGCCAGATTTAAGAAAAACCTAACCATTGGTTTCAGTGCTTTCACTTTGTCTAGAATATCTGATTATATTACAAGGAAAGATATTGACTTGCACATCAGTATGAATTGCCTTTTTTTCAACTCACACTGAATTTCCCTGTTCTCATTTCTCCTGGAATTTATCAAATTTCCATCAAAGATCTTCTAAAACTTGCATACTAGTTTTCTCAAGCTAAACAAGCTCATTGCAATGATCTATTGCCTAACTGCAGAAGAGTCTTTTCCCAAGCAGGAAATAATTCCCGAAATAGTCAGTCACTGGTTGCTGCAGGAGAAAGAAGACCTTGACTGAAACAGAAACTTATGATCCCCAAGTATTTGTGCAGAGGTTATTGGACAGTTTTTAAAATGAGCTGAAACCCTCTCTGTACCTTATTTCCTAACTTTATTCTTCATTTTGTCTGCAGCCTTAGTTTCTAACTCTATTATCCCTTGCCACCTTTGCTCAAACAGCTGTTCCTGTTTACCCTCTGCATCCCCATTCTGACACTTTTGCCACTGATTGAAGTAATGCTTTCCTTACATGTTAGGTGAAAAAGGACAGCAGACCTTGGATTTGTAGTATTTAGAAAAGAGATAATCAGATATCTAATTTTAAATTTAATGTTTTCTATTAGCAGCAAGAAACAGAATAGGGGAAGAAAATATCCCATTTCAACTGGATTGAAACACATAAATATGGACCTCAAAAAAAAAACCCACACAAAAATGAAAAAATATTTCAACATTGCTTATATTCAATGTTTAATCAATATGAAATATAACTTGTTTTTAACATTTGCTTCTGAGTACCTTAATATTTGGGGGTTTCATTGCAAAATGGAACTAAATAATTCTGTCATCTCAGGAAATCAAAGTTTTATAGTGCTGCATCTAGAAATATTCTTAGCTGAAAAGAAATTGAAGACTCATTCCAAATGAAGAACAACACTACATTTGAATTTAAGTCTGTTTTATATAAGACTTTAATAACCAGTGTCAGTTAATAAAAACACAGATTAAGCAGTGAGAAATAGGTATTGAACATATTTGAAATGGGTAAACTCTTTTATTTAATTCATCTAACCACTGCTCGAACAGATACAGATTTAGAGTGTCATGACTTCTGAATTGGGATTTAAGGAGCTAGGTTAACTGTATCTCATTTAACAGTTTTTCTCTGGCTAAATTTAAGGGGTAACTGCTTCATATTCATATGATTTATTGTTAAATTATCTCTTATTTGAATAACCTTTTTTTCTATAGTGATTCCTGAAAGAAAAAACATCAAAGATTACTTTTGACGTAACTTTTTTCTAAACATTTTTTTTTTCCGATTTTAATGAGATGCTGTTTGCCCTTTAAAAGGTACTGCTCTTGTGGAGCGAATAAGAAAACTGTTGTTTAGCCTCTAGGGGACATGTACTGGAAGTACAAGTGTTACAATACTGCTACTGATGTCCTTGTACTTAACATAATCTTATTGTAAAGGTTTAACGAGGGAAAATCATGTTACACGTGTCTTCGTTCCTGTGCTTTCCCCTATGTATACACTAATTGACACTGTGGATACTGAGTTGGGTGAAACTTTGATTTAATGATGTATGGCTGTTCTTTCATTCTTATGAAGGTAAATTTTATTATGAAGTACCAAGAGTAAGAAATGGTGAGGCAATGAGGAGCATATAAAATGTATAAGAAGAGCACAGGAGTTTCTTAAAAGATTACAAACTTACATAATGAAAATTAAAGATTTTAACCATTTCAACCATCTGCCATCCAGAAAATGCTCACAGGAGACTTTCAGTTCCAAATATTTCTTTAGATGTGACTATAAGCTGATTTCCTGACCTTTTTGAGTTCTCACTATCACAAAGCTTTGAAAACAAACCATGAACCTAAGAACCTGTTTGATACCTCCATGAAAGCCCTGGAATTCTTTCTGATCTTTCAACATGCTTTAAGAATGGTACACATGCAAATAGAAACACTATTTTAAGCTTTTCTTTCTTCTTCTGTCTTCTATCGTTATTTGAAATAAATAAAAATTATTAGAAAAAATGAGAAAGAAAAACATTCTTCATCAAGTACTTATTTTTTTCCTTAAAATTTCTGCAAAGTAATGAATCCTAATCTGACTGTTCATTGTTCTCACACCTTCAGTTTACTAATTTTTGCCTTTGTTCATTAAGCAACACTACTGGCTGAATGATGTAGGTTTGTTCACCATTCTTTGTAGAGAAAAAAAAGTGTTAACAGAGTGAATTTTAATATTTCTGTGGAGTTAGAGAAATTTCTCTTTACTTGATTAAAATATTGATCAGATAATTGTAAGGTGAGTGATGTTTCACTTTTTTTCGGATTCGGACAAAATATTAAAGAGCTGCCTTTTGCATGTGGTACACTATACACAGACAGAAAATTAAAAGCAAAAAATCAAATAATAGCAAAACAGAAGCCAAGCATTGTAAAGACACAAGACTGTGAAGATAAATTGCTTTCCACTACTTCATGAATTTCCTCATTCCTATTCCCTATTGCAGAGTGGTTATTACATTTTAAAAACACTTTATTAAAAAAGTAGAATGCCTACATATTGTATGTCTTTCACATACTTTTATGTAAAATGAACTTTAAAAATGCATTATTTTCTTAAATGGAACTTAAATAGAAACAACACAAAGAGGTAAAAAATTAAAGTTGAAATTAAATGTAAACTTTAAGTGAATATTTTGAGCTCTTTGTAGAATAACTTTAGTGTTGAGGTACTTGAGTTAAAGATTTTCTTTCAGTTTCCTATTCTGTTTGCTTATTTAGAAGTTTGCTCAAAATAGGTGACCAAAACTCCACCTTTTGGAACCTAAGAATACAGAAAATGGCTACTGATATCTAGAGGCTGATTTTGATTTTTGTATACTCTTGAATAAATGATACTTGAACCCTGAATAATCATGAACACATAGTGACCAAAGTATCTAAACAGCTCAAATTCGCATACATTTGGCATAATTAAAGTGAAATTACTCCTGTATCCACAGTTCAAGAACACAGAATAACTTAAATATTCATAATATAATATCTAGGAATAAAAGGGAAAAAATATTTTGTTGAATCTCGCATAATCTGGAAAGAACTAAACTTGCTCTATTTGAACTAGACTTGCTCTGTCACTAGGTGCTGTATGTATTTGTTTTGTTAGCTAGAAGTGTTTAGTCTGTGTTCCATCTTCTGCATTAATAAAATGTGTAATTTACGTTCTAAATTAAACAATAATTATTTAGGTTTTTTTTTTTAAATTTGTTGTATTGTTTTAAAATGGCTTTCAGTTTCTGCATTCTTAGGTTCAGTCTTCCTCTGTCCTCACAATCCTTACTTTTTTCATCCATGCCTGAAACCCTCCTCAAAGATTCCATCTAAAAATGTAAATATTGTCTGAAATACTTTCAGTTCACAAAGTTCCTCTCCAAAAATCATGCTTAGTTTCAAATATCATTATTTTTTATTTTCAGAAGGGTTCATCACTCAACATATAGTATTATCAAACATTTATTTAATTTTGTGTTGTCCCTCCATATTGCATGGATTTTAACTGCTGTTTATGGTTCTGATTTAAATGCCCAAGTTAAGAGTTGACCAATAACTTTAACATTAACAGTTTTTGTGCAAGAGCATACTTAAATTATCATTCTTACAGCAATGAAACCTAAAGCTATCTTTGACAAAAAAACATTAGGAAACAAAGAAAAAATATTTAAGGATGTAAGCCAGATAACTTAAAAATATCTAAAATATTTTTGTTGAAGCCATGCCACTCCTTGATTTAGTAGTATTAATACTCAGAGAGTAACAACAAATTATTCAATAATACTCAAGATAATTGTAAGAAACTTAAAACAGTCAAGAGAAGACTTCTATAGCAATGAAGAATAGTGCTTTTAGTGCTGTAGAAAAACCACATAACCTAGTTAACAGTAACAAAATTTATTTATGGTCAAAAGATGTGGAAAAATTTTTTCAGCAAGTGATTCTGTCTATGTAGACAGTCTAATCCAAATACATTGATGGATCAATTAGGAAAACAGTAGCAAGTAGCAGCAGTAGGCAATATACAAAGCTACCACCTAAAACTTGAAATCTCTGAATCCAGGGTTAACATCTCAAAATAATCCTTGCAAGCAAAGTTACTGCATTAATAAGGAATGGCAAAATTGCTAATTGACAATGAGTCATCAAACCACATCAGAAGTGGAAATTATTTATGTTGCTATATAAATGTTCAGTGCTGGTATTGCATTGGAAAGCAAAAAAAAGAAGCAATCACCCTCTGCTTGACAGGTGGCTTATGAAGACTGCCTAATGATAGCAAAGAGGCTTCAGCGAGCTATCAAGGAAGTGTACTAAGGTCTGAAGTTACTTCCATTTTCTAACATGCAGGAAAGTTGAAAGGGTTTTGTAAAAGACTTTTTCTAATTTATGGATTTAGTGATAAATGTGAAAGATATGCCTCACCTGTTTGCATCGCTGCTGAGGATTCACAAAATATCCCAAGTTTCTCAAAACAAATGACCACCGACTTTAAATTTAATAATAAAGAAAATTATGGAATATAACCACAGAAGAAACCCCAAAAGAATATGGCAGTTATTTTAAGAGGTAGGCTCACAGCATTTCCATGGAGGGTTGAAACAGAGCTGTCTTAGTGACTGAAGAAGCCTACTAAAACTTTCCACTGCTGCCCTCCCAACAGATGTGAGATATAAAACTCCCACACACTGTGTATTGAAAACAATCAGATCAGAAGTCTGTGTGGAAGAAGCATATTTTCTTCCCTAAGACTGTGATAAAATTGTCACTGATGATTTTGCGCTGGAAGAAGCTGCACATCAAAAAAGTTCTAATCTAGTACCTGTCACTCTGCAGTTGGGTCTACGTGAGAAGGACCATGGACAGGGCAGTCAAAAGTAGGTCAGCATGCTCCAGGTGACAAACATAATTTCTGATACTGGGCTGGCACTTGAGGACAGTTGGTTATAGGGCTCTTTCAACACTTGTGAGCTGTGGGGCTGAGGAGCCAGGGAGCATCAGGGCCACTATGTCACATATGTGCTGTCTGCCAGCACTGCTTTTAGAGGTGGAGGGTATGGGAGAACTAGGATATTATTAGAGCTGGTGCCTCCAGTGCAGTCACTGCAGCGACAAAAGGTTATTCCTCTAGAATTCTTCTTATGACTGAACACATCAGAGGATAAAGAAATCTAAGCATCCAGATAAATCATGGGACTGGGTATCATGCTTAGAAAAAAATCCCTGTAATATACATTGTTTCTGAAGGATAGTCTGGGAGAATAGAAAGAAGAGAACTGAAAATGTCAGTCCCTAAGACTGAATTTAGAATCCATTAAAGAAAGTAACAACCATTGCTACACATCCCTTAGAGATTCTGATCAAGGTTTTGAAAAACACTTAAATGATTTAAGTGTTTTTCTCAGTATGTAATTTCTAAAAAGCTATGATTTTGAACATTCATATTACAGCATTCCTGGAGCCCTGACGCTTTGTCCTGGAGCTTTGATGATTCTGATCCAAACATGAAACTTCATTAATCTATAGGAAATAGTGACTGCCTATGGGATACTTCAGTTGATTATTCACATTCTCAGAGCACAAAAAATCCCACTACTGTACCAGTACTTTTTCTTAGGTGTGTGTTTTATATGGTTGCTATACTGATAAGCATTAGTGTCTAGTGTAGCTCTTAAACATTAAACAGTAGTTTTTCTTTGCCTTTAGCTGGAATCAGAGCATGTTTTTGATATATAAAAGGAATGTTTGAAATACATTACAATTTAATCTGTTTAATATAATTTCTTGGCATTATTTCAATATGAACAGATACATAAAAAACAGGCTGCTCATACCAAAAACTAATCAGTACCAGGTATTCGAACAGAAAAATCTACTGTAAAGCTAAAAGAAAAAAAAAATTACTTTGTTTGATATGTGTAGAGACTAAAGTTATGCTCTAATTATTTCATTAATAATGCAATAGATGGAGAGAAATAGGACCTTTAAGCTGTTAGATCCATTTCTGAAAAAAAAATCCTCTCAGTTGAAGCAATTTATATTTTAATAAAGCTTTCTCAATTAATCATTCTTGAATATTGTTCTTTTTTCCCCCCCCTTTTTTTTTTTTTCTAAAAAATGATGATGATGATGATGATGATGATGATGATGATGATGATGATGGAAAGCTCTCTACTTTTTACCTGGAAAAGAAATTTGGTAAGCAAGTCGTCTTCTGCAAATACTCTCAAGTACCACTTTTTCTCCTGTTTGTTGGTGGAATAAAAAAAAAAACAACAATAAATGTAGATAAACTTATATAGTTTTTAATTTTTTTAAAAAAAGTCTTTTGTAATTTTTTTCTCAATAACACTAGTATTTGGTCAGACTACTACACTAAAAAAAAAAAAAAGCCATGGTAAGCCCTTTTAATTTAGATAGATAGATTGTGTTTTTAGGATCCTGATTACATCTGTGTTCACAAGAATTTATAGTCATTACAAATATCTTCTTATCTAAAAAGGCTCATTTAAATAATCCTTAAAGTCTACATGATTGGACACATAATACTTACATTTCAATCTATTTCAAGGGACTGGAAATCAAAACCAATTTTACCAAGCACTGGTCTGTCAGTGTTGTCAACCTTCCAGGAGGTATTTCAAGCGAGGATGCCAGGACAACTGATAAGCTGGAAACTGGGTGTTACTATGATATAGATGCTCGTGAAAATGGAGGCACAGGAGGCCTCAACTGCTTGTATGCGTTTTTGGTAAAGCTGCAAAATGTTCTGAACCTAGAAAAGTCATAGGTTTTAGGTGGTTATGTGAAAGCAAATAAAGAAGAGTACAAAGGCCCTACAGAGGGATCCAGACAGGCTGGATTGGTGGACCAAGTCTAAGGGTATGAGGTTCAACAAGGCTGGGTTCTGCATTTGGGTCATAACAACTCCACACAGTGCTACAGTCTGGGGAAAAGGTGGCTGGAAAGCTGCCCATTGGAAAAGGACCTGGGGGTGTTGGTTGACAGCAGCTGAACACCAGCCAGTAGTGTGCCCAGGTGGACCAGAAGGCCTGTCGTCCTGGCTTGTATCAGAAATGATGTGGCCAGCAGGACCAGGGAAGTGGTTTCCCCTCTGTAGTCAGCACTTGTGAAGCTGCATCTCAAATCCTGTGTTCAGTTTTGGGCCCCTCACTATAAGACAGACATTGAGGTGCTGGAACGAATCCAGAAAAGGACAGAATAGCTGGTGAAGGGTTTGGAGCACAAGTCTTATGAGGAGTGTGTAAGACTCCAGCCCCAGAACTGTGGACTCAAGGGCTCAGCTAGGCGTTTTATTTTAATAGATATAGATACAGATATAAATTAGATATAGATATAGATAGATATAGATTAGACGATTTAGATGATATAGATGATATAGATATAGATATAGATATAGATGATATAGATATAGGGTTCTTTAATACCTTGAGATAGTGTTAAGAGAATAAGCCATGGACTTGAACCCAAAGGGTTTCTTTATTAATTTAGGGGAGAAAATAAGGGAACTTGGCAAAGGTAGAAAAAGGGTACTACACAACCTAGGCAAAATGTTCCACCACCATACCAACTCGGCACATACTAATCTGCAACACTGAAGATCCAATCAATCCAGAACACTTAAGTCAAAATCCAATCCCTCCAGCTCCCAAAGCATCAAGAAAGGAACAAAGAAAGAGAAGCAGAGGGAGCAAGAAGAGAGATGGAGAAAGAGGGAGAGGTAGATAATATAGCTACCACTGAAACCTTGTGGAAGACCAGCTCTTACGAGTCCAGTGGCAGGGCTGAGACACGTGGCAAACGTATGCCTTGCATTTTATCTCCTCTGGTCTTATGGTCAATCCCTCCAGGTGGGGTCTCTGACCCATCAGTCACTCTGGGGTTCCAGGTCACGGTGAGGGGCAGTGTCCTCACTGTCCCTGCCAATTTGAGCAGGGTTAGGGGCTCCAGGAGATGTGTTGTGTTGTAGTTTTCCTGGGCTGTTTGTGACTGACAGCTACTCTGGGGCTTCCCCATGTGTGTTCCAGGGGCCTGCCATGAGTGATACAACACCACCCACCTCCATGAGATTCGATCCATCCCTCCCCCCTCCACACACACACACACACACACACACACACATGCACATGCACACCCCCCACAAGGTGGTTCTGATGCAATAATCACTGATCTGTTGTCTAACAGAGTGACTGAGGGAACTGGGGTTGTTTAGCCTGGAGAAAAGGTAGCTTACAGGTGAACCTTCTCATTTCTACAACTACCTGAAAGGAGACTGTAGCAAGGTGGGAGTCAGCCTCTTCTCCCAGGCTTCTAGCAATAGGACAAGAGGAAATGGCCTCAGGTTGCACCAGGGGAGGTGTAGATTGGATATTACGAAAAACTTCTTTACTGAAGGGGTGGTCAGGCACTGGGACAGCTTGCCCAGAGAAGTGGTGGAATCACCATCCCTGGAAGTATTCAAAAAGAATATGGATGTGGCATTTGGGGATATGGTTTAATGGTTAATTCAATGGTGCTAGCTTAATGGTTGGACCCTATGACCTTAGAGATGTTTTCCCACCGAAATGATTCTATGACTCTAGGGAATTGCTGAAAAGGGAAGTGAGAAAAAGGTGCCTGTTGGAAGCGCTGTTAAGTCCAGTGAGTCCTCCAATGAAAACTGGGATGCCAGTTGCAGGGTCTGGTTATATCCTACTAAGTTTGTGTTGTCATCTAAGTGTGTAGTCACTAGTTATATTTTCCCATTGCGTCCTTAATTAATTGCCATATCTGCTGTCTCATAGTTTTCAGTAAAAAAAGAGAAGTAACTTGAAAGAAAGCTAACAAATTATTTCTGAAGAACACCTATAGAATGATGCACAATTCATAAGTACATTAAAAAAAAGGACTTAAAAAGCTTAGTGAGCTTGGGGAACCTTAATAGTGAAATCTTACAATATTTTTTCTACAGTAAATTCCAAGAGAATATACAGAGCTGACCTGACACCCAACTTTTCCATGATAATTTTGGTACTTTGAATAGTAAAAAGTTTAGGTCATAGAAGATTTTTTCCCATTTTATTGGTCTTGTGCATGGATTACTATCTCAGAGCAACAGATGTATCTTCTGTGTGGGGACATCATCTTTCGCAATCTGGTCTTTAGCTGTAGTACCAACCACAAAGTCTCTGTCCCTTCTTTGTCCGGTTCCAGTGATATTTGCATATCTTTACTGTGGATGTGTTTTTAAAATAAACCCCCAAAGAAATAGCTAAAAGCATTATGCATTCGTAGAAAAGTATTTAGTTGTTGGTGTAATGACAGATAACATCTAGAAGGTAATGGAGTCCTGTTATAACTAAAGAACTGTTTTTCATCTCATTATTTTCTACTGCTTTCTCTCTCATGGCAGACAATTTTAATGAAAAGCCTGCAATAGCTTCCCTTCTATCATGATAACCATTTATTTTTAAAATTCATTTTGTAATTCTGTGGGAACTAGAGAAAAGAGGAATAACATCAGTCAATAATATGCAAGTGCCTGAACAATCTTCTATATTTTAAGAATTAAAGAATAATTTATATATAAAATATAACTGTATAAATATATGCTTTAGTGCCTATTATGTTAAAAATATAAGTCTTCAAAGACATAATTAGCTGACAGGCATGAGGCATTTTAGAATATTCTTCCAGAATAGCTGTGGCACTAAATCTTACTAAACTAATATTAATGTAAATCAGAAATAACACCTACAGTATCTGGGAAATTTTGCCAAAAGGATGGGAGTGAAATTGAAATCAGAATCTGACAAATTCATGAAGTGCAGCTACCCCAAAAGTATTTGCAAAAGCTATAGAAGCCAGAATTAAGCTCATAAATCCAAAATAATTCAGGCATGAGTCAAAATTCTATTCCTAAATCATCTCACTGTGCTTTGCTATGTGTTTTGTTGTGTATACTGTTGAAAGACTCAGGTAATATAGCAGAAGACATCAGGTTGGTGACCTGTCACTAGTGGGGTTCCACAGGGCTCCATTTTGGGCCCCGTGCTCTTCAACATCTTCATACATGACTTGGACACAGGGCTGGAAGGGATACTAAGCAACTCTGCAGGCGGCACAAAACTGTGAGAAGCTGTTGACTCCCCTGAAGGCAAGAAGGTCCTGCAGAGAGACCTTGACAAATTAGAGGAGTAGGCAACCACCAACCATATGAAATTTAACAAGGGAAAGTGCTGGATTCTGCATCTGGGATGGGGCAGCCCTGGATGTTTGTACAGACTGGGGAACGAGATGCTGGAAAGCAGTGTCGCAAAAAGGGACCTGGGGGTTCTGGTCAATGGCAAGTTGAACACGAGTCAGCAGTGCTCTGGCAACCGTGTCCAGGGGGTGAGATCAGGCAAAACATCACCAGTCAGTCAAGGGAGGTGATTCTCCCTCTCTGCTCTGCACTGGTGTGATCTCACCTTGAATATTGTGTGCAGTTTTGGGCACCACAATATAAGAATGATATTAGGCTATTAGAGAGCATCCAAAGGAGGGCAATGAAGATGGTGAAGGGCCTTGAGAGGAAGCTGTATGAGGAGTGGCTGAGGGCACTTGGTCTGTTCAGCCTGGAGAAGAGGAGACTGAGGGGATACCTCATTGCTGTCTACAACTTCCTTGTAAGGGGAAGAGGAGGGACAGGCATTGATCTCTTCTCTGTGATGACCAGTGACAGGACCCAAAGGAATGGCCTGAAATTGTATCAGGAGAGGTTTAGGTTATATATTAGAAAAATGTGCTGCACCCAGAGGGTGGTTGGGCACTGGAACAGGCTCTCCAGGGAAGTGGTCACTCTGGGTTTCCCTTTCCCCATCCTCGACGTGGGGGAGCCCTGCTCTAGTTCCTTCTCCGTCTGAAGAACCATTTCCGACGTCTTGGTGGACGGGGAAGGGGGACTCCAGAAACAGGGTTTTTCAGGCCCCGAGCCTGGAGGGGAGAGGTGCCCTCCCCTCCCCCCACCACCCACGTGGCTCCATGGCAGGCACAGAGACAGCACACCGGCGTGGAGAGGAGGCAAGAGAGAGTTTATTGTTGGGAAGGGGTTTATAAGGCTTTTAGGAGGGTCAAAGGGGAACCAATCACAAGTTCAGGGTCACACAAAAGAAACCATCAGGTAAAGGGTCAACAGCCAATAGGAAGGGGTTAAACAAAGGACCAATGGGACACCTCGGGACACCTTTCCCAGGACACTCCTGCATGGGAGATAACAGTTGCTGTGGGGGGGGTGTTGGGAAGAAGAAACACGTGTTTGCAAAGGGACCACAAAGAGCCATTTTAAGACATGTTTAAACAAGTTTCTCATCAGGTATAGTGCTACAGGTCACAGCACCAAGCCTACCAGAGTTCAAGAAGCATTTGAATGATACTCTTGGGCACATGGTGTGACTCTTGGGGATGGTCCTGTGCAGAACCAGGATTTGGACTCGATGATCCTTCTAGGTTCTTTCCTACTCAGTGATTCTGTGAAGACATAAACTAAGGAGGAATCTCAATTGTGATTTTTCTTTCTTTCTAAATGTAAGGAGTTATTTAATATTTTGATTGTTACAAATGAGAGAAAAAAGTCTATTTAAAGTAAAAATAGTTGAACATTCAACACAAGGGTGAAATCAGCTTCATAGTTGCAGAGCTAAATTTTACATTTTAATGCCATCTCTACTAATTCTAATCCCTCAGTAACATTGTGCAATAGATAACAAAATCCAGGCAATATTCTGCAGAGGGTACATGTATAGTTCATCAGTGTCTCTGTATGTGTTGTGTGTCTTGTCTGGTGAGCTCAGTGGGCAAAATACACATTTATTCTAGTGCATAAGGTTATTATTGCATTTTGTCTCACAGACTTAAAAATAGAATTTAAAGTTTTAGGGTTATCCACTTGCTCTCTTCCTGGCTTTTTATTCAAGTAGTTTCTTCAACTAAATAAGTGTATAACATTATTCAGAGTAAAAATGTTTCCAAATTGACTTACTTTTATATATACAGGAAATAAGTGTATAATTGCTTTTAGAACCAAGCTGTTTCCAAGTCAAAATTACAGTTTGCTATCATGTGTTTGGTTGTGTTCTTAATGGTTCTTATATATGTGTGAAGTTATTTCAGCTTGTAGTTAGCAACTTTTATTAGGACAATTATTCTAACAGAATAAGAGACGTTACTGTACTGGAGGAACCAGCTCTAAGAATTTACTTTAAATGAAAGAATTATAAGTAAAATAATAGTAGATTAGATTTAAGAATAAAAAAAAAAAGCTGTTTTTCATTAGGCTGGTTTCCCCTGTTATGGTTTCTTGAGCTGACTCACAAATATGCTTTCATTATCATGTTAAAAAATATTGGAAGGGTTTGCATCTGTAAAGAATAATTCCAGATTTTTTTTTAAAAGGAAGTACAAGAAAGAGAATCTTTGCAATACAGTAGAGGAATAGATGAGAGCTCATGGAGACCAACCACCAATTTGAAGAGTAATTGCTTTCATCTTTTGTGTTAACTCTAGAAGCTGAGTTCCTCAAGTGCTCAATGAGAACAGACCTACTTGAATAAGCCAACTTATTTGACATTTTCTAACATGTTCCCGAAAAACTGGTAATCAGAAGAAAATATTTCTTGACAAGTTTTTCTTTTTTATTTTGAAAAAACTAATAAACAAACAAATAATTAAGTAGTTTAACATCTTTAATCACTCTCCATGTCTTGTTCAAAGATGTTCCCTGATGAAATCACAATACTCCCCCCTTCCCACAGGATTATTAGGATTCATTAAATATAGCACCAACATCTTCTATAACATCAACATTTTGTATAACCATAAACTGTCACAAGTTTTCATTGCAAAGCACCTAATTGAATTTTTTTTTAAACGGATAGGGTTTATTGCTATTCTACCAAGACTCTGGATGTGGAATGTTCTGTGGCTACGCTACATGAATGCATTGCCAAAATTCCTAGATTCATCCATTTCCTTTTTAGTTCTTGCACTGTTAAGAACAGTCTTACATATTAAATATTATCAATATCTATATTTTACAATGGCAATATACCACAGGATAAAAATAATTAATAGTGCTTATTGGATGGTAATTGTATGCATTTATTTGTTCTGCTATCCTGGATACATTTTTGTCTTTCTCAGAAATGCTGAAAATTATAATTTTGTTATATATAAATAATGATTGCACTTCTCATTTTTCAAAACAGTCCTTACAACTCTAATTGTTTCGTCTAGAAAATTCCTTTCAGTCCAAGAAAATGATAGAATATTTCAGGCTATGACAAGTTGTCAGTTTATATCAAGTAATCCTATGAATAAAACTAAAAATATAAATAAGAATTTTTAATGTTTTTTGCCATGACAGCAAAAATGCACTATATAATGTTACTCCCACAGTATGTTTGCAAATTAAGACTCAAAATGTCTCAATAATTTTGTGTTCATTTCACTAAAGATTTTGGTTTTTTACAATGTCAGGCTGCTGAAATGCAGTGAAATTCCATATTATAAGTTTCTACTCTTTGGTCTGGTGGTATCAGTAATCTTGAAACATCTTGAGAACATTATGTTTTTCTTTTCAGTTTTTATGCAAGATGGAAAAAAGCATGCTTTAGTAAATTCTCACATTTAACAGTATAGCTTTACTGAAGTAAATGAGTGACTGACTTCAGTGTAGCTACCTTAATTTACAGCAGCTGAAGGTTTCAGGTAAATGCTGTGCTTCACCACTGCATAAACAAAGCATAGGAAGGAATATTCAGCTAAAATAATTTAGGGAATTGACCTGCTGTTCTTTGAGCACTGAGCTGTGTGATCTAATCATGACAACTTTTGCCTGTTGTTCTGCTCAGAAAAGATTTTTCTTCTTCCCCCAAGCAATAAAGATAATTCATGCTCCTCCAACATTAGACAAATGTTACACAGTATGTTAACACACACTTTTTGGAGGTTCTGCCATAATGCTCCAGTCTTCTTTTCTTTAATTGTGATAGCCTTCTCAGCAGGGCTGCTCTCAATCTCTTCATTCCCTAGACTGTTCTGATACTGGGAGTTACCTGAACTTCTGTGGCAAAGGTGAGGCTGACAGGTTGGTAGTTCCCAAGGTTCTCCTTTCACTTGGTTTAAAAATAGGTTCAATGTTCCCCTTTATCCAGTCACCTGGGACTTCATCTGACTGCCATGACTTTTCAAATATCATGGAGACTGGCTTGGCAATCACATCAGCCTGTTCTCTCAGGACTTCAGGATGCATCTCTCTAGGTCCCACAGATATACATGTGTTCAGGTGTCTCAAGTGGTCATGAACATGATCTTCTCATACAGTGGGAGGAACTTTGCTCTGTCAGTCCCCGTCTTGGAGTCCATCTACTCAAGAGGTTTGGGAAGAATGAGGTAAAAAGTTTATTGAGAACCTCAGTCTTCTCATTTGCCAGTTTGTCAGCGCTGTTTATCGGGAGAGAATTGGGGTTTACACCTTCTTTGAGCTTTCTTTTCTGGTTGACAAACCTATAGAAGCTCTTCCTGTTATTCTTTTTATCCCTTGTTGATTTCAGCTCTAGCAGCACCTTTGTCTCCTTGAACCCATCCCTACACAACCAATGTCTCTATACTCTTCCTAGGATACCTGTCCCTGCTTAGACTGCCTGTGCATTTGCTTATTTCCCTTCAGTTTGACCAGTTTGACTTCTGTTGTTCATGAACTCATGATAACTGCCTTCTTACCTGAAAATTTTTTTAGTGAATGTTTTAATGTCATCAGAAGATTGTTTACATTTGGAAAGTCCACAGAGTTCAGGAAGGTCGTTTCCTCTTCCCATGACGTTTCTCTCAGTATTTAATTGATCATTAAAAAAAATTGAAACAAGATTTAAAACTTTATACTTCATTTAGAACCATGTAGTACTGTATTTTGAATTGTCACATGTTCAAAAGAATATTTAACTCTAGTTTGACAGATTTTTTTTTCCCATTTTATCAGACAGGGTTGAATTGTGCATATGGAGGTAATTTCTTACCTTTTTCTACTGTGGTAATTTATATTGAGCTCCTATATGCATTAAAATAAATGATGTAATAAAACTAGGCAATATATTTATTGCAATGATCAACCTTAAAGACTGCAGAAGAGAAATAATACCTTATTTCAAATGTGTGTACATACTATTTTTGTATTTGTGCTTATTTTCCTAGCTATTTTGAATGTGAGCAAAAACACATTTCTTTAATAAGTAGTGTATACATACTGAGCTTCAATGACAGATACACTGGGAGATAATTACATAATGGTTGATGATGCAAAGATGAAATTGTAGCAGTTGACAATATTTCGTTACATATATTTCCACTACTCTATCTTTTATGGCTAAAAGGAAATAGATTATGACAAAGATGTACACCTAGAATGGTTTTACTATGACTAGAAGCACAGTCAATAATTCTTTTTTTCTTCATTTCTTCATTTCTCCATTCCTTTCTTTTTTCCTTCCTTTCCTTCCTTCCTTCCTTCCTTCTTTCCTTCTTTTCTCTCTCTCTCCCTTTTTCTCTCTTTCTCTCTCTTTCTTTCTTTCTTTTCTTTTTCTTTCTTTCTTTCTTTCTTTCTTTCTTTCTTTCTTTCTTTCTTTCTTTCTTTCTTTCTTTCTTTCTTTCTTTCTTTCTTTCTTTCTTTCTTTCTTTCTTTCTTTCTTTTTTTCTTTCTTTCTCTCTTTCTCTCCCTCTTTCTCTTTTTCTCTCTCTTCCTTCCTCCCCTCCCCTCCCCTCCCCCTCCCCTCCCCTCCCCCCCTCCCGCCCCTCCCCTTCCCTCCCCTCTGCTCTTTCCTTCTTCCTTTCTTTAAAATATATAGCACCCATAAAGGTTTTGGGATTGACAGCCCAGAAGATTGAAATTCTCAATTTATCCACAGAACAAGTACCATGCAGTTGAGTTAATAATCCTTCCATATACCTCAACTCTGTCCAGGAGTGACCAGACAGAGGTTGGAGCTTCATTTCCATTCAGTCCTTGGCCTTTGTCCTGACTTTGCCATTGAGAAGAGCGATTAATGCCAGCTGAGACATGCCTTTTTTGAAGGAAATGCTTGCTTGCTATGATCAGTATTGGTACCAGAGAGAAAACAAATAACATTTCCAGACTTCAAAAGAGACAGGGCAATAGCAAGAACTACAGTCATCATAAACATAACAATAAATTTCTTTTTTTTTTTTTTCCTATTACCTGAAAGCTTACAAGCTTGCTGGTGGTTTGGGCAAAGACAACAAAGCTAAATGCACATTTTAATAAATTGGCTTTACCTGTGACCTTTCTCTATTCTTAATCCAAAATCCTCTGAGAAATTTCATCTGTGTTAATTGATGTTCAGTAATCACCTCTATAGCATAGAAACAAGGGAAAGCAAAATGAGGTTTGTTTCTTTTGTGTCTTCCTTACTAAATAGCAACTGAAATTTTCATAGTCAACTTAATTGAAAATATCATGACTCCTCCACCCTGAGGAATTTTGTCTGAGATAGGTACAGAATGAAAATGTCTTTCTTAAGAAAAAATAGTAAATATAATTAACTCATCAGTAGTTCTGCATGAGTACTCATCTGTGCTCACCTTTGCCCAGCAATGGATCACTTTTCTCTCCAGTGCCTAGCTGCTGGTGTGTCAACTGGGTCAATCAAGCAAATTAAATGGTTGAGTATTCTGTCTAGTTTCTGATGTCACATGCCAAATATGTGAAGAGGAGAGCTTACTATACATCCTGACAGGATTTGTGAAAAGATGGTAGGAATTACACAAAATTTCTTGAACCTGAAACTGCAACAGCTCTAAATAGGGGTGTCCTTGGTTGTGTGGCAGTCCTATGCAAGAAACAGTAGACAGAAGGATCAGGAACCAGCAGCAACTCTTGGTCAGAGTCAAACAACTTCCTGTCACAGGTATTGGATGATCTCAAGAGAAATGGCGTGCTGCTCAAGCCCCTACTAACAAACAGGGAAGGCTTTGTTGCTGATGTGAAATTGTGGACAGCTTTGGATCTAATGACCATGAGATTGTGGAGTTCAGTATTGGGCAAGGAGGAAGTAAAACAGCAAGTAAGAATACAACCGCAGACTTCAGGAGAGCTAACTTCAACCTCTTCAGGGGTCTTCTTGGAAGAATCCCACAGGAACAGACCCTACAGGGAAAAGGGTTTCAAGAGAGTTGGTTGATATTCAAAGATCATTTCCTCCAGACTCAAGAACGATGCATCCTGATGAGCATGTAGTGGATTTCTGTGGCTAGGCTTTGGTAATGGGGGGGCTACAGGGGTGGCTTCTGTTAGATGTTGCTAGAAGCTTCCCCTCTCTGGTGGAGCCAATGCCAGCCAGCTCCAGGATGGGCTTTCTGCTGCTGGTCAAGGCCTATACAATTAGGATTTATAGTAACACCTCTGTGATAACATATTTAAGAACAGAAGGTTGTTGCGCAGGTAAAAATTCCATCCAGGGAAGAGCGAAGTGAGAACATGTGAACAACAATACAAACACCAAGGTCAGCGCAGAAGGTGCCCCAGGTGCTGGAGCTGAGGCCTCTGCAGCCTGTGGTGCAGCCCATGATGGAGCAACTGTGCCCCTGCAGCCCATGGAGGACCATCGGGGTGCAGAGGCCCACCTGCAGCCCATGGAGAAGACCATGCTGGAGCAGGAGGATGCATGAAGGAGGCTGTGACCCCATGGGAGGCCCAAGATGGATCAGGGTCCTGCCGAAGACCTGCAGCCTGTGGAGAAGGAAGTCCACGCCGAAGCAGGTTTTTCCTGGGTAGGACTTGTGGCCTCTGTGGAGGACCCATGTTGGTGCAGGTCATTCATGAAGGACTGCACCCCATGGAGGAGTGACCCATGGGACAGCAGCTTCATGAAGAACTGTTACCTGTGGGATGGGCTCACGCTGGAGAGGTCCATCAAAGAATGTCTCCCGTGGGAGGGATCGCACGGGAGCAGGGGAAGGACTCCTCTCCCTAAACAGCAGCAGAAACAACAACTGACCACAATCCCCATTCACCATCCCCCTACGCCGCTGGGTTGAAGGAGGGAGAACATGGAAGGAAGGAGGGGTGGGGGGAAGGTGTTTCGAAGATTATTTTTTTCTTCTCACTCTTTTGCTCTGATCCTGTTAGTAATAAATTCAATTAATATCCCCACTTTGAGTCTGTTTTGCCACTGATGGTGATCAGTAAGTGATGTCTCCCAGCCCTTATCTCAACTCATGAATCCTTCACTGCTTTTTTCTCTCCTCTGTCCAGTTGCAGAGGGGAGTGAGAGAGTGGTTTTAGTGGGTACCTGGAGTACAGCCAGGGTCAACTCACTACAGCAAGAAATTAGGCAAAGGGGGAAAGAGGCAAGCATGGATGAACAAAGAACTCCTGTCATTATTCAAGCATAAGCAGGAAACACATGGGATATGGAAACAGGGTCAGGCTGCTTGGAATGAATATTGAGAAGCTGTCAGAGTAAGCAAAAATGAGACAAGGAAGGCCAAGACCCACAGGTAATTAAATCTGACCAAGGATGTCAAGGATAATAAGAAGGGCTTTTTCAAATACATAATAACAAAAGTAAAACAAAGGATAGTTGTGGGCCCATTACTAAGTGGTAATAATGGATTATGGACTCATTACTAATGGTACTAAATGGACCTTGGTAAGAGAGGAAACAGGGAAAGCAAAGTTACTGAATACTTTGCATGAGTCTTCACTGACAAGACCAGCCCTCAGAGTTCTCTGACCCAGGAGACTAGGCTTAAGGAATCTTGGAAGACTTTCCCTTGGTCAAGAAGATTGGGTTAGAGAACACCTAGATAAAGTTAACAACCGCAAGTCCATGGTCCCTGATGGGCTGTGTCTATGAGTGCTGAGAGAGCTGGTGGACACCACAGTGAGGCCTCTCATGATCATCTTCAAGAGGTCATAGTGATCAGGAGGTGCCTGAGGACTGGAAGAAAACAAATGTTATGCTGGTCTTCAAAAACAGCAAGAAGGAGGACCCGGGAAACTACTGGCCAGTCAGCCTCACCTCAATCCCTGGAAAGATGATGGAACACCTCATTCTGGAGGCAATCTATAGCCACATGGAGGACAAGAAACTGATCAGAAGTAGTCAGCATGGATTCACTACAGGTACATCACGCTCAACGAACTTGATTGTGTTCTATGATGAAATTGCCTGTATGGATGAGGGGAGAGCAGTAGATATTGTCTCGCTCAACTTCAACAAGGCTTTCCACACTCTCTCACAACATTCTCATAGGTAAACTCAGGAAATGTGGACTGGATGAGTGGACAGTGAGGTGGATTGAGAACTGGCTGAACAGCAGATCCCGGAGAACTGTAATCAGTGGCACAGAGTCTAGTTGGAGGTCTGTCACTAGTTGTGTCCCCCAAGGTTCAATACTGGTCCAATATTGTTTAACTTGTTCACTGATGACTCGGATGAAGAGTCAAATTCCTCCTTGGCAAGTTTGCTGATGACACAAAGCTGGGCCAGGGGGCTGATACCTCAGGGGGCTGTGCTGCCCTTCAGAAGGACCTTGACAGGTTGGAGAGATGGGCTGAGAAGAACCGTCTGAAGTTCAACAAAGGCAAATGTGGAATCCTGCATCTGGGGAAGAATAACTCCCTGCACCAGCACAGGCTGGGGGCTGACCTGCTGGAAAGCAGCCCTACAGAGAAAGACCTGGGAGTCCTAGTGGACAACAAGCTGTCCCTGAGCCATCAGCGTGCCCTTGTGACCAAGGTCAATACTATCCTGATCTACATTAGGAAAATCATTGCCAGCAAGTTGAGGGAGGTGATCCTACCTTTCCAGTCAGCCCCGGTGAAGCAATTTCTGGAGTGCTATGTCCACTTCTGGGCTCCTTGGTATGAGAGAAACATGGTACTCCAGGAGCGAGTCTGTCAGAGGGCAACAAAGATGGTTAAGGGACTGAAACATTTCTCTAATAAAGAAAGGCTGAGGGAGTTGGGCCTGTTTAGCCTCAAGAAGAGACAACTGAGAAGGAATCTTGTCAATGTATATAAATATCTGAAGGGACAATGGCATGAAGATGGAGCCAGGCTCCTCTCAGTAGTGCCAAGAAATAAGAAGCAAAGGGCAGAAACTGATGCACAGGGAGTTCCACCTGAATATGAGGAAGAACTTCTTCACTGTGCAGGTGACTGTGCACTGGAACAGATTGCCCAGGGAGGTTGTGGAGTCTACCTCACCGGGGATATTCAAGAACCATCTGAACCCAGTTCTGTGCCATGTGCTCTAAGATGACTCTGCTTGAGCAGGGAGGTTGGACCAGATGACCCTCTGTGGTCCCTTCAAATCTGACCCATTCTATGTCTCTGCAATTCTGTGAAAAGTAATAGCGTTGCAGAGTAACAGACCTTCCAGTCCCTCACAGTGGCTAAAGGGTTGAACAATGCAAGCTGTGGCTTGCAGGGGAATCTTCTCCCAAAGGTTGTACCAGGAGAACTATATGGGAAAGGAGTGCAGACTCTAATATTTACAAGAAAAATGTGTCTATCTTTAGATTTATTTGAAAGATGGTTATATATGTATTATATGTTATTTATAATATTAATTGCAATTCATTCAGTGATATATCCTTAAATAGAAGAAAAAGAGAGGTAAAAAAATCACAAATTAGACTAGATATTTTACAGAAAAAATGTACATCCCTTCCATTTTCATTGAAGAAATCCTACATGAGGTCATATAAATGTACATATGGGCCAATAATTTATTTCTTACAGTGGACAGGAACATATGCCTGAGAAAGAGATAAATTCGGTGTGCAGCTCCCCAAGATATCTGACAGCAAATATAGAGTTTTTGGACTTCCAGAGCTAGATAGAATAATTTTATATTTTTTTAAGCTTGGGTGAATTTTTCTTCCATATATTTGTCCTGTTGCTTTTTGAACCTATATGAACTATGACACCTACTTTTTAAAAAGATGCCTCTAACTCATGTGATAGGAAAGATGATGAACAATCATTACTTATTTACTTTTTCTATGCCTACAGTTTTATAGATCTGTATCATATCCCTCTCAGTATCTTTTTTGTAAAGAAAAAACTTCACTTTTGTTGTTTCTTCTGTGGAAATTCTTCATGTTGCTTGTTTCTTTACGTTTCACAACTGCTTTTTATCCCTTTTGAGGGAGACACAGCTGCCTTCTATAGACACTGCTGCTGCAACCAGAGCTGCATATAGTGTTGAAGGACTGGCTGCATTGTCAATTTCAACAAAAAAGTAATAATGTCTTCAGATTTGTTCTCTCTTCCTTTCCTAAAAATTCCTAACACTTTTTACTTCTTGGATTGCTACAGAGCACTAAGATGTCATTTCCCAGAAGCATCAGTTATAACCCCATCACTGAGTAGGAACAGGCAGCTCACAGCCATTCATGTTTTACGTAAAATTGGGATTTTTTTCCCCTGAGTGCATCATTCTACATTTACCTCCACTGAATTGCAACAGCTTTTTTATCACTCAGTCAATCAGTTACATGACATTATTGGACCAGTACAATGATTTATTGGTTTTTTGTTGCTGCAAAAATTGTAGCTCATCTTTTGTAGTTTAGTTAAAAGGAAAAAAGCAACAACAAAAAAAGCCTACTGTTGTGAAAGAACATGCCATTATCTAAGCAAGGAAGGAGGGGATGGTGGAGTTGACTCTTCATTCTCTGGAGATTTGTGAATATTCTGTGTGTGCAGTTTCACTCTGACTGTTCAGTTCACACTGTCCCGAAGAATGAGTGAGATCTGCTGTCGTGAGAAAGCCATGAAGCTTAATTAAAATAACTTACAGTTTAATTAAAATAACTGTATACCACTGTGACTACTTTAGTGAGTTAAGTTGTCCTCTTGCTTACATAGCTGGCACATCATTTTACAAAAATGCCCCAGACACTAGAATAGACATTGGCTTGCTGACATCTTGGTGGACCCTCTTACCTTCGCCAATACTTGAACATGAAAAAAGATATTGTTCAAGGGAGCAAGTGGATAGATATTTCATGAGGCTGCATAGCCATAGATAGAATGGCAATAAGAGCTGACCCAGGCAGAGAAGCAAGGAGACAGACAGTCCTTCAATATAAGGAAACTTATTCTTAACATAACACCCCAAAATATATATATTCTCTCCTTTTTTCTGCACAACTTCAGGAGATTTAAGGAAATAATGAAATATGAAGGAAATCAGACCATTTACTCTCAGCAGCATGTAGTTATGGATCTCAGTAATCAAGTAGTGCAGCATTCCGCCCCTAACAAAAGCTTGAACCCCTAGCAAAATTAGAGGTACTTTAAATGCAGTTATTAATAGAAACACTAACTGAAGTGACTTACTGCTGAGGCAAGCTAGCTGAACAAGTTTGCTGCTCAGAAAATGACAGCCACTCAGTGCCTACAGTTGCCTTAGGAAGTGCACTGACATAGTCCGTGGAAATGTTCATTAACTCAGACATATGTTCATTAGGTCAGCTCAGTCTCTCCAGACATTCTTGATTACTCTTTTGCCCATTGCAGACTTAACAAAACCAGTGAGGGAAATGGATACACCAGATGTAGGGCAAGATTCTCTGCCACATTAAATCTGTGATAAAATATGTCAAAACCGGCACTTCAAATTAAGAGTGGAGTCTGTTGTTGGTGAAAAATGTTTCTTCTTCACAAGATAATGTTGAGTTTGCCAAGCGGCTTATCCTGTATGCCACGGTGCTCATCCTGGGAATGTAGCAGGGCTGTGGACCCCTGCCTAATCCACGACATCAAAGTTCTCTGTATTTATTTCAGTGATCTGTAACTGCAGCCAAACTATGATGTAGCAAAATTTTTCAAATCATGCAAAATTATTTAGAAGAGCTGATGTTTGAGAGGATGCTAAGAAACTTTAGAGGGACTCAGCAAAATGACTAAATGTCAGAAAGATATACTGTTTTAATTTAAAACTAGCTATCATCTTCATGAACTAGAGATATATTTTATGAGCCATCAGGTCTCTTTAACTCAGTCTCTTTAACTTAGACTCTTTTATGAATAGGCCTGGTTACAGCAGAGATAGTTTGTTTTTTTTTTTTAGGAGAAAAGAAAGAGAATAGATGGCTGCTGGAGGATATAGCGTAGATCTTTTTTTTTTTTTCTGAAACACAAGCATCCTCTCCTGAAGTGCTGAAACATCTCTATCGTAATGTAATGAAATTTAATTTTTCTTTATATCAGTTTTTTAATCAAGAAAGTTCTCAACATATATCTGTGTAAAATATCACATTGGCAACAACAGAAATGAGAATGAATAAAATCTTATATGAGATCAACTTTTTGGTTTTAATAATTTTGATACACAAAATCTCAATTTTTACATTTAAATGTATGTACTGAAAATTCAGTGAACCAAATTTCTATGAAAAATGAGAATCTCTATCAAATGTATTTTTTTGGTGAATGAACCTTTCCTTCCGAAATTAAAAGTTAGGAAAAAATTTTCTGGTTATTACAAAAACAAAATTTGTTCTTGAGCCCTTATCAAATTTAATAATTTTTGTTCTTCTTTTAAACTGTGTATTCAAACCACTGAAAATTGCTAACAGCAGATCAATTATTTACTTTCTTTCCTCTCCCTAAAAAAATTTCATCATAGTTCAATCATCTATACAGTGGTATTAGAACTTTTTCTTCAGTCTTCTAGACTTTTCTTTAGGGAAAGGGAAGAATACATTATACAACCACGTTGAACTGTGGTGATCTTTGGTAGTTAAGAAGTACTTCACTGTTTGGAATTTACTAGGACAGAGGAAACAAGGCAAGAAATAAGCCTCTAGGTATTTCTAAAAGGAATATACAATACCCATTTTGAAATTAAA
Source organism: Pipra filicauda (assembly GCF_003945595.2). Lineage (NCBI taxonomy): Eukaryota > Metazoa > Chordata > Aves > Passeriformes > Pipridae > Pipra > Pipra filicauda. The sequence continues at coordinate 1,341,324 of NW_024104776.1, read as the reverse complement.
AAAAAAAAAATCAGAACTGCATGGGCCAGTTAATGCTGTAATCAGGTTATCTGAAGGGCTGCATAGCAACTCAGAATTTTATTTCGTGAAGGGTGGCATTTTCACTGTTACAGTGAATGTGACAAGTAAGAAGTCTGACATGTGACATAAAGTAAGGTAGTCTGACAATTTTGTTCAAATGTGGCTCCCAGAAGCAAATCGACAATTATTCCTTCATTGTTTGATATTAAAAATAAAGTTTTGCCATGCTAAGCTATCTTTAATTATATTACTAAACATTCTGATCATTAATTCATTAAAAGTACTCTACATTCTAACACATGGAACTTAAACTATATCAGCTACACAAAATGTGATTTCCAATGATAAAAACACATCTCTCATAGCATCCTAGAGATATTTGAGGATCCTGAAATGTCAGAGAAAGAAATCTGTCATAGGTGATATAAAAACATTGAGTAGTCTGGCACTTGACAGAACAGGGATAGAAATAATCTCTACAGATCATCTCCATTACTCAGTGAAGGCTGCTTAGTCTCTAGAGGAAGTTTCTGACCTAAGTAGTCAGTATAATCATCTTGGTTTGATCTTGATTTGATTGCTGTCCTAAAAATTGCAAAAGGGAAATAGACATGTAGAAAAGCACATGTATACTCTTGTATGGATGTATTTATTTGTAAACTTTACCCTCTGTGTGCAGGCTTACAACTAACATTGTCATAAAGCGAATATTTATAGAACAACTTAGGTCAGAAGAAGCTCCAGGAGTTTGTCTGGAAGTTGCTACTTAAAACTCTGAATTAGAGCTAAATCCATCTCCAAGGATGGTCTGAGCAGCTTCTGTTAGCTCAGAAAGGACCACAGAATAGAACGACCACACTATTCCTCTAATTACTGTTTTCCATTTGTCCTTCCAACACATGCAATAAATTAAAGTGCATTCTCTGTATTCTATAAAGCTTTCATTTACTTCATAAATATAGGTTCTAGTTTTGTTGCCTTCACTAGGAATTTTTGCAAGTGTGTAGGTCTTGAATTATGCAAATTACATGACTGCATTTTTTGCAGCTGTCAAACTGCCTTGTAAAAACTTATTGAAGAATCAGTTGGTGGAAAAGTATTTTATTTAGTTGTTCAGATGACTAGATGTTTTAACCTAGACAATTTTGTAAATAATAGCCTTAAGCAGCTCAGAAGTAAACAAAACAAATTAGAGAATTTCCTGCTAATAGAAGCTTATTACACTTAATAAACTTTAGGCTTTTAAAGGAAAAAAAAACCAAACAGGATACTGTAGGTAGAATTTATATGGTGGGTTTTTTTTCTTTTTTAAATTAACATTAGGATAACAATTATATACATATATATACTTATCTCCTCTCTCTGCAGTCACTATACAGGACTACCTGGAAGGTTACAGGAGCATTAACAATCCAACATTAGACAGGCAGAGTTCACAAAAGTAGCTGACTGCAATAGGAGGAAGCCAAGTGTCTAGGATTCAGTGTGGGCATACTTGCCTCCCAACTGACCTTGAGTAATGTTTCTGTCCTCTGTCCCTACAGTGACTTCTCACTGTCCTTCCTTGGGGAGATTGATCTCCTGCCAACGTCCTCACTCTCTGACCTCATTCTATCAAATGAGTTACAGAAAGGTGATGTTAGAAATGTACTAAAAAGTGGTTAGATTCACCAGGGTCATTTTGCAGAAGTGGAAAAGAAGCAGGCAGCACAAATTGGGTGCCTGATCTGTGGGGATGGTGGTGTGGGTTGTTCACCCACCAAGAACGGGTAGCACTGCAACGCTGACCTTCCTCGACCGGCTCTCATAGGATGTTATCTAATCTGTCATTTTGTTGTGATCTGCATTGATAAATTAAGAACAGTATCATTTTGTGGATATAATGCAAAGCTTAATTAAGAGTTGCAAAGTAATTTTGTGGCTCCTCAGAGAAGAGCTCTAATGGTGCAAAACAACATCAGGTGCTGAAATTGTAAATTCTTTAATGACAGAGACTTGGACTCCTGAGATCTTTCACAAGGTGATTAAAAGAAGTGCCGTGAACAAATGTAATGAGAACATTACTTGCAACAAAAATCATAATAATATACCAAGGTGTCAGTTTGAGCCAGATATTTCCACTGACAACATTTAAAGAAAAGAAAATTTAAGTGCCTTGACTTTGTTTAAAAAAGAAAGCGTTTCAATTCTGAATCCTAAATGGTATATTATTAACTTGTACTTAAGTTATAAAGGAAAGTACACATACGGATGTCATCCTTATGAGTGACAAAATAAAAAAATAGTTCTTAATGATTATGGGTGTTATTCAAAAGTTGTCCCAAAACATGAGTTAGGTTCCCAGTCATTGTTCTTCTGCAGTCAATGAAGGTGATTCTTCTCCCACTTGCACTTATATCAAGCATCAGTGTCACAACAGAAGTTAATGCTTTCAAATACTGTATTTACTGAGTTCTGCATTTAACAAGAATAATTTCTTTTTCTTGGCTTGCTAAGTTAGAATGCTTTGTTTGCATGTTACTTGAGAAAAATCTGAAATTACTAACATTATAAAACTTGTCATTTGACTACTTTAAAAACAAACTACCATGTTTATTTGAGCCTATCAACTTTTTATTCTATACAATTCACTATATTTTCATATATTTCTTTCTATTTTACAGTAAAAATTGATATACTGAATTATGTAAAAATAACCTAACATTTCTGTATAACTGTTAAAAATATTAAATCTTCATATTAATTAGGTCAGGTTTAAATTGTTAGTAAAACTAAGCAATTTCATATATCTCTAATCTGAAAATATTACAGACACAGAGAAAGGCTTTTCTCTAAGAAGAAGGAGATGTATGAGGTATATTTTATAAATGTGAAAACATCTAAACCGAACCAAACAAAACACACATTAAAGTTCACATGGTCTGTATTTCACTTTGCAAAGGGTTCAATAGTTATTCCATTTAGTACCCAGCAACCAAACAACCTGGTGAGGAAGAACAGCATTTTGTTTGACAAGAATTACAAGAAAACACAAACTTCAAAGAAAATCTGGGAATTTTAAATAGATTGTATTGTTCCTAGCCCATCTTAGAATTAGCAGTCATGATTTACATTAAGACTGTGCTTCAGTTGTATTTAGTACATTTGGAAAAATTATTAATAAAACGTGAAGTTAATAGACAAATTAAAAGGAGAATTGAATATATTACAAACCAACCATTCCTTGGTAATTAATACATTTTTAATTGCAATTTTTGGAAATGTAGGAAGTTATCCCTTCTACTGACACACTTTTTTCCCCTGATAATATGTAAATTAGTAAAATAAAAAGATTTGAAAGGTTCATAACAATTTATCTTTCTTAGTTTAAAAATGCCACATTATGAACATATCTTCTTTTACCGCTTTACTACTGTTTTGCTTTGGACTGTGCACACCTGCACAGCTAATTAAAAGTAGCAGCTATCCAAACGAACTAAACAAAATATATAATTTTAGCAGTATGTTTAGCTACAGGTACCTGCATGTGATATGGAACTTTTTTTGACTTAAATCTAAATTTGTGTTGCCTGAGAAAAACATTTTTTGATTTTAAGAATAAGGCAGTTGGAATTTAAATACTTTCTGCTAAGAATACTATTCTATTACCCAATACCTAGTTTAAATCTCTAAAACAACTTTACCAGTGCATTTCAGTTAAAACAATTCTATCATTGTATTCCAGTTTTGGTAACTCTAATGTACGCTTGAGGGACATATACTTATTACATTCTGGATAACTAAAGAAACTATCATTATGGTTAAAAATAATAGAATATTTAAATTTCTGTTTTAATTCATGTCCTTCCTTTTTTGTAAAATTATTATCAAAACAATAATTTTTGATGTTAGTATCTGTACAGTATTAACATGTACATTATTTTCTTTACAGTTTAAGATGAACAGTAACTTTACTGTGTGATTCTTTTAATAAAGATATTCAGCAAGTTTTCAGGACTTCAACTGATCTGGTTGACATTCTTGATAGAAACATAATGTCATGTTTTTTTTGAGATTACTTAGAGTCAAACAAACCACTTTACAAGCTCAACTTGATTTAACTCAGAGTTATGGATGGTTAGTACTGCATGGAGAAAGACACTTGGTCTACTGGTAAATTTCTGAACTGCAGAAGATGCATTTGAAGAAGTATGATTCTTTGTTATCACATCAGATGAAAGATTCCAGTGATTTGTTGGTTTATTTTGCCTTCATTTACATTGATTTTCTTGGGCATTTTTGGTTTAGTTTCTAATGGAACAGTTGGCCAAATCATTAAAAAATATTCTTTTCCCTGTTGAAAAATGTCCATCTACATTTTTAGTAACCTAGAATAATACTAGGTGAAAAAGAAAACGTTTCTCTTGGCCTCAGACCTTTCCAAACCAGAACTATACCTGAATTTGTGGTGCTTTATTCTTTCTCTGAAACTATATGACAAGATATGCTGACTTTGCAATATATTTGTTCAAAACAAAAAAAATATCACAGAATGACATTTTTGGGACTTTAAAGATCATTTAGTCCAATGCAATGAGCAGGGACATTTTCAAGTAGATCAGCTAGGATCAGAGTCCCATCCAGCCTCACCTTGATAGTTTCTAGGAATGGGACATCTATCACCTCTCTGAGCAACCCGTGCCAGTGTTACCTTGACCCATTTGCAACTCCTTGCACTTTGCCTTGTTAAACCTCATGAGACTCCCATGGGCCCACTTCTCGAGATTGCCCAAGTCCCTCTGGATGGCATCCCACCTCTCAGGCATGTCAATCACACCAGTCATCTTGATGTCACCTGCAAACTTGCCAAGGATGCACTCAATCCCACTGTCAGTGCTACTGATGAAGATTTTAAACGGCACTGGTCCCAGCGTGAATCCCTGAGGTACATCACTTGTGACTGATTGCGACTTTGAGCCATTGAGCCATTGGTTGGGTGTGAACCTCCAACCAATTCCTTATCCATTGAACATTCCACCCATCAAAACCGTCTCACTGTGAATTAGATGTTGTGGGGGACCATTTCAGTGTCTTTACAGAAATTCAGATAGATGATGCTCATGGCTCTTCCTTGTTCACTGCTGTAGTCAATCCATCACAGAAGGACTGACAAGACTTGTCTTTGGTAAAGCCATCATGGCTGTCTTGAATCAGTACATGGTCATACATGTTGTCAATCTAAACAAGTCTGCTAATTCTGTCAGTCCTAAACCTTGTACGTTTAGGATATTCAAGGTGAATAAGTGGGAAATAGTCCCCTCAGAAAGGAACTATGACAGATCATGAATGACACTTCATTATGCAAGAATTTTAAATCTTTCCTGTAACCCTTTTTTTAGTAGATGTCTAATATTTTAAGTTATTGAATTTTTTATTTGTAACTCCATAAATGTCTCTTTGAAAAACTTGCCTTGGTTCAAAGTCTTTTTGAGACATATTTTTGGAATCTAAGTTGTTTACTATAATTTTTCTTTTTTTTGTTTGTTTGTTTGTTTGTTAGTTTTGATTGGTTTTTTTTTTGTTGTTGTTGTTTTGTTGTTCTGAGGGGAAATAAAGATCAAAGCCCAATTTAAAACTACACTTTCAGTAAAAAAAAATTCTGCTATATATTTCATGATGTATTTATGAAAACAAGCTTTTCATTGATGAAACTTAGGTTTGTCTTTGCTTACTTTTACTTCAGTTCCTTAATGTTCTCATATATCAAAAGAAAGAAGTTTTGCTCCTGTTCTCTGAAGCTTTGTGCATTTGACATGTTTCTGTTCAGTTGTGTCCTTTCTTGCCTGTTTTCTTTTTGTCATCTGCTGGTGTCTTTCCATGAGTTTACTTTCCATATTTCTAATCAATCCTTCTACCTATTTCTAAGCTAACATCAGTTTATGAGGTAGAGAAATGTCTCATTTAATAAGGTCAGAGCTGTACACTTTCAACCACCATCCATGACTGCAGCATCCTAGTTATTTGTTCCTTATACCCCTCTGTTTTCCCATCTCTCTTCTTCCTTTCTGCATCACTAAACGCAAAGTGCAACCTGCACTTTTCCTTCCCCCTCTCATTTTGTCTTTTGATATTGCTTCTATTCAGAAGCAAATAACACAAAAATTGGAACTATTAAACTTTAATGTCAATGATATTTAAAAAAAAAAATGGAGGGAACTAGTTTTTCTTTGCTTTTTAAGGATTGAGCAAAAATTGTGCAAAATGGTTTATGACAAAAAATTTAGCTAAAAATAAAGAAAAGCAAGGAAACAATCCGATAGAGTTCTATGAAATAAAGAAACTAAAAAAAAAAACCAAAACCAAAACCAAAACAAACCTAAAAACCAAAACCAAAAAGAAAACCACACAAAAGATAAAATTCCCTTCTGTTCACATACAATGCTTTGCCTCATGCTCTTAAAATTACTCTGTGGCACATTGTGCCACTGAAAGTTATGTGACCTCACACAGACAGTAGGATGCTGCCAGTGGAGCAATGGTCCCGGGACTAAAAGAAACTCACTTAATATATTAGCTTTTCTGTTGGCCTAATATTTACTTAGTGCCCATAACTCCATCCTCTGTTTCTCTGTTTCACTAGTTTGAGTCAGAAAGCTTTTTTTTGTTGCTCATTTTATGTTAAATTACTTAGGACTTGCTTGATGCCACTGAATCGTAGAATCGTAGAATCATGGAATCAGCTGGGTTGAAAGAGATCATGAAGTCCAACCCTTGATCCAACACCACTGGGGTTACTAGACCAGGGCACTAAGTGCCACATCCAGTCTCATCTTAAAAATCTCCAGGGATGGAGAATCCACCACCTCCCTGGGCAGCCCATTCCAATGCCTGATTACCCTCTCTGTAAAGAATTTCTTCCTAATATCTAACATAAACCTCTCCTGGTACAGCTTAAGATCATGCCCTCTTGTCTTACTGATAGCTGCCTGGGAGAAGAGACCAACCCCCAGCTGGCTACAACCTCCTCTCAGGGAGTTGTAGAGAGTGATGAGGTCTCCCCTGAGCCTCCTCTTCTCCAGGCTGAACAACTCCAGCTGCCTCAGCCTCTCCTCATAGGACTTGTGCTCGAGTCCCTTCACCAGCCTTGTTGCTCTTCTCTGGACCTGCTCCAGCACCTCAATTTTCTTTCCTGGACTGAAAGGCCCGGAACTGGACACAGTACTCCAGGTGTGGCCTCACCAGTGCTGAGTACAGGGGAAGAATCACTTCCCTGGACCTGTTGGCCACACTGTTCCTGATCCAGGTCAGGATGCCATTGGCCTTCTTGGCCACCTGGGCACACTGCTGGCTCATGTTCAGCTTCCTGTCAATCCAAACTCTCAGGTCCTTTTCTACCTGGTTTCTCTCCAGCTACTCTGTGCCCAGCCTGTAGTGCTGCCTGGGGTTGTTGTGGTGAAAGTGGAGGACCTGCCTCCTGGCCTTGTTGAACCTCATCCCGTTGGAATCAGCCCAACTCTCCAGCAGAGTGAGGTACAATGTCAGAAATGAAAGAACGATATAACATTTACCCTGCAAGTGTGTCTCTGACAGAGGCAATACTAGAGGGTGTTTAGGAAGAGCACACAACCTTGGTACCTTTCTGCTCTCCACTGATCCTCAAACTCCACAGCTTCTCTGATCATTTGGCTGGGGACATTGGAAGGACTGTTCCCTTCTACTTCTTTTACCATCTATTTATGGAGCTATTGTTAACAATTTGTCTCTGATACTGTCTGTTGCTGTGAATTTTCTGCCAGGAATTTCCAGAAATTCCCCGCCCCCTCTATGGAAAGTGCTGTGTTTTATTTGTTTTAAACTGAATCTCTACTAGCTGTATTTTTTACAACTGTAGTACTGCAAAATTTGGGGAAAGTCAGTTCTGCATAAACCTTTGATTAGGTACCCCTTCAGTCTTCTTTCCAGACAGAAAATACCCAAATTCTACTTTTATTCTCTCCTGGTAAGGGAATTTTTCTACATTCTTGATCATTATATTTGCACTTCTCTACATTTTCTTCAGATGTACTGTATTTTGCCTGCAATGCCAAGAACAAAAATACACACAGTGCTTCTATCCTGTAAAGATTTCATTCACTGGAAAAAGGACATTTTCTGTGGTGTTTTCAACAGTGTCATACAGATAATTAGCAAAAACATATGAAAAATATATACGACTTTCAAACTGGTGCTTGCAGGCTGAGTATCTAAGGCCAAACATGAGAGTTATATTGATGGAGTCCTTGATTCCTGGAACTGAAAGGAGTCCATTGCATTTCCTTTATCGGAGCTGCAGTGCAGAATTAAAAATGCCGGGGCAGACTGACATAAAACCACAGTATGCTTAGACATATTCTCAGAGCTAGATATCTGAGAAACAATATCCACAAAGACACAGTATGAAGCACAGATCTGTGAGTGCCAAGGGCCATGTATGTCCTGTGTGAACAGTGAAATCATACTGTTAGCTATGCTTAGATATGGCTACCCATCCTGCAATCACATTTCCCAAAGGCTGCTTAGCAGATTTCCTTTAGCAAGACTTATCAGCTCCAAAGCTACATTTTAAAAAGGTTTAAATGTTATTCTTACATTAATATGAAAGTGAAGACACTCGAAGGTGGAAAAATCCCCAAATCATAGGTGATACATGAATTTCAGTTCCCTGTTTAATTTGTCATTCACCCAAACACACGTGGAACCACAACCACAAAGATGCAACATTTGGCAGCTTCAAATAGTATGAGAAATCAATTAAAATACTTTTTCCTGCCTTCAAAAAGAGCATTTTTTCTGTTTTCAAGATTAGGATAATTAAACTAAATTTAGTTTGACATATTGCTTCTCACTGTGAGTTATCATCATCTTCAGACAGAGGTTGGTTTAAGATATATATTTTAGATATAAAGTTTCAGAAATGTCATTCTTTTTCCTGTCTCTGGGAAAAAGTAAATCAAAATATCATGACTCTCAAAAAACATAGACAGTAAAAGATGCCCTTTGAGTATCTTGTAATGTTATTACTTTTGAGTTAATAGCTGAACATTTTGAGAAATTTCTCTCTTAAACCAAAATCCAACCAGTAGTTTCAAAATTAATCAAGACTTTTAAAAGCTAAAATGTAAAAATTATTAATGATCTAAACTTCATTTTGTTAGTACATTACATGTTTTGAGTTTTCTGTTTTGGAAGATGGAATATCGAGATTAAGGATATTAAAATTAGGTCCTAGTATTAGCATATTTTCAACTTATCTTTTAAAGAAAAAAACACTCACATGGATGTTTCCCTGTTGAAAAAAAATTATTTATTGTCTGCTACTAGCCAGATAGAGTTGGTTGGAATATCTTCTACCATTAGAGAAATGAAAAAGAGCCTCACATTTGTATAGCAGCAAGTTTTTTTGAAAAGCTGTTAATTATGCAGATGTTAAGGCAATCTATCATTAGAAATTATTTAGTTGCTACAGTTACATAGGGTGGTTCATGAGAGGTTTGCACTGGCAGATGGTAAACCTTGTAAAAATTACACATGTGGCATTTAATTTTACTTTCCTTTCAAATTGTCTTATTCCCCAAGGAAAGAAGAGGTGGCTTTTCCTTGTAGATATTTTTTGTTTACAAATCTGGGGCAAATTCTTTGCTCAGAATCTGCCATGAAGCATTCCTTTGGTCAGATCCTTAAACTAATGGAAAACCAAGTATCTCAGCAGAGGCAGCAGCAGCAGCAGGACAGTACCTGCCCTGTGAATCTTTCTGTGCCAGATGACTCTGTGGGATACCTGATTTAAAAGGTTGGTCTGAAAAGAAAGAACATCTCAGCTACTTGAGAGTAGAAATCTGAATCCTCATGAGGAACAGTTAGTTAGGCATCCATCCCAGGTAAAGCAGCAAAACTTTTCAAGATAATTTGGTCTAAGTGTAAGCATATTAGTGGAGTGCATGAGATGACAGTGATCATGTTTCTGAAAAAAATCTATCTTGACTAAATTTTATTTTTCAGTCATTGATCTAGAGTTCCAATTCAACAGCACATGATCTATTACATAAAATATTTAAAAAAAACATTGTTTGAAAATTCAAAACTTAATCCTCAGGACTTTTTTCTGTGACTAAGTAAGCAAAAAATGAAGTAATTTACAACAATAAGGAACTGAAATACAGCTTTATTACAGGACATAAACCAGGAGATGTCATACTGCAGGAGAAAATGTTAAACTCGAGATTCCAGTAATTTGTATGAGGTTCATGTTTATCCTGAGGGACAAAAGAAAACATATGTCTCCATGCCTTTATAGATTCTTTACATTTTTTCTTTTCTAAAATGGAAAAATAAATAAGATTTTAAGTAAGAATAAAGAATATATCCTGTATTAGAAACCAAGAAAATGCTATATAGACACTACATTTTCCAAACAAATTTTGGCTTAGAAATTTCATTTATACTAATGACAGTGTAACAGTCAAATTCTTAAATCTGTATTAAAAATGTTGGACCAACTGGGTTAATTTGTGGAACTCAAGAAAAATTGAGCAACACTTGTTAGTGGCTTTTCAGAAGCCTGCCAAAACACTTTAATTTCCTTAGCAATAATGAGCATCTATACAAAGTGGAAGGCATAGTTATCCTGGAATATGCTCTCTCTTAATTGCAAAACTCTGCATTTAGACCTTTACCTTAGGGAGTAGTAAGTGAAAGAATTCCCACAGTAGAAATTTTACATAAAATCATGTAGACTGAAGCTTACAGAATGTTTCATTGTCTTCTTGAGTATTTTTCTTTATTATCTTCTATCTGATCTTGTGCTCTTCCTTGTTTTGAGGAGGGTGTGTGTGTGTGAGGGGAGGGAGTGCTAGGCAGATGTGCTGCCATAGCAACTGCTACCAGATATCAGACAAAAAAATCAGTGATGAAGTCTATACCTGACTTTTTGGCTCTGTTACCTGAGGCTGGCTGTTTTCAAGACTGTCTCAGGTTGTTCTCAGTTACTTTTAGTAATTTTCTTCATTGTATTCTCCAGAGGCTCAATAGATGACCTAAAGGAAGGCCACCTACCATAGCACCAGGATATTTCCCTTCATGATTCAGTTTTATTCATCTGTGAAGAAAGGTCGTTAAGCCTTTCTCATTGTGACTCGAATATTATTAATTCTTTGGAAACAGGAAGAATTGCTTTGTTGATATTTTTGCAGCAATTTTACATGCTTTAGTACCAACCAAGATTGTCCCTCTGACAATCTTGCTGGCAATATTTTGCCTTCTTTCGTAGCAGTTTTTCTGTTCTGCATGATCAAATTCCTCATAATGAATATTCTGTATATTTTCCATTTTCCTAGGTAAATGTTGTAGGCATCTTGTAAAGTTCCAGTTCAGGAAATAATATCTAAAACATTGACAAAATACCACTTGAGAGCTGAATATAAGGAACATCCTTAAATTTTCACAGACAAATAGGAAATAAATAAGGACATATTTTCAGACATACTTGGCAAAATATAGGTGGATTTCTTATATGTGAGGATGTATCTTTATTGGTTAAGAGAGAGAGAGAAGTCCTAGAATTATACTACAAGTGTACTACAAATTTTAAAAATGGTAACTCAACAGCCTTTTTATCAAAGCTAGAATACAAACAAAACTCTCATATTTTCACACTAAAAAATGGTGCACCTGAACAGTTTCCTTTTGCCACAACCAAAACTTCATCTTCATTAAAAAAGAAAGTTATCCCTCTAAATGAGAGATAATCTTGGATATGTTAAGCCAGCCTGTGGACTGACAGATATTGTTTCCTTGTGTGGTTTTTTTCTGACTGAAAAGTAAATAATGAATTTACCATTCAGATTTGATGTCTCGATTTTGAACAACACTGTGCATTTGCACACAGATAAAGGAACAATAAGAAGTCAGTCTAATCTAGTTTCAGTTAGAAATGCATTTAATATAGATACTTCTCTCCTTAACTAAACCGTTTCTGTGAGAGTACACATGCTGCCTTCAAGTAACAGCTGAAACACCAAAAGCTGTAGCATTCATGTATATGTATTTTACAGGCATAAGCAGGTATTAGTTGCTTCATTGGGACTTTCTATTTGTCAGTGAATATCAAGACATTCAGTAACAGCACAAAAATAAAGCGTGTGGATACTCCTGTTACCTGAGCTCCATGGAAATTAAGGTGTGGGACGTTTTTTCACAGGGAGTTTTCTTTCCTATTGCATCATTTTTATGGGTTCATCACTACAATACAAATTAACCACTGAGTTACATCTGCTAAAGCCCCTAAGTGTTAGAACATTAATTGTTATATTTCGAGCTTTTTCTGGAATTCCCTGTGTTTGCTGAGAATGGCACAAAGGATTATGTGTTTAGTATATTTCTCCTGATGATGGATGAGACCTTCATGCACAGTAAGTTTTTAATTTTTTTTTTAATGACAAAATATTTTGAAAATAATTAATCTGAAGTTATAGAACAGAATAGAGGTTTGGTTTTCATAGGAACTCATTCTGGTTGATATATTGGCTTTGATCCTTGGTTTCTTAAGTGAAAAGAGCACAAAGAGCTGCTCTAGCATGACTAGAGATTTCTCTGTAAGGGTTACTTGTAGGCTACAGCCAGCTCTTCATAAGTTTCCTTATTTTCCTTGCCAGAGTGGACATCTCTGGAGCATACTGCATGCCACTTCCTGACACCGACTATAAGAAACTGTTCTGCTTAACTTTAAATTATAATGAGAACTAACACTGTCCCCAAATCTGTCTGGTTTTAAGAATAAAAAGACAGATTTTCTCCACACTGCCTTGAAAGCTGCCACTGCTTCAAGTTTTTTTGAAGTATTGCCCAATTATTTGCTGTTTTCATTTGTTAATTTTGTCAGTGCTTCCAGTTTGGAAACATCATAAAGAGAAAAGCTACTTGCTGCTGAAGAGACTGGTAGAAAATGCTGTCTTCTGTTTCAGTAGGAAAGACTGACTTTGACTCCATGCTGATTTTAAGCAAGACATTCCTGTGAAATCAGTCATCTGGAAATCAGAGGGCTTGAACAGCTAAATCACATGTTCAATATCAAATAAGCAGGGAGTAGAAGCCAGGAGGAAGGTTAAAGTTAGGGTATGGAGAAGTATTTGAGAGGTTGAATGCTTGAATTTTGGACTGAATGATTTTTCATTTCATGGATACTTTAACAGATGCACTTGGTTCAATAGTGAACAATCCTCTGGATATCAGCATTAATACTAAAATATTCCATTATGGTCAGTACATTTATAATGAATGGTCACTCTAAACAAACCTACATCCTGGGGACCTCACTGCCACTGTCCAAGCTTTGCTCGGCCCCGGCAGTTGAACCTCAGGACTAAAGGGTGGGCTCAGTTCAGCGCATACTGTGTCTCACCTAAAAAATCCACTGCGCAGGCTGGAAGGGTTAATGACCTTTCCCAAAAATCTTCGCTCGCGAAGACTGGCCATTATTATTATTATATGAATCATTAATACCAATATTTCTTCTTTAGTTTCCTACAGTGGAAGTTGGATATTTCCAAGCTAATACAATCCTAGGATGCATCAGACAATTCTTTTCCAATAGAAGCAGGGAAGTATTTAGGAGTACTAAGCACCAGTTGTTATAGGTTAGAAATCCAGGAGAATTTTCTTCCCCCTGCCCCCACTGTAAGAAAGACGGGTCCCAATGAAAAAAAAAAAAAAGTCAATTAGCCTTACAAAAGAATCTAGCTGGCCAAGCTGCATTCTTACCTCATGGTCCATCAGAGGCTAGGGAGAGAGGGGAAGAGTTTTGGGAGGGGGTGGCTGACTCTTCTGGGAGGGGAGAAATCAAACTGGGGAGTTGCTGGCCACCTTCACACAGGACAGGTCAGACTGCTGAGCTCTCTCTCTGGGACAGAGACGGGGGTCTGCCTGGGTGCATTTGGAGAAAAGGCCTAGAGGCCTGTCTTTCTGGCTTCTTGCCCTGGTGAAGCCGGAATCACTGGCAAGCCGAGGCTGGCTTTGCACACTGCCTCGTGACTCCAGCCGGAGCCTACTGTGTTTTCATCGGAGAGCTCTGTGCCCACTGAGGGAGAGAGAAGAGGAACCTTGAGACACCGTCATCTGGGAGCAGCAGTGAGTTCCATTGGGGGTGGACTGCTTTCCTTTCCCCCTTTCTTCCATTGGGGGAAGAGTCCCCATTTTCTTTTTCAGCTTTTCCCACGATCCGATACCACCCCCAGACCCCCTTCCCGCGCGGTGACCGCCAGAGCCCGACAGCGCCCCCTGCCGGCCAACGCCGAGCACTGCAGGCTCTGCACCTCCAGTGACCCGACAGCGCCCCCTGCCGACTGTGATTAGAACCGCGCTAAAGGACAGAGAAGTATTCAGACTGTTTCTTTTGTTTGCAGGGAACTTCTGGGTGCAGGACTATTGTTTAGCTGGTTTTATGTTCTGTTACTGTTCTTGCCAGTATACATATATCTTTTAATAAAGGGTTGTTATTTCTTCTTTTGTTCCACACTTCCTCTATTAAAGCCCCCTTAATATTTGAATTTACAGTTACTGAGAGAGAGAAGTTTGATCTGTCTCATAACTCATCCTCTTTAACAAACATTCCAGCCTCTTCAAACTGAGACACCAGTGTACACCTGGTACTCCAGAAAGATAAATTGATACAGAAGCCAGTGCTGAAAAAGGTGCCTGGGATGATTGTAATCATAAAGAATAAATCTTATTACCATAGAGTAAAGCTATTTGAGGGGGTTCACCCAGTTGAAAGCTCCCTATAAATACCTCAGTGGAGTAAACATCTGAGAAAAAGAGTTATAAAAGCTAAAGGACTATGCTGGAAAAAGAATACGTTAGTCTAAACTGATCATGAATACATGTACAGAATGCTTTCTAGATATCCAGTCAATTAAATATTTGAGATGATTTTGGATGACTTTTATTAAGAGAATTATATGAGGTAATTACTTGCCATAGCTGAGGATCACACTCTCTGGTACAGGCCTTCCCTTCAAGGTCAATTCTTGTGAAGACTTTTACTAAGTGAAAGTTGCTTCTTATTTTTTTCTCTTTGGAGGAAAAAAAAAGAAATCTGTCTTTCCTTGTGCTTAGGAAGCCAGTGACTTACACAGTTGTGCATCTCACCAGAATGAGTGCTGTTTGTAGAGGAAACCTGGGCACACATTTCTAGATGGGCTGAAGGAGCTCAGCACTGGATGCTTTGGGTAAGGAGGTTTCTGGACTGAGAGGAAATTGCTGCTACCATTGGATTGAAATAAGGGAGCACCTGTCCTGGTATCATAGCAGTGCTGCAGTTGGTCTTCTTGCAGCTCTCCTCTGTTCCTGCATTACAAACTTACTTCTTACTCCAATAAGACCAAATGAGTAATTGGCTAATATAATTATACTTATATTATCCCTATCTCCCTCCTATCTTTCTTATCTTTTCTCCTACCTTAGAGTTACCTTTCTCCTACCTTTCTTTTCTGAGCTCAGCTAACCTTCTTTTTCTTGTAAAATTCAGACCAACAAATTATTTAATCTGACCATCAATAGGCTTATTCCTGGCTCTAACATTAATTTCTTCTTCAGTATCTCACCAGCCTGATTCACATCAGCACATTCTTCAATTGCTTCTGCTGTTTGGTCATGGCACTCTCATTTCTGTATAAGTAAAATGCTTTATTAAGTCTTTTTATTTTTCTTTGTTAAATCTTTTCTAAGAGATTTAATTGCTGTGTATGTGTCAACGATATTTTACAGATGTTTACAGTGATTATATCTAATTTAATTGGTTCATTTAAGGGCTGCAGGGCAATGAATACTGGTTAGCAACATGAAACTTTACAAAAGTTGCAGTATTTACTGGTTGTTCTTATTAAAGATATTCCAAGAAATGAGCTGAGGTTTTGCTTGGAAGCAAAATAAAGAAAAAGACCTTCTTGAGGTGTATTGTATGCAGGGGAGGGTGTTCAACACTTCACACACAAAGTAGATTGCCTGTGATGGAGACTGATGAAAACATAGGAAAACATTGCATTTTTTGGGCCTTTCAGTTTAGGTAGTTCTCGAAAGAACAGAAACTACAAATACCTATGCTTTTGTATCCCGCAGCATACAACAGAGTTCTTATAAAGAATTAAACAAGTGGAAATTTTTACACACTCTCTACTGTACAGAATTCCCCGCTTGGGGAGGAACAGAAGTTTTTTAAAGGATGTAGGCATGAGTATTACAGTGAGAATATAGGGAATGGAAAAATAGAATGGGGAATAAAGCAGACATAAAGAAATAACAGAAACTAAAACAGGGAAATTGAACACTGTAAGGATTAGCTAAGTGAACACACCTGCCTTCTAGCTGCTGAAAGGAATAGTTCTCTTTCCACTTTGAGACTGATAATTGATTTTTAAAGGTGGCATAATATTTTTCAGTTATATTTTAACTGCACTGCAGGCAATCCTCATGCAGAGAAATAATTTATTCTCAAAGCCCAAGAGGTTACAAATAATTACATTAATAGTAATTGAATTATGTCTTATTATCAGTATCATATAAAATTATATTTGAAAAAGCACTAGTGATGATATGTAAGCTTTCAAATTCTACTTAAAATGATACATACTTCAATTACATGTCAACTGAAATTAGTACTAAACTTAATGAAGACTGTACATGCTACTGTGAATGCTCTTTTTAAAGTCACCGTGAGTCTTGCAATTCAGTGAATTTGGATTTGCATGCGTAGTACAGACTGACATTGCCACTGGGAACAAACATTACATTTATACACACAATTATCGTCTTTCACAGGTATGTTACAGCACAGATGCTCTAAAATTCTACGCATAATACATAGAATAATACATATAATACATTACAGAAATATAACACAAGTTATTGTTACTAATTAACTTGACCCGAATGATTACGTTATTTCACATGCATTCAGATATATTACTGAAATGAAAAGAAGATCTCTCCAAAAATGTACTGCAGTAAATAGGTCAAAAAAATCATAGCATGTATACAATCTGGAGCTCATGAGAATAATTCATCTTCTAGTATGTACAATAAAAGGTAGTGGAAGACATCTTTTGTGAAATTAAGATTAAAGACCACAGAATTAAGTAATTTGATGTATAATTCTGCTGCAGACAACTGAATTTTACAGCAGAAAGAATAAGGATGATGTGCAAAAAAGATTCCCAATCTTATCATTATTACTAAAAGTAAGATGTCAAAAAAGAAAAAGGAACAAAGTAGTCAAGATGACTGGCATAGCATGTCCAAATTGCTTCACAACTTGTTTGAAATACATTATTCATATGACAAATAGCCATTTAAAGGTTCAAAAATGACAAGAAATTTTACATAACTGACTCAATAAATGCATGTGTAAATCTTTTGAACAACATTTTTATTCCTTTTACTTTAAATACATTTAAAATACCAGGTATCTTTCTGAAAGTTTTCTGGATCTAATCTAATCCTGCTGTTCATATTTATTATACAATTTTTATGGAATAAATTACCAAAACCATTCTGTATGCAGCCTTGACTGTGATATCAGAAATGCATTTGTGTTTAATAACACAGTTTTAAAATCCTGTCTGTAGGGGTTTCACTTCAGTGAGGCTTTTTGTCTTTCCTAGGTGAATATATCATGAAATGATCAGGCTTTAATAACTGTATTGGTCTGAAATAAAAAGTAATTTTGCAGATACCAGTTGATTGCAATGTGTGCACTTCTCCTCCCAGCAAAATCGATGGGATTTATAACCTTAGCTACACTGAGAACAGTGATGTGCGTCGCATGTTCTGTACAATTTTTCCTGACATTTCATGTTAAGAGCAGTGTGGGAAAAATATATGGAAAGGCAGAGCACCCTTTCTTTGGGGATTTCGGTGAAATAAGGTTGGCACAACCTTTATTTTTCTTTTGGGACAAAAAAAATGAAAAATGCAGCCCTCTCTTTACATAAGTGACTAGTGTAACCCAGTGAACATATACTTATTATACTCTTCACATAACTAATAAGAATACTGATAGCTTTCTTATTCTTATCTTGGTTTTATTTTCTCTTTCTTATTATAATTTATAAAGGTAAATTATTGCAAAGATTGTATGCCAAGGGAATAGAAGGCTTGACCTAATCTCTTACATAGCTACAATGTAGCTGGGTGGCTGTGATTCAGCAGTGTCTACAAAGGTAGCAAAAAAGGCAAAGCAAAAAGAGAGAAAAATTTAAAAGGCCACAATCTCTTCCAAAGCTCTCATCTGTTATGACTAAAGAGAAGTGAAGGTAAGTGCTAGCTTTAGCCTCATAAAAGATAGTGTCATGATTATCTATTCAACATTCACACTTCTACAATATCATTTTATTTCGTGACCAACACCAAAATAGGCCATTACATGAGGTGTGACAGTGCTTGAGAGTTGCTCTCATCCTTCTTAGCGCTGAAAGGTTCTGGTAATTGTGAGCTCAGCATTACAAATGTAATATATGCGCTCCTTTTTTCTGTAAAACCTTTCTGAAGAAAATATTCGAGGTGTGGCCAAAATAGACCTTGTAGAGGTGTTAACTCTTATGCTTCAAGCTGACAGAGGAACAAGTTTTTTAGTCTCTTGCCAAAGTGTAATGTTGAGAATCAGTTAGTTACACTGAAATTCTGCTCACAGTTTTGGGGGTTTCTTCTTTTTGAAAACTTCTTTCTAATCTTAACGCAGCATTTTACTGGATGTCAAGCTTTTTAAACATCTGCAGAAGAGGGTAAGAAAATGGATTGCTGAAAGACTGAGGCATTTTGTTACTGGTTCTCAGCCTGGGACCCAGATTCAATTCATTCCTCCGCCTGAAGCAATTTACACTCTTGTTTCCCTATTCCCAGAAGAGTGCCCTCACTATCAGGATATTCAGCCTTTTCGGGTGGGATCTGTCAAGCTCTCTTGTTAAAGCTAATCCAACTCACACAGGAGAATTCTACTTTCTGATTAATGCACAGGGCTGTAGCACCTGCATTAAGCAAGTTATGATGGCACTACAGTGAAAGACGAGTCTCATTTCCTACTCCCCTCTCTTATTGCACACTCCCATCAGCTTCTTTGTATTTGGACTAGACAGAGTGTGGCGAGTGAACATAACACCAGCTTCCTAAACCAAAAGACTTGTTTCATACTGTGACAAATCACCACCAGGACAGTGGGTATTACCTCTCAGTTGTAGTGCTAATAGCTATTTTAATGTCAAGATGTATCTAAGTGTAGTGTACTTAGAGAATAAGATTGTCAGAAGCAACTTGTGATGCTAGCTTTGGGCACTTGTTTTGGATCTGCAGTACCATTTAATGATTATGTATTTTGTACATAACATACAGAAGGATTAGAGTTAGGAAATACAGAAGAAGAGGATTAGACCCAGGTCAATGAAACCCAAATACATTTAGATCCACTGAATGATTCAATAAATACTTACAGGGGATGCTATCATGATCAATCTTGGAATCCTTTCTCCCCATCTTTTCCAAAGCTATTTAGTGAGAGTTATGAATTTTTGCATGGTTTTGTGAAGAGTGGCATTCATGAAATTTTTCTTGTGTATTCTTAAGATAAAACTAGTCTTTAGTCAGCTTCACTGTGTAAGTCATGGCAGCCATTAGATTTCACTCAAATTTGATATTTTATAAGGTTCAGAATATGTGTTTCCAACTTCTTTTATCTTTTGGTATAGAAACTGTCTTCTAAGGATGTTGCCATTAACAACACTCTCAGACCATAAAACCGAATAAAATTTGTGGGGCTTGCAATGACTGCTCACTAATTGTAAATATATATTTTTTATATTTTATTAGACTCAGCTCTTTTGTTCTGTCAGAAGAAAGGAATATCATTAAGATGTTAATACTTGAAAAATACTTGATCTTGAAATTAAAATTGAACTACTACAAAGTAGCTAGAAAATATTAAAATAAACGGTGCTAAATGTCTAGCTAGAGATATTCAAAATCCTTTTTCTTTTGTTAAAATTTTCTTAACAGTTGTGATTAATGATTTATCTTATATTGACAGACTGAGGATGTTTAATGCATTTCCTGAAATGCAGTTTGGATTCAGGTTTCCAATTAAAAAAAAAAAGAGTATTATTTGGTATAAAAGAATTTAATATTAAACTAGAAAAGTACAATTTATACATAGCATAACAAACTCAAATTCTCATACTTTTACAAATATGCATTTTTTTTGTTTTCTTGTTTTCTTCTTAAAGTATCATTTTGTTTAAAATAATTCAGTGAAAAACCTTAAAACCAACAATGCTTTCAAACTCAGAAAATTAAAAAATTGTCTTATGTTTATCATCTCCTGTGTAGCATGGGAATGTTTTATAAGTTATACATATGTTTGCTTACGTTTGTTGAGCAGATGTGGCATTAATTATACGTTTAAGTGCTTTGTTGAACAGAGGTCCATTTCTTGTCAAAATTAGATGCATAAGTGGATGGTCATGTGTGTGAGTAAGTAGCTTGATAGTGCGTTAGACTATGAAAGTAGTATGATTATTGATATATAAAACATTTCCCTTCAGATTATCAGCTCTAGTGATTAACAAAGTGAGTTGTTGTGCAGTTCTCTGTTTCACACATGGAATAAATTCACCTCAAAAGTATCTTCTCTGGATGCTAAATAGTGATAATATAAACAGATGAGAGAATATATTTTTCCTCAGGAAAGCAGGAAATTGAGGATATTGAGCTAAAACAGCAACAGGAAAAAGCATGAAATTGTGCATCGGCTCATGCAAACAAAGTTAAGTTTATGGTACTCAAGAGAAAATCAACAATAAAAACCATTTCAATACAAAAAAAGGAAGTGACTTTCACTTGTTGCCCATTTCTTCAGGAAAGTGCCGGTAGGTGTTCTTTCCAGCTTGCCTGCAAGGCAGATGAAAGGCTCTTCAGATTAATTACTGCTCAGTTGTGACAGGCTTGGGAGATGGTTTCTGTTCCAGAGCCTACTTTTTTTTTTTAATGGTGGTTTTCCTTCATTTCTGTCTGATCTCTGACTCACCACTGTAGAATGAAAAGAAAAGCTTTCTGTGTACTGCCCAGACTGCCACAAATGTTATCCGGATGGTAGCATACAATTAAATATAGGGCTCTTTTTCTTAAGCATTTGTATCGCTGTTTGTAGCAGACCCTCTGCTGAATGGAGAAAGCCCAAGATCCTTCCCAAAGCACCTTGACGTGCAGTGAAATATTGGTATTTGAATTAGAGCCTAATCAGGAGCAGCAGAGAAAGTGACGTGTTTCAGAGCTGCCTTTTTTGTAGCCAATTACTCCAGGCTCCTAGTGTTCATGTCTTCCATGCACTTTCTTTAATTAGCACTTTATTAGTTTGGCTTCAGAGAGATGGTTCTGGAAAAAACTTTCCTGATGCAGCCAAATGGTCACAAGCAGGAGGTGATTAAATTTAGTCTTAAGCAATAGGCATCTGCATGCAGTCTTTGAATCACAGTGTGCTTTAAAAAGATGTGTTCCTAATAATTTATGCCCAGAGGGATGTTATGCTGTCAGTAAATGCATGTGAAAAACTGTCTTATATTATTACCACTGTCTATGTGCTATTCATTTAGATCTATTTTAATAATCGGATTCTTGACTCCTCCCGATTAAGTTCAAGTTGATTTATGTTAATGGCAAATGAAATATGAAATGCAAGGGCCTAATTTTTGGTAGATTGGAAGGGAAAAAAAGCAGCAATTTCTGTTCAGTAGAATCCTTTTTTTATTGCCTCCATTTTGAGTAGATCTGTTGTCTTCATTTTATAGCTATTAACCCCAATATTGTCTTCAGGGACAATTATTAAAGAAGACTGCACTAGTCAAAACAGCAAAAAAATTGAATAAACACAGATGATTTAAGAAAACACAGACAGGGATTTTTTTCTCTATTTATTGAGAAATGGTAAATTCAGCAGGAGATGTAATTGTAAATCCTGAGAGATTTATTAAAGCACAAATGATAGCAATGCCAGTGAAAATTTTTAGTTTAATTAAAGAATAGATAGCTGGTCAGGCTCTTTGGCCCATTAGATGTCAGCTGCGACAAGTATATCCAAGAGCAGGGAGCAGGCAGTGCAGGCTGTCTGAGGGTAAATGGTGCTTAGACTTGAGTAGGGATACTTCTTATTTAAATAGTATGGGGTTTATTCCACTTCTAAGTGCCTGATATCTAGCAGGTGAATCTGCTTGGGTTTTGTTCTTTTGTTTTTTTCTTTTTTAAATCAACAAACCCTGTCTGCAGGTCTATGTGCAGGCAGGGCAGACCTTCTCCTGAGAGGAAGAGTCTGAGTTTCAGGGTCTCTGGTTGGCATCTGCTGCAAGCTATTCCCTTTGTTACTATTGCTCCACCTCTTCCTTCAATGGAGTTGTAGTCTGGAGGATGCACAGCAGGACCACAGTGTTCTAGTTTCTGGAATATCCTTTTTGGCATTTTAATGAAGTTTCTGAATGCTACTGCAGAAGTTATTGAGCATACTCTTCCCGTCTAATTGCAGTATTGTTTATGAACAGGTGACTCATGGCTTGCTAGTTCTTGAGCATGAGTTCTGGCTGAAGTTGTTGATAAGATTATCATTTGCTGCAAATTTACAAGATCTGTCTGGGGATTCATACTTATACTATGGTCTAACTGATTTAAACTAATGAAAATACAAAAAGTGTGCAAAGACAGTTATTTTTAATCACTTTCTTAAGCAATAGCTAAAAGAAATATTTAATTGTAGCTAATAAAATCTATAAACAAAATAAGAACTTGATTCACTATCCTGTACATAAACAGCATGCATGAATTCAGTAAACTTATTTGTATTTTTCAAGGAGGATGTTCAACGCAGAGGTCAGCAACCTATTCCAATATATGCCTTAAAGAGTCATTTATATCTGTGCTAAGAGAGTACAAAACACTATGGAAGGTTAACCTAAGGGCACAGTCCAAGGTTTCTTTACAAAGACCTCTGGAATGTAAAAAAAGTGATTAACGAAGAATTGTATCTTTATACTAGTCAATAACATTTTGTTCTTTATAGACAATACCTTAGAAAGAATAGGGAAGCAATAACTGATGGTCAAAACAGCCACAAGATATTGTCAGCTGGTATCATACTCATTAAAAAGAAATCTTTTTTTTCTCCAAGATAGTATATTTTTGTTAGTCCACAAAGCACAACAAAAATACCAAACAACCAATTTTTTTTATCAGTCAACATTAATTTTGAAATGATCTTAAACCTAAAGTTTATCTACTTTTACTGCTCATTTAATGAATTCAGTCGCTCGTGTTGCCACACATCATACATTTTCAGCTGGTAGGTGGCAGAACCTCCTTGGAAATGAGCAAGGATTCACATTTAGCTTCATTCATCAACAGCACCAAGACTTGCTGAGGTTTGACAGGATCACTAGTGTGCTTTAGCTAACAAAATCTGGTGCTCTCACTACTGCTCTAATATCTCATAAGCAAGGCTGTTGCACTGTGTATGATTGGATCCAGAAACAAACTTACGAAAAGCAGAAATGTATAGTTTCTGTATGAGCTCTGGTGCTTTAAAGCTGTATAGCATTAAATCTCTTTTGAATTGCAGTTGGTTGGTTTAGCATTGGCACTGCTTTTAATGTGACAGTTTTTCCCAAACCCAGAAATGAAACCATTCTAAAATTGCATCTAAAAGTGTCTTGGGGAGAAAAAGTAAGGATGCTTTTTAAGAGCCTTTTTAAGAGCACAAAACTCTGGATAGTACTCAGAGTACAAAAGGGAGTGCATCAGGCAAATCATACTTTTTAACCTATATATACATCCCTGTGCAGCTCTAGGTAAGTCCTGCTATGAACTTGCACTGTCAAAAATTAAGGTGGAATCGTCTTCTTGTGCTGTATAGTCACATTTCTACTGTATTACATGCAAAAATCTGTGAATGTAGACACACACAAAAAATGTATGTCACAATATCTGAAAGAACTGCATTTTGACTATTACTCTGTCCAGTAACAACCATATTATGTGCTTTATTCAGTTCAGTTTACAGTGTTAGTCTTTACACTTTACATTCAGTAGGAAACCCACTTCATTTTCTAGCTAATCGTCTGACTACCTATCTTCTGTCTAGCTGTCATTTTCTTTTAAAAATTCTTTCCCTATATCAGCTTGTGCCACTTCTGTAACACAAGCAGAAAATATTTTTTATTAATTTAGGGGAGAAAATAAGGGAGTTTGGCAAAGGTAGAAAAAGAGCACTATACAAACTAGACAAAATGTTCCGCTACAATACCAACTCAGCACATATTAATCCACAACATTTAAGTGAAAATCCAAACCCTCCAGCTTCAAGCCACCAAAAGCATCAAGAAAGAAACAAAGAAAGAGAAGCAGAGGGAGCAAGAAGAGAGAAGGAGAAAGAGGGAGTGTCAGATTATATAGCTACTACTGGAACCTTGAGAGGACCAGCTCTCACACATCCAAAGGGCAGGGACACGACATGTAGCAAACATATGCCTTCGGTTTTATCTGGTCTGGTCCCTATGGTCAATCCCTCCAGGTGGGGCCTCTGACCCACCAGCCACTCTGGGGTTCCAGGTCAGGGTGAAGGGCAGTGTCCTCACTGTCCCTGCCAATCTGAGCAGGGTTAGGGGCTCCAGGAGGTGTGTTGTGTTATAGTTTCCCAGTTTGTGACAGACAGCTACTCTGGGGCTTCCCCATGTGTGTTCCAGGGGCCTCCCACGAGGGACACGACGCCACCCCACCACACTTTCTTGAGGCTCAGCCCATCCCTCCCCCCTCCACATACACACACATACATGCATGCACCCACACAAGGTTGTTCTGACCCCATAATTACTGGCCTGGTGTTTAACAAATACCTTTCAGCATTTTTAAAAATTCCTTTAAGTCTTGTGTTCAGGTGGTTAATGAAGATGTTGAAGAGCACTGAGTCAAACACGGAGCCCTGCAGAACCCCATTACTGACAGGTCAGCAGTTTGGTGTTACCCCATTCACTATAACTCTTTGTGCCCAACCTGTGAGCCTGTTAAAGTTAACGCTGATCTAGGTTTTAGCAGCACTTCATAACTTTTTAAAGTAGCAATATTACACAAGACAGAGTTCAAAATTCCTTCACAGAAAAACACTTGACTGAAGTTCAAAAAAAGAATTCTAGAAAACTGTTGATTTCACTCATTTGATACACATCTTTTTTCTGTTCATCTAAACAATATAATAGAAATTATTTCTAATTTATTATGTATACATAATTTTATGCAATTGTGATACTTATTCTATCCAAAACGGACAATGAAGTGAAAAAATAAAGTACTTACTGTAATTGCATGCATTGTTTAGCTTCTTCTTCTGTCAGTTTAAAGTGACATGCTTAAAATCAGAGTACAAACTGAGAAATGAAATTCAGAGGTAGTTTCTAGAGTCTTTATTTTTACCACCAATTGCCTCTCAGCATTTTTAAAAAGTTTTTTTCTGAAAATAGAAAAATACTGAGAATCTGTTGGTGCTTGTATTTGCAATAACAAATGTAATCTTTTTTCCTAATTTTTTGTTATTAAACCCAGGATTTTTGTCAATTTTAACATCTTGATTGCATTTTATTTACTATGATGAAAAATTAAAGGAAAATAATGGACTGGTTTTATTATTTCTGGAATAAGAAAATTTGTTGTGCTATCTAGTTTGAAGATTTTTTGTTTCTTTCTCATAAAACCAATCTTAAAACCAGAATAAGAATTTATTTCAGCTTATTTGACACTAGAATTGTGTTAGACTAAAAAGCAAACATGATCATTGGGATTTCAGCAATTTAAATAAGTGTTGTCTGCCAGAAAGCATGAACAATGGCATTTATTTTTGAATACTTTCCCACAAAACTATTTCTGATTTACAGAAATACGTCATACAGAAATAAGTCAGTGTGAAAAATATATCTGAATATATATCAAAAGACATAAAGTTAATTTTGAATAATCTTTTCTAAAAGCTACAACATTATTAAATGATCAGTTTTAGTGTGTAAATTCCTTTTTTCAGTTTATGGAATAGGTCAACCAATAAGAAAGAAAACACAGAACCTTTATATGTGGACTCAGCCAAATGAATACCTAATATTTAACCTTATTTGAAAGTTTGTTTAGGGTCTTCCTATTTGCTTTATTCTTTCTTTTTTTTCCTAATACCATTCTTCTTTTTACATTTTATCTTTTATTTAATTGGTCTCCAGTTCTGACATTAGAGCTTGACTGGCTTTCCAGAAATTCTTTTTTAGGGGATCTTTTAGAGTGCTTCATTTAGTGACTTTCTCTAAGTTTATCACACTGTTTCTCACTAGGAAACAAGAAAGAGAAATAATGAAAGGAGCCAAGTGCAGTCAACAAGTACAGAAGGTAAAACGTCACCGTCTGGAAGTGAGGCATCTCAGGGCAGCCCAAAAGCACCCGCATTTTCACACCATTACATACATGAAAATTAAAAGAAAGAAAATACCCAAAGCTCATAATGGCAGCAAAGTGGTATTGACTAAAGTGAGAAGCAAGTGGTGATGACCAGAGATTTCAGGTGACACAGTCAGAGCAGCAAGCTAAAAATGAGAGATTCAGCAAATATATGCAGTGCAAGCATGATCACTGTCTTGCAGGAAAGAAAAAAAGGAAATACATGTGTATATTAAAGAATATAACTGTCAAAAGAACTGTAGGGAAAGCCCTTCTTATTTATATTTGATTCACCTTGATTTTTGTAGAAAAAAATGATGTCTGTATAGTATTGAATTAGAGACTTTCTTTTCGTTGGAATTTTCTTTGAAAAGCAGTGATGCAGAAGCAGAATAAATTTCTATGTCAGGTTCTGGAACGGGAATGACAAAAATACAAAGGAGGAAATAGGTAATTAAGATCATCTGGCTGAGGAGTGTAAAGCATGTTGTACAATTGCAGTTTAATACCCAGAGGTTCTAGATAGATTTGCCCACTGATGTTTCAAAGACTTCCCTTTTTACATATAACATTAAAAATCTTGTCTGATTATTCCATGGTCTGTTTAACCTGACTTTAGGGACTGTACAGCTGTTTCAGAATGTTTTTCCTATAATAAAACATTTGGAAAATGATTCGGAAAATTTCTATTTCCTCCTTCTCCCGCCTCCGCCTCCTCCTCCTTCTCCTCCTCATCCTCCTGCTCCTCCTCTTCCTTCTCTTTCTCTCTTTTTCTTTTTAATTTCTATAAAGTTTCCTCTTAATTTAACATTCCTTAAAATGGGATGAGTGTTGTATGGGAATTCTGGTAATCTTAATTTAACTCCTGGTTCTGTGACTACATAACTTCGATTACATTTCTAAAGGTCCAAGACTCAACCTTACCATCTGTTAAATAGGAATAATAACTCAGAAACAGTTCATAAATTCTGAGAATTCTTATTATTTTTTTTAAAAGAAAATTAGTAATCACATATAGAATTGGCAGGTAGAATGATTCCTTTTTTATTAAATAGATAAGTTTTCCATGGTCCCTTTTACACAAATCATTAAGTCAGAAGCAGAACATCCCCAGGTGAGTAAGAAGGAACTAAGCATTCCCCATGAGCATGTCTACACCTAAACAAGGACAGTCCAGTCAAGACACCATTGCTCTTCTCACCATCACACCTTTGCTATATGTAAGCTTATGCAATAAACTCACGTATGTGAAAGATGGACAGGGGGAAACTGGACTACGGTGTCAGTCTCTTTTCCCAAGCAGCAAGAGATAAGACACAAAGAAATGGCCTCTAGTTGCGGCAGGGGAGGTTTAGATTGCATATAAGGAAAAAACCTTCACCAAAATGGTTGTCAGGCACTGGAACAGTTTGACCTGTTCGGAAGAAATTGAGTCACCATACATGGAAGTATTTAACAGATGTGTAGATGTAGTGTTAAGGGACATGGTTTAATGGTGGACTTGGCAGTGTTAGGTTAATTGTTGGACTCAATGATCTTAGGGGTCTTTTCCAACCCAAATGACTCTACAATTCTGTATTGGAGAGTGCCTTAGTACCTCAGTCTTTCTGGTGGATTAACCTTAGCTGACCACCAAGTTCCCACCATGCTGGTCTAATCCTCTCCTTTCTCAACAGGGCAATCAGAGAAAATACAATAAAAAGTTCATCGTTAGAGATAAGAACTTGACATCACTTACAAATCACCCTATAATAGACATTCACGAACCTTAACAACCAATCCATGTGCAACTGCATCTCATCAAGCATGCTCCAATAATAGCATCATGGACAGGTAGACCCAGCGGGCAGTGTGAGTAGGTCTTGGTGAAAAGTGTATAGCTACTAAGAAAAAAGTGTACTGGAGCAACTGCCTACTGGCCTGAGATAGAATCATAGAGTCACAGAATCACAGAATATGCTGAGTTGGAAGGGATGAACAAGGATTATTGAGTCCAACTCCTGGCCCTGCACAGGACCATCCCTAAGAGTCACACCATGTGCCTGAGAGCATCACCCAAACGCTTCTTGAACTCAGGCAGGCTTGGTGCTATGAACACTTCCCTGGGGAACCTGTTCCAGCATCCAACCACTCTCTGGGTGAAGAAAGTTTTTCTACTATCTAACCTAAATCTCACCTGACACAACTTCACTGAGACAAGACCTTTGGGTCTTGTCACTGGTCATCACAGAGAAGAGATCAGTGCCTGCCCCTCCTCTTCCCCTGACAAGGAAGTTGTAAACTGGGATGAGGTCTCCCCTCAGTCTCCTCCAGGCTGAACAGACCAAGTGACCTCAGGTGCTCCTCATATGGCTTCCCCTCAAAGCCCTTCATCATCTTTGTTGCCCTCCTTTAGACACTCTCTAACAGCTTAATATATTTCTTATATTGTGGTGCCCAAAACTGCACACAATATTCAAGGTGAGGCTGCCCTAGCGCAGAGCAGAGCAGGATAATCCCCTCCCTTGACCGGCTGGCGACGCTGTGCCTGTTGCTTCCCAGGACACAGTTGGCCCTCCTGGCTGCCAGGGCACTGCTGACTCATATTCAACTTACCATCAACCAGGACCCCCAGGTCCCTTTTTGCGGCACCGCTTTCCAGCATCTCATTCCTCAGCCTGTACCCATCCCAAGTGGGGATTCGGCACTTGCCCATGTTGAACTTCATATGGCTGATCATTGCCTAGTCCTCTAATTCATATCTAGAGGTTACTGCTGCTTCTCTTCTAAGCTGAACAGTTGGAAAAGGTTATTACTTTTCTCTCTTTTGCTTTCTGTCTTGCTTTCTCCTCCTTTTTTCTTTTCTCTTCTTCCATGTCAACCTCATAAGAAGATTTGTGCATCGTTAGATTATCAGTTAATCTCTATGGTTAAGATATACTTACAATAGTTAGTATACTTGACATCACTGTGGATGCCCACAACAGGCAATGGAGTTGAAAGTCTGAGAAGCTTCTGGTACCATTTGAATATGAGAAGTTTCCACAGACCCCTTGTCGTAGTTCAGGAACAGCACTCCTGCTCCCCTCCCATCAACCTCCTCCAGTGAGAGAGACAAAAGGCAGAGATTACGGGTTGAGATAACAATTTACTGGAAACAGCAAAGAGATAAGAAAATTAACACTAACAGCAACAATGCTAATAACAACTGCGTACAAAAGAGAGGGTGTTTTACACGCAAAATGCTCACTGACCCAAACTGACATGGCATGACCCTGAGACAATGAACAAAAAGTCAAATGGACCCTCCTCCACCTCTTCTTCCCTGCCGCAAGCCACTCCCCTTTTCTTCTCAGAAGCGAGAATCCCTTACTTCCAGCTAAGATGTAAGCTTTTATAGAATAAAAACCCAGACATACCCACATGGCTCCAGGCTCCAGCTCCTTGTGGCTACTTTGAAAAATTAATCCTGCCCTTGTCTGAAACCAGGACACCCTTCTTGATTCAAAATTCACATTAACTTTAGAGACACTCCCTACATTTATACTCCGATATTCTACTAAATTCTCTCCCCTCTCTCTTTTCCTTTTCAAATTTTGGCTGAAAAAGTAACAGAGAAAAAATTGGTAAATTCATTATTTCTGTCAGCCACATGGAAAGGATCTAGCTTTTCAAAAACATTGCTTTTTACACATCGAAAATGCTATTGTTTTAGTTGTCAAAAGTTGGAATAATTTTTCAGCTTTTTTCTTTTTCCTGACATGACAGTATTAAAAATAGCTCATGAAATGTTTTGATGAAGGCGAGAAGGTGATAACCTAAACAGTGCTCATGTCAATATTTGAGTATCAGTCTTGTGTAGGAGATTGCTAATTGTAAAATGATTTTAAATGCATCTGTCTCTGGTACAGATCTCTGGTACCTTTGTAGGTGAAATTAATATATTGATACAGCATTTTGTGACTCAATTGCTATTCTTCTTGCTCTGTAAAGTTGTAATATATGGAAAATACTGCAGAGTTCTATTCCCTGATGACCTATTGAGTACATGAAAAATTGAGAATCCTTGGCTTGCATTTTAATAGCTTACATCTAACCTACATTTGTCAGGCACTTGGTTGTGTTTTCAAATTAAATAGTGGTGTTTTTAATAGTGACAATCAGAAAAGAATAAAATACTGAGCAGCTCAATGCCCATTCTGCACACAGAGTTCGGTGTTTTGTGGATAAAAATATGGCCATAAAACTAGACTTCTAGGTTTCTAAGGCTTGTCTGTCAGGCATTATGAAAAATGGTTGCAAGCTACTCAGAGAATGGAATCTGACAAAAAAAAGTAGCTGCTATGAAATAAAATTTTCTAATTTCTCAAATTTCTAGTTTCATATAAATTCAGATAAGGTTGGTTCAGCTGAGATTTTCACCGAGATGCTGCAGCCAGCTCAGCAGCACTACTGCTATTCTGTCTCACCAAGTTACACATCTATTCTTTTTGCTAAGACACTAACCATTTCCTGATATAATCATAAAATATTTGGAAAGAGTACTTTTTAAATATTTACCATTAACCTTTTTCACACGAACAGTTCTTATTTTTTTTTAATATTTTAAAATATAGATAGCCAAGAGGTGGCAGTAGTCCATCCTGTTTTACCCTGTGTTTTATCATTACAAGTATATGTTTGCCTTTATTTGATAGACACAACTATTTCAAATCAGATACATAAAATTTCTTTAAGTTTTCAATACCTAGCATTCTGAGTACAGCTCCCATTTGATCAAAGTCTCAAAGGTCTCTGTCAGAAGCAGAGGAAAGTATCTCCTTTAAAGGCTCCATCCTCTGAAGACAGTGAGACAGTTGCTTACAAAGACTGGGTAGGTATGAGTGAGACCAAGCTAAGCCTTTCATCCTCATTCACAGTAGGAGGACAGGTACATCCTGTTCTCCCAAGCTTAAATATTCCCTAATGTAGAGCCTTGTGGTGTGATTACATGCATCTCTATGTGTTTGTGAGGTCCATATCCCCACAAAAACCACTTAAGCATCAGTGTTATGAATGATTACTGCTTATGATTATTGGTGAAATTATTGCATAATAAGCACAGGAGAAGGCATAGAAGAGAAATGAGGATGGCAAGCTGACAATAGGGCCAAGGTCAAACATCAAGGATGAGTTTTTCTTCTCCCAACAAAAAGTTTTTTCCCTGGAGGGGTAAGCAGGGAAGTGTGTGGCTGGAGAAGCAGAAGATTATTTTCACCTTGCCTGTTTTGCTTCCAGCCTTTCTGCTTCGCAATGAGCACTTGGCTGAGTGTGAGGAAGAGGTTCACATGGGGAGCCAGCTGGTATGAAGAGCAGTGCAAAGTTGGCTATGGTGTGTGAAAACTGCTGGAGAGCTTTCTTATCTCATAAATAAACTCCACCTTGCTAGGGAAATAAGGTGACAGGCTGGACTTTTTCCCAAAATACATAATATTTTCCTTTGGCCTTTGTAAACTGAGGGTTGGATTGATGAGCTGTAAGGAATAAGACAGGTGTGTCCTTCATTTGAG
Organism: Pipra filicauda; assembly: GCF_003945595.2. Lineage (NCBI taxonomy): Eukaryota > Metazoa > Chordata > Aves > Passeriformes > Pipridae > Pipra > Pipra filicauda. Next base: position 1,309,273 of record NW_024104776.1, on the reverse strand, counting down.
AGTGCTAAAGGATGGCAAAACTGTGCCCATGGTCAGAAATTTGGTGTGGTGCTTTCTTAGTAAGAAAGATATATTGGTGAATAACACCATTACCAACCTGTCCATAAACAACTGACAGTCTCTAGTCCCTGGAAGCATCAGCCAAACACATATACCAGGATCCAGAAAATGATGTAGATACTTTTGACCAAATTCAGAAATCAAATTCAGGCTAAGAACCACTGTGGGAAGATCTCCTATGCTGAGCAAGTCCATAACGTACTCGGCGTATGTTATGGTAAGTATGTTAAGACTGTAAGCTACAGTCTTAACCGGGGCTACTGCTTCACTCCACTGTTTCTGTGTCAAAATGAATTTTATACATATCTTCAGAAATATACAACCAGAAATGAACTGTCTTCTTTCCTTTATCAAGGAAAGGCTTCTGAGGTACAGATGATGCAACAGCAGCAGCCAGGGCTCTTTCAAAAGAGAGGTAGTTATACAATCCCTAAAAAAAAAAAATATGTCTTTGCTTACCTATGGGAAAGGTCGAGGAAAGTCACACACAGGTCATAAGATCTGTTAAAATACTGATTGCAGATAATGAGGAAAAAATCAATAGACCAATAGACAGGAAGGTAGGGATGAAAGAGGAAATGAAGGGTATTATAATTCTGGAGACTGGATTATTTTTGTAAAGAGGCACACAATACCTATAGCTGCAGGTCCCAGGTTCCATGTATATATATATATATATTCAGGTTAGTAAATGTGATGCCCATCTACAAGAAGAGTTGGAAGGAGGATTTGGGGAACTACGGGCCTGTCAGTCTGTCCTCAGTACCAGGGAAAGCTACAGAACAGATTATCTTAAGTGACATCATGTGGCAGGTACAGGACAATCAGGACATCAGGCCCAGCCAGCATGGGTTTAGGAAAGTCTGGTCCTGCCCGACCGACCTGATCTCCTTTTATGACCAGGAGATCTGCCTAATGGATGGGGGAAAGGCTGTTGATATTGTCTACCTAGAGTTCAGTAAAGCTTTTGTTACTGTCTCCCACAGCATTCTCCTAAAGAAGCTGGCAGCCTATGGATTTTACAAGTGCACTCTTCACTGAGTTAAAAATTCACTGATGGCCAAGCCCACAGAGTGGTAGTGAATGGAGTTATATCCAGTTGGCAGCCGGTCACTCGTGCTGTTCCCCAGGGTTCAGTGTTGGGGTCAGTCCTGTTTAATATCTTTATTGATGATCTGGATGAGGGGATCGAGTGCACCCTCAGTAAGTTTGAAGACAACAGCAAGGTGGGTGGGAATGTTGAACTACTGGAGGGCAGGAAGGCTCTGCAGAGGGATATGAACAGGATGGATCAATGGTCTGAGGCCAACCGTGTGAGATTCAATAAGGCCAAGTGCTGAGTTCTACACTTGGTCACAACAACCCCATGCAGCCCTTCAGGCTGTGCAAAGTGGCCCAGAGGAAAAGGACTTGAGGGTGCTGGTCCACAGAAGGCCGAACATGAGCCAGTAGTGTGCCCAGGTGGCCAAGAAGGTTGATGGCATCCTACCTTATATCAGAAATAGTGTGGCCAGCAGCACTAGGGAAGTGATCATTCCTCTGTACTTGGCACTGGTAAGGCCACAACTCGAATCCTGTGTCCAGTTTTGTGCCACTCACTTCAAGAAAGACTTTGAGATGCTGGAGCACGTCCAGAGAAGGCCAAAGAAGCTGATGAAGGGTCTAGAGAGTAAGTCATACAAGAAGTGTCTGAGGGAGCTGTGATTATTAAGCCTGGAGAAGAGAAGGCTCAAGGGAAATCTTCTCATTCTCTACAGCTGCCTGAAAGGAGGTCGTAGCAAGGTGAGGATCAGCCTCTTCTCCCAGGCAACCAGCAACAAGAGGGAATAGCTGTGCCAGGGTAGGTTCAGGCTAGACATCAGGAAGCATTTCTTCACTGAAGAGGTAGTCAAGCATTGAAGTGGGCTGCCCAGGGAACTGGTGGAGCAACTATTCCTGGAAGTGTTCAAGAAATGATGTGGTACTCTTAGTGCTATAGTTTAGGTGACATGGTTTTGTTTGGTCAAAGGATGGACTTTGATTACCTTGGAGGTCTTCTCCCACCTTAATGATTCTATGATTCCATGATATAGTTCATATGATCATAGAATCACAAAATCATAGAATCAGCTGGATTGGAAAAAACCTCCGAGATCATAAGTCCAACCCTTGATCCAACACCACTGGGGTTACTAGACCAGGGCACTAAGTGCCACATCCAGTCTCATCTTAAAAATCTCCAGGGATGGAGAATTCACGATTTTCCTGGGCAGCCCATTCCAATGCCTGATTACCCTCTCTGTAAAGAATTTCATCCTAATATCTAACGTAAACCTCTCCTGGCACAGCTTAAGATCATGCCCTCTTGTCTTACTGATAGCTGCCTGGGAGAAGAGATCAACCCCCACCTGGCCACAACCTCCTTTCAGGGAGTTGTAGAGGATGATGAGGTCTCCCCTGAACCTCCTCTTCTCCAGGCTGAACAACCCCGGCTCCCTCAGCCTCTCCTCATAGGACTTGTGCTCAAGTCCCTTCACCAGCCTTGTTGCTCTTCTCTGGACCTGCTCCAGCACCTCAATATCCTTCCTGAACTGAGAGACCCAGAACTGGGCACAGTACTCAGGGATATTTGGCTCAAGCTATGAAATGAGAAAAAATAGTGAGCTGGTGTTTGAAGTAGTCAATGAAAGTTATCCGGCACAGTTATACTTTTGCAATTTGATTTTTTTATTCTGGTTGGTCTTAGTATACAAACCACTCACTTCCAGCACCATATATAGGTGGGTGTCTGAGGCATGGAGGAATTTATTGATTTCTATCTAGGGCCAGACTGACTGCTTACAGAATGTGATAGCACAATCTGTGGCTCCTGGAGTAGAGGTTTCTACTCAGGACGTGGGAAGACAAGGCTGCAATGTGGCTAGGGACTGCAAAAACCTGCAGGTGTAACATTCATACACTCAAGCTCCAAATACATAAGGTAGGAGAGGACAGGAACTGCAGGAGAAGGGGAACTGCATTACAGATTTTCTCCTACAGGTACCTGCTAGTACCAGGAACTTGACTTTTCACAGGGAGGGAGTTACGAGAGAAAACAGGTGTCAGTTCATGACAGTGGTCTTTACCGATATGTACTGTTAAAAATCTGATAGTAAGTCAAGATTTAATTTGCTCAGGGTTAGTTTGGTTATTTCACACGGAAACCGAGGCCCATAGTTAGGGTTATCAATGGTGACGTGAAATCATATGGAGATATAAAATTCCACCTGCAGACAGTAAATCAATGGTTTATATCTGCTAAATTTTTTCATTTTATCCCTTTCTCAGGGTTGCATTTTGGGTCACAGTAGGTGGAGACCAGCTGTGTGATCAAAATATTGTAGCCTTGGCTCGCAGCAGGTTTTCTCTTCTTTTTCTGAGTTTTCCTGGATGGAGATTTTTTAGAATTGAAACTGTTCACAAGATCAGAACCATTAAAGTCAGAGTTATGACTTGCACTCTGTAGGTTACTGCAAATAGTTCCCAGTAGGATTAATAAGGTTGTGGCCTAACTAAAACATAAAACTCTTCATTATATTTTGTTCTATTAGGTTTTTTGTGGAGAAGGGAATTTGGATCAAACTGAAATGAGACCTTTTTTTAGCCTGTGTTTTTAAATTAACAGTGTAAAATTTTTACTTAAAAGGTATGTATAAGGTAATATCATTTTATCCTCAGATGGTTATAAATGCAAACTGCTATTTTCCATATCAAATTTATTCATATTTCTTTTCTTAACTAAGTTTTTAAAAAATCTAAACCATGTTAGAAATAGAACCACTTATTTTTGCAAACTCTTTTGCAAAACAGTGATATTAAAATAGCAATATAATTCATATTATCAAAAGTATGTAACCATCAAATCCTATTCCAGAGAGAACATGTGATGAAACAGTATTCATCTGATACCTAATGATAATGCTATACAAATATTCTGGTATATTCTCTGTAACAAGTTTATGATCTTGTTGTGTCTGGTCCAAGTTTCTTGACATTCTGAGTACCCCCTTGGGGAAATATGACATCTTACAGTAATGTACGCTGTGCATGTCAAAAAACATTGCCAATCTGCTTCTGCTACTCTGAGTTATAAAATTGGATGAGCAGGCTGCTCATTTTTTAACATATGCAGGATGGTGATGTTTACAATACCAGCTGGAAATGCAAGCACTTGTACAAAACAGTGCATGGAGACAATAGAACAGGAGGAAGAAAAGGAAAAAAACAACCAACCCCATGCTCAAATTTTATATATGAAGCAAGCACTGAAAATAGGAGAAAGGAGATCTTTTGTAGTAACCCTGAAGCTTATAGGCCAAAATAAAATTTATCTGAAATACTTTGGGTTGTGAAACATATAAAGAGCTTTCTATTTCTAGTTCCAGATTTTCCCATTTATTAAAGGTACACCTCCCCCCCAAACAAAACATTCCCCTTCCAAAAAAACCCCAAAACCCACATACCAAACCAAAACAAAAAAACTGCCTAAGAAAAAAAAAAAGTACCTAAGAAATAAAATAAGTACTGGAAAAATATGTAAAATAGAACATGACCTGGCTAGCTTAATAGAATGTCTTTACTGCACATTAAGAAATAGATTGCTAGACAAGGTAAATAAAATATTCTAAGTCTTTGAAGTCTTAACTCTAGAGGATTTGATGATCCTAGCACTGGATCACAAGTTCAGCTGGTTCAGCTAAGGATCAGCTCTAGGTTTCTTACAGTATAAATTAGGTCATGAAAAAGTCTGTTCTAATGTGATTACATTGCTTAGAATATTTCATCAGGCTCATCTAGAGCAGTCTAGAAATTTCTATACTTCACAAAACCTACTATCTTATATCTAAGAATATTTAGAAAGAACATAAAAGAGCATTGATATGATATTTTGTGAATCAAATGACAGCTGCATGTGATTTTCAGCAGCTATCCAGTATTTAGATAACAAAAGAAGTCAGAGTAAAATCTTCTGTCTTAAACAGTATCTTCTCAGGATTCTGTTTGTAAAAGGACACAAATTTTCTCCTGAGTGATATATTTGCCCTTTGTAAGTCTAATTTTTGGCCATGCATTTCTTATTTTTTGTTTCGCATTTAATTAGGACCAAGAGAATATGAGCATATGCATTAAATTTATAGTGCTAACCATCTGAATTGGATGGAATACTTAGGTAGAATAATGGATTGAGTTTGTGTGTGTGTGTGTATAGACCTACCTGCCCTGTGTCTTCTTCATTTAGACCAGCTTCTCTCTGTACTGCAGCAACAATCTCCTTTTCATGGTGCATGGTGCAAGACCACAGTGTAAGTCAAGCTGTCTAAGGGAAAGAAAACAAAAACAAATGAAGTGAGACAATATATTCCTTCACGTGATGGTGTGGGTTTTTTTGGGTTTTTTTTTGATTGGTTTGGTTGATTGTTTTTTTTATTGGCAGGTAATTCACAGTTGCCATTATGGGACTGTGTTTTGGATTTGTGCTGGAAACAGCACTGATAATACAGGGATGTTTTTGTTTTTGCTGAGCTCACATAGTGAGCCTTTTCTGCTTCTCACACTGCACCACCAGCAAGGAGGCTGAGGGTGCACAAGGAGATGGGAAGGGACACAACCAGGACAGCTGACACCAAGTACCCTTAGCCTCAACCCATCAGTTTTCTCACTTATATGACACTTCTTGTTCAATCCCTGCTCCCATCTGGGGGTGGAGGGGGGGAGGGTGTGACTGATCAGCTCTGTGGCGTTGAGCTGTCAGCTGGGGCTAAACCATGACGCACCACCCAAAATAAATGAAATATTTACCACAGCATTCAATAGCAGAGTTTCAAAGTTATGTAGGAAATGTCCAGCATGCCCTGTGCAAGAAACCATCCTCTTCTTTAATTTTAGAATAATGGAGTGTCTTTCAGGAAAAATAAAAAAAAAAGAGTTGTTTAGCACTCTTAAAAACCCAAGAACTTTATTTAACACCTGAATGAAGAATTAGGATTCTAATTTACAAAGAAACAAACAAAAAAAGCACCAACAAATGTATCAACCATGTATAATACGTTGCAGGTTGCAGAAATCATTCTTCTGAATTATAATAGTCAAAACACCTGCTGATCTTACACCACCTTCTTTGGAAACTTATCACCAGAGTAAAATGAAGCAATTGTCATTGAGACAGACAATCTAAGCATCATTTAGTAGGAGATAATGTAAAAACTTACATAATCTTTTGAACTTACAGTTTAAAAAATTGGCATGGCTTTTCATAGGAGTATTTTCTCTACTGCATTCTGTAAAAATACTATAAACTAAACATCTCATATAATTTTTTTTCATCTTACCTCTAAATGAATAACTATATAACTAACAAAAACATTGCAAATATTATTATTTAAAAATGATGTTTCCAAGATATAGGTTTAGGAACCAAGTTTCCTTTTCAAAGTGGTAACAGGATGGATATAGACAGAAGGAAAATAGTAAAAGATATCCTTCATTTTCCTTTCTTTTTTTAATTGATTTATGAAACCAAACACTACACAATGAGATTCAATGCAGTTGTGCGGAGTAGCAAGACAAATATTGACTGCAATTCAAGTTCATATTCCATACTTCATACACTGTCAACACAATATTTAGGCATGATGGTCACTGAATCAAAATATGAACATTAGTACTGACTTTACATCAAATGTTATCCCTAAAAGATGATATATAATATGTTATAAAAATATAGTTTCTTTTTTGTTTGTTTGTTTTTTCTCTTCTTACAATGTCTTAGGATAAGATGAGAAAAAAGAACAATAGAATCTAGATAAAAAGACAAAGGAAATATATACATACTTCAGTGTTATGGAAAATTACTGACTTTAGAAAAATATGGGTGATTGATTCTAGAATTTACAAATAAAACCCAGGGATATAACTCAACAAAATTATCAAAACCTTACAGAATAAAATAATCAGACAACAGAAAATGCTTATAGTTAAAACAAAATTAGATATTTGGAAGAGAAAAAAAGGTTAATATTAAAAAAACATGTTTTCAAAGAACTTTAAAACTGAATTTACATTATCTTTCTCTGAAAGCACGAGAAGACTTTAGTTACTTTATAGTTACAGCCCTATCTTTGAGACGTGTATTGAATGAAATTTATACCATACTATTGGAATAGAAGTGGCTGCACTGGGAGATCTACAAATGAGAACTTAGATCTTCCAAAGACTATAGTAGACAGGATATTGTAGTACAAGAACTAAGTTCCACAGATTTTTATATTTCTAAAAAAGAACAACAAAGTTGTCTCATGCAGGAGTTAAGTTTTCAGGGTTGGCCAGCAGCTACCAACACAATGGCACATTATGGAATATTTATCGCATTTTTCCCTGTATTGTGCAAATAGGCTATTAGCCAAGTTGAGTCACTTGATGTAAAACAAAAGTAGTGACCAACCATTCTGACGTCAGACTCCTTACAGTTTTTTTTTCAGGGATAAGGAAAAGAAGTATTACAGTTTAAAGTCTGTGACCTATATGAATATTTTCACTTGAACTTTTTGAAAATATTTATGGCAATTTTTTGCTTCTTCTTGTGATTTGTTTCAGTATTTTTTCATAAATATTGGTACAATCAGATTCAGATATGAAAATTGGGCTTGCCCTAGTGGTTTACAAAAAAATAAAAAGATCTTGATTAGATAGGATATTTCACTGATGAGAAGTAGCTGCCAGAAGAAAATATGAGTATCTTTATAATTATTTAATATAGGCTTTTGTACATTGCGTTGGAAAGGAGTTAAATTTTACTAATTGACTGATAGTTCTATAAATTGCTTGTAAATATGAAGTAAAATAAGACCTAGACCTTTCCATTTATAATGGTAAACTGTTATGAAACCATGAACAAAGATGAATCAAATAAAATACTATCAACAATAAATTATTGATTATATAATGAAAATCAGACAAGACAGAATACTTCTAAATATTAATTTAAGGCTTCTGGGAAACTAATATAACTAAACAATGAAGAATTAATTCCTGCTTTTTAAAGAAAGATGAAAAAGTTAGATTTAGTTCTTATTCTGTACTTTCATGCTTAGCAATAACTCAGTCAAATTCTGTGGATGCAACCTGAAATGGAACAAGATGAATACTGTAAAAAACTGCTGATATATATAGTCTGACTTAATGTAAGCGGTGTAACTTACTGCCTTTAAGATTAAATGGAATGCAAAACACAGCAGGCACTGCATAAACATGTTAAGAAACTTCTAATGTTCAAGCATCTTATAGGACACAAAAAATTTCTTTACAATATCTCACCTACAAAACAGAAGATGAAAGATATTAAGAAGGTGGCCTGTAAGTGACTTATTTTAACTTTATATGTATATATACTACATACTTGTATATTATGCATATGCATGAAAATATTTGCTTTCTTGTGGGAAATTTTGCAAGTCACTATGACTGTAGATGAAAGATTAGAGAAACATACTCAGAGAAGGAAAATAGAAAATATTGGGGGAAAAGGAAGCAAGAGGAAAAACAAAGATCAAGATCCATAATTTTAAGAATTAAAGGGGCTCTTCAAATACTAAAGATTAGAAAAAAAGGTACACAAGGAGCTAAGGGGTTGTTTTTATTCTAACAGCAGTAAAGACATAATTAAAACTTAAGAGGGTGGGCCATGTTCTTTGATCCATCCAACTATTACAATGTCAATTAGTATCATATCAGGAAATAGTCCTTGTCCTTTAAACTTCATTGAGAAAAGAGAAATGGTCAACATTCCAAAATAACATTTTTTTCTCTCAAAAATCACCTTGAATTATGAAATACATTTTGCTACAAAAATGATCCAATAAAACATAAACTGGAAGTATTTTAGTGTAATCAAAGAACAACTTCAATTTATTTAAATTGAGATGACTTTTTCATATTTTTTCTTTTACAAGTCATTCTTTCTAAACTCTTTTGAGTTTTTATAAAAGTTCCCTTTTTAAAAAAAACCAGAAACTTCTAGATTTTTTCTAATCATAACATCTGTATCTTTCCCATCACTAATTATGTATTTTTGAGGACATAACAGTAATTTTTTCAGTTAGAAAAAACCACCTCTTTATTGAACACGCTGGCATTGTCAAAAGTCTTAGAAATAAAATTTTATTTGGCTAATTTTGATATGTCAGGTAAATAACAAAGCATCCCTATCCTAAGACAGTAATTCCATTGTAGAAACCGTGCCAAAATGATCAGGAAGAAAGAAAGACTGATTTATGTGGCGCAGCTGTCAGCCTTTGAGTTCTGAGGTAAAGGTTCAATAGTTCCTACATTATAGTTATCTATTTCAGTATACAGTTTTTAATCAAAGGAGTTGAGCTTCTTGTAGCTGGCGCTTAGGAAGCAATTCTGACTGCTCAAGTTTCACATCCTATTGATGATGTCTTAATAAAAGCTTAACAGTCCATGAGACAAGAAAGCACTTTATAAGATAACAGGAAAGTAAAGAAGAGTGTATAACTAATACCAGGTATCAATGCAACAGTACCGTAATTATTATTTACAGATACGTAAATTAGCACTGCTAATAATAATGACAGAACTTTTATGCTATGGTTAGTGAACAGCATCTCCAAAGATTGCCAGGAAGACTTATGAATGATCTTGTACTGGGAAACAGTTCTTCATGACCAGTAATTTTGAATGAGCATTGGCAGGTGATGGAAGTTTGGAAACACCCTTCCTGAGGAGGCACAATACCAATGCAAGCAAGATGAGCCCCAGGGTGTGCAGGAGGCTGCTGAGCTGTGATATGCCACTGTGTTCCACACAGCAAGGTTTTATTTTCCAACTTATGAAGGAATCACTTTGATTTGCTAGATTATTTTAACTCTCCATTACTGTTGCATCCTATCTCTGCAACTACTTATGATTTATTTCTTTACAGATACCTAAAACGTTTATGTGCTGATTTTTGTATATATGGCAGTTTTAGTTAAAGAAGAAAATTGCTTACATTGGTTTCTCCTGCACTTGTCATTTTCACTTCTTGTGAAGCTATTCAACTTCTATTTAGCATTCTGGGAGAGACCACTTAATAAATTTTTAACTGCTAATTTTTTTTTTTACACATTATTTATAATATTTTTTATCTGTTACTGAAGACAATAAAATGAAGTTGTTTTTCTTTATTCTAAATTCATGACAATAATTTTCTGAAGTTTTTTTTTACTCTGTTGGATCTGTTATCATGTACAACCTACTCACTAATTAGGACTCAAGCTCTCTGAAATTGCATAATTGAATCCAAAACTTAAAATGTGTTGTAAAATTCTAAAATATGTTGTCCTTTAATTTAATTTATGAATATGACTCTTCCAAAAAAATAGTTTGATTACAAAATTTAATCAAATAGTTTGAGAACTGATCTGTTTTTCCTCACTTGTTTTTACATTTTCCAGGTAGCTGCTGTATTCTGTAGGATTTCAGATGTTTTGTTTGGCTTTATTCCCTTGTTACTCATTGTCTATATTTCTCTGTTTTGAGATGTTTATAGCTATTTCCCAGAATCACAGAATGGCTTAGGTTGGAAGGGACCTTTGGATGTCATTTTGTCCAGCCCCTCTACTCAAGCAGGGTTACTCACAGCCAGTTGCCTAGGACCTTGTCTATATAGCTTTTGAGTATTTCCAACAACAGAGACCCTACAACCTGTGAGTCATCCTCACAGTGAAAAAGTGTTTCTCTATGTTTAGGTGGAACCTCCTGGTTCAGTTTGTGCTCGTTGCCTCTATACCTTTTGAAAGGTGTGCATAAAAAGCAGTAGTAGACAGTAAAGGAAAATACTTGCAAAGTGAGCAAAGAGACAGAAAGTAATATAGGGTTAATGCTTTCTGACTTTTGGAATAACTTTACAAACTACGTATCCTACTAAACTATCTGAAAGATACATATCAATTTTAGCACAAAATTTGAAGAATTGTATAAGGTTCCAGTGCAATGCCAGGTGAAGATGCTTAAAACTGGTGATGTGTGTGGGTTTGCTTACTCTTCTGCAGTTTGCTAATTCTAACAGTCAAAGGAAGAACAAGAATGAAAAAAACCTTAATATTCAAGATGGATATTAATAGTAAATTACTAAAATGTATGGTCACAAACCAGGCTGGTTTTGTAAGAATTAAAATTACGTGTTAATGAGTCAGACTCTGCAACTGACTGTCTAGTGGCCTAGGAGAGCATGCAGAACTGTTCCTCTATGTTGCTCTACGGAACAGTACTTTACATGGAAGTACTGTGATCCTTGTTTTTGAGTTTATTTATTATCATTAAAATTCAGTGTACCAGAATGTTTTATAACATAATTTTCCTGACCAGTGTAGGGAAGATTAGAAAATCTCATTTTAGACTGTGTTTACTCTGTCAAAAAATTTTCTTTTTTAATTATATTTAAGTTCTCTGAGGTAATAGAAATGTTTGACATATCAATATCTAAAAGATATCTGTAGAGCTATTACAAATAACTCCCTCCAGAATAATGTTGTTCAGGAGCAGAGAAGAGAACATGTGCTTTCATTGTCACAGAATCCGAGAATCACAGCATGGTTGAGATTTGAATGAACTTCTGAAGATCATCTAGTCCATCCTCCTTGCTAAAGCAGGTCCACTTGAAGCAGGTTGCACGGGATCACGTCCAGAAAGGTTTCGAATATCTCCAGAGAAGGAGACTGCATAGCCTCTCTGAGCAGCCTGTTCCAGTGCTCTGTCACCCTCACAGTAAAAAATTTATGACACTCATCATTCTGCTCCAGTAGTAGTGAGTCACTGAAGCATCCACAAGCCAGTGTGAATACATAAAATGTGTTTAAAAAATACGAGAATATCAGATTCCAAGCTGCTACTGGATCACTTCTGCTCCTAGCTAATGATATCTGCTGTGAAAAAAATTCTTCTCTCAATTTGCAAAGGATCAGTTCAATCCAATTAGCTACTAATGCAGTGCTAGCAATTGTCGTAATGATTTTAAAGAGGTGTTGAAAACATCTCTTACTATGAATCCAAAACAAGTGACTCTGCATGTTTTTTTGAAAATGCTTCATTTTGCAAATGAATGTGTTTCACAAAAAATAGGGAAATAATACAAACACAGATTCTAATTAAATGAAATAAAATAAAAAATTAGAACCATAGCTAATCACATACAGAGGGCCATGACAGCGTAAAAATGCATTATATTAAATATCCATAAAACCTCCAGAAAATTCAGAGATCGAGAAATAATGCAAACATTAACTTCTTGCTATTATATAAAGTGGATATTTTCAGCATCTTCCCAGACTAAATGGTCTTGAGCTTTTCCCCTCATTTTCTTCTTCATTATTGTTCAACTATTTAGATGCAATTGTTTCTCTGAATTGCCACGTCTTTAGCACATTTACTTGGTGGTTGTCTGCCACAGGATTTGCCTGCAGCAGAAATTTGTTTTCTTGTAACTTGATTCTTCAAAGAGATCGGAAACCAGAGATAATCTTTAAACAATAATTAATAGAGTATTGGTAGTGCAAATGCCAGATTAACCAACAAACCCTTTACCAACTATGAAGCATGAAAAGAGAAGTACAGACTGAGAATGATTTACACCACGTAGCCGTAGGTAGCTATTTTGTTTACCTAAGTATAGAGGAGGCTGTGATGATCTCAATACACATAATCATTGAATCATAGAATATCCTGAGCTGGAAGGGACACACAAGGATCATCGAAGTCCAACTCCCGGCCCTGCACAGGACAGCCCCAAGAATCACGTACTTGAGAGTGTTATCCAAACTCTTCTTGCACTTTGGCAGGCTTGGCACTGAGACCACTGGAATTTTTTCAAATGCTTTGGTGTGTTTCAAGAGGGATGTTTGATCCATGCCCATAGTTTCTATCCTATCAGTCAAAGATACTATTTCTTGTCATTCTACTACATTACCCCTTAGTCTCACTCAAGCCTATGATCTGTTTCCAATATCCATTCTTCCCCAGTCTTGTTTCCTGTCTTCAGCCTGTTAGTGACGGTCTCACTGAATTCCTGTCACTAGGCAACATTCCACCTTCTGAGCAAGTTACTTTGGAATAAGTCAGAAGAGTTCTGTCATTTCTACGGCATCCAGGTGCCAAGAAAGCTTAGTGGGACAAGAAACCACTGTGCAAAAGTGATTGACTGAAGATCACTGAATAGGAAACAATTGCCTCAGTGTCGGGTAGAAGTTCCCAGACCCTCAGCCACAGGTAAAACTATATATAAGTAGGGATTTTCCTTTTTTTTTATGACTCTGTGTGTGTGTAATTTAGGTGGTTGTTTGAAGAATGCAAAACACAAGATGCTTACTTATTTATATAATGCACTCAACAACAGAGTTGCAGTAGCATAGTTTCCTGTATAGGAACATTATCTAGAGAGGTTTCGGTTTCACAGGGAACAAAAATATTTTAAAATACCTGATTTTCCTACTCTGTTCAATAAGACAACATAATATGTCTCTTTTCATATTTTCTATCACAAAGAGTGTCAAGAGGCAGTCTGCAGTTTGTGGCATAGAGATTTTATGACCCCTTCCAAATTTATCATCTGTTGCCTACAAGTAGTAAGACAAAAACTCTATGACCAAGCAGTCTCTTCCAGGTTCTTTTATTGGACAGTGTAATGTACCTAACATCACTATTTTTTTCTCTAAACACAGGTCTAGATTAATTTTCTTCACTTTGAAATGAGCAGTTCAATGGTTTTTCACAAAATGTTGTACTCTAAGCCTAATCTAAATCTCAAACTGATGAAATGAGGTGGAGGATTGTTACAGCAAATGTAAAAGCACTTTTTTTTCACTTTCCTGTACAAAATATGTTATACCAGATGTTTCAGCCACAATGTAATTTAGTATTGATTCACACTTTGGATGCTCACAGTTCAGTGTTCTATCACTCATATTAGGCTTAAGACAGAACATACTGAACTACAAAGGAACAGTGTAAAAATATAAGATGCAAATTAATTTGTCTAAATCATGCTAAGAATTAAACAGCCATTTTCAGTCAACCCTGCAGTTATCTTGCAGACAAGACTATGACTTCTTTGTTAGATTATTTTTAAAATTAAATTCAAACAGAGTTTTCTGTTTCTAGTTTGATGGAGCTTTGTTTTCACAGAATCACAGAATCAACTAGATTGGAAAAGACCTGTGAGATCACTGAATCCAACTTATGACTGCAGACCACCTTGTCAACTAGACCAGGGCACTAAGTGCCCCATCCCATCTTTTCTTAAACACCTTCAGGGATGGCGACTCCACCCCCTCCCTGGGCAGCCCATTCCAATGCCCAATCACACTTTCTGTGAAGAAATTCTTTCTAATGTCCAACCTAAACCTCCCCTGGTGCAGCTTAAAACTTTAATTTTATTTTCTTTCACATCTTCTTCCTTCTGAATGCCTAGAGTCTCAAACCTCTTTTTTTTTATTTTTATTTGCAATTTATATATACATACTTAGTCTCCCTAGACCAACCTATATCCCCCTGGTAAAACATCTCAGTTCAGAAAAGGCAATTAAGTTCAATAGCACCGCTCAGTGCTATTCCATTTTTTCCTACTGCTCCTTCTTCCATTCTCTGCACAACCTGGGACAGGATCAAGAAATGACAGGTCAGGAAGCAACTAGAGTAAATCAAAGAGCAGCAATAAAAACATTCCTTGATGGACTGTGTCCAGTAAAGCTAGGATTTAGTCAATTAAAAGACTTTTTTGTCGACAACCCCATGAACAGCAACAAAAACGACAACAAAAGTTGATGGCATGGAATTTTACTGTATAGCTGTGATGGGCAAATGAATTTTTTTTTTAAAGAAAGGCTAAATGTTTATGTGGATTTGCACTTTTCAAAAGAACTCTTTACCTTTATATTATTCTCTTAGTGTGGTGCTAATAAGGACAGGAGGCAACTTGAAGATGATGCAAGTTCTAATTGTTCTTGGTGTTCATTTTAGAAATTGAAAACAGACTGATCTGCTATACACTTTTGGGTAAAAACTTAAAATGTCTCCTTTAGAATTAGATTAATCCTCTTTATGTTTAACTAAATTTTTAAATTTAGACTAGAACCACTAATAAGCATGATAATAACAGCATAGGAAAACGTGCATTAAAAAAATGGAAATGCTGCATTTGATAGCTGCAGGAGCTTTAACATGAAAATGAGGGCAATGGTACTCTTTTCTTTTCAGACATTCTCCTTGTTATATATACTCATTTGAATGCAAGCTAAGGAAGTGCTTTGCATTTCAAAAAGAGTTATTTTCTTGGCAAAGCATAGGTGTGTTGCACCCTGTATTCTAGGAACACCTGTCCTTTTCCATAAAAGGTCTCCCCTCCTGAAACTGGACTACACAGTCTTTCTTATAGAAATAGATTTTCTACTGTTGGTATATTGTTTGAGTTCTTTACTCTCTGTGCATCAGAGGGCTGTTCCATGGATAAAAATATCATGTTTTCCGCAGAACTTTTCCATTTTGAAAACAGTGAACAATAAGAGTTGAAGCAAATTTCTGTAAGATTAAGTAGGAAAAAAAAAGAACATAAAATAAAAAAGAAAATGCAAATACAATTTTTAAAGCCAACAGAAGTTATTTAATTATTAAAATTATGGCAATGGGCCCATGGTTGCACACATTGCTTATGTGTGTAAATTAAAGAGAATAAGTAGCAAATAATTGGAATTGGAAATAGTATGAAAAGAAAAATTCCATTCCAACTGTTTTATTAAGATATAACACAATGGCAATTTCCAAATGCACCACAAACCTTTCCCAGTGAATTAATTTTTCTTTGCCACTCTAATAAAATATGGAGAGCACATTTTCCAAAGAGGTACATTCATTAGCATCCATGAAAACTATTATTGGGGTAGTAAAGAGCACTTTTTCAAAAGCAAAGGAGAGAGAAAGCAACAGAAAAATAGTAACACTAAAACCAAACACATTTTAATAAGAAATTGCGAGTAGTAGATCAAAAGTAGAAATGCAGAAAGCAGACATATTAGTCTACAGAGTCCTGGACAGAGATCTCAGAATGCACCCTGAGTGTAGACTTAAAAAGCTATACTTACACTGAACAAAACCTAACTGCCTTACATTGCCCAGACACTTGTGTGCTCTGGACAGGAACCATTCAGGAGCTACTTTTGGCCTGCCGCCATTCTTGCAATTGCTACCAAAGTCAAAGATTTATTTTCAGGGATATGAAATTGTAGAAGTGTTACTTGAAATTCTAACATCAACACCAAAATCACTGTAGTTTTCCCCTTCTTCCTTCACAGAAAGAGAGGCTGAAAAAGTCAGCTAACATTAGAGTCTGATTGATCTCAATTGAATGAATTCAATTGTGACTTTGAATGTGAATGTCATCAAGTTCAAAATTGCTATACCTACCTATAGGAACGTAAGATCATAGGATAGTTCCAGTTGGAAGGCTGCTCAGGAGTCTCCAGTTCTACCTCTAGCTCACAGCAGGACCAATTCTGAGGTCTGTCCTGGTTGCTCAGTGCTTTTATCCAGATAGGTCTTGAAAATTCCACAGCTGGAAAGTACACAGCCTGTCTGAACAGCCTGTCCCACTGATGGGCTGTCCTCAGAGGAAAATAGTTCTTCCTTGCATCCACTCAGAACTTCTTTTGTTCCAGTTCATGGTAATTATTTCTTGTCCTTTCATGGTACATCAGAATCAAGAACTCATCTCTGTCTCCTCAATAACCTCCTCGCAGGTGCTGATGGGCTGCTCTACAATGCCCCTGAAGACATCCCTTCTCCAGGCTGAACCAGACCTTGTCCTTCACCCTCTCCCCACAGAGCAAGCTCCATTGCTTGCCTCCCGCCACCCCTGGCCCCGCCTTCCCCCACCAATATTTTGGTGGCTCTCTTCTGAACTTACTCCAGTTAGCTGAAGTCTTGCTTGAGTGGAGTCCTGAATACCACCATATTCAGGAGCAGATCTTCATCCTGGCGGATACTGCTGCTGTGTTCTGTCTCTGTTCTGGAGATCTGCCTGGGAAGCACTAGCTGTACTTCTTCACTGCCTGGAAACCAAAAACACTTCTATAATCAGATGCTGGTCTGAACACCGCAGGGACTGGGATCTTATTCAGATGATGTAAAAAGTTCTCTATAGATGTAGGTTTAACCTCTGAGTACCAACATATTCCTTTAGCGTTTTATTTCCAATACAACTGAAATACCAGGATAATGAAGTAAATTAATTTAATTAAGCATGTAAAACAGTTTCAGGGGGGTGGTTAGGTATGTTACTTTCAAAATGTTTTTGTGAAGTTGGATAGAGAGTTTATCTCTGCCTTGGGCCCATGACTAGCTGTGGGGAGGTCTACACAGCAATCCAGAGTGTCCAGTTCCTTGCAGATAGGATTGTTCAAGTTAACTTTAGCCCACCCAGGTCAAATTCTGGTATGGCAAGAAGTACTTGAGCATGCCCCCTGCCATATTGATATTCAGTACACTGATAAGCAACGTTATAAGATGAAAATATGTCTACATGTGCTGTGCTGTGGGCTACAGGATGGGCAATTGTAAATCCCTGCATATTAGTGTAAGAATGGCATGTGGCTTTATTAACAAATTTATTTGTCTTGTTAGTATCCCCCAAGCACTGTTTAAACCAAGATGGATCTCTGAGACACCCTCCTCTTTTTTCTACAGTACTCTGGGAAGAGAAGGATGTTCAGATTTCTATTCTCATTCACTACCCAGAGCAACAGTGGCACAGTCTCACATCACCACTGTTGGTTTTTTAGGATTCCCTCGTTCCAAATACTATTCCAATACTGCATATAGTATAATACTATACACTGCAGTACTGTGTAGTGTAGCATTAAGATCCTACAGGCCTGTGAGCTTGTCTCTGCCATGTTCTGAGGCACAACAGAGAATCATCTCTCCCATTAGTGCTACAACAGTCTCGTTTCCCTTTTTGGGCTGCAGCTGAAAAAAGGTGTAAAGAGATGAGTTCCCAACCATTACAGTAGTACATGTCAAGAGGACAACTGTGGTTGTATGGTTATTCTTCTTCAGAAAACCTTGTTCAGTGAATTAAGTATTTTTAGAGTCTGTGGTAGACCAAAGGTCTTTATTTGGCCACCTACCTTCCTGCTGTTGGTGGTGACCAAAGGCAGGCATTTAGAGACAATTTTAAGAAACAGAGAATTGTTTGAAAACTTCCTCTGTTGTTATTCCTGATCAGTAAAAAATACTGTAGGAATTTTCTGAGCTGGACAATACATCTGGATCATCAAGTTTTATAGTCGCTGATAGACAATCCTCCATTTGTTTAATGTCTTTTAAAACATATTCATTCTTTTGTTTTCCAAAACATCCATTGCAAATGAGCTCCACAACTTAATTATGTTTGTTTGATTTAGCTGCCTGTTCCCAGTTGTCCTCCTACTCCACAGTTATCCAGAATCTCCTGCTGACATTAGCTATGCAGCTGATGATCACAGAGGAGTAAAAGGCATTTGTAGTGATCGTTAAAACTGAGCATTAGAAGTTATTGCATTTTACCAGTGGGGGGAAAAAAAAAAAAGCCCACAAACCCCAAGAAATGTTATTTCTGCTTATCTTAGAGTACTGAAGGCATAGAATGTTTAAATAAAGATTGTGAAAACCATTACAGGTGGTGGGGACTCTTTTCAATTCAGTGTATATTGTTTAACTAATGCTATCAAGCAGTGCAGCCTGGAGACCTAACTAGAACAGATCACTGTGTTTTTTATGCTAAGCTTGAAATAGGCTTCACAGAATCAAAAGTTCAATTTCTGATAATGCCAGTTAAACCTAGCAATTTAGCTGAGGCAGAAAAAATGGAATAGTATGTAGTTTATTGTGCTATGGGTCTTTCAATAAGACCTTTATGATATTTTTATTTTATGTGGTCATAAAAAAGATCCCTTAGCTGTTCTTTGCAGTCGATGGAATTTACTCTGCTCTCCTTGGAAAAATTTTCTCTCCTTTTAACATTATGCAAGATAGTTCATATATGTTTACAGTACATAAAAGATTTGAAGAAATTTTTGACACAAAAATATTTAAAATATGGGCTAATAATACATTTATAATAGATGCGTGAACCTCTAAATGTTTTCAAAACACCACCAGTCATTCAGGATATGAGATGACACTGTAATTTCTTCAAATGAGTAATTATCTCAAAATCTTATTCTGAACTGACATTTCATAATATGATGACTGAATCTGGTAACTTAAATGAATAGGTATTTAGCTGGGTCTTACTACAGCTCCCTAATCTTGTATGCCGTCTCCAAGAGAACTTGACAGAGGTCTATGTTTGGACTCCAGTGTGTTCTTTACAATGTGATGAGTAACTAACCCTAAAGCACAACATAGAAACATTGTCAATTAAGCTATTGAGTTTTATTCTTACCTGAAAACAATACTTTAATGCCCAGTAGCTTCAACACCTGTACCTTTGAGTCACTTGACCTCACTTCTTGACCACAGTCTGAGCAGAGAAATCATCTAAAAGAAACTATTTGTAGAAAAAGTGTTCTCATTAAAGAACTTCCAGTTCTGACTAATTGGCTTTTCCTTATGACAAGTTGCTAAAGCAAATATATTTTACCAAGACCTACTAAACAGTAAGACTTCATACTATTCGTATTGCCAAATCACACAGAGCACATATGTCAGTATGTACGTGCAAAAACTTAGGTGGGCTCAGGCAGAAATACACTTTATCAAACATGAACGTCCTAATTTTTCTGTATATACTGATTTATATATAGTATTGATTTTATTAGCCGTTCCTAGGGATAAAGTTTTAGCTGTTCCTAAGAATATTTGTCATTCGTCTAGTGAATATCCCATATCATAAAAAAAAAAGGTTTTCTACCTAGATGCCATGATATCTTTGTGTAAACAAAAGTGTGGGTTTACAAAGAATACAAATGAAAAATTGCCAAAAATTGACAGCTTGAGCACCAGTAAGTATTAACACCCTCCTTGCTAATTGCTGCCATCACAAATTAATGGGAGTCTTTTAATTCTCCTGACAGTGGTTATGTAACATTCTGTGGTTAAGGGAACTCAAGTCAGTACATAACAGATGCCATCATTAATATGCAACTGCATATGCTTCCAGTGCACAAGTTTTTGTGAGTTTTTTTTCTTTCCATCCTCTATTTTTTCTTTTGCTATTTGAAAATAGTTCTTTAAAATTCTTTGTTTCTGCTTTTACATCTCGATGTTTTAAAGTGAACTGTTTTAACCCTTTACCTTTTTCCATGAGGGAGCATATTTGGACCATAGTCCAAAGATATGCTAAGTATCTATTCTTAGTAGAACCAGGATTATTTATAGTTTAACAGATTGAATGTCTTTTACTGTGTCTCTTTTCTCTCTTTTTCCTAAGACACAAAACAAAACTTTGGGAAACCTAGTGATCTGTTACCACAGCTAAATTTCAGCCTCCTACTTTACCAGGGTTAAAACCCATCTTGAACTTCTGAGTTCTGTTTCTTCATCATATTAATTTTTTCTTCTTGCAAATCTTTATGGGTTTCATTTTAAATAAAAACAACCATACACTTATTGTGTTGGTTGACTATGAACATGGGAGGTCCCCAAAAACAATTCATCTGTCCTCACTTTCTTTCCAGTATCAATAATTAGGTATGGCATTGGAAGGAGTTACCAATTAAAAAAGGTTAATATAAAACTGTATATGAAAAAGAGATTACTGTTACAGTTTTTCGACATTTTTCACTTCTTCCTTTCTTTAGTACCTTCTGTCATGTCCCCTTCCTTCGTCTCTCCATCCCTTCTTTCTCCATGAAAGAGGACATCTTCAACATTAGTTTGTGATGGACTTCTTTCACTGCTCATCCTGAACTCTTTTCTCTCACTAACCAGGACAACAAGAGTCTAAAACAAGGCAGAGTCGAAAAGTACCTTCATGACAAGGATACATACACCCTCTTTCTCTCTCACAGATCACAACTTGGTCCCTTCTGTCCCTTTGCATCTCTCTATAGTCTCCAACAGGGAATTGATGTCACTTCTCCTGGCAGAAAACAGTTGATGTACATCTGCCTTAGGGACTTGGGACTTATGCCTGAATCACTGATGGGAATGTGACTGAACATCAGTGAATTGGAGAGGACATCTCCAGAAAGATAACTGCACATGAAAGACTTCCACCTTGCATATAGTCACAGGTTCAGAGCCTCTCAGGTCACCAGAGCTGCTCTGGTCTTTTCCTCTCTCCTGACCGGTTTGATGGAGACTACATGACTGGTAGCTTGGAACAGAGATTAGATTGGTGACAGCCACAATCCAGAAATATGACAGCCACTTCTCTTTCTCACTAATACAATCAAATGATTGTTGTTAAATGGTAAAAGACCGCATTGAGATAGAACCCAGATTGACTGGCTGCTTGTGATTATTCTATTTCAGGTGTGCAGTGCTTGTGTTTCTTTGTACTACCTCACACAACTTTTGTTGGTGCAGTTATCTAACCTGTTATATCTTCTCTGCATGCTTCTCTTCCTTGTACACATTTACCTGTCCTGCCACTACAGTGTCATC
The DNA here is from genome assembly GCF_003945595.2 of Pipra filicauda. Classification (NCBI taxonomy): domain Eukaryota; kingdom Metazoa; phylum Chordata; class Aves; order Passeriformes; family Pipridae; genus Pipra; species Pipra filicauda. The sequence goes on along the minus strand of NW_024104776.1, from coordinate 1,287,559 downwards.
CATAAACCTGGTAAATGTGAATTCAGTCCTATCACTGAGATCATTTACAAGGGCACTGAACAGCATCTAACTCAGGAGAAACTCCTGAAAAACTCTAAATCTGATTTCTGCCAGAGGGTCTTTGAACCATTCACCACCACTCTTTGAGCTTGGTAGTTTGCATCACTTTGTACCCAAATAGTGATCCACCTGTTCATCAGAGAGCTTGAAAACTTGTCTGTGGGGATGTTGTGGGAGACTACATCAAAAATCTTGACAAAATCAAGGCAAATGACATTCACAGCTCTGTCCTCAGTCATGCAGCAAATTGTTTAGTTTGAGAAGGCAGTCAGGTTGGTCAGGTATGATTTCATCTTAGTAAATCTGTATCAGCTTCTTCCAGTTACCAGTTCCTGAGAAGTCCTTCCCTGAGGACCTCATTGTTAATTTTTCCAGGAACTGAAGTAAAAGTGATTGTCTGCAGTTTCTCTGACTTTATTTTTTTCTTAATGTTTGTAGTTGGGCAAAATATTTTCTGTTTTCTGACTACTTGGTTTGTCCTGTACCCTCTTGCTTCCTGGTTTCAGAGAACACTTCTCATGAAGTCAAGTTTTAACTCTAACTTATTAAGTTAACCATCCAATTGGGAAAGATGTCTTGGCAAGAACCTTTTAATTGTCTTCAAAGAGCATTTTGTGGTAATGGGGGCCAAAGGCCTTTCTGAAGCCTGTTGATTGCATATTGTGCCTGCTCCTGCCTATACCCTTGCCTTGCACTGGCAGGATTGACAGAAAACAAAGCTCCTATCACCTTTGCTTTGGCCCTTAGAGCTGTAGTTCTACTTGATCTTTCGTGTGTCATCTCTTCAGTATCATTGGCATCCACATGGAAGGACAAATAGTAATATCTGAGCTTGAGGAGCTTTGGCAACCCCTTCTATGAAATGCTGGATTTTAGCTCCTGGCAAGTAGCAAACTTCCCTTGACTGCACGTCAGGTTAGCAGGTGGATGCCTCAGTCTCCTGCAGAGAGGAATGTCCTGCTACTGATGCTCACCACTTCCTCTTCTTGATTGGTATGACCAGTTGAGCAGGAGCATCTGGCTTGATTACCCCTTGCAGTGGATACTGTTTTTCTTCCTATCTACTTCTGAACTCCCTGCCTGTTCCTAATCCAAATTTTTCCTGGAGGAGGAGGGAACATATTCCCTGTTGCCAAGGGGCATGAGTTTCCACGGTGCCTTGTTCTGTAAGTGACTGTTTTTCCCTTCTTTGGGCCATGCCTTTCGTCATTCAATGTCATCACCACCGAGGCATCAACTCTTGCCCCTACGGAGTCTCTACTTTCATCCCATCAATTCCCTACTCACCCTTTCTGCAGTAGCGCAAACCACTGTGTTCTCTCGAAACCTTTTTTCCATGTAATCCATCAGAGCACACATCCCAGAAGTGAGGGTCCCATCCTGCTCAGCCCAGGGAGAAGCACCAGGTCTTACCTGCAGCCCTTCACCTCACTGGCTGCATGCCTCCTCAGGAGTTCTGCTGGGGTTGACCCCTATGATATATGAGGGCAAACTCTATGACAATCCTATGGGCATCCAGAGACTGTATTTTCTGTTCTGTCCCACCATGTGACTCCCAGCCTGTACGCTACTAAGATACAATCACTGTTGGGAGACAGTAGCCCAAGAAAGGTGAGCACTGGATACCTGCAAATGCCCTGCCAGCTGACAGCTGCATCCCTACCAGCCCCCATTTGTTGAATCATCTTCCTTCATTCTGCCAGTGCCAGATAAGCAGATCACAGAAGCTGAGCACAGACATCTCTGACTCTGTGCAGGTGTCACCTGCTGTGACACCCTTCCCTGAAGGTCCTTCTTCATGAGAAAATGAACCCTCTAAAACACCTCCTGGCTCAGGGTGTCAGCTTGTGAACAACATTGCAGTTCCATGCTCCTTTCTCCCATGTCGCTCCCACAGAACATGCAAGCTAAGCACATATGTCTCTAGCTTTGTGCGAGGTTTCTGGAATGGCAAGTTCCATCTTATTGTATGCACTTTGTGGCAAAATGCCTCCAAGCCAAGGTTCACCTATGGCACAAACTCTGTAGGCCAACACAAATCTACCTCAGCAGGCTATCTTCTGGCACTGGAGCTTGGTGAGGAACAAGATATCACTGTTATGTAGTTATTAAGTGTCCTGGCAGTAAATTATGTAGCTAAGCAAGACCTGTGACTTCAAATTCTCTTTTCTGAAGCTGAATGTTATGAAATCATATCTTATGCTTCAGTATACAACTGATGTATCAAAGTAGTCCTTCTCATTTCTTGTAGCTATCTTGACTTCCTCAAGGAGTGAGGAGGTGGAAAAGATAGAAGACTAACATTTAAGCAGCAAGAGGTGTACAATATTCTTGATGGCCAGGAGTTTTCTACTTTCTCACCTCCATTTGTCCACCTCCTTTTCCTGTGCGCATGTACCAGACCACACACACCTTGAGCACACACACAGATTCCACAGAGTCAATTTTTTTTTTCTGATTCTCCAGTTATTCTAAAACTGAACATTTAAATGTTTCTGTATTTTGTGAGGAAGCATGTGTTTTTCTAAAAGGGGCAATAATTTTTTGGAAAGAGCTAGGTGTCCTTTAGACAGTCACTTTGAATCTTTGTCTACACAGCCTCTTAATCCAAATTGCAATACTCTTGTTATGTTTGTCTTTTTTGCACTTTGGAACAGACTGTCAGTCATAAAATATATCTGTACAGGTGACAAATTATCCATGAAAGCAAGTTGATACCACTGAATGTGTCTCACTTGTGACCTAAATCTAGACGTAACTCTCCTCCAGCTTGAAAAACTTATGCATTAACCCACTGTGCCATCTCTAACTCACCGTGACCACTCTCTACCTCCGGCAAGCTAATGAATGATTCAGTGATTTTCATGGCTTCAGTTCAACATTCTATTTCTACAGCTGGAGACACAATTTTAAAATATTGCAAGTGGAACACATTCACAAAAGCCGTTACTTATTAATCCTATGTGTTTACTGTGTTGTCTTCACAATGGCTTTTTCCATAATCTGTTAATTTTCAATTTCCTATTTTCCTGATACTGCAGCACAAATAAAATGTTCTGTAGGAACTAAGAGGTGACTTTACATTATTTCAGCATGATCTTGACCTCCACAGAGAAAATATATATAGGAACTCTTCAAGCACTAAGTACCTGTGAATAAATCATTTCCTATAAAAAATGTGAAGGAAAAAAATAATTCTGATATTAAATTTAATCTGTTCCATATAACTCTGATTTAATCTTTTCTGTATATGGTACTACAGAAATACTTGGGTCACTTTATTAACTATGCAGCAAAGAAAATAATTTAGGTATTCTATCCATCCAGTCAGACACACCATTATAAGAAGAAATATTCTTTTTATTTCAAATCAAACACATGGCATGGAAAAGAACATCTAGTGCTGAAAAGAAAGGGCAGTTCAAATGTACTGTATTGGAAATAGTCACTGCTTTCCTAAAGCTGGAGCAATTTCCAGTTCATAAGGATCATGGACCTGGGATTCCTCCCAGCTGTATTATCCTGTCCCTGCTCAGTGCTGACTTAAAAAGGAAACAAAGAATGTGAAATAAAAAGAAGTAGCTATGCTGAATTTTATTAAGAAGTAGCAGACACTGCACATGAGACCATGAGGTTTACTTCTTTCATTTATTTCAAACTCAATTATGCAGATATAAAGAAAGTGCTTAAGGCTGTTACCTGTATTACTCTCATTGATTTTCAAAGGAGTTAGGGGGTCTAAATTCATTAAAAGCTTTTGGAACTCTAGTTGGTAATCTTCTGTGATTATATAGCCCAGAAAATTAAGGCACATTTTATTCCCATAAAAAATGGTTGTGCAGCACATCTGTTGAAGATTTATTCTATCAAAAACAAAGGAGCAAACAATTTTATTCCCATAAAAAATGGTTGTGCAGCACATCTGTTGAAGATTTATTCTATCAAAAACAAAGGAGCAAACATCTCAAAATTCTGCATTAATTCCCAAAAATAATATGAAGCTCCCCCTAGGGAGAAAATTCTACTGTTCAATACTAAGTTATATAAAATATATCTATTCTATGCTGACCACATGCCACACTGTTTGTGCTGCAGTAGATTTAAGACTATTACCCCCTTTTTATCTTTCAGGTCAGAGGAGAATGTTTATCCTAGTGTCTAGCAGCATAGGTTTATAAAATCACCCGTAAAATTTTTTTTATCCAAAATCTCAATGTCATAAACCCACCATGTCAGCTTGAGCATCAAGGTATAACCTAACTTGAGGAAAATGTGTATTAGCCAGCTTAAATAGATCAACACCTTTAACAAACATGAAGACACTTTGCAAATTATTTTCAGAAGCATCCAAAACTGTTGTGTAGCTCATTCAGTGTCACATGATGCAGAATGTCTTGGTCCCAGCTCATACTAAAATTCTGCTTGACTCCAAGAGATGCCAGCAGTCTGATACCCACCACCCACATTACTACTGCATTTTTCTCTGGTCTTCTTTGCTAGGAGTATTCTTCACCTCAGACAAGACAAGAGGAATGGTACCCTCCAGTATTAATACTCTGATTAGAAAGAAAAGGAATAGAAATGTTTAATTTTTCTCTATTATTTTTCTAGCCATTTTTTTCTAGCCAATTTCTTAGCCTTAGAAATGGGTCCTTTTCTTCCTGTAAAATAGCTGTATTTGGATATTGTTGTAATACATTGGTTGTTTCCTGCAATTCTCCAGTGAATAAATTGTTACAAATGCTGTTGCCAGGCCATTCACATTTTCTCAGTATGCAGCAGGTTTTACATACACAGAATGTTTAATTAATTTTCTGATTAATGGGCTTCTTTTATTATGCTACTGCCATTTGGCAGCTGTTTTGACAAAACTGCCTTCCTCATTACAGAACTTCTACTTGTGAAAGGAAGTCAACCATAGCAAATGGGCTTATTGAATTATCCAGCTCACCAATTATATAGTATAAAATTATTCATCCTGATATAATTTGATCAGGAAAAATCATTTATCTTTAGTAACTGTGTTAAATTAGATATTATTCTGCTGGATAGATGCAATTTTGCAAGTGTCTGTGCTCAGAGAACTTTTTTTTTTAATTTACTTGAACACTAAGTTATTGCCTATTTTCTGATTCCATTTTGTTACCAAAAAGGTTAGTTTCTGACTAATTGCTCCACTGAGCCCAATTCATTCAAAGCTTAAAAAGCAGCACTTAGCCATTTTAGAGCAAAATGCCAGATTGATACATATCATTGGTGATACAGTTTTGAAAGATCTAATATAAGTGTATTTCTATGTGTTTATAGATCAATTAATTCAAAATCAGTCTTGAAATTTCAACGTCATTTAGTTGTGCTTTGCATGTGTTCTGGCACTATTCCAACAATGTTGCAATCAGCATTGACAATGCAATTTTAACTCCAATTTTATTCAATCTAACATGTTTAAAATTAACCTCACTTCCAATACATTTGCATCTTGTCATTACCCTATATAATCTTTCTTAAAAAAACCAATGCTTGATGCATTTGAAAAAATAATGGTGTAATGTTTCAAAACAAAAAAAAAGTGCAACAGATTATTGTGGACTGCAGTGAACAGTTGGTTAAAACTAAATAGTTATTATGGCTTAACTTGAAAACCATTTAATTTGTTTTTTGCTGCAGGGTCACTTTTTCAGTGTAAAACAACCCTGAAATTCTTGACGAACACAAACTCAGTAAAGACACTGTATATTTGGGATATGCTCATCTGACTGTAAGTCAACTTAAGGATTCTCAAGATATTTCGCTGGGATCTGCAAATTCCTCAAAGCATAAATGAGTTCTGTACAGCTGGATAAGAAATGACAAAGTGACTCTACCTGTGTACATGGACTTTGGACTGACACCTCTTCCTTTGGTCTGATTATAGTTTTACAGCACTTCTGTATTCTGTCTTCCATGCCTTCACAATTCGCACTGTTTTTTCAACATCACATCAATTCTTCTCTGCTTTCATCTAAATGCAGTCTGTGCTTCACTGCTAGGGTTTATCATACTATGTATAAGGATAAGCACTCTGCTACTTGTTGAGAGAAGAGTCACAATTATCTGTACTACACCATGAAGTCCTGTTTACCTGGAGGATAACCCTATGTATGTCAGTGGGTGCTGGAAATAGAATGGTAGTGCTCTTGTTCTACAGTGACTATTGTATGTCTGGACTTTGGTTTAGCTGATGCCAGTGTCAGCTGCGTCTTAGATATCCTTGATATACATTAGTATAGCTGAGTTGCTGGAGCCTACTGGTAATGAGATAATTAACCCTCTCAAAAGCCTGGACCTGTTGTAGGATCAGATTATTCTCTGTATTGAGATGACCAGTCATTTCTGTTAACTGAAAGATACTCCTGCCTTCATGCTCTTGCCTTGGCACTGGCACTGAAGTGGCTGTGGTTTCAGTTCAAATGGTCATTCCCCATTTGAAGCTGCCTGGATTATGGGTCTGGTCCAAAGTAAGTCAGAACATCCACCATGGTTTTCACTGTGGATAACTGAGGTTTTGCACCATCTGTTCTTTCTCTCGCTACTGTCCACAATGGTTTGTTGTTTGGGGTTTTGTTTGTTTATTTGTTTTTGTTGTTTTTTTCTGTTTTCTTTTTCCACTGAATAAATGCAGATTGAGATTATTCTCAGTTTTACCAGAGAGACCTTTGAGTCACATATTCTCATTCAGTGTCGCCCTGAAGAGTTGACATTTATTAATATTAATAAGAGTACTGCATTAATCTGTGGCTTTGAATACTCTGGTAAGCAGTTTATACAAGTTATCATCATCAGTGCTGGACATTTCTTGTCTCAGAACTTGAAATTTGTCTTCCAGGACAAACCATCACAATGCCATTTCTGGGGATATCAACATTTATGTTGCTGTCAGTGGCTGTTTTGCTGTGGTTCATGAAGCCTTGTAGCCCACATTTTCTTGCTGCCTGTTCATCCACTGTATTCTCAGAGAGGTGAAAGTTCCTTAGTGTTGCAGGGGAATGACTGAATAGCAAGCTGGAAAATGAACAGCTGTTCATCCTAATATCTATACAAGCGGGGCACAGAGTCCATCAACCTGTGTAGCTGAAAGAGGTGAGGGCAGGGACAGGTGAAAGATTTTGTAGGTCCTGAGAATAGTGCCATTCTCATGTGGGAAATAGCAAAACTTTTAGATAATTGTGATTATTAAGTCATTTTTTATCTACAGGTGGCATATTATCTATAATGTTTAACTTTTTTGAAAGAAAATTTCTACTGTAGGCCAGTCTTACTGACTGGAATATGAAAAATTAATTCCACCTTGATAGAGTTGACACTTTTTCCTTCAACTATTTTTTGTTTTCTTCTCTGCCTGTCTGTGTAAACTTACTTCTATGTGGAACCTGTTTATGAAAGTAAAAGAGCAACAAAACCAAAGATATTGACAACAAAGAAGAGGTGAGTATCCGTGACTAACAGCTTTGGGAAGAAGGAGGACTGTATCAGTCTTTACAACTACCTGAAAGCAGGCCACAGTGAGGTGGGGGTCAGCCACTTCTTCCAGGTAACAAGCGACAGGATGAGAGGAAATGGCCTCAAGTGGCATCACAGGAGGTTTAGACTGGATATTAAGAAAAAATTTCTTCACTGAAAGGGTAGTCAAGCACTCTAACAGGCTACCAAGGTAAGTGGTTGAGTTACCAACCCTGAAGTATTTAAAAGATGTGTAGATGTGGTGCTTAGGGACGTGGTTTAGTAGTGAACTTGACAGTGCTGGGTTAACAACTGGACTTGATGATCTTAGAGGCATTTTCCAATTGTAATGATTCTATAATTCTATCAGTGGGCTTCAGCCCACTGGATAGGCCATTTTGGATTTTTACCTTATTTTTGTTTGAAAATGAAACTATGAAAAATACTGCAACATCTTTTCCTAATGTGCATAAATAGATTTCAGGAGTTTTTCCCATGTGTATTGGCTCTCTTTTGGTGGTGCAATGAGGAAACTGTTTCCATACTAAGGTCTGGGAGCCTTTATCTCCATCTCTCACTCCCAGCAAACATATTCCTTAACAAATTTCTTCTTCTAGGTGATTCTAGCATCAGTGACTGTGGCTCTAGGAAAACAGTGTGTATTACAAACTTGAGGTATAACCTTGGTGGTCTGTGCTCAGTACTGACTTCATACTAGGAAGGGAACAGTGAGAAGAGCAAGAAAGCTTGGTATAGATATACTTCTGAGAAGATACACCCAGCAACCATACAGAGGTGAGCAGCAGTCTTTGTGGGATCACAGCTTTCAGTATCAAAATGTAAAGTTCTGTAAATCAGAAGAAAAATGGTAGCTACAAAAATTCTATCCCTTGTTATATAACCTAGGCTTGACCTGTTTGAATTCAGCCCATTATAACTTCCATAATTCAATCTGAGATGGTTCAGATAAGTCCTGCTGGATAAGAGATAAGAAGCAGGGCTCTTGTCACCATATAGAGCTGTTTGAAGGGACCCTCCATGAGCCTGGCTGCTGCTGATGCCTAGTACAATATGTGACTTTAAGTGGTGCATTTATTTTCAATCTTCAAGAACAACAGTTCCAGGTCAAGCTGTACATAACCACATTGTGTCCACCCCCACATATTGTTTAAGTGGTGATTGAAACAATATCTCATCTCATTTCTATTTGCCAGGTTAAAGGAAGTTTCTGTCTGGAATGGGCTCTCATCTATTTTCTGCAGGAAATAAATTTCTTTTAAAATAAATCAAAAAGACTCTTAGGGCTGCCAACACAGGTCAGTGTAAAATGATTCTATAATACTTGGTTATTGCGAAGTTTTTTCTGAGCACTTTATCTGGAAAACACTAAAACCCCCTCAGAAATAACTCACCTTCCTGGTTAGTTAGTACAGACCCACTTAACATATTGAAATGTTTTGCTCTCCCCAAATATTTCAGTTATGTATTTCAAACGTCATTTTTATGGCAATTAAGAATTTAAAGCAGTCATTTAAATGACCATTCTCACTATAAACTATTGTGTTTAAGCAGACAAGGCAATGAGATAACCATGCTTTTTACTAAATCAGTTAAAATTTCAAACTTCAGATGATGTTACAGTACATAACTTAAGCTGTCTTGCCCTGTAGAATACCAGCAAGGAGGAAAGGACTTGAACATTGTAGGGATTTTTCCAGACACACTGTGTAGAACTTCAATGATTTGGCCCAATTCAGCCCTAGCTGTAATAAGGAGATTTTTTTTTCATTATTTTTTATTATCCCTTAATGTAGACATGGCATTGCAAAGTGAATGAGGAAAGTGCTACTAATATACCTTTATTATTTGTTTGCAACAAGCATAAATGCATTTTCTTCTAAAACCCATAGATTTTCCTATGCCTTTTATTAACTTGTAGAAGCTGATAATTTTTTTTTTTTGGTGTTGAAATGTAATATATATGTGAAGGTTCATATGATTAAAGACCCGTGTGTGTTTCCCAAAACACATGTCTATATCTGAAGACTTACTGTTAGAAAGCTAAATCACATCAGGAAAAAGAGAAGCTAACGGGATGAAAATGATCACAGAAAAAAGCCCTAACAAACGAACAGATTTGTCCCTGATTATTGTTTTACCGAAAAGAAATTGAAGTACTAGTTAAATCTTTTTATAACGCACAATATTTTGGTTCTGTTGTAATGCAAAAATAATGTCAAAATTTAGATTATTTACCAGTCTAAAAATTACAGATACGTTTTTTCAATGTTTCTTTCAATTAGTGTAACAGCCTAGAAACGTGTAAGAAATTTTCCATCTATAACAGAACTTTTACAGTATGACTTTTTTTTAAGGGGAAACTTTTTTGTCACCAGGTTAAGCTTCTCTTTGCTTTAAATACTTCAGAGGCAAGCATTGTCAATTCAACTGGTAAAGTTCAGAGAGAGAGAAAAAATAGAGAAAAAAAAATTCTAAGCAACTGAGAACTAACTGTAGTGCACATGTATTTATCCTATATCTCTGTCACCCAGTTATGTTGTATACTAGGGTAGATGCCCAGGAAAATGGCTACTAATACATGTATCACTGCATGTGTTCCTTAGTACAGGACCCCATAAGTGTTCAACAAGGAGATAAAACAAAGTCACTAACAAAAGAGCTCAGCAAAGCTGCTTAAAATTGGAAATGAGACAAAAAGTTATAAATCTGTGTAGCCTAATTTTTTCAACTGTGTATCTTGCAGCAGTTACCAAAGGCTATCTGCACATTCATTGTTAGGTCTCACTTGTGTAGGGTAGTGTGTAGTTGGACCAGCTTGTGCAGTGTGAAGTGTCTTCTGCTTAGGCCTTGATGGTCAGAAAATGGTGATAGTTGCTTAGAGACTGTGTATCTTCCTTCAGTGGTGCTCTGTGCAAGTAGGGCAATATCAGAAAGTATCAGCAGCAAGACGAGAGCACCTAGAAAAGTGATTGAGTGATCTACAAATTTTTTACTGTCAACTAATGAAAGTCCATATAATGATCTTCCACTTTATAATCTACCACTCAAAATCACCCCTAATACTCTGTAGTATTAAAAAAACTTCATGAATGAACAAGCCCCAATTTAAATATTATGTAGAGAGACATAAGAAGAGGGCAGTAGAAATCAGAGGTGTGTGCAGCCATCTCAGGTGATCAAATACCAAGCAATTTGGCAATTGAAACTTCTTACATGTTTAGAGAAATAAAAGCAACAAAATGTTCTTCTCTCACGTGTACTCAACTGATTAAAGCATATTGACTTATACCTTGCTACATCATGTTGCAATTTGCTAATACTGGTTACTTCCTGCAAGTAAAACTGTCATTAAATTTCCAAGTTACTAATAATTCACTTCTTCATCTACTGTCGATGAAAGGAGAGATCGGACAACTAAGAAGTGTCATCAACAGTATTACTTTTGGGAGTCTCAGCTCTCTAGGCAATCTTTAAATTATACTTTTTTCATTTTCCTATGGGTATTGCTAAACTTCAAAACCCCAGATGCAGCTACTCTGAATTTACTTCTTTTATCTGTGTTGTCTCAGTGTGGCTTTGAGAGAAAAGACTTCTCAAGGGAAGCTCAAGATTATTTCAGAGGAGTGAAATTTATCCGGATAATCTGTAGTGCCAGATTCTTCTAAGGAGTTATATGTAATACAGTCCCTTAGAAACAAAGTTTTTCAGATTTCTAGATGGAATGCTGGAATTGGGGTTGAAATTAAAAAAAACCTTTATATGTTTTAACAGGTTTATGCATTTTTATATATCTATTTTAAATTTATATCCCATACATCATTGTGCTTAGCAATAAAAGCTGGGGGAAAGTGGAATGTTTGGAGCAATGGCATTAATTTTCCCAAGCAGTTGTTACATGTGAGGGAGCCGTTCTGTCCCGGGAAAGACTGAAGACCTACCTATCCATGGGAAGTAACAAATTAATGTCGTGTTTTCCTTTGCTTGTATGTATGGCTTTTGCTTTCCCTGTTAAACTGTCTTTATCTAAATCCATGAATATTCTAACTTTTGCCCTTTGGATTCTCTCCCCAGTCCCAATGAGGGAATGTGAGCAAGAGGCTGTGTGGGACTGAGCTGTGGGCAGAAGTCAACCCACCACAGATGAAAACCCTTCTGGTGTATGTTTTAGAAGTAGAAGAATGTGCTTGGCTAGAAGATCATCATCTCAGGTAGAGAGACAGAAGGACGAGGTGAATTGGAATGGATTGGATGGGCTGCAGAAGAAGGAGTGAGATGGAGGGGAGAACTTCTGTGATAGAGTAGCTATCCCACGGTGGAAAGAATAATTTTTTCTTTATTATTTCCTCTCCTCCACCATTTGGCAAGAGGGCATCTGTGTACTAAAGGCAAGACAAGAATTTATTTTCTCCTTCAGAGATAGTGATGTGCTCCCTAGTGATGTGTTTCTGATTCCAATGTATCTCTAAATTCTGTGCATCAGAGGACTTTGACTGTACAAAGCTAGTTTCTTATTAGAACAGGAATTGAAACAAAGAACTTTCAGGAATAAAAACCAATACAAGGGAAGGGATGAGAAAGAATAGAAACCAAGTAGTTGTAAGCATATCTGTTCTTTCTCTACTACATATTTGAATGATGGGTTTCAGAAAACTCCACATAATATCTGTGATTCACACTGTTGCTTGCGATTCTCACTGCCCCTCACCCCTGATTGATGTTCTCACCAATCCTTGTAAAATGTCATCTTTTGTCTCATTACAGAAGTCTCCACCTTATCTGCAGTGCAGCAAGCACGGCAAGGAAAATAGGCCCTTGTTAACAAACCACATCTTTTCAAGGGACTTATGTTCATATATATTAACAGTGACTGTGACCCAAACACTTTCTATGAACTCTTGAAGAGAATAATGAGAGTATTCAGGAGAGAAAGGAGGCACATCTTTACAAGTTATCCTAGTCAGAAAAAAATGGGATAATTTCTGCAAAACCTTATTCTATAGTAACTTAAGAAAGACTACAGAAAAGAAGACGTTTGGAGACAGCTCTTGTTTGTCTGTTTCTTTTTTGCAGACAAGAGTCAGAAGCAGCACTTCTGGTTTTATTTCTGTAAAGAAAATAAAAAGTAATGGGATTTGTTCAAACTCAGGTCTAGCACACTCTTTTTCAAAGATTGGTAGAGAATTGCAAAAAAAGACAGAGAAAGTTAAAGTAGGAGCAAATTAAACTCAAAGATCAGGTTTGAATAGCATACACTAGAAATATTGTCCTCTTAAGAAAATTGTATTGGAGAATATTTGACTCCCAAATTAAACTAGAGAATTCTAAAATGTTTGAGTTTTTAATATATGGCTTTGTTATTATCAAAGTTAGTGTCATGAAATTGTATATGTTAAGTCTCAGGACCTAACCCATAAGAAGTGAAATAATAGTAGCCTCATTTGATCTATTCTGATTAGTCACATCTGGAATGCTGTGTCCAGTTCTGGGCTCCTCAGTGCAAGAAAGACATGGAGCTCCTTGAGTCAGTCCAGTGGAGGGCAACAAAGATGCTTAAGGGACTGGGGCATCTCTCTGAAGATGAAATGCTGAGAGAGTTGGGCCTGTTCAACCTCAAGAACAGGCAACTGAGAGGGGATGTTATCCATGTATCTGAAGGGAAGATGTCAGGAGGATGGAGCCAGGCTCTTCTCAGTGGTGCCAAGCAATAGGACAAGAGCCAATGGGCAGAAACTGATGCACAAGAAGTTTCACCTGAACAGGAGGAAGAATTTATTTACTCTGGGTATGACTGTGTACTGGAACAGGTTGCCCAGGGAGGTTGTGGAATCTGTCCTCACTGGAGATATTCAAGAACCATCTGGAATAGATCCTGCGCAATGTGCTCTAAGAAGACCCTGCTTGAGAAGGAAGATTGGACCAGATAACTCTGTCAGTGACTCCTTCCAACCTTAACCGTTCTGTGATCCTATGGTCTTGATCAGGCTATAGGAAGTATGACCCTAATTTCATACAGATGCAGACTTGATGGAGGAAGTGACAAAGATCTCACTTTGTTTTCTTTAGGTGATTTTCTTTTTTAGATAATGAACATGTATGAAAAGCATTTTAACAGTCCTCTATGCCACATCGGTGTCAAGACTTTTGTGTGAAATCTTTCTCATCACTTTCTATGAAATTCTAAATTAAAACCACTTACAGAAACAGAACAGTGTCTCCAGTAGCTCAATTTGTTTTGTTCTCACTGAATTTTACTAAAGCTTAGGGGAACATTGTGTAGACAAGGAAGAAAAGTAACTAACATTTTAAAATCAAAATTTTAATTTCCTCTCTTGTTGTTTTTCCACCCCAAAATTATCAGCTTCATTAATTGCCTACCATTCTGCCTTCTTCATTAGACATATAACCCCGTTCCCTTAAAAGTAGCATATAGCAAAACACAAACTACTAGTGCTTAACATCAGATCCTGCTTGGTTTTTTACAGTATTCTGAAGACTTATTGGATGCTTTAATTGCATTTATATGTATTTATTTTCCAAATTGGTGGAAAAGAGCACATTTGTTAAAGTTTTCTAGAAAGCTGAAAGAATTTCCACTGTGTTATGGAAACGTGTTTGCTTTTCCAACAAGTGTATTACAGGAAGGTCTATGAGAACATTTAAAGAGCAATTGGAATAGGGGTTGTCAAACCAGGCTAAGAAATTATGGAAGCAACCATTTTAATAAAGAAAGGAGAAAACATGTTTTGTTTGTGTCATATTGAAGTAGCATTTTCTCAGAGCTGCACTAATCTCCATGCTTCAAACAGACAAACTGTGTTTTTCAAGTTTTTAGTCCCAACATTTTTGCCACAGATTTGGGGTGGTGGTGGTATATTTGTTTTCTGCAGAAGCAATATCTAGTGCATTTCTGAGTCCAACATAGCTATATTGCTGGTTTAGATGTATTATGTTAAACACTGCACAATGGGTACTCAAGAAAAGCAATACAGAGAAAACAATGGAATGTGATCTGGGCCTGAAAAAAAAAGACTATTTTGCTACAGAGTACTGTTAAATGGCATGTCTTATTTTTGCTAAAATATGTGTGATGTAATGTACCCAATTGAACGGATTCATAACTTTAGATAGATGGTAATAAAGCAATGTCAAATTTGCCTATTTGTCAACCACTTATTAAGTGTATTTGCAATTGCACAGTAAATTCTATTAAATATACTAAAACTGAGTGATAGTATTTCCTGTTTTATAGGAGACTTTGCTTTTAGTGACATTAGATTGATAAGCTACAAGAAAACTCACACTCGTATTCTGAATAGATGCAGCACTACTGTTCAGAGTTATCATTCATCTTGATTACACTGACCTTAAATGGTTCATCTGTTCTAAATCTCCAGTAAAAATATATAGCTTTTTTACAGAATGCAACCAAAGAGGAAAGAAATCAGTGTCAGAAATCCCCAATGTTTCATTTTTTACTAATCTCATGGTGTATCTCTTCTGGAGGGGGGGGAGGGGGAAAAAAGGATCATTCTTTCTTTCAGATTTTACATTTTGGATTGTAAAATAAAAGCTACCTTCTCCAAAGTTCAAATTCTATCTGATAGCTTTGAGTGAACTGTAAATGCTCTCAGATAGAGAACAGCAATATTCCTATCTTCCCATACGAAGTAGTAAAAGTGACTTGCTGACTAGAGGCCATTTTTATATCTGAAGTTAAATACACATCAAATAGTAAATCAGATGTATGACACAATTGTACGTCTATATCCCTGCATATAGACATATAAGTGCATTAAATATGTGTATTTACACTACTGAAATATGCATAAGTTACTCATGAACAATTTGTATTTTTGATATCCAAACCAAAGCCTTTTTTTTTTTTTTCAGGTTGATACTTAGTACTCTCAAAGCTCTGTGGGCTCTTTCAAAGTGTATCCACTGGAGAACCAGGTTCTTGTTCAACATTACAAGAAGCATTTGGTACAATGACTTATGATGAGCTCATGCACTTTTAGCCACAAAATCACTGCAGCAGGGCAAAGCTATCAATAACTTGTGGCAAAATGAAGCACAACAGGTCTCCAAGAGAACAACTTGTGCTTTAGCAGGGCACTTGGCTTCGTAGTTGGTAGCAACATAAAATCAGGGCATAAGATCAAGCAGTTTAAATTAATTCAGAATATTTATTTATTTATTTATGATTAAAGGATAACTATGTATTTTTAGAATTGTATTTATACCTTTGAGGTAGAATTTAACTAGAAAAAGGTTGCATGGTCATGCTACCTTGCTTGCTGTCATGAAGGACAAAAAAAAAAAGAGGTTAGTGAGAATTTTTCTCTCTGATAAGATTATTTTAAAGCTCATTTCCTCAGTGATATTCCTCCTTCATCTAATATATCCAAGTCTGGCTTATTAAAAGCTTACTGTTTAATTTATTGATTCTGATGTGAATAAAATTATTTATTTAATGAAGTGTGATATTGAAAATGTTATGGAGACTTTTTGGACTGCCTTGATTGAACAAGTTAGTAGTATCTTGTCAACAGTTGTCTCTGTGTGTATGTGTGGTTGTTGGGTTGAGGGTTTATTTGGGAGTGTTTTTTGGTTTTATAAAGAGGGTTTTAATTAAATTAACAAAGTACAAGGATATAAGACAAGAATATTAAATATGTTTTCTGGACTGTCTCAGCAGAACACTTAATGAGTTTATTTTTGCTTTTGGTAAATAAGGTAAGCAATGCAAAAAAATAAGAAAAATACTCTGGCCACCAGCTCCACAAAGCTGATCATAAACCCTCAAGAAATAGGAAATCAAATGTTACCTTTTGCAGATTTGCTTATTAATGCGCCTACTCATTTGCAAACCAACTCGTATTTTATCTCACTAGGTTAATAGATAAAACTAGAATACATATGGAATACTACTGTGATTGATTCTTACTAAAACTTTCTTGTTACTGAACAGTAATGTTTCATGAGTTTTGACTGAATTTCATGGAAATCTAGTTCTACATAATACAAATTTCTCATATGAGCTGACGTTTCAATGTGAGCAGACTTGTTTATTCTAAATATAAGCAGACTGATTAAATCAGTTACAAAGCTGAGCAGAACTGCAGAGAGAGGCTAAGTGAATTATCATCCTTGCTGGACATCCAGCTCAAGGACATTGGGCAAAATATGGCTTTATCCAGGTTGTCAACTGCCAAGGAAGTTGGGAGCTGGAGCCTAAGAAAGCTTTTAATTTACTATAACCTCAATTCTTGCATGTCACTGTGTTAACTACTAAAGTTGAAACTCATATTTAGAAAAAATTCTTAAAATATAAATTCATGCAAAGGTAATCTTTAATAATTTTATGGTGGTTCTGAAGAAAGTCCTTGATAAAGGTCTATAAGAGAAGGCAGGTTTGATCTCCTGTCAGTTGACACCTTTTCTCACATGGAATAATATTTAACAAAACAGTCCCAATCCAATTACTGAATTTTAAATTTAAGGCATTGTGACAAATTCTAAAACTCCTTCAGTCTTGAAGAGAAGCAAATTTTGATGTAGTAGTATAACAGTTTATATTTTGCTTAGGAAGATTTGATAACAGTATTTTGCTCTGTTTTTAACCTTTCTTACTAAGAAATCAAGATGAGAATTCAGAGGCATGTTTCACCCTATACTCACACCCACTCCCTTCATTTTACTGAAGGCATTTGGAAAAGAATCAATTTTGACAGCTCAGTTACCTGTCTGTTTATCAAGAGCATGAGTTTATTTCTTTTTTCATGTCAGAATTTGACAAATATTTTTACTGTCTCAGTATTTAAGCTTGCTTTTAAATGTTCTAATGCAGTTCTGCTTATTATTGGGCACCTGCATTCCACTTTTCTTAAGCAAAGTACTCTGAAGGCACACTTTGTTCTTGAATACAGTAGACATCTTGGGAAGAATCACTAAGGTCTCAGTGTAGAAGTCAGCAGACTTTCATCGTAATCCCTTGAAGTCACTCTTTAACTCAAGGCTGGGTAAGGTAAAGTGTTTCTGAAAGACAGAGATTAAAAAAAATTAATTAAAGGGAATCAAGGTATTAATCTACTTCCATTAAGTTTAAATCATAAACATATCTTTTCTGTTATCTACCCAATGTCTTGACCCCCATCATTTGTAGGTTCTGTAATTTTGAATACCATCTACCTCAGGATGCAGTTATTAGTGGAAAATATTTTGCAGCTTTAATAGAAAATTACTTTTTGAAGTCCTCTCTTTTTGAAGTACTGTTTTTTTCTTTTTCTTTTTTTTGCTTTCTTATATAAGAGATATCAGAAATAGCTAGAATAATTAAAATAAAATTTATTTCCCTTTGAAAATCTGTCTTTAATAAACCACATGCTGTCTTTTTGTTAACACTTTTTGTAAAGAGTAACACCTTACCTGTGGTACATTTCTGTGTAAAAATATTCCCTGTATCCAACTTCTGCTCTATATCAGCCTGTGTTATGGCAGTGTGTTTGATTAAAAAAAATAATAATTATCTAGACGAAGTCAATATACACAGTTTGTTATTGTCTTCTTATTTATAGTGTTGTAAATGACCATATGGAGGGGAGAGAGGGGACTTGGGATGACACTCCTTCTTGAGCTACTGAGCTTAACACCATTCAGAGATCTATCTGCAACTACAAAAAGAGCAAAGTTTCACATGAGAAAAGAGATGCCCCTCTTTTCTATTCTTTTCTTGTCATCCAGAGTGTTCTGGGAAACAAGAGCTCTGGTAAGTTCCATTTTCAACCTGTATCAGACATGGGTTTGCTCACTGAGAAAAGAAATGAGACCAACACATTTTCTGTTTGTTGCCCAGGAGATTCTGGGGATGAGAGAATTGGGCAGAGGCTTCAGCTGTGCAGAAAAACGAGGCAAAGCTGAAACAAAGAAAACAATGAGCCTTAAGGCTCATGGGAGGTGGTAGGATAAAATTCCTGAGTTTGTGATTGCCTATTAGAGGCCCTATTAAGCCCCTATTAAGAAAAGGTAATGTCAGTGCTCTACAACAGTATTTTCTGTGCAACAGCAATCAGATGTGTTTAATGTCTGAGGAATGAATGGGCTGAATTTGCTAAAATAGAGAAGTTGTTCTACCTTGTAGCATTCTGAGGTGCTAATTTCTCTATATACAAACACACGACACATTTAACATTTAGAAAAAAACCAACAAACCAAAAAAAGACCTGAAAACTCCATGGGGTACAGATCCTGCACAAGAAGGTTGTATGTGCACACAGCTGCTATTATACCTGAATCTGTCACTAAGAAACAATGAATACAAACCATGATTTTATGTAGTTAAATGAGAAGAAATTGCTTTTTGAATATATACAGTACCTGTGTACTTACAGTAAACTCTTTCCTATATGGTCAGTTACATATACTGACCTTAAACATGTAGATGCAATATTTGCCCTTCATCAGTATTGGAATACTTACATTGTCAAAAACAGTAATTAGTCTTTTAGGAAAGTTTGTCTAATGTAATATTTTGGTTGCAATTAGGGAGAAAAATAAAAGGTGAACTGTTCCAAATCTCGCTTCTGCTTGGTTCACTTTAATTTTATTGTCTTTTGGAGGAATTATTTGTCTTTTTTTTTTTTTTTTTTTTTTTTATTTTTTTTTGAGCTTGGATTTGGTTTCTTTCCTTTTCTCCTTTTTTCTTTTCCAAATGCAGATGTATATAGATGAATGGGGTGCTGCTCTCCCAGTATTCTAGTGATAAAAAAACTAAGGAGAAAGATGAACAATCTTCCATAAGACACCATCCAGTAATAATTTAATTTTTTTCAGAGAGCTCTACTGGGCAGAACTTATGGCATGGCCACCAGTCTATAGACTGCAATTAAGACAATTTTCTGCCAGAAGGAGAAAGGAAAATAGAACAAATATTATCAAGATTTAAAGATTTTATCACATTAGCCTTCCTGAATGTAGAAAGTCAAGTTTCTTTCTTCCGTGTCTTCCTGCTTGAAGTGTGGCCTACTATGATGGTTTTAATAGGAGGTCATAGAAAATTTGGGTGAAAGAGTAGGATAGTTTTATTGGCAGCAAACCCTCTGAAAATAAAAAACCCTGTTCTTAATTATATCATTAAAGCAGATTTTTTATCTTCAAAGCAGTCTATAATGAGATGACACAGACAGCATATTCTTTCTGAAAATATGTACCTTTTCCTTATGATCACCAGCTTTTTTGCTAGGATTTTAATAAACTAGATCCACTGAGAGAAGTAAATCAGAATTGTTATGGTAATAGTCTCAGAGTTTTCATTCATGTTGGTTATAATATCCTCAGTATGTGTGAAATCTCATAAAATTACATGGGAATTCACTTTTGTTAAACTTAGCTGTCTTATTAGAAATGGGGAGAAGAATTCTAGTTTCTTGTCATTAGAGGAACAATATTTTACGAGTGAAAATATAGGTATTCTACTTCAGTTTTTTTCTGTTACTTTTTTCCTTTTTTCTCTCTCTTTTTTTTTTCCAGCCCCATCTCTATTACAAAGGAAAAAAAGGTGGTGTTTGTTCCTTTTTTAATTTTGTAACTATAAACTCTCCATGCCTCAGAACTCTAAATCACCCTTGAGAATACTTCTTATAAAATAGAGTACCAATAAAGCATTCAAAGAAAGTTAGAGAACGTGAAGAAGATATTTAATTTCCTGGAGACAAAACCAGGTTTTATTTATGCCATAATTCAACAAGTTTTTATTTTGTTGGGGGTTTTTTGTTTGTTTGTTTGTTTTTCATCTGGGGGAAAAATACAATCAGCATCTGTCCCACTTTGTCTGAATTCCCATTACAAAGACAAAGCTTGCTCAAAAATGTAAAATGTTTTTTACAAAGTATTTTCTGAGAATTAAAGGTCTCCTAAGACATGAATCCAAACAAATATGTACCTAGTCCAGGTTTCTAAAACAGAAGTGAAGAAGGTAGAGTAAAAACCTTTCCAAATGGATTTTATTAAGGAAATGTTCCACAAAGTATAGATGGTCTTACAGGGATGGTCTGAACAGCTGTACAGATTGTATCACACAAGCTCTGGTAAGTTGCAGATTCTGAAAGCTGGATCTGTTTATCCAGTAAATTGTTTCTCTTCAAGCCAGGTTACAACTTCAACATTAATGCAGCTTGAAAGCAATCTATACTTTTATGCCTGGTCTCCAGGAGAGTTGTGACAGCATGGACTTCAATAATCTTTCAAAATATTTTTGTCCCTTTCCCCTAAAGACCTGACTGTAGTGCCACAGCGTCAGGTAGCATAGTGTGAGCACCTGTCATTTTGTGTGTTTGTGCTTAAGAGAGACTGGCAAAGTTTTCATAAGACCTGCAAGTATTTTTACCAAGGTATCTCTGGTCAAGCCCTCTGACAGTGCAGGTCTTCACAAGGCCCATTTGAAGTGTGTCAGTGCTGCTTGAGATGGGCAGTGAAGGTGGTTCAGCTGCCTGAGTCCTCAGCACAGCCCTGCAGAGCGCCTGCCTACTTTCGGCGATGCCTCTTATGGCTTGGTCACCTATCAGCCCTCCACCCACTGAGTTTAGAAGCTGTGTTCTTTTTTTATCTTAAGTAGGGACAAGTGTATCTGAAAACACCTTGTCACCAAGTTTAAACAAAGGTCAGCACACTCTTTTTCTAGGTCATTAATAGGTGGGGTCTTGGAAACACTTTGTGCTGTGTCACAAAGTCAGGATGTCTGCAGGGAGACTGAGAGGAGATTCACATAGCGGCTTGCAGAGAAGACTCTGCAGGAAAGAAGCAATTCTTATACCTATTTTCTAACATAGAAGCCAAGGAAGCAAATGGTCTAAGTTTACTATGTGCTGAGTTAAGGCAGATTTTGGAGCATGATGATAAAAGTGCTCTTGAGAAGTTTTCTTGGTAGTTCATGGTACAGGTTCAAACTGAGAACTTATCCACAGTTTTGTGGTGTGTGTTGTTCTTAGTGGTTCATTTTTGTGTAAACAAGCAAGTAAGGGTGAATAATCCCAACAACTAGTACTGTAAGAGAACAAGACAAAGATGAGAACAATTTCTTGGTCTGTCATCTAATTCATTAAGTTGGGTCAATGAGATGCTAATACTATGATTTTTAATAATATATATTTTTGTTAGAGGACATTCTCAGCGAACTTAGAATTCTCATTTGGATACCCTTCAGAGAGATAGAGTACAAACACAAAACAAAAAGTGTCACCACTTTCTTATTTTTTGTACTTCTGCTAATGCACTTTTGTACAGCAGTGACCTTTTCTCAGATACTACTATACTTCTTCCTACATATGGCATTTAATTGTGTCAAAGAGTACTCTTCTAATTTTCTGCCTGTATTGTAATCTTCCATGACAAACCAGGTTTCAGAATGATGAAAGAATAGAGGTACATGGAACACATAATCAAAATGTGAATTTAAACTGTGAACTGTAAAAAAGAGAATAGGGAGGAGAAGAAATATTTAGGAGTGATAATAGTTTTACCAGTCATGTCTTGAATCCTAATATTTCAATTCTCATAGTGTCTATTCCTTTAAAGCTTCATCTAGAAGTGTTGTAATGATATCTAGTGGATTTCATTAAATTGATTTTTTTTTTACTTTTAAAAAGAACTTTGTTCATTATGAAAGGGTAAAATAAGTATCTGCTAATTGGTCTTCTCCCTGACTCAATTAAATGTCATAAAGACATTCTGTTTCACTGAACTAGGCATTTAAGCTAATAAATTTAAAGACCAGATCCTGCTCCTGTTTAATTCAGTGAGAACTTGTTTCCATTTGAGTATTGATACCACATCCACCACCAGAATATGGGTGGATACCCACAGAAAAACACTCTTGGTTATTTCTGATGTCTAGGAAGGATTAGATGCCCTATTTATACAGCTGCAAAATGAAAACTACTGTTACAGCCAGTTCATTGTCTAAGGCAAGCCCTGTCTAGTGATTTGTTCAGATTTACTGAGATATCTATTATCTGACATGAACACCTTCCTGAAGGTTTCTAAGTAATTTTCTTTTATGACAATGATAGTAGGATTTTCAACAATTTAACCAATATTTAAATTAAACCAATATTTAAATTTAACCAGTGTTTAACCAATATTTAAACCCATCAAAGGTGCAGATGGGCTGCATTCAAAGGTGTCTATCCAGAATAGATTCAGGTTTGTCTCTTTTCACTAACCAGAAAGATGGTTTTGTTTGGCGATTGGGAGAGCAGTGACCAGTGTTCCCATTTATTTTTCTCAGTGGCTGTTTAAAAATCTTAATTCTCTTCACTATTTCAAATCAGGTACAAAAGACCTATTGTATGTTTACCTTTCCAATCTTATCAGAAGTTAAATGAGGATTTTGACATTCACAGTTTCAAAATAGGAAATAGGCGGAATTTAGGCTAATGTTTTTTGTGAGTAGAGCACCTGGGCAGAATTTTAGCTGTCGAAATATAACTCTGTTCATGTCCCCAGTGTTTCCAATTGTATCTGGGCATCTTTTCAATAAATTCCTTTAGTGAATACTGTGAGTTTGCTTTTTGATGACACTTACCTGTCTACTGCATTGGCTCTGGGCATTACCATTACTCGATGAGCAGTAATTACTTCCAGAAATACTTTAATTTGTTTGACTAATTTATCATGAATTCTTGCATGTCTTGATTCGTTTTGTCTGAAACTGCAGAAGGTAACACTCCCTCTGCATTGGCAGTAACCAGTGAAATGCTTGGTAGAAGCCTGGTCTAAAATAAGAATGGTATATTTTACCTTTTATTTTTTAGAAGGAATTATCATGCTTGTGTCGTAGCATTCCTTAGGGAAACTGAACAAAATCTTTAAACTAAGTCTAATCCTGAGCTTAATTTGGCTCAGGAGACATTAATTTGATTTGTGGCCTTCCTTTAATGGTAAAATGCATCTTAGATTGTTAAAGGTAGAGTAATGTAGCAGTATAAGGGTCTTTTTTTCCTCTAATCTTAAAGCAAACCAAACCAAAATTAAAAGAAAACAAAGCAGCATACACTTTTCTCTCCCCTTTGTCCCACCCCAATTCTACAAATAGTAATGACTACTGCTACAATCGCTGTCAGTGCCAGTATGCCAATCACTGAATGGACATCTAAGTAAGGAATGTGGGTACATATGCAAACTTCCCTTTAAAATCTGAAGCATCCTTTAAATATCCATTCTAAACTACAATTTTGGATATTCCTTTAAATCGATGCATCAAAAAGACTACCTTAGGTTCTAGTATACTTTTAAAAGATAACGAGAAACAACTCAATGGCATATTGAATTAGTTTTCATTACAACTTGATTTCTTTTGTGATTAGCAATCCTAAACTGCCCATGAAAAAAAAATGTTTTGAATTCTGCTATTAGTATTCTAAATGAGCAATGCCTTGCCAAACACATCTGTAGGCACTGATGCTGAGATGCTTCAGGTTTTTTGTTGTTCTTTAATCTGTCATTTTCCTTAATCTTTCATTCGTCTCTCACTTTCTTCTCTTTTCTCACTTTCTTTTCCCTTCATTATTCCAAGGGAGTGTCTGTGGGAGTATGGTGGCTGGCTAATTGATCTAATTGGTAGACCTCAATCTGAGAAATCTAGGTATTTCACAGTTCTACAGAACAGGCGATATGCAATTTCTTCCATCCAAATAGGTATCTTCCATAGTATGTTTTAGTTCCCACGGGCATAAGGGACTTCTGCCTGGGAATCTCTACAGTACACCTTTCATTTTGGAAAAATTTAGTAACTGCTGTCAGCACTTACTTTATGGTCTAGTACTTCGATCTGTATTCTGTCTGTGCTCGTGCATCATTCTCAGTGACTCCGGTGGGATTGTCACTGCGGTTTGAGAGCTGAACGAGGAAGCACTATAAGCTCAGTCTAATATTCACTGAAGTTAGTCAGAAGCTTCTTACTGACCTCGAAGTGCAGCACTAGGCAAAACCAACTATCGTCCACTGCGGTGTTTGCATTCCATGAAACAAGGCCTTGTAAAAACATTTAAATAAAACACCGGTAATACCAACTCTTGTTTTGTACATTCATAATAGTTTTCATTTAAAAATTCATTTTTTATGATCGACCCAGCGCTGCTGGACAAGTATATTTATGTAGTCTAATTGCAGTTACTGTAATTTGAAAAGCACAATAGTTATTGCTTAGCATCTCTTCTGCTACAGCAGTCCTGGTCTCTGTTTTCTATAATTTAAGCATCTGAAAGCCCACTTTGGCTCTGTGCCATTCTCTCTTCTGTTTGCTGGCTTAAAAATCCATTGCCATTGCAACAGTATTTACCAGTTTTCAAACATTTAGGAGTTACTGGAACTGGTAGGGAGGATTTTTTTTTCTTCTTTCTTTCTTTTAATAGTGAATATTCATGGTTAAATTAATGTGTAAGGCTTGAAAGCATTCACTTGTTTTAATAACTGTCTGTACACATGAAAGTGTATTTGTTGTGTATGTACAAAGTGAATCTGCCAAGTGAAAGTATCTTCTCATTAGTTTTGGAGGAAGGATCATGCTGGCAGGAAAGCTTGTGTCAATTCTTCCATTTTGTCTATTTTTGCTGCAAAAGACCCATCTCTTAGTAACATTAGGGAGAGTTATCCAGATACTGGCATTAAAGGTATAAATGTTGGGTTATATGATGTGACTGCACATGGTATATTGCACAATATAGGCAAACTTCAAATGAGCATAGACACATGGCATGAGAGAGCAATGTTTGCACTAGCAGCAAACCACTGGTTCCTTACAGTGGCAAAGACTCCTGCATGAGAGGACATTATAACTCAGCATGAGTAGGTGATACAAACTCTTCTGGAGCAGGAGAAGCAATGGTGCAACTCAGCTTCCTTGTGACATACAGGATCATTAGAACAGAAGTGAAAGAATTGAGACTTTATATGTTTTAATTTCATGATATGTACAAAATTTAACAGATCTGCAAGCTGTGGCTTGCAGCTGTGAATGAGGGAACCCTGAGTTGAAAATAGCTTTTTGAAGGATTTTTCCCTCCTGAGGAACTCTAGCTGCTGTTTTCCAAAGGCCAGATATACTGTTGGAGTTCCCTGTTGCTTATCCTGCATATTGCCCTAATGTTTATTATTTGTTTCCTTCTCTCCTTAAATCTTGTGTCTTAAGGATTAAATATGGAGGCAAGAACTAAATTCACACAAAATTATTAAAAGGCAAGGAAAAGGTGAATTACTATTTTTTATAACAATTCACCCTACTGTGATACCAAATTGTCTAGATGATAAGGTATATTTAACCAAATAACATGAATTAAGACATATCTACTATATTCCTTCCTTATTCTACAGTATGACTGCTGGCTGCTGCTTGGTCAAATTTTATTGTTACTGTTCCAAGAGTGACTGGGAATGGTATTATTGCGGATGACCCTGATTTATTTCCTGCAAGAGGGACAGTGTCTTCTAACTCCATTGACCTCTTGTGCAAAAGAACATTCAGACCCAGTACTGCTTTTAAGAAGAGCAGTAGCAGCAAAATATCAATTGTCAGAAGTTAATGTAGGCTCTTTTTGAAAGGCATGAGTGCCTTTGTGCATATTGTTATCTTTAGGTTGTTCATGAAGAATGACCTTTTACTCAAACAGGACAAAAAGGAAAGCTCCTGTATTTTACATGCTTCACCTATACATATTTACAGAACACAGTTATAATTGCACTTTTTCTCTGAATATTTACTGATCTCATTTTATACTACTCCCCGAATGTTTTTCCATATTCTAGAAGCTTTTATTTTGCAACCTGTCAAACGGACAACTCATATGCACTTAGTAAAATATTTGGTGTATATGTGAATGTATAAGCACACACAGAGCACCATATACCAGCCACACAGTATCGTGAGGTGTGTTTAGATTTTTGATTGCCACCTACAATGTCAATTTATGCTGCAGCATAGTTTATATAGAACTATGCACAGGAAGCATGCATGTGCACTACAAACTAACTTTCCAAACCTGAAGTAAACTTCACTGAAGTGTGCACAAGTAACATTAAGTGAAACAGTAACAATAGTGAAACTCAGGTGATTTGAAGAAGCCATGTACTCAGGTTATTCTGTTCTTGGGTTTTTTTGAAGTCACCTAATACTATTTTGTCCTGGTTTCAGCTGGGATAATTTTCTTAGTAGCTGATACAGTACTGTGTTTTGGATTTAGTATGAAAGTTATATTTTAGTTGTTGCTAAGCAGTGCTTGCTTTAAATCAAGGACTTTCAGTTTCCCATGCTCTGCCAGCAAGCAGGTACACAAGAAACTGGGAGTAAGCATGGGCAAGGGTAGCTGACCTGAACTGGACAAAGGGATATTCCACATCATAGAATATCATATTCAATCTATAGACTAGGGGGCTGTGAGGGGCTGATCGCTGCTTGGGGTCAGGTTGAGCATCAGCCAGTGGGTAGAGAGCAGTTGTGTTGTGTGTTACTTGTTTCTCTTGGGTTTTATTCCTCTCTCCCTCTCTCCTTTCCCTTAAAATTACTTTTATTAATATTTTACAGTTATTATTATTATTAACATCTACAATTTCTTCTTCTTTCTTTTTCTTCATTTTTCTTCTTTCTTTTTCTTCTTTTTTCTTCTTTTTTTTCCTTATTTTCTTCTTTCTTTTTCTCTTTTTTCTTCTTTTTTTTTCTTTTTTCTTTTCTTCTTCTTATTCTTCTTTTCTTCTTTTTTCTTCTTCAAAGATTCTTCTTTTCTTCTTTCTTCTTCTTCAAAGATTCTTCTGATTCTCCTCCCCACTGGAGGCAGGGAGCAGAGTAAGTGTGCAGCTGAGTGTTACTCAGTTGCCACACGGGGTTAACCACAACAGCCTTGTAAAACAAATATTACATTTTTCATCATTATTTATATCTAAAGAAGAATGCAAGGAAATAAAACAAAAATGTATGCGACTTTCTCAAAGTTGCAGTGAAATTATCTTACGCAATAGGATAAAAACAATTTGTTTGTTACAGCTGAGAGAATTAGCAATACTAACCTGTCCTACATTGTTGAAGAATTTAGTGGATGAAAGAAGGGGCTAAGAGTGGCACATAATAAAACCAATATTTTTTTATTACATTTCTTTGAAATGTCTTAGCGACATTTAGTAATCTTCAGAATGAGAACAATTTTTGCCTTACTGGGAGTTCCAGCCTTTATTACTTTGTGAACTTGATTTGCTCAGAAATAACATGAACAGTCACTTCAGATTTTAGGAAGTTTTATTATTTTAAAAAGCACAGGCACCAAATTCCTGCTAATCAAGACTCTGTTGACTAGTTTTGGACCATTTTTACTATCCTTTTATCATATTTACTTGGCTTGGAACTTGTCAGTTCAAGAAAAACAAAAGGACTCAAATTTTGGGGGTGAAAACTGAATGATCCATAGAGGAGTAAAGCTCTCATTTAGATCTCTGTGATGATTGTGATGATGCATAGGCATCAATTCATTCTACCAAAGCAACAATGAATACACAAAAAATAACTGATTAACTATTTTGTATTTTTTCAAGACTTGAAAGCAGCCACATAAAAATCCCTTCCCCATCAGCTGATCCAATAAAAATTATTATTACCATCTGCAAACTTCTATTGCTTGAGTAACAAGGATGATTACTCCAGACATCTGCACCACTTTGGTTTCTCTCTTTTGCAAGATGACGAGTTACGAGTTCTATGTTACACTACACTTCTATCACAGGAGGTGTCAAAACAATGTTGTTACATCCACAGCTGCCATGTCTGTTTGCCCTGGGGGAAGGGAAAGGCAGATATGTGGGTTTTTATAATTAGAGCATTCGGTCGTCTCACTGTGACACTGCAATATTTTACTTTTCTGTCATTGACAGTATTACTAGAATAAATAATAATCTAAGAAATGTGTTTCAGGTAGATGGCATGTATGTTTTTCTAGCTTCCCCCGATAATTTCTCTTTCTGTGTAGCATGTAGATGAGTACTAATGTAAAGCTTGTGATACTACTCTGAACCACCCTTTGCCAAGACTAGTTTTGGTCAAGCAAAAATTGTCTTTGAACATTCATTTCTGAAATAATTTGTTTTGTCAGGTAATAACAACAAGATCTGTGAGAGAGCAATGTTTAAGACTCTAATTCAAATATTATTGTATAATTTTTAATGGTTAAAATCATTTTTAAAAGTCTGTGCATTATTAGTGACCTAATTATAATTCATTATTTTCCTCTGGTATTTTCTTCTGTTCTCAAAGTGAATTACATATAGGTCTGAATGGTCAGATATATTTAAATACTTAATTAAGACAAACAGGATTTCTCTTTCACCTTTGGATATATTTGTAAAATATGTAAATTAGTCTTACTCTGTTTATACAGGCATATTTATATTCCACATTAAGATTGCTTGATCACCAGTCAAGACCTCTGCCTATGGTAACTATGGTACTGCATGCAAGCGATATGAAAAACACTAACATTCCACCTGTTGTATGAAATGAACAGGGAAATGAGAGAGAGAGCTGTAAGTAGAAAACACATCATAGTTAACATGTTTTGAAACCGGTTTGTACAGGCCTGAATAAAAGCATTGGCAAGGCTAAAGAAAATAAATTCTGGAGATGGTATGCAGAATTTTATGGAAACATTTGACTTCAGAATTGAACAAGGGTTTTTTTGAACTCCTTGGACTATGTGATAATATCATTTAGGTCAGTAAATTAATCCTTTCACATGACTAAAAATTATTTTGAACAACTGAAACAATTTCACTAATTAGATTTTACCTAATGCCCATAATTCCTGTGATAAGTGAGTGTTAGGAGAAAGCTTTTGTCAAACCATTCATATTCACTAGGTCTGATTACTAAAAGTAAATTAGAAGCAACTCTGTAGAAGGTACTGTATTTACATTAATATATGTCCAATATCTGAAGGAAAATCAGGCTCTATCATGTTGCATTAATGTGGATGGCATATAATAATTGTCGTGAAGGTTTCATTTAAATTGGATACTTTTCATTTAAATTGGATGCTAAGTATGAATCTGGAAAGCAGTGAGACTTCAGATTTAGAATATCTTTTTTATTTAAACAAACAAACAGCATAATCTATAAAGCTACATTGGATCTGTGTCCTAGGTAACATTTTAAGAGCATTTTTACACAATCAGTTAGGTTGATTTTGTTGTAATTAAGGGCACCTGAGCAACTACTTCTATATAAAAACCTCCCCGTTAAAAATCTTGCAACTGCCAGAGCTTGTGTTTATATGAATTATAAATCTTCCTTTTGTACAAACTCTCTCTATATTTATTTTATCCATTCTTATATGTCTGTATCGTTTCTTAATTTTTATTTCTGTACTTTGGCTTTTTCTTCTCCCCTCTAAGAAATCTCTACATTTAAACATTTATCTTGTGTTAAGTTTGGATGAAAGAACTGAATGTTGAAACTCTGCTGAAAAAGATTCCCTCAAATACCCTATTATGACATTGTGCTATCATCTGACTTTTCCAAATTATGTCACTTTTTGTTCTCAGATGTTCTTGACTTCCACAGCAGGTAACACAGTTTGTTTCTTCTTCACTGTGAGCAAGTCATAGCCTTTCTGTCATGCATTTCTGTGCCTTCCTTTAGCTAAAGTGTAATGACAGTATAAGAGGAAGGGAATGTCCTGAAATGATATTGCATTTAACTTTTCAGGTGTTTCTTACTCAATGAAATACAAAATATTTCAACACTGGGTTTTTTTCCTTTAATTTTTTTTCTAATGGAAAAAGAGAGTGTTTATCTTATTAGCCATTCAAGATATTATTCCTCCTATCCCTCCACTCTTCTTACAAGAGAAAAAAAAAGTCTTATATCTGTTATAATAGCTAAAATTTTTTATTTTGATATTCCAAAATATAAAATGTTTGTTTTCATCACACAGATAAATAATTCTAGACTGAAAGAATTCTGCAATACTTACTTGTGTGAACAATGCTTTTGAATTTTAAGAATTCTTAATAACCAGATATTATCAGTAGAAAAAAAAATCTGAAAGGTTGGTTTTATTTTTTTCAGCTAATATGACAGGTAGGCCTGAAAAGATATTTGTAGTCAGAAAATTTGGGCCTGTGTAGTATATTACAAACAGTGAAAGCATTTTTGCGGTGCCAAGTATGTCAAGAGGGAAGAGAGAGAAAGATATACTTTTCATTAAGACAAAATGACTCTTTGTTGCTCTAATTGCACAGCGTGAATTTTCTCAAAATGGCCAAAAACCTAGATCCAATTTTTTGTCATTTGATATCTAGCTAGACTTGAGGCTGTTTGCTGAGAATGTTTTTAGTGCTATTTAAACAAGAGGTCAGAAACTTCTAGTATATTGCTTAAAACAA
This sequence comes from Pipra filicauda, assembly GCF_003945595.2. Taxonomy (NCBI): domain Eukaryota; kingdom Metazoa; phylum Chordata; class Aves; order Passeriformes; family Pipridae; genus Pipra; species Pipra filicauda. Next base: position 1,256,584 of record NW_024104776.1, on the reverse strand, counting down.
TTACAAATAAGGAAAAATATTATTGTAATAATATTTTATGCTGTATGTTTTAAATCAGTGAATAGACATGTATAGTGAGATCCCAGCATTTCTTAAGTATTTGATTTCAGAGATTGATTGAATGTGGGAGTAGACCTGAAGGATCTAGCTTTTCCACTTTTGTTAAAACTACTCTTCAGTAGAACTAAAAAATTTATGAAGTTGAGTGTTAACAAAGGTTTTACTGTAGCTCCATCTCCTTTGTGCAAGAGTTAAGGTTCATTTTACAACATATGTGATGCTTTAAAAATTCAGTTGCTTCTCTTACTGGTGTTTTCGAGATGTCCCATGCCTGCAAAATCCCATAATGACAAGAAGAATTTTTGTATTTCATGCTCTCAGGCAGAGTTAAAGGACTTGTATTTCTTATCTTCCATCTATTTCTGTACAGAGCACAGAAAAAGTGGAACAGATCAGGAAACTACTAAGAAATGTATATAATATGCAAGAGTCAATATCTTTAAGAAAGTTTTGCTTCTATCTTATTTGAAGTGGTTTCAGCTGTCTCCACACAACCTTGTTTCTTCATTCAGCTTCTCATCAGTTCTCATCTTTGTATCAAGAGTAGTGTGGCCAGCAGGACCAGGGAAGTGATTTTGCCCTGTACTTGGCACTGACAATGCCACACCTTGAGTTCTGTGTCCAGTTCTGGGCCCTTCACTTCAAGAAAGACATTGAGGTGCTGGAGCCTGTCCAAAGAAGGGCAACAAAGCTGGTGAAGGGTCTAGAGGGTAAGTCCTGTGAGGAGCAGCTGAGGGAGCTGCACTGGGGTTGTCTGGCCTGGAGAGAAAGAAAGGAGTTCCAGGGGAGACCTTATCAACTACTGCATAAGAGGCTGTAGCAAGAAGGGACAAGAGGAAATGGCCTCAAGATGTGCCAGGGGAGGTTCAGGCTGGACATCAGTAGAAATATCTTCACAGAAAGGACTATTGGAACAGATTGCCCTGGAGGTGTTCAAGAAATGACTGGATGTGGCACTTAGTGCCATGGTCTAGTTGACAATCAAAGGCTGTACTCGATTATCTCAGAAGTCTTTTCCAACCAAAATGACTCTGTGATTCTGTGATCAAGACACTGAGACAAAATTATTATGAACATATTCACATGAAAATAAATGCCTGGACAACTAAAGAAACTCTGGACACTATGAATAGTAGTGCCATTCTGAAGAATACTACTGTGTGGCAATGAATTTTACAAAGAGCCTGTGCTTTGCCTAGCTAGATTTTAGGAAGCTGACAATGTTGCTGCACACTGTAAAAGCTTTGTGAGCAAATCAGTATAATGAAACCAATACTTAACATTTAATTTTTCCTTAATGATTTTTGATATTTTTGAGAACATTTTTTTTTTATCATATGGAAGTGTAAATAAGAGTGAACTAAGGCAAGGAGAAAATATGTTAGGCTGCTGTAAATAATATTCAAATACAAAACATGTATATATATGTTGAGCTGCAGTGAGATGGTTAAGCAGTTGCTTTATGAGTATTAGTTATTTTAATTCCACAGATCTTTAAAAATTCATCAGAGACAATAAAACTGGTTTTGAAGGATTAATATTTCCAACAAAAATTGTAGAAATTCTTTGAGTATAATGAGGGACTATTAATTTTAAGAAACTTGAGAATGTAGCTGTGAATTTATTATGACTGCTAATATGAAAAAAAAAGAAAAAAGTGTAGAAGAATAATTCAAAACTGATAATGTGAGACTAAAAGAATTTCAGACACTGGTGTTACAGGTAATTTTGCCACTGGGTCAGAGAGTAATCCAGTAAAATAATTTTTTATAAGATTTGGAAGACTTTTTTCATATTCTTATCATACCCATGCTTCTGCATCCTTATCTTTGATGGGTTTTGCATCTTTATCTTAAATAGAGATGTGACTGTCTGTAAAATATATTATCAAAGACTCTCATGAAATATTTCCCTGAATGACAGCAGTAGTAGTAGTGCAACCTTCTGCAAGAAACCTACTATCACCAATTTATCATTACCTTTCATTCAGTTTATCTACTGTGTTGTTATTGTTCCTAACATCAGATATGACAGTGAAGGATCGGAACTCTAATTTGTATCTTAGACTACCTGCTAAAGAATTTCCATTACGTTCTATTAGACAGCCATCACACCACGCTGTATTTACTACGGGAAGAGAAAAATGGTAGGCAATGTTTGCATTTCCTACCCAATTATACTAATAAAGCAAACAAGCTTGATTTATAGCAAATAATGGGTCTTGTAAAACAGAAGAGTCCAAAGAACATTGCCTTGCAGCTCTGTGGGCACAAGTCGGACTGGTGTCATATCTTGTGTTTTCTCTCTCAGTTTAAATTTCTAACTGCTTAGAAGGATTTTCATGCTGGAGCAAGGCTTGAATATAAAACATTCTCATATAAAAGCAATTTATGTGGGGGTCATAATCTATCCCCAGGTAGAGCCTATATTTCTGGTATGTGCTCTGTAGAGATTTGCTTGAGCTGAGTATGAACACTAAATCAAGAGTACTTGAAGAGTGATAACAAAAAGCACAGCCTCAGAGATGCACTGCTTACTGCAGTCTTCTATCTCCTAGGAAGGAGCACTACATCTTCCAATATGAATCCAACATAGATTGCAAACACTGTACATGAAAGTGCAAGTAAACCCTAAAGAACTTTGTTTCTGCTGTGACTAGACTTTTTGGGTGTTTGTGCCTTGTATCTCCTAATAATTGAAACAGAAAAGTTTTGTCGTTTGTCATTAACACATTCTAGTAGAAGTACTATTCATGACTTGAGGCTATCCTAGAAACCTGTTGTAGATATTTTTTTTCTTTTTTCTTTGTTTTTAATTTAAAAAATTACTTTGGGCAAGTGATTTCGCTCTGATTTCCATCCCAAATTTTATGCTGGAGATTATGTTTCACCGTTGTTTAGTACAAGACCGAATGGTGAGATGAAAAACATGTCATAAAGAACAAAAATCTGAGAGAACACTGTTTGTATACCTAATTTTGATTTCTATGTCTTTTCCAGCACTTAGAACAAACATTACTGTCTTGAATATGGATTTGGGGAACTCCATAGCACATGGCTCTCCCTTCAGTACTTTTGATGTCCTCAAATAGAATAGATTTTCAAAAATAATGGGAGAAATACCGTTACAGAAAGCATACCTTTCTGCCTTTCTCTGTCAAAAGTAATTGATATTAAGTCACTTGTAAATTTTTGTCTCTGTATTTTTCAACTGTTCAGTTGTTCATAGCAAATAATTTCTTGAATTCTTTTTGGTGTATAATTTTACGAGTAAAAGAGCAATTGTATTTGTGTGCAGGACAATGGAAAATGTCTATATATAGATAGTCTCCAGAATATTAATTTTTAATGCTTCAACATTAAAACCATATTATATTTTTTCTTGTTTTCCTTTTTAACTTCAGAAGAAATGCTTTTAATTCTTTAGATTTAAAAAATAAACAACTTCACAGAAGGAAATTTACTATACAATACAATAAGATGTGATATTTCACTTCAGTTTTTCTTTATGGAGGAAGGGGCTTAATAATGAAGAAAGTAATGCAACTCATACACTTCCTCCCCTCCGCCTCCCTCTCCACAGTTTAATAGTCCAAAGGTTAGCTGCCTAAGTATTATAGCTTCTTACTTATAGCTTCTACAGAATAAATAGAAACATGTTCTTGTACAGAAAGGAACATCATCTACGTTAGGCATGTGTCCTAGAATGATGTAATTCTCTCTTTGTTGACTATGAAAAGCCTGGGACGTCATTTTGGACAGAACAGGGCATGATATCTTAAATGAATGGTGCCCTGGATGTATAATGGTAAAATTACATTTCAACTTAAACCAAACTGCTGTGGAGAGACAGTCTGTATTCTGTGTCAGTGTACTCCTTTAAAACCTTGTGGAACATGAAACTACTGTGTTCAACCAAAATTGTGGAGTAGGCTTTTCACCATGGCAGTTAAAGAATGGCTTTTCTCAGCTGTCCCTTTCACAGAGAATTTCATAATACTAGTAAATAAAAAAGCATCTCTAAGTTCTGTAGAAAATTTATTAGGAACTATGTAAATCTCTAAGTAGTAGAGGAGGATGACTCATGCCAGTTTCTGGAAGCATACTTTGAAGAAAAAGCAGTACTACATGTTTCTTGTTGCTTTAGTTTCACTAATGTGTCACTTAAAGAAAACGTAAAATCGGAAAACCAATAAAAACATAGCACTTTTCTCTGGAAAGATTTTTATTTTTTAGGTACTTTTTAAAAAGTTTTTTAGCAAATACATCTTCTGCAATATCATTGAAAAAAAAAAAAGCTGCTTCGTATATTAGAGAGGCTTCACCAAAGCTTGAAAATAAAACACAGGTATGTTCTAGCAGTATCACACCTATCTATAAGCTTTAAAAATCTGGGTAATACCTTGATCTTGCATGGAATCCTACATTCAAAGGACATTATCATGTTTACTAGGTCATGTAATTCTAAATTAAAAAATCCTAAAACTCACTTCTTGTGAAAGTTGCATTCAGTTCTTGAGATGGAATCAGATACCTTCCCTACTATGGTTTGTCTTACTCACTACTCAGGTTTCAGATTCTGAAAATATACAAACTAAAGATCTAATAAAGACCTGTTTTTTGGGCTTTTTGCCTCTTTTTTATTTTTTTTGTTGTTGTTTGCTTGGTTGGTTTGTTTTTTTTTTTTAACAACATAATACAGAATCTTTTTTGTTTCTTTTCCCCTCACGAGCTGATCAAGGCTAGGACACCACGAGAAAGCAGGCAATCATAAAATTAAACTTCAAGACATAGCATACAAATCCTAGACCACACATCTAAGCAGCCTATAGCTCCGCATGGGACACAACTTCAAGACGTAAACCTCACAGGGATTCAGAGCACGAAAACTATTTTGCATGAATTTCCTGTGTGGACAAGTGTGCAAAAGTGCAAGTTACCATTACACTCAGCACTGTCAGAGGAAGCCCAGTGCAGTCGGGTGAAACATGCTGGAGCTGTAAGAAGATGGCAAAATCTCTATGAGGATAGGTTATTCTGTGTGAATGCATTTACAAACTACCCATCCGTAGGAACCATGAGGGTAAAGAAAATTATCAGAGTAGCTCCCTACTATTTCTGAAGTGTCCTATATTCTGTATTTTTATTAGTTTTGCTCAAAAAGTGACATGCCACTGATGAGACTTGAAATCTAGTTCCTTGAACAAGGCAAGGCACCAAAGTTTATCCAAGATAAGGCTACCAGAATTCTGTAATGGGAAAAAGTCTTAGTTTTTGCTCCATATCTCCGGCAATAATCAATCATTTTTCTTTTTTCATATTTTCTAAAAGATTTCTCAGACACAAACTGAATCTGAAAGACAGTAAAATAGTTTGAATTATGTAAAGTTGAAAAAATTGATTCTGATAGTGGAAAATGTCTCTCAATTCCAATGACAAACGATGCCATTTGCATTACTGAGGAGATGAAAATATATTAGGAGGTGGATGACACCCTATCAGATCTCGAGTTCTATCTTTTTTTGGTTTAGAAGAATATAACTCAAAATTATAGCATCATGTTTTCCCATTGATCCAGACTTAATTGCAGGACTGGTGTCAGTAACGACATAGTAGCAACTCTATACAGGACTATCTGTAGAAGGCAAATGCAGGTGTGTTAGTGGAGATTCCTAATAACTTAGTATGGTTTTCTTGGAGTTTCAGTAGAGAATAAAAATTACCAAACTTTTTGTTAATGTAATTGATAGACTTGACTGAAATCAACTCAAAATCTAATGTAAAGCTGGTGGAATGTTGTTTTATAAAGAATTTAGTTCATGCAGTTTCACAGATCTTTTACAGTTAAGTAACTGTAGGTATTAATAGAAAAGCAGATCCCTTTGCATCTGGATTTTTAAATGAGTATTAAATTATGTGCACTAGAAACTTCTATAAATTCTTCCATCCAGGAAATAAGTGCGAGATACTGATTTTTTTTGCTCATAAGAGCTAAACAACTAATTTTGAATTTACAATATCATTGCCAAGTTGGGAATTGTGATAAACCTCATGCTGTTGTATAAGAAAGACATTGAATCAAAACCTCTTCTGTTGCTGTCAGGGAGGGTCATCAGCTCCTGGGAAAAAAGAGAGTGAATAATCAAATATCTGCTCTCTTTTTAAGTATGATGTGACAAATATCCACAGTAAGTTCCCTGGTATGATTTAAAGAAAGGAAAAGGGAAAAGGGGAAAGGGAAAAGGGAGAAGGGAAAAGGGAGAAGAGAAAGGGGGTAACGGAGAGGCAGAAAGACAAAACAGAAAATAAGAGTGGAAAGAAGAGAGGACAGAAGAGGAGAGGAGGGGAGGGAACGGAAAGGAGAAAGGGAAGGGGAGGAGAGGAGAGGGGAGGGGAGGGTGTGGTCTTGGAAAAATTTATACTCTCCAATATCCAGTGGTGGATATTTTGTATATTGATCACTGTTAGCTCAGTATACTCACAGAATCACAGAATCAACTAGATTGGAAAAGACTTCTGATATCATTGAATCCAACCTTTGACCTAACACCACACTGTCTACTAGACTACTAAGTGCCTCATCCACACTCTTCTTAAATACATCCAGGGACAGTGACTCCACCACCTCCCTGGGCAGCCCATTCCAAGCAAATCACTCTCTCTGTAAAGAACTTCTTCCTAATGTCTAACGTAAACCTCCCCTGGTGCAGCTTAAGATTGTGCCCTCTTGTCCAATTGCTGGTTGCCTGGGAGAAGAAACCGACCTCCATCTTCCTGCAACCTTTTATGAGGTAGTTGTAAAAGTGATGAGGTCTCCCCTGAGCCTCCTCTTCTCCAGGCTGAACAACCCCAGCTCCCTCAGCCTCTCCTCATAGGACTTGTGCCCCAGTCCCTTCCCCAACCTTGTTACCCTTCTTTGGACCTGCTCCAGCACCTCAATATCCTCCCTGAACTGAGGGGCCCAGAACTGGACACACTACTCAAGTTGAGGTCTAACAGGGGAAGAATCACTTCCCTGATCCTGCTGGCCACGTTACTGCTGATCCAGGCCAGGATGCCATTGGCCTTCTTGGTCACCTGGGCACACTGCTGGCTCATGTTCAGCTTCCTGTCAATCAGCATAAGTAGAAAGTGAACTCACAAGAAAACTGTAATTTATGTTGTCACTTATGAAATGAATAAATATCTGGTTTAAGAGCATTGTAGAGGAATGAGAAGTCATCCACTAAAATGTTCAAATGCAATAGAAATTTTTGTAAATTGACAAAGACTCAATGGAAAAAAAAGTATTAAACATATAAAAATGTCCATAAAACACATAAAAATATAAAACATATTCAGTATTAAACAAGTAGTAACTGCTAGAGAAGTCAGGGCTCCATAGAAAGAAGCTTCAAGGTGCTATTTCTTTGAAAATAAATCCTTCCTGCTAGAGCTGAGGCAATATAATGGGACTTTATGCATTTAGGTTTGGAATTTTCATTGGTCCAATTTAGGAAATGAGATTTTTTTTCTTTAAATAAATGAATAATCTGCATTGCATAAAAAATATTTCTGAAAATAGCCTGTGATCAGTTTATATTAATAAAGAGTTTTACTGAACCTAGTGATGTTACTTTTCTGAATAAATCCAGCTATGAGCATCAAATATTATTTGAAAGGAGTCTAGATAAGGACTTGCACGATTAAATTATGCTAAAATTGCAGACAGCACTCTTTGGTAACATAAAAGATACACAAGTATTAGACATGCTTTTTCTAAGCTTTTTTGTTAGTCGTGCACTGTATGGTATAAATAGGCTTAAAATGGACAGGAATTATGACCAGAGGTCAGAGGAAGAGTCTATACTGCAGTTCTGAAGATGTGGAGAGAGATGACTAAAAATTAACACTAAAAGGGGAAAAGATTAAAAAAATAAAAAAAGAAAAGACAGAACATGAATATAGGGGAAATGTGCAAAAGAAAAAAAGCAATTATTCCTTCTGTTTTATAAAGCAAATCCTTACAAGACTCATTTTAAAATCAGTTGTCTCCATTTCTATCACTGAAGAACTGCATCAGTGGGAACTGAAAGTTTTACCTAGAGAAAAGAAGCACAAAGGAAGATCACAGGTCTGGAACAGCAGAAGCAGCAATCTTCAGAAAACTGTAGGGGCAGTATTATGCACTCAAACATACATTGGGGTTTTAGTTTTCAAATAAATCATTTCAATTTTACACAATGTTCACTTACTCTGGAAAAAATAGAACACAAAACTTTCTGCAGAATACTTGCTTCAACTCTTTCAGGGAAAAAAATAGTAATTTTTTCATCTTTCTCACTTCTTCAGTAAAACTTTTGCTGGTGACCTAAGTTTTTCCCCCCAATTTTTAATATAAGGTTTCAGTGTTCTTTTATAAAGTGTTCATTTTTTCTTGCCATTATCCCCTTTCTTCTTGTTCTACCTACAGATTTCATTTTATTAACATTTGACTGTTCATGGTGTTCCTGTTCTCCTGATCCTCTGTTATTTTCTTTGGCCAATACAAGCGTCTAAAGAAGAGTTCAGCTATACAGAGACACTATCAGTGCCCCAAATGCGTATAGGACAGGAACTAGACAGAGATTTTCTTCTTTCTCTTGATCTCTTGTGCACAGAGAAAGGTTCTTACTGCTTCACTAGACTCAGAAACTTTCCATATTTTCTGTGTACATCTTACTTTTCTGAAGTCTAAAGACTTAAACTTGATGCTTGAACAGCTGAGCTAAATTTCAAGCTGAGGAAATAACTATGTAAGTACAGCCAGAAATGTAGTCCAGTGAAAAATCAGCAATGCATTAGCTCATTCATGGTCCTACAGGAAACAGTGTTAGCCTATATTGAGATTTGTTCACTGAGATGTTGTGAGCAGGCTTTTCCTGCAAGACCATCATTGAAAATACTAATTCACGGGGTTACTACGTGGACTCCACCACTGCTGGACACTTTTTTGTCTGTTTTTAGCTTTGCCAGAAATGCCCTGACCTAACACAGGGATTTCAAATTTCATGAGACAACTTACTTAATTTGAAATGTTTCTTCCCAATTGATTCAAACTGACAGAAATAATGATAAGTCTGGGGAATATCAGGACCCTAAGTCTGTGTCAATCTACTAAAATGCATTTTCAGGGTCCTTACCTCTTTTCTGCTGTAGTAGTAGTTTGCCCTTAAAGGGGAAGATGCTGCAAATCTCTGCTCCTTATTTTTCAGGTACCACTTACATCCTTGTCACAGCAGTCTATTCTTGCCTTCTATGTGTCCTAGCTAATCTCAGAACTGGGCAGGATATGGGTCCTTGGGAATGTGTTACCACCAATGTGCTATTGACTACTCTATGGTTATTGAGTTGTCCACAGTTATCAGTTTCACTAATTGGAGGGAGATTTTTCATTCTGAATTTTCTAGTGTTAGGTTCCTGTGGCAGATGTAGAACATTAGATCAAAGGAATGTATGGTGAAATGCTAATAAAGAAAGTAATTTTTATGACCATCCTAAAAGAATAACAATCCTCGCTTCAGCTTCCACTCTTGGAGAGAGAAACAAATGAAAATAGTCAAAATAAATTCTGACTTCAAATATGCAGTCGACTTGCATAGCTGCTATAAGGTTTACTTTATGGGAACAAAGTAAATTTGGAGCAGAAGTTCCAGACCATTAGAAAAAATCAGCAGATTTGCTTTGGGGCAAAAAAAAAAAGATATGAAAGAGCTTGAGGATTTTTTAGATTCTCTCAGTTTACTGCCTGTAATCAGTCCATTTTGAATAGAAAAACCTCACAATTGTTTTGTCCCTGTCACACTTCATCCAGACAGGATTCAGTGATAGAGTGCCATATCATTCCTTTATAAAATAAGAGAAAAAAATTATCTGCTATCCCTTAGATAAATAATACCTTAAATTTTATTGTAAGACTGATCTTGCTTCCTTATTGTGTTATGAACACCTGCTTCCTGCCAGGCCATACATGATAAACACTCCTCTGATGAAAGTAAGAGACACAACTTCACAAAGAACTATATCAGCAAAGGGAATAATTGTGTATAAATGATAGTAAAAATGGGATTGTAACTATCTTGCTTGTGGGACCTGCTGGACAATGGGGAAGGTGTCAGCAACGTGGACAAGGAGGATGGTTTGGTATATATGGTCTGCATTTTATATTTTAGCATAGTGTGGCAATACTAGGTCCTGCAGACATGCTGTGGTGCAAGACTGAAGCCCTTACACACATGTAACTCCCACAGAAATCAATTTAAAGTTAGGATGCTTAAGAATTGGAAGATTGTGCCATTTTTTTATTAGTTAGATGAGGATAAAATTGAAGATGTATGTGGTTAAAATAACTCAAAAACTGAAGGAATCTCAATTTTGAGAAAATTGAAATAATATGTGCGATTTTTCTAAAATATATACATTGTCAGCTGTAAGGAAACAAAGAGCAGGACAGCTTTTATAGAACTTCTCTCTTTTTTAAGTTGTGAATGTAAACTAAAAATACAAATAGAACACCTTCATCTAGTAAATGTTGAGTCAATCAACATGAGTGTTGGAATCAAGTTTTATTTTTATACTAGTACTTTTTCAAGATGGTTATTAAGATGCAAAAAACAGTACCTATTAGTTAACAAAAGTTTTTGGATGGAAAATGAAGATATACGGCTCCCTCTAAAAACTTAAAAACTTAAATTCCTAATCCAATACATATCTTATCCCTGTAGTCAAAGGATGAACTTTGACATGCTTGAATAGTAACTTTTTTTAATTAAAGAAAAAAGAAGTCATTAAATGCTCCACATTTATAAAGAAGAAGCTACAAAGAGGTGCAAAAGAATAAGAGAATTGGGTTGGAAGGGACCTTCAAAGATCAGTGAGTTCCAACACACCCACCATGAGCAGGGACACTTCCCGCTAGACCAGATTGCTCAAATCCGCATCCAAACTGGCTGTGAACACTGCTAGGAATGGGACATCCACTGCTTCTCTGGGCAGCCTGTCCCAGTGCCTCACCACCCTCACACTGAGGAATTTCTACCTGACATCTAATCTAAACACACCTGTCACTTCAGACACTGGCAAAAAGTAGCTCTCTAGCTCTCTTGTAGGTCTCCCATTGGTACTGGAAGCTGCTATAGGATCCCCCAGAGCCTTCTCTTCTCCAAGCTGCACTGCCCCAATTCTCTCAGCAAGTTAAAATAAATATCTACAGACACTTACACATGAAATCACGATGAATGTCTATATTCTGTTTAGGTTTTACGTAGAGATGAGAGATGCAATGCACATGGAGGGAAACGTGAGTGCCTATTCGATTGTACAATGATATTCTCTATATGAGTATTAATTGGATAAGATTTTTTTTCCGCTTTCTCTTCTCATAGCAATAAAAGGGTTAGAAGGTTTAATAAAGCAATCAATAGGTAGAATCTGTGTGAATTTTTTTCACTTAAATTTATAGCACCCCTTTATGTATGAATCTATGCAAAAATGACTCCTGAGGTTACATAGATCATCTCCAATCTAAATCTTTGATCCGTGTGAATTAAATTAATTCAAATTTCAAGTACCTATTGATTCCAACAGGGCAGGAGTTTAATCTTTTTTGTAAAATAATAGTTTATTCTATCAATGCAGCAAAATGAATAACTTTTTATAAAAGAGAATTAGTCTTTTTCAGTGTGTTACATGCAATGGTTTGATTTTATTGTGGCAAAATATCTCATAAACTTTGGGAAAAGGATGGAGGGTGTTTATTGCTTGTTGTCAGTAAAAAGGACAACACCTATACTATTCTATAATGATAGCAAATTCTAAATTATTTTTGTTACTGAACTCTTTATTGCCTATGTAACACATAAAAAGTAAGTATGGCAATGGTTCTTTCATTGTTGCAGAGACTCAGCTTCATCACTAAAGGATGTAATTGCCTCTAAATCCATTCTGTGAAGACTAGGCTGTAGAAAATATGCAAGTCTTTAAATCAATTTTATATGCTTGACTCAGCAAGGTAAAAAAAACCATGGCTAATATATGATTTGAAGGTACTCATAAATAAATTTATTAATTTTTAGCAGGTACTTTAATAGATCCACACTATTCTTCTAATTCCATTTTCACTTAAGGCATGTCTGCATTTTGCTATTAACAGGTTATGCAGTTTAGCATTGGGTACCTAAAGAAAGGATAAACTACTTCTGGAAAGTATTCTTGGGAACGTGCAGATTCCTGCACAAGATAAGAGAAGCATCTTTAACCACTATTTTCTGCAGTTAGGAGTCACAGCAAATACAGACAAGCAGGCCTGTAATTTGTGGAAAAATTGTGTGCAAGACCTTTCATATATCCAATTTGGACAGTAGGTCAGAGAGACAGGAAAAGTAGGACAGGAAAGATATATCTATCTTTATACTAGTGGTTTTACACTGCCTATATTTTCCAGACCGACCCCAATGCAGAAAAAAATATGGCAGAGACACACTCCCTGTGTCTGATAAGTAAAAGTGTTAGAACTGCCACATCTGTCAGCTGTATTAGTAACATGGTTTATGTGATCTCTATGACAAGCTAAAAGTTAGCTATAAATGGAATTAAAAATGTGCAACGAATATTTACAAGAAATATTATGCAGAATGAATGACCGACATCCCAAATTTTTTTTCAGGGAAATATTGCAAGCTTTAATGGATGCACTGATTAGGAATACCATAAGAGAGTTTGGTCAGAGGAGAGGATAAAAAGGGAAAGAGAATTGGCAATTAGAAAAAAAATCCAGAAAACAGGGAAAAAGAAAGTCAAGTTGCTAAAGCTGTATTTGATGAGAAAGTTTTTTTCAGATATAAATTCTTTCTGCAAAAACAAAACATGCAGAATACTGATAAGAGGAAGACAAGTGAGAGGCAAGAATGAACACTTTGAAAGACAGTAGTGTAAGATAACTCAGACAACTCTCCATTGTGGGAGAGATTTGAAGGAGAGGGCTGACTTGCCTGAAGAGGAGTTCCACCTTTGTGTACTAGAGTAGGGTTTTTTCAATTTTTTTCTTTTGTAGAAATGTTTTAGTTACATAACCAATAATCTATTTTACCAAAGTTGTGAGACTGGGATTGGGACTTGGAAATTTGCCTTGTTTAACTCCATTCAAAGCAACATACCATACTTGAAAAAGTTTAGTGTAAGTACTGGATGCATCGTGCAAGTGATGAAGACCAACTCACTGCTGCCTGCAGCCTGAGGGAAGTTTGCCGCTATTCACTGCTGCGATTTTTTCCTCAGCTACAGAAAGAAAAGTAAAAACTTCAAAAAACAAAGGCTTACTGGCAATTCCCTGGAATGTTCTTTCCAGAGTAGAAGAAAACTCATTGGTCATTGGTGTCTTCCAGTCTCCTCTGTGAAGAGGAAAGCAATATGCAGACAAGCTGAACATTGCAAAATGTTGTTAAGTCTTCCTCATGCTTCAGTGACTTAATCGTGTTTTTTTTTATGTAGGAGGTTTTCAGACCACTTTACAAGGTGGAGAAATATTGTAAGATATGTAAAGGCCCATGGCTTCTGTGAATCAGAAAAGTTAAAGGAATCATCTTGGTATTGTGATAGAGATGAAAAAAATATGTCTCATTCACATATACACAGATACACATAAGTGAAAACACAAAAACTTGAAGAGGCACTATGATGCTTGACGTGTTTGTTCTTAAGGCACTCCTTTTCCACTTCTGTCTTAACTTCTGTAATATTTCAGTTAAGACACAAATTTGCACTAATTGAATAGCTTTTGATTTCATTGATATTAGTTATTTCTACATACTGAGCCTTATTAATCAATTTTAAAAAAAGCAAAATTTACAGTGAAATTGTGTTAATATTTTTTTAAGTCACTTAACTGTAGTCTCTGTGAATCAAGCTACTGGCCAAAGACATTTTGTGTTTAATGTCTTTACACACAAAATATAGATCTTTAGACTTAAGGCATATGTAGCACAGATATGTCAAACCCAAGAATTTTTTTTTTAAATGACCCTGAGTTAAAATAAGATTTTTAAATATTTATTTAAAATGCTCTCCTTCAAATAATTCAAGAAGACATAATAAGAATTGGGACAGTCCATGACAATGGGCTTGAGAAGCACTTCAAAGACTTTATAGATAGTAGGTCTTTTATTCTATAGCTGCTAAATTTGTTTAGTTGTTTCAAACCAGTGTCTGGAAATTAACCTTGACATGTTCTCAAGAAACTTTTATTTTCCAAGCATTTCAGTCAGTTGCTAATCTATAGATGCTCTATTAGCTTCCCTGATTCTTTTTCTGCAGGAATACCATGTTTATAAGGGGCTGTTTTTTTATGAAATAGTAGGAGATAACACTTTGAAGCCATGAAATTCAATCCTAACTATGTTAACTATGTTAAATCATTCTAAGTTTTTTTGATGATCAAACTTACCATTTCTGAGGAGATATAGATATATACATATATATATATGTATATATAAGTACACAACTCATTCTGTGTACTTTTAGAGTTTTCAATGTGTGGTTCTGTCATGTGAAATGAATCAGTATCTTTTTCGTCTTCTTAGTCTAGGTGACATACTGCTTTTGAGCTTTAAGCTCTTTCAACATCTAATTTCAGAGTAGTTCTTTAGTGGCTGAACACCATCAAAATGGAAAATATCCCTTCGTTTTGGTGATGAATTCTGGGTCAATTCCAAGTTCTTTGCAAAAGGCATTAGATTTGCACACAGGTGGAATCCTGACTTGTACCAATTGCATCCTGAGACTGATATTGCCATTAAATTTATTCACTAGAAAAAGGGCTTTACATATAACTGCTTCAGTTTTTCTGTTTGAGAATACGAAAAAAGGCAGAAAAAGCCCTGAAAATATTTAAAATCTAGTGTGCTATCTAGGATATGTGTTTGCAATGCATCACATCCTCTGTCAGAGGAAACAAATACTGTTGCACCGTAGTGCAATGTTTTCACTGCCAGAGAGAGTAGGAAGCTTTGAAAACCATGTTTTGTTTTCGTCTCAAAGGCCAAATTTATTCTGTCAAAACATTTAATTTCTTCAAAACCATCTGCTGAATTCTGTATTAATATGCAGGGAGAGTTGCACAAGAGTTATGGCCTGTCATATTTTCAACAATACCCTACATAATGGCTTCAATATGCCTGTCATACGCTCATCTTGTCTTGGCAATGTCTACAGTAATGCAGAGCTCAGCCTTTTTAAATAATTAGATAAATGTGTATTTTTGACACAAGCTGCTTGTTCTAACTTTCTGAAGTAACTAATATAACACATATTCTCTAGTGACTGTCTGCTACACAGGTATGTCTTGTTCCCCTTTCTACATGTTTTCATTTTTAATCATAGTGTGATATATTTGTTTCAGGTAACATGCTTGCAAAACTATATGTTTTGTTATATAGTGTATGTAATGCATGCTTATGGAGAACCCCAGATGTCTGTCAGGTATTTATTACATCATTCCTCTTGATTTCAACAGAAACTGAAGCAGTCTCTTGACTAGACTTCTGTAGATGTATCTTAGGAGATACAGGCAGGTGTGGTGCTACTCTAAAGGAGCATGCTTAGGTACAAGAACAGTATAGCTACATTAGCCTGTTGTTCTGCTCACAGGGAGAATTGGCTTTCCTAGAATAAGTTTTACCCAAGCTAGATCTCAAAATCTGTTGGGTACTAAGGACATTACAGTGACCTTATCCACAGCTAACTCAGTTGTCACCATGGAGCAGAAACAGAGGCCAGAATTATTATGAAGTAAACATCCTTTTTAGCACTGCCTGGTGCAGTGCACGTGTTTGAATCATGCAAGTTAACAGCACAGGTTTAATTTTATAAAGTTGAGTTTCACTGCAAGTTCTCATAAATATATAGGTAAAGTGACTAAATGATATTAAGATGAAATGAAAGATTTTTATCCCTTCTTTCCCACCCTAGGACTGGATGGATGACATTTACAAATGCCACCGTGCAGAAAAAGTCTAGCACATTTTTCAAGTACTTTGGAGAGGTACTAACAATCTAAAGAGTGTTTCATTGCTTGAATAAACATACATTTATTAATATTAGCATTGTAGCTGAGTTCCAGCATTTTATGAACATGTAGGTCCATACATTTGAATTTTTTTGGTGGTATTCATCCTGAATACCATCTAGATTGTAGAGTTGGATTTATGTCATCAAACTTTAGATGTTAGCAGAGGAGCTAGTCATTTTGAAACCCCTTTAAAATCAGGAGAATGATTTATCTCATTCTGAGGTGGATATTTGAGAGAGATTATTAACTTCATTGATTTTAAAATAAAGTCTAGGCAATCAGTTCAGGTATAGCTACCACTGTTGGAAGCATTAAAAGTTGGGTGACATGTCACTGTAGGAATCTTTCAGTGTGAATAGCATGAAGAGATTAACAGCTTCTGTAGGGTAAGATATATATTCTTTTTTAAAGGAATACCATTGTCCCATGTTCTTTAAATGAATTTATCTGACTTAGGTCTATGTCTTGTCGTTTACCTTTGGTTATGGATTCCAAAGAGCTATGCTGCTTTAACAAAAAACTACAGACCCATGAACGTTTGTACCTTAGTTAAAGTTCTATCCAGTCTGCCCATTCTTCTAGACAATTAGAAAAAGTTCCAGATTTTTTTAAACTATTGCATTCTTTATGTGATCTTAAATGTTTGTAGTTATAATAAATGAGTGAAACACTTTCATTGACTTCTAATAAAAATCTATTTTTTAAAATATTTATTCAATGTGATATGAGAGGTTAGATAATGGAGACCACAGCTATTGAGAAGAACTAAGTTATGTAGGAATTTTGGTTTTGTATGAGGACAGGGAAGAAAATCATAGGTTGGGTAGGATTTGGTGTAAGGGGACTTTTACCAAGAATTTTACAGAGCCATAAAAAAGTAGAGAAACTCTGATTTTCCATTTGAAAATCCAAGAAGAAACTTGTCTATCTAACAATTGATGGGCTATAAGAACTGCAGTTTTTAAGTTTTTAATGTCAATTAATACTGCATCTCCATACACATACTGTCCCTAGTACCTCTGCCTCCCCTTAAGCTGGTGGCTCTCGTGTTGTGAAAGCAAACAGGAAGACCAGCAAAGAGAGAATAATGAGGTACACATTTACCAACTACTCATGTGAGATCAGTAGAGAAAATATTCCATAAAGACCAACACAGTCTGGCTACTGCTCACAGAAGAAGTCCTTGGAGAGGACAGTAAAAAATATTTATCAGTTATGGATTTTGGAGGAAAAAAAACCTGCTCCAAATCCATTCATTGTCTTCAGAGTCAAACAGTGGCAGAATACTTATGTTAGAACCACTGGACTAATTTTTGTGTTGAACAAATCAAGACTTCTCACTATCTCATTAAGTTCACGTACATAATTTTAAAACATCTATTTTGGTATTTAAAATATTTGAGGAATTTATTTAATATGTAGCTACCTTTCCTTACCAATATCATGAATTCTTTCTCTGCTTCTTCTTTTTGCTCTCTGTACCATCAAATATTATGCTACTAAAAGCAAATTAGCTTGCTGAGCTCATATGCTTCCATAAGACACCAAAAAATGCATTCAGAAGACAGGTTGGTAATTTGCACTGTGAATCTAAAAAAGTATTTTTTTCCTCCAAAAATGATTGTTGAGGCTTTCTGAAAATCCCCAATTGCAAATTCAGTCAGTTCAGAATGCATCATGAATATGAGATGTTTGTTAATAGTGATGATAGCTACAGACAAACACTGTAGAGATTTATTTTTTCTTTATGCTTGTGATGAAGAAAATAGGGATGTGTATATCATAAGGGTACTAATTTCTTCAGCTTCTAACTTACAAATTAATGACAATGTAAAATATGAAGTTTCAATTAACCAATAATAAAGATAAATCATAGCTACCCTGGAGACTTTTCTGAAAAGATTCTCATGGCAAAAAGAAAATTAGCTGAATTTCTGTACTTATGAACACTCCTGTTGTGATAATGTTTTGTAAATTTTTGGATAGTTTGATTTTTTTTAATTTCAGACCTGAAGGGAAAATATTCTGCTAATTTATGTGTACAAAACCAAACTATATCTATATAGACATTTTTTTAATTAATTATAATTTATCTGAATGATTGAAAATGAGCTGTGTTGGAAAACAGAACTCAAGATCTTTTTAAAAAAATTAAAAATGACTTGGGAATATGAGATTTTCTCTGTAAAACAGAAGATATTGCCAAAGAAGCAACATCTTATTAGCTGATCTATTCTATGTAGACTCAGAGTCAGTATGTTCTTGCTTCTGTGTATTCCCGTGCTTATGAAGGTTTGAGAAAGTGGCACATACAATTAGAGGTAGACTGTTTATGGAATATTTCTAGAATTGCCAAAAATAAGTAGAAAAAGAGCCACAAAGCATAATGGATGATATGACAAAAAAAAGCAAGGAGAATATGAAAGGAGGTAAAGCAAGATAAGATACACATAACCACTAGAAGATTGAGAGTAATAAGGCCTGCAGCAAAAGAGACTGCAGTAGGACATCAACTTTCTAAAACTGTTTGTAATACTGAAACTTATGGAAAATTGAAGTAACTGTTAAAGAGCCAGCATTATCCTTATTGTCCAACAGATAGTTGAACCTTCTGGAATATTTTCCCTCCTATATCTCACAGAACGTATCATGCAAAACTATAATGACCTTCAGGGCACCTAGAGAGCCCAACTAAGGCATGTTCATCCTAGACATCATCCATCAGGCTTTTCCTAGGCCTTGAGTCCCTGAAAAAGATCCTAGGAATTGAGACAAAGATCAGCCACTTCACTGAAGTACTGTGCCTAGGGAACATTGGTAGGGATCATCATTAGGTTACAGACTATGTTGAAAGCTTGGGAATGGAGATATAAAATAATGTGGCTTTTTTCCTCTGCTCTCATGACCCTTCTGTGCCTATGGATGGAGATAAAAAGCCTTTGTTTCCCTCTGAGGAGGGAGTATTTGCACAGTCTAACATTTAAAAGCAGAAAATATACCTCTTTTTTCAATGTGACATAAAGAATGTGGCATTCACAGTTCTTCAGATTCCAAGTTTATTTGGTCTTCAGTATGTCCTTCAGACCTGTATGTCTTCTGTGGAAACCACTGAAAAACTAAAAATCTCATTCTTTTTTGGGAAAGATTTTTTGAGACATTTTCCTTAGTAACTCCTGTTGGGAGGTGGGGGGTTGAGTAAAAGCAGTGTTGTTATTTCTGTTACTAGATTGTTTGTGAGTCTGTATAAATGGATCCCAACATATTCCTTTCCTCTGTTTCCTCAGGTTGGAATCAACCAGCTGTGGAAACTTCCACTAACAATTAGACTCCTGATTAGTAAATGCAGCCTTTGCACTGTTTGCTGATAGATGTTAAGCCTTGTTCATTAATTTCATTGTGTACATAATTGATTGTGTCTTTAGTAATTCTAAAGAATTTCAGCAGACATTAAAAAAGCCTCTGAGTGTTAGGAATTTGGACATAAAAAACCATGTCACAAACCTGTAGACACCTTTCTCTTTCCCGTACAGAAACCTAAATGTAAATTATATATTTAAAATTGTCTTTATTTATCTATTAAAAGCCTTCTTATTTCTATCTAAACATTTCATTTTGTAGGCAATGATGGATAAAACAGGTTAGTTGGTTGATGAGAGAGTCAAGTTTTTAATGTTCTGTAATATTTTTCCTGATAAACAATAAGATTTTTTTTCAAGATGTGAATGTTTTTTAGTGTAACTCTACATACAGATTTTAGAAAACTAATCAAAACTTTATTATCTGTGTGAAGCTGACCTTTTCATAACTGAACAGCTTAATCTCCCAGAATGATTTGCCCCTGCACTTTAATTATTTATCCTCAATATTTTTTGGACTCTAAGGTTGAAATAGAAAATCAATATCTCCCTTGTATATTAAAACTAAAACCCAGAAGTAGTTGATACCTTGAATACCCTAAAAAGTTGTATCTAAAATTTTTCAATATAATTGCTGTCTTCATCTTTCTCATCTTTTCTAGATGAAGATTCATTAAAACTTAGTCTAAGAAAGGATCTTGGGATGCCTAAAATTGGAACTGTACATTCTTATAAATGATCTTTCCTTGTGAAATTTCTGACATTCAGTATCAAATTAAACTGTCAAAGAAAAAATTATAATGTTTTATTTGAGTATTGTTGCAGTTACAGCACTTTTTTTTTTTCCCCTGATCAAGGCCAGTTAGGCAGAACACTGGAGTCCTACAAAATCCTACATATACATTTATATACAAACAGAAAATCATAAACACATGCAACATGTATGTCTGCCAAGTTAGCGAATCTCCCACCACTGTCTTTGCTTTCAGTTGAATGGGCGTGTTTGTTTAACACTTTTTCATGTCTCCTTTTCTAGACCTTTTTTCATGTAGCCTAAAAAATGCATTGTGCAGTCTACTTTTTTGCTCCTGCAAGACATTTCCCCTGTCATAACTTCATTGTACAAGTAACTTCTGTTTAACTTAATTTTAGCTTTCATATTTATAGTTTTCCTTGACCTAAATTATTAATTTTTATTCTGTATTTGTACAAATGTTTCTCATGAAGGTAAACCATGTGGACCATCAGCAGCCCAGGCTTTTCCTCCTGTCTTGTTGGATTTTGGGCACAGAGAAAATGCTTGTGTCCCTCAGCTGAAGGAAGACAGAAGCAGGAGCAGTGAACAAACACCATATCCTTGCTTGCTTTTGCATGTGTTGCACCTGATGCTTACGGAGTATAAGATGTAGCATACATCTGTCTGTTCAGTAACCCTGTGTGCCATAGGATTCAGAATCAACTACACACATATGGTAATTCAATCATAAAGTAGAAACACACCTCAGATTACTTCATTTAATGACTTTAGCTGAAAGGAATGTCTCCTATTCACTTATGACTTGATGTGTAACACCAAGTTACCGAGTTTGAGTCTTCTACAAGACTATATCTCCAAATCAACAGAATCATTGAAATGTTATTTCAAGGTCTAATGTAGTTATAAACTCTATCAACTTTGTCAACTTAAAAAGGCAGTGAGAACACTATCTTTTTCTTCTTTGACACTGCTCAGTTACTAGGGTCAAACAGAGAAGAAGCTCTGTGAAGCCATCAAAGATACGCTGTTTGTTTACCTGTACCATAGTATTTAATCTATTAAGTGTAACCTGGAGTCTCCGGGGCTGGGGGTGAGTGGGGAGGGGGAGAAATAAACAGAAAGAAAAAACCTCCTCATAAATACTCTATGAGTTTCAATATTCTAGCTGAGACACTAGAGAGCTCTACTACTACTCTTCTATCTCTCAATTTGTGAGAAGTTAGGTGTTCCATTATGCACTCTAAATTTTTGAAAAAAAAAGGATAGAGGTGTTGAGCATACTAGTCAGTATTCTTGTGCACCTGAGGTTATTATTCTTCCCAGTGTGCAAACAGAAAGGTAAAAGCAAATTGTATTGACATAACTTTATTGTAATAGCTACTCAAGAAGAATCAATTTTAAATCTTACTGTTATTAATCATGATGTATCTTTTACACAATTACACGAGACTGACACATGTAGAATTGACAGTTCATGTTTTCAACTAGAACACTATGTTCTTTCTTCAGAATTTCCATATGCCATTAGATTAATACATCTTTAATACTTCACAGTACGGAAAACAGAGAAATCCAAATGATAGCAATAATGTTTACATGTATGTGTATATATACATAAACATATAAAATACATGTATACATTTAAGTGTATGTCTATATGTATGTACAGTTATGTAGATATGCAAGTAATTAACCAATAAGTTCTATTTGAAACTGTAATTTTAATGCAAAGTTGGTCTTCATATTTATTTGCAACTTTAACATAAATTCATAAATTAAACCAAATTTTCAACATTGGATTCCAGTCTTTGGAATTATTATAAGATTGTCTTATTTTCTATTCCAATATTCAGAGTAATTGTAAGGTTCCATTATACATATTTTTGCTGGTTGCAGGGGGCAAGATTTTGCCAGTTGGGACGCTGCAGAGAAGAGGAGAGGTCAGGGAATGCCTCATTTCGTTCACAGCCAGTTCCAATGAACTCCAGCGGACCCACTGCAGGACACAGCTGATCCCCTCACCCAGGATGGTAGTACCTCTGGGGAAATGTATTTAGAAAAGGCTAAAAACCTGCTTTACAGCAAGAGAGAGAAGACTGAGAAAAAAAAACAAAAAAAACAACAAATGTGAAAGAAGTGTCCCTTTAGACATGAGGGTGAAAGAAAAAGGAAGTGGAGAGGGTGCTCAGGGGCCAGAGCAGAGACTCCGTTGCAGCCAGCGGAGACCATGCCAGAGCAGATATCCATGCTGCAGACTATAGAGAGGACTCAGTGCAGGAGTAGGTGGTTGCTTCCTGGAGGACTGCAGCCCATTAAGGACACAGGCTAAAGCAGAAGAAAAGTATGAGGAGGAATAAGTGGCAGAGAACTGTTATGGACTTTACTGTTATCACCCCATTCCCCATCCGACTGCCCTGCTGGGAGAGAAGGATGTAGAGGAGGCAGGAGTGAAGGAATTGAGCCAAGAAATGAGGTGGCGGAGGGAAACTCTTAGTTTTTATCTTTGTCTCTTTCCATCCTACTCTACTTTTAATTGACCATAAATTAGACTCCCAAGTCAAGACTGTTTGGAATGTGATGGTAGTTGGTAACTGATCTCCCTGCCTTTACTGAAACCTGTAAGATTTTCCATCTTATTTTTTCCCTCTGTCCTGAAAGCAACTGCATGGGTGTCTGGCAGCACACTAAGGTAAATCTGCAACAATATTTTGATCCCCTGATTATTAATGGAAGCATGTTTAATAATCAGTATTCTGAACTAGTAATTTCAGCCATGATGAAGTCTGTCCTTCGGATAGCACTACAAGTTTTTCCACTGAATGTAGTTGCTACAGAATTGAAGAATATTAAGTATGTTTGTTTCTTTATCAGAGCTTTATACATAATAATGTAGTTGTGATTTATCCCAGTGTCTTTCTTTAAGTCTTGTAATTTGCATTTTTTCTAACATTTTGAATGACTAATAACTGTTTAAATTGCAAGCAGTTGTAGGCCTGTAAAGGCAAATGTGCAGTTAGTCACAGTTCATTTTTTCTTTATTCAGTGAACATAGTAATTAAAGTCCTGTTTGCTGCCATAGACATCTGGAACTACAATACCAAACCTGATCTTCCTTAACAACAAATATTAAAAGATATTAAAATACGTTGTTCTTATTTATTACTATTTTTGTATGTAGTAAGGAATATTTTGTGAGGCCTTTTTCACACATAAAAGATACTGCATTTCTACTTCAAAGTGAATATTAAATATTTTGCTAGAATTATGTTTTCAGCGACTCCACTGATAAACTTGTTTATTAGGTTTATGCAGAGTAAATATAGCAACAAAAAGGAACATTCTTCATATTTCTGGCATATTTTCTTGAAAAATATTACAGCATTCATACTGCATACAACATACTACAGTCACTCTTGATTTATCAGGGCATGACTTAAAATAAAAGCCAAAATAATTAGTAGATTCTTTTAACTGAGGTATGGAAATAGCCAATAATTGCACAAAACAAAGAAAATCAAATCAAGTATTTTTTAATCATTTATTAGACATAAGAGCTGGAGAACTAAAGCTTTCTATTTTCTTTCTACTTATCATTATCTACAAAAAGCTAACCAACAATAACCTCTATTTTATCATATAACTTTTGTATTCTTAAATATTGCTGTTGTCCTTTTCACTTTTGAAATGTAATTTCCTCTGAATGATAGATTTCTGTTGACTATGAAAGCCATATGTGTTCAAGTTGCAAGTAGTAATAATACTGGTTTGTTCTGAATGGGGAACTAATAGGTGGGGTTTTTTCTACACCTTATTTCTCGTATTAGAAAATAATAACATTCATTTCCTCTTTGCTCTTTCCCTGTTAGTCATGGGTTTTTATGCTAGTGTCTCACATCTCTTCTACAGCTTCAGAAGTTTTATTTCATTTAGTCATTGCCTGAATAGATGTTTACAATGCCTGTGTGTTCCTTAAATATATGGTACAATCTGTTCTGTCACCTTTGTTGTCCTTTGTCTTTTGTGTCTTCCACGTTGCACTGTATCTTTTTGTGATTGAAAATGTGAGGTCATGTTATGGCTTAATTTTTTTTTTCTCCTCTTCCTTTCCTAATACTCTTTCTTGGCCAATATTGAGATCTGCCCTATTGTTTTTATAAATGTCCTTATTCTTCAGTGGTGGAGGACAGGTCAAAGATCATTACTGTTTATACGGAATAAGACAGTTTTTCTCACGTATTCTGGATCTGTATAGAATTCCACTTGCTGATATAATTAGGTTTGACCATTCACCTTCATTGTCGTTCTTCTATATGTTTTAATCAATTAACAATGAGTTTATGTCTTTGCTGCAGCTCAGTTTCCTCAAGTACCTCTTTGGAAACCTAAGTAGATTTTACTATGTTCCTCTTCCCCACAGACTTCTTAATTCTCTTCTTAAATAGGTCCGTTAATTTTGTGGGAATTACTCTTCTTAAGAAAAAAATTGTCTCTTCCTGAGTAAAGCGTATTTGTTCACATGCTTAGCAATTCTTTTTCCAGTCCAGTTTCTACAGAATGCCAGTGCAGAAATGAGGCTTTTCAGTCATCATTAGGTCTGTGGATCTTTCCCCAAACCTTTTTTTTTAAACAGGTGTCATGTTGCCATAATCTAATCACCTGGGTCTGGTACTTGAAAAAGCCCCAAACACTTCTATGCTACAGTTAACAACTTGGCAGCATCACCACTCTTTTTATCTGATTACCAGGCAATTCCTTGTTTTGTAGAATCCTATTTATCCTCTAATTTTTCTTATGACATATCAGAAAGAGTCAGACTGTTTAATAAGTCATCTATAGAGCAAACTGTGATTGCTGGAACCTCATGAAAGTTGCTCTGCAAAGTGACTTCCGTAAAGAATATATTTGGTGTTGGTGCTGCTGTCTTACTCACCTTGAATGTTCCTTCTATACTTTTAAATCCTTGAGTGTATCACAGCTTCCCTCAGTTATGCACTTGCAAAAAGATTCTTTAGTTGAAAATGTGAAAGGTGTATCTCCAAGACTTCCAGGTGTCTTTGCTAAAATCCTGTTAATTTTTAAAAACTTTTTTGTTTAATTTATTTATTTATTTTATATTGGTCTTATGTCAGCACTGCTTGCATGTCTGTGTAGGAAATCTTCACTTTCTTTTCAGTTTCTTTATCTTTACTGTCTGTGGTGTGTTGACCCAGGCTGGACACCAGGTTCCTACCAAAGCTGCTCTATCACTTCCCTTCTCTGTTGGGCAGTGTAAAGAAAATATAACAAATGGCTTGATATAAGAAAAGAGAGTGAATGATCACTCATTAATTACTGTCATGGTCAAAACAAACTTTACTAGGAGGAATTAATTACTTTATTACTAATCAATGCAGAGTATGATAATGAGAAAAGAACTCCTAAATCTTAAAACCACTTTCCTCCCACACCTCCCTTCTTCTTGGGCCTAACTTCACTCCTGATTTTCTTTACCTCCTGCTCTGCAGTGGTGCAGGGCATGGAGAATGGGGGTTCTCATTTTCTCTTCTCTCTGGCTACAATTGCCATTGTGGAGCATTTTTTCACTTTTCCTAAATATTTTATCCCAGAACTGCACCACCATCACTAATATCTTGGCCTTGGCCAAGTGGTAGGTCCATCTTGGAGCCAGTATTGGCTCTGTTGGACATTGAGGAAGCTTCTGACAGTTTCTCACAGAAGCCACCCTTGTAGCCACCATGCTGCCAAAGCCTTGCCAGGCAAACACAGTACCCTGTCCCTCTGACAAATGACTATATAATCAGAGCACAGATGATTTCGGTACCCAGGGCTCTGTGTTCTGAAAGCTTCACAAATGGATTCTCTTGATCTCCAACTTCTGTCCAAACTTTGCCATGTTCTTGTACATTTAATGCTTTTCCTAATAACAACAATCAAGTTAGTTAATGGGGTATGTTCATCTCTTGTAACTTGCTTTAGTTGAGCTGTTTGCTGAAAACAGGTTTTATTCAAACTGTAATGACGTGGAAAAAAATATTTCTTCAGAAAGAAATGTACCGTACTGTACAATATTTGAGTTCTAGTGGATCAGAATTAAATAAGATATAATCCTGTGGCAGACCAGGTGGCTTAGCAGCTGTTCAGAGCATTGTGAAACAGGAAGGCTGGTTTGAAAGCAAGCTCATCTATCTTTCTCTCACCCATTCACTTGGCTGGGAAAGTTCAGCTCTGCTGATATTTTGATACAGTTCTGCGGCCTGACCTTGGCTCCTCTGCGTGATAAGGGATATAAGTAGAGGGACTGGGGAAATGACAGCTGACGAAGGTATGAATACTTCCTGCTGCTTAGCTGATAAAGTAACATAGAAGTCACTTGCCTGCTGATTTTCTTGCTGTGTTTTTTTCATAGTTATTAAAACACATATACAATTATTTGCTCCTGCTGCAATCCAATGACATGTATTTATTGGCAGATGCAGACAAACCTGAGATTGTACTGCCCATGCTATGCTGGCAACAAAAACGAGGGATGGAAAGACCTGAGCTTTTATGCTGTTAGATACAATATAGTTTTCTTATATGTGATTACCTTTTTTAAACACTACAGGTTCTAACCTCTAAATTTCCTTCTAAAAGAACATATGAAGCCTTTTTTTATATACTTCACTCATTTATGCCTTTAGTTTACAACCATATGAACAGATTTCTTTGAAATTAAAAATTGCAAAGCAGTGGAAGTACATACTGAGAAAGTGTGTCTTAGGTGAGTTTTAGAGAAAAATAGGAGTCAGTTTATCGAGAAAGTGATTGAATTTGTACCTAGTATATAAGGAAGGAAAGGTGAAGAACTGAGGTTTGTGTAAATACCGTATTAGTTCTTCCTGAGAATGACCAAGATAAGTCAAAACTAAACTTTGCTGACCTTCTTTCTGGAGACAGTAATGACCTCTGCAGTCTTCCTTTCCAGTATAGAGATAAAAATAGCTACAATTTAAAGATATAAGCATAACTATGCTTACTAAGAGCATGCATTATATTTGGTTGTTTGTTTCTGAGTTCCAACTCATGCATGTAAGAAGAAACACATCTTAACCAGTATTTGTCAGGTTCAGTGACTCCAGGTGGCGTCTCATAAGAGCAGAGCACTGGAGGACAGTCAATTCCCTTAACTTGCTGGCCTCATTTCTTTTTGTGCATCCCAAGATATGATTGTCTTTCTGGGCTGCTAGCACACATTGTCAGCTCATGTCTGGTTTTTCATCCACCAGGATGTCCAAGTCCTTCTCCTCAGTGCTGCTTTCAACCCATTCATTCCCCCAATCAGTGTTGATACTGGAGATTTCTCTGCCCCAGGTTCAGTTCCTTGTGCTCGGCCTGTTGTACTTCACTGAACTTTCACATTGACCTAGTCCTCAAGGCTGTGAAGGTTCTTCTGGATGACAACCCTTTCCTTCAGTATTATGCACTATTCAGGTTGGTGTCACCTGCAGATTTCTTCAATCCCACTATCTATGTCACTGATTAAGATATTAAATAAAAATGGTCACAGTATAGACCCCTGAGGAACAGCACTCATTACATTTTTCCACTTAGACATTGAGCCAGTAATTGTAAGTTTTCTGATATGGCCATCAGCCAATTTCTTATCCACCTAAAGGAACGTCCATCACACCTATCTCTTTTCAATTTAGTGGCAAGAATGTTGTGGAGGACTATATAAAGGGCCTTACAGAAGTCCAAGTAGACAAGGTTTGTAGCTCTTTGCTTGTCCACTGCTGCAGTCACTCCATCAGGTCACTAGATTAGACAGGCATAATTTGTCCTTGGTAAAGCCATGTCGACTGTCTCTAATTCCCTATGTGTTTTCCATATGTTCTAACATGTCTTCCAGGAGGATCTGTTCCAAGGTTTTACTGGACACAGAGGTGAGGTTGATTGGCAGGTAGTTGCCAGGGTCAATGACTATGAATAATGAATATGAATAAAAGTATTTCAGACCATACTACCCTACCATGCTGCTGCCTCCTCAATTCAAGGTGTCAGGGCTGGCACAAAATGTAGTGGACACACAAACACATACACACACTAATTACAAATAAATGATACTTAAGGCCTGTCAGTATATGTAGGATAGATTTGCTTCCACAGCAGGAACTTCTTCCTTCTCTGAGAAGATCTAGCAGAGGAGATTTGTCATTAACAAATGACTTATCAGCAAGTCCCATTACCAAGCTAGCTGATGCTGTGTTTCAACAACTGTTCGTTATTTCAAAAATGACAAGTGGAAAACTTTAGAAACTTTAGTTTGAACAGAAAAGAGAGACACATTTGTCAGAAGGGGCATGAAGATCAGCAGAGTAATATCACTCCATAGAGAAATTTCGTAAAGATTTTTTATATAAAAGAAATCATCTTCCTATAATCTGTTATTTTTAAATGGAAAAGAGAAAGATAATGCCAATGCAACAACTGTCAGAACTGTAATGTTAGTATTTATTTTGGACCGTCCCTTTATAGTTCTTTTAAATCACCCTTGGGGAACTTCTGTTTAAACTTTTTTTGTTGTATTTACTGTAGTAGTATATATATATATATTCACTATGGTTTATATATATATATTCACTATGGATGTCAACAAATTTAGTATTCCTAACCCATGTAGAACTATGGGAAGATGTCACTCATTTTCAAGGAATTGGTGGAATCGGAGAAGGAAACAAAGTAGAAAGAGGGAAGAATGAAAAAAATAACCATCGTTGGAGACATCCTCTTGCTTTGCCATTCATTCAGAACCAATCTAATTTCTCTAAAAACTTTGCTCCTAGCCCTTCGAAAGACATCTTTGTGTGTTTCTTGTGCCTGGGGAAGAAACAAACCCCTTTCAAAGAGTTTTAATTTCTTCATGACCTAAATTATAATGAGGCTAGGCCATATCATTGCAAAACATATGAGCATAGTTCATGTATGAAGTTTAGCTGAGAAATCTGTGCCATGAAATGGGTTGTGGAGCACATAGTAAAAATTAATGTAATCTGCTACGTCAGAGTGTGAAAGAAACAAAGCAAAAAAACCTCCAGAAAAAGCTTTCAGACATTTTTTATAAAGTATTTATGCTTTTAATCATAATATATCTGTTGTTTTATAGGTAATACCTTTTTTGTTTTAGTTCTCTTTAGTTGCAGTGGCTCCTAAGAAAAATAAAAATAAATAATTATTAAACACTTTAACATTCTGTTTTTACTTGTTAGTTTTTAGTCTGAAATTTCTGAACTTGAAACTGTTTTCTTGCTTCAAGCAAAACTCTGTAACTAAGCAGAACTGTTTATCGCATCACTGTCAGTGTCCACCAGGCCCCAGGGTTTCATTTTGTAAATTGAGTCTGTGGTAATTCTCAGAAAGCAAATTAGAATTTATTCTTAATACATGAGGAAAATAAAATAAAATAAACCTTTGCAGTTATGAAAATAAAGCATATTAGGTAAATATTTTAATGTAATGCAGTACTGTAGTCAAATTTGATGATACCAATATTTCAAAAATTGAAAGAAGTAATATGTTTGTTATTTTTACTCCTTAAAGTTTCCTTTAGACAAATGCTTCATTTCAACATGAAATCATAAGGTACACTGATTCCTAAAGTATAATACTTCAAAATAATTCTGAAAAAATAACTATACTAGAAAGAATTATATAAGAGAAACTCAGGTACTGAATTTTACTTTTTACATTGAAACCCCTTATATTCTGAAAAGTGAATTAATACAATTGGAAAGATTTATGACTTTTTAGATAACACACACACTCCAAAGACAAATTTATGTGTCGATTACAGTGCAATGACTAAAGTTGTGTTGCAAGAATCAGAACAAATTCAGGAAGGCAAATGATATTCAAAAAGAGAATTGGACATACCTTCCAATGACAGCAATATCAGTATTCTGTTCTGGATTGGTGAAAATGAGATAATATCCATTTGAATTAATATCCATTCTTGTGTTCTAAGCAATACAAAACTTGACTAGAACAGTACTGCCATTATTGGATAGGTTTTGGCAATGCAGTTATATCTCTTTAATGTTTTTAGTTATAGTAAACTGTAATTTTAAAGCTTCAATCCACTGTATGTTATACTGATGCAGTTGCAAATCCCTTTTTAGGCTTATCTTGCTGGTCGCCATTTATAATGCATACGCATAATAAAAGTATCACTAGCAACAGGATTGTTGTTTATTTTTTTCTAAATATTAAATACAGACACAGGGAATAAAAATTCTAAGTCATCAGTTTTGAAGTTCATAGGAGAAGTGTGAAAAGGTAATTCCAGAAATTTGTGCTAAGTAACTAAACTGAATCCTACTACAGTTTCTCTCAGACAGTCCCATGGACCCTCCTGTCTGGAGCAGCCCATACTGAGTTAAGCTGGCTGCCTTAGGGCATAAGAATCTGAGGAACTTTATACAGCTCTCTACAACAGTCAGCTAACCTCTCTTTCCTACATCTACTCTTTCCAAGTTTGAAACTGTCTCACTTTACCAATCTTTTTTACTCCTGCTGTAAAAATTGCATTTTTGCCCCAGTGCATATGTCCAAATAGAATAGAAACTTTTCCTTTTCTTTTTTTTTTCCCCCAACACTTACTCGTACACTATTAATAAAATGGATGAAAAATTTGCTTTGTGTTTCACTGGTATACTGTGAACTGCCAAGCTACTCAGACAGGTCCACAGATATTCTGATCCCCATGATGAAGGTGGCCCATCTCTTCATTAATCTCTTCAAGCTCAAACAGGGGTGTCAAAACCACTACAGAAGCCTTTTGTTCGTGTTGGTCTTTCACAAACTCCAGCATAAGCTTCAGGCATGTCTGTTCCTGTGAAAATTCATCAAAGGTCAAAAGTTTATTCATCTTTGGTAAGCATCCCTTAGCTGTCTCATTGCAGCTCTGCCACCTTCTACTTCTTCACCGCAGTCGCAGAAATCAGGGTTTCCAGGTGACCGTGACATCAGTAGGCATTAAGAAAACACTAAATGGTCAGTTGTGAATGATCTGATCAGTAATTATGCAGGCAAAACGAGATGCATTCTTCATTGGTCAAAGAATATTGTCATCAGAAGTTCCAGGGGTAACTAAAGCAATAGCACTTCAATACATCTAATCAAGGTATTTCCAAACATGCATTACTTAACACAGCTAACAATGAGAACGTGATATTCCAGTTAGTTTAATGGCTTTTTTACTGTCATTTCAAGCAACTTGCCTCTCACTCAAGTTTCTTGATTCTTCAGTCATCTTTTCAGAGTAATCTACTTCTTACAAGATATTACTTGAGAACCATTAAAATCTTTTCTTATAGTTCTTTCGTTACAGGTAATGTAGGCAGATTTCAGCTATAAATTGCATGGGAAACTTTTTATTGTGACATTGTTGACATATAAACAGTCTTAACATCAGAGTAGTCCTCTTATTTTCATAAACAGAACCTTCTTTTAAGGAAGACATAATAAAGAAGTCAGATTTGAAAGGTATTTGGAAGTCTAAGATACAGCTAACCCTCTAAATCCCGCAGATACCAAAATAAATTCAGTAACAAAGTATTTTCAAAATTGTCAGTAGCATTTATTCAACTTAGCAATTAATCATTCTTAGCACATATCATTCCTATATATGAATAAATAATGTTTGTTGCTGTTTCCCTCTCAAAATTAAATGTATAAAAATATGTACAATGGATTTTTGTGATAACATTTTTTTTCCGTTTAAGGTGAAACTGAAGTTTAACTGATTACCCAGAAGAAAAATTCACCAATTAGTTAGTCTCGTTGTGTGGCAGTCCTAACTTGGATGATGTATATATTTCAATTTCTCCCTGGAAAATGGTTGTTTCATGATTTTTAAGAGAACAGAGTAAATAAATGACCTTATGTGATATAAAAATGAGAGGCACCAGGCTAGAAGAAGGCTTTTAAAAATTTCAGAATTGTATAAACTGATTCATTTGACTTGTTTGACAGAATTAACATGAAACTGCAGCAACATGAGCAGCAACATGAACTTCCAAGACCATAGAAGTTAAAAGCAAAATATCCACTGACTATATCAGGGAATGTGATGCATACAGAATTGGATAGAGGAATGACAAAACTGGATGCTTGGAGCTGATCTAACTATAATCTTAACTGTTTTTGACTGTAAATAAATGTATTAACCAAAAGAAAAAAAAAAGCAACAACAATAAAAGGTAAACATATTTTAGACTGAAATGAATGTTAAGCACTTTTGAATTTTGTTTTTCAGGATCCTAAGGAAAAAACAATTAAAACAGAGAACGCAGTTCAGTAAAATATGGCATTATATGAAATACAAGGCCGATCATGACATAAGGAAACATTTTAACTGACACCTTGCTATGACTTCAAAGATAAGTAATTGTTATTAACTCATGGAAGCTATTGTAAATAAAGACAAGTGTACCCTACAACAATCCTGCTCATCCAAGGCGTTACCATCTGCATCATCTCTCCTTTCCCTTATGCATTTTCACTAAGAATATATTCTTTTGTTCCGATTAATATATCTATGTTTTGTGTTTCTTCATTGTGTTTCTTAGAGTCTTTGGAGGAACTTAGGCTGAAAAAATACACTTTCTGATTACTCTTACATCAGATTTTTACCCCCTTGTTGAAGTAAAACAGTTCTTTATCAAGGGAAAACCACTAAAATAAGTAAGTGCAATAATTTGGAAAGCAAAATGAAAGCTGAAAGTGACTAAAGTAAGCAGACTTTTGTAACCTTTTGGATTTAATGTTTACAAAATTTATTATCAGTTTCATTTTGCCTGTCTTTAAGCACTTTGTCTTGAAAAACTTTGAGTGCTTTGAAGTATTGACTTCAAAGTCAATACTTTCAAGTATGGATAGATGAAAAGTTATGTTTCATCAATAATTAATACCAGCTGAACAATCTAATCATTATTTTCAGACACAAGCAGTTTAGAATTTATTAGTATTAAGTTGGAGATGTTGTGTTTCCATCTGTCTTCAAGTGTAGAACAGCTACTTTGATGTTCTTTTTACATTTCACAATGTTTTCAATTTACATATCTTGCAGGGTATCCGAGAAAATCAGCCAGATGACTTACATATCTACATCTAAAGAAATATCATGGCTTTTGTATTTTAGCCCAAAGTGGTCTTTTATTTCCCTTCACATTATTTTGGCTTACTGCACTGATGTTCACACTCTGGGAAGTCTAAATAGAGAAGGTAATTTTGTAATTTCTTTTGTTGTTTCTGATAAACTCAGAAGTCTTACAAGGGGTTAAATTGTCTTCATCTAGTATTAATTTTAAACTTATTTTTTCTTTTAAATTGTTAGATCATAGATGTGTTTGTCAGCTACACCTCAACAACTGTTTGAGTTGTAAAAGCAAAGTAATGTAAAAAATCTGTAAATCACTCAGTCCTTTGGTGTTTTTTTGCTCTTCTGCAAAAAATATCATCTCTCAAAACATTTATTAAGGGCCAAAATGCTTGTTGCCTGTGAGAATTGCTTTATCCTAGTTTTGTAGGATGAAAAGAACAACTGTTATGGCAGGTAGGCTGTAATATATGCCATGTCATCATGTCCTAAGTAATAAGGCAAAAATCTTTCTTTTATATGTTAAAAAAAAATAAATTGGTGATGGTTTACAAGGAATGCACAAAATGCAAGTGTTTCTGCTTCTGGTGGCTGTTACATTGACAGTCAAGTTAGGTGGACATGAAACGGTGTCACGTCAGCATAGATAATATCTTGCTGTAATGACACCTGCCAGAAAGTTTGGAGATTCATTGCAGATTCAGTTATTTAATGAATCACCTGTAGGAGTAATGGATTATTACCCCTATTCTTACTTTATAGATCCTATTAGTATATCCATTACACAGAGTATCTGTTTACCACTGCTTTGCTCACTTAGCATGAGAAACATGCAGTTATTTATACTTCTTCCAAAACTTACTGCTTCTTTACACTACCACGTACACTGCAGAACTAGTTATAGCAATCAACATATTTTTGGGGTGATATCACTCCTGGTCCAGTATTGGCTTAGTAAATATGATGAAATGTGAAAGAAAATTTGTCCTAGGAAAAAAATCACATAAATAAAAAGCATGTTCTTACTCTAGGCTCTTTCTTATCTAATAAAATAACAATAGGGCTTTTCCCTATTTTCCCCTTACAAGTACATGTTTCTACAGAAGTGTTCCTATCCTGTCACTAAATCTTCAGGAAATGGTACTTGCTGACAATTTTTAAGAATATCTGTTTCAAATCAGTGGCACTTTTCAGCTAATAAATAGTTAGCTATCTATCTGTTACTCTGAGAGTTTCTTCAGGCAGTTAGTGTATTCCTGGCCTTTATGAAGAAAAGGGAATGTGACAGTTTCTTTCTTATAGTCTGTGAACAGGAAGAGACTAAAGAATCTTTAAAAAGACATGATTTGTTTCCTAATAATATTCTTTATTGAAGATATGCAGTATAATATCTGCCATCATTCTATGATGATTTTCTCTTTCAAGTAAGACTTTTTTTTTTCGTTCTCCAGGCAGTTGTTTTCCTGAGTTGAGGAGAACCTGATCTTTGAAGAAGCTGGAACATCCTCCTTAGGTAGAGGGAAAAAGAAAAGTTGCAAAGTATCAGGGTGTGGGAATAATAGCAACTCCTCTCAAAATAGGAACAAATTATAAATTCTGTTACATGTATGGATCATAGATTGGTATAATTAAGAAGAGTATCTATACTGAACTGTCAAACCAGACAGCAAGAGGAAAAGCTGTGGA
Organism: Pipra filicauda; assembly: GCF_003945595.2. Classification (NCBI taxonomy): domain Eukaryota; kingdom Metazoa; phylum Chordata; class Aves; order Passeriformes; family Pipridae; genus Pipra; species Pipra filicauda. Next base: position 1,221,510 of record NW_024104776.1, on the reverse strand, counting down.
TTGTAGGTCATAAGCAGTCTTTTATAATCTGGTTCATCCATGGAAAACGGATACATAAAGCTAGGAAATGGTAGACAACTAGCACAGCTTTCCTTCACTGTTCTGAATATGGGCATTTTATAAAAAAAATTAATTCTGAACCTTATGAAGAATCAGGTCTATCTGAATGATACAGTGACACCTAAAAGCATAAGGAAAAAGAAAAATGTGAAGATGAGACCCTGGGACTCTTGGAGGTGAAGAAATGTGAAGACTTTTGGAATTGGAGAAAGTAGAGCTTAAGAACAAAGACTGAAACTGTAAGACAGATAACTTGTGTAAATCTGGATGGTAAGATATTTCATTAATTGAACTCTTCTGAATGGGAGTCCCAACAGAATTATTGCAAAGGTGAGATGGTGGCTTGACCTGATGCTAGACTGAGTATGACATGAGCAAGAAATTGTCAGTGAATTTTACCTCAGTTTAGGAGGCTGATGATAAAACTCACTCAAGATAAATTTCATGAAATTCCAAAAGGAATGCTTTCTGAATATGAATATGAATTTGGAGCTAGGTAGTTGAACAGCAGGGGAAATAGGTGTTGAGGCTTGGCACTGCAATAAAATTTCTCCGTGCTTCAGGTCAATGACTCTGACTCAATGCAAATAAAGCAACAATTTTCCTGAATATGCATGATTAAATCCATGTTAGTTCAAGCCTCTTACATTTATACAGTGCCTGGTAGAAGAGATCAGAATCACAGAATCACAGAATATGCTGAGCTGGAAGGGGCCCACAAGGATCATCGAGTCCAACTCTTAGCCCTGCACAGGACCATCCTCAAGAGTCACACCACATGCCTGAGAGTACCATCCAAATGCTTCTTGAACTCTGGCAGGCTTGGTGCTATGAACACTTCACTAGGAAGCCTGTTCCAGTGCCCAAACACCTTCTGGGTGAAGAATCTTTTTCTAATATCCAACCTAAACCCCACTGACACAACTTCAGGCCATTCCCTTGGGTCCTGTCACTGGTCACACAGAGAAGAGATCAATGCCTGCCCCTTCTCTTCCCCTTACAAGGAGGTTGTAGACTGCAATGAGGTCTCCCCTCAGTCTCCTCTTCTCCAGGCTTAACAGACCAAGTGACCTCAGTCACCCCTCATACAGCTTCCTTTCAAGGCCCTTCACCCTCTCCACTGCCCTCCTTTGGACACTCTCTAACAGCTTAATATCTTTCTTATATTGTGCAAAAAGTGCACACAATATTCAAGGTGAGAATATTGTGCAGAGCAGAGCAGGACAATCCCCTCCCTTGACAGGCTGGTGATGCTTTGCCTGATGCTCCCCACGACACGGTTGGCCCTCCTGACTGCCAGGGCACTGCTGACTCCTATTTGACTTGCTGTTGGCCAGGACCCCCAGGTGTATAAGATATAAGCTGTGAGCCATTGAATAGGATGGTTGCACTACTGTTTAGATGTTCAGGCAGCTGGAATGCATGTGGGATTATACTACCATGCACGTACATAAGCAGTCCTAGGAAGAAGAACTCATAAAAAGTCCTAACAGGGGTATTTCATATACTTTTAAGCAAGTTGCTCATTAAATATATCACTGAACTGAGGCCTACAAAATGTGTAATGATTTTTTTAAAGCACATTTTTTTTCTTACTCCTGCCTCGCCAAACATCTACAGAACTTAGAGTATCTTCTGACCCTTTCCCAGAAGGCAGTGAGGTTCCACACCATCCTTCTGTTGGGAGTGGTTACTTGCCACCACTTTTTCCACAGTGCATGAGATGGTCTAGGTTTCTGATAACTAGGAGAAATGGGCAGCTTAGGAGTCCATGTGCTAACATGTAGAAATCTGGTATTGTCAAGATTTTGTATATATTTTTGATGGCAGAATTGAATAAATGAATTATGGTTTTACATTTTTAATATGTTTACAATCAAGAAAAATGTTGCATTTTGATACATTATACTGCAAAAGGAAACACTGACTTGTCATAAGAAAATTTTGTTAATAAAAAATTAGAAAAAAATTACGCTATATCTAAATCAACTACCTACATAATACATTAAGTTCTTCCATAAAACCTTGATAAACAGTAAAGGTAGAAATGTTTTCAGTTAAAAGCTTTATCAAAAGCCCTGGGGCTTGTTGTGGAAATAAAACCCCAAACTGATTGCATTAAACTTTTGATAAAGAATAAAATAGAGTACAAATGCATAAATCACCTTGTTAGCCCAAACTGAAGTTTAAACTATTGGGAGAAAACCCTTCAGGTCTGAATAAATGAGACATTTGCTGAAAGACAGTTTTTATTTTTGACATTTCAAAGCCACAGTAGAACAGTTATTTCTAAAGAAAATCTCTTAAGATATGATTAGATACACAGAAATGTTTATTAAGATATCTTTTCAGTTTTATGTTCCTGCAGATGAACGTGGATAGACATACACAATCTACTTAATTTTATAGACATACTGTTAACATTGTAACAAAGTATGCATATGTTATGGTCTTAGCTTGCTTTGAAATGGATAGATTTCCTCTCTTTTTGTCTCACTGCTATATATGAAACAAATAAATGGTTTTAAAATGGTAGAAAATATGAAATCAAGTATCACTGTAAATTGGAACAAAAATTCTTCAAATTATGCTGAGAAGCTGGTTTAACAGGGTCAAACCTCGAGTTCCAGAGCCTGGCCGTCCTCCTGCATTATTAACAACTTTACTATTATTGCTGTGAGGAGGGTACTTTTGTTTATTTACGGAGTTCGTAGATGCTCTTAATCATGAATTTCAGGTCCAAACACAATCTATAACCAAATTTTGTGCCTCAAACCCATGTCAACTGCAAAAGTTAAATTGTATGGTTTCATATGAATATGTATTTATCCTAAGCATACGCATTCTTTCATCTACAATTCATTTGTTTTATAGGCATTAATGCAATGGACGAAATCTTCACACCAGGTTCTGCACTGACAAAAATAATAGACTAATAACCCCTCTCAACATTAGTCATTCCTATGAGGTAATAATCCCTGTCCTTGGAGGAAATCATCTTTTACAAGTTCTGTCATGGTCTTGAACAATTGTGATGTCAGATTAGGCTGTTAAACACTAATGGATTTACCAATTGCTATGTTAACTTTTTTTTTTTTAATTGCTTCTATAACTCCTGGGATTTCTGTTAGGAATATCCTGAATAATCCTGAATATTACAAACAAGCTGTTGGAGGAAGGTATGTGATTTTTAAAACATATCAGTAAACAGTAGAACAGCAACATTTTCTGTTTGCAAAATAGCCCTTCAGGATGCTTCTGTCTCCACTCCAACTAAACTAGTGCTTAGTTATGGAATAATGGAACAGTGTTCAGTCCCTCTGGCATTGGGGTGTTGGCTTGCATCCTTTTTGTTTTATTTTATTTTTGCCTTCTGAATTTTGTAAGGACTTTCTAGAAGGGGAAACTAACAATCATACTTATTATTTGTGCTAAGGATGAGATTCTAAACACTCAAAATTTAGATTCTTCTGGGATGATTATACTTACCATGAGTTAAAATCCATGAAATTTAAGATAGCTCCATATCACTCCATGGCTCACTTACTTAATGCTGTAAATCTGGGACAAGATACCAACACTACTATTGAGTTTATAGGGATTCTTCAGAAATTTTTTTCTCCTTTTCTACATGTACAAAATTGTCTGTTTATTGATTTATATAAATAATTTCCATTCTTATATTTTTTACTTGTGGAAGATTTTTAAATACAGAAAGAAAAAGAAGAGAAAAAAAAACAAATATCTAAGGAATACTCATGTTAGGGTCTTTTCTTGTTTCTGTTACACGAACACAGATAGCACAATAAGCACAATACACTTAAGCACAATCCCTGAAACATTAGTTAATGCTGCTAGTAAACTACAGTCAGAACATTTATCTTAGCTGCCCTGTACTGGCTCTTGACCCATCTTGGGAATTGAGTGTTTTAGGATGGAGTTTGTCCAGTGTTTTTCTATAAGATGCAGGCTCCATTGTTTTTGCATCTATTGCTCAGTTTGGTTCTGCTTTGTCTTCGCTAGTTGGTTATATGCCCTTTCCTACTCTTCTCTTGTCCACCTGTTGGGAGTTCCTGATGGGATGTGTGCTCAAATATTAAATATGCTTACTGTATTTGAACGGCTTAGCTTTATTGACATGCTTTAAGTCAGGTGATAAAGACACTGAGTAGTGGTGTATGTAGACAGATCATTTTATGGAAGATTGCACTTTCTATAATGCAGTACTTCATGTCTTTAACAATTGTTATCACAAGTATTCGGGCAATTCTAAACGGATTTCAGGTTGGCTGAGGTTTTATGTCACAGACCCAGTATTAAACTTCTGTTTCCTATGGATTTTGCTGGAGTTCTGATTAAACCAACCAAATAAAATACCCAAACCAACCAAACCAACAAAACAAAACCCCTACCACACAACAAAGAAAGCCAACAATCATGCAGCTTTTCAATGAAAAGAAAATATAAATCTGTGGAAGAACTTTCATAGTGGATAATGCATATTGATCAGAGTAAACCAAAAATAATACTTCTCTTTTTTCCTCAATATTAGACAAATGGAATACTGAACGACCATAAATACCAAAAGTTGACCTTAATCACTCCAGTATAATATCTCACACCATTTTGTGTGAGATATAAAACTCTTGTTTTGGAGAATTTGCATGCAGAGACAATGAGTCAATTCTATTACACCAAAACATCACAATTCTGTTCTTTTACTGTATACATTATGACATACAGAACAAAAATATTATCTCACTCCTATTTCACAAAATTTCTGAACACAGGTACAAGCCAACACATTAATTATAGACTTATAAAATTGGTATTAATCTCTTTTTAAAATATATAAATCCTTTTTTTCATTGCCACAAGTTGCCTTAAATTGCTCATTAAACTTCAAGCATTGCAATGCAATGCTTGCTACCATTTATAGGCAATGCTCTCCAAAGTATCATTAGAGGAAGTATTATGACACAGAACAATGGAGACAATTATTTCTGAGGTTTATTAATGCTAATTAGCATATGGCATCTAAGACAGCTGCTGATACTTCATTGCTAAATACTGAGGGACTAATTAGTATTTGATGTTAATTAGCTTCTTCTGCATGTGCATTGTCTTTAGATGCATATATACTGTCACCACTGGGCTATTAAAAATCTGGCCTATGCCTTCTTTCAGTGACAGGATACAGCATTTAGGATGTTTTGCAGACTGTATGATATAGCTCTCTAATGTGCCCTTAATAGCCACTATATGAGGTTTAACAAGGCAAATTCACAAATTCCCACTGCAGTACATCAGAAAATTTATTTTATAAGTGGCTGAATAGTGTATAAATTGTTTTAAAATGACAGTTTGTAGCTGTCTTATGTTGATAGAAATAGTAGCCTGAGAGATTAAAAAAAAAAGTCACATCTAGCGATATCTAGTTGAACTGAACTAATGAACTGAAGAAGAGGGAAACAAAATTTCACAGGCTTATGCAATGCTATCTGCTGTTTAACCTCTTTCATTTTGAGTATAGATAATCTTTTTATTTCTTCTCTTCATTTCCTACAGAGATCCGTGTTCTCTATGTATTATGATGTCTGTCTTACAAAACTTTTTTGGAAGTTGTAATGCTATTTAAAAACAAATTCATCTCCAGCTAGCAAGAAGGAAATAAGCATATCTTCTTTCTTTCCTTACAGATTACTATTGCTTTACACATGAGGTTATTATTTAAGATCATGTTTTTTTCCAGGGTATACTAGCATTCCAATGAGAATTTCCCATGTTAATCATAAACAAACTTTATTTGGTAGTTAATAGGAATTGGCTTTAGTGTGGCCATTTTCTTGTATAGTTAAAGAACATTAATTTCCTTAAGCATTTGGAAAAGGGAATTAAAGATTAGATCACAGAGGAGAAAAGCAAGTCAAGAAAAGCAAAGTTTGCTAGTTGAGTCTTTTGTGTTCATGGAGGTTGCCCTTTACTTCACTGTGACAGCAAGTGTATTGGTTGAAACCAGAAAGCGGAGGTATGTCAAAAGACAAGGGCAACCACGAGTTGTTAAAAGAAAAATCAAAAGAATAAGAAATAAACCAAAACAACCAAGAAAAGGATGATAACACATGACTAAAATGTGAGGAATATGTTAGGAGGATTCTTGATGACAAGCAGTGGGGAGTTTGAAAATTATGAAGATTGAATCTTATTGTCCTCCTCAATTTGATTTTGAGCTTGGTCCTCTTTCTCACCCAGTTTCTAGACCTTGATAAAAACCTTTGCTTTATGAAATTATTTTAACACTACTGCTATCTTGTCAGGTATTATAAAATGAGTGTGACTTAACATTGTAGGCAAAGGTTCCACAGCAGCAGCAAGTTCCTTCGTTATTCAGGGAGGGTTAATACTAACTCATAACACAGAAGGTATCGCTTTCAAACGCCTTGGGTCTACTGTGATGCTTAAAATTTGTGGAATTAAGAAGCCTGGTTAAGAAAATGCATATTAAATATTGATGATGTCTGTGCTTTGTGTGAATTTTAAAGCCTCTGAGATTTATTGAGTACACAGGATTAAAAAAGGTAAAATTTTAGGAGCTTTCTGATCCATGACTGAAATATCCACTTTGCTATTTCAGGTGGATAACCACATCTGTGCTAAAAAATGAGGAAGTTTTACTGAAATTCAAAAGAAATAAGAAAAGTATTCAAGGGAATCCTTAGCAAGGCTGGATGATGCTATTGATATGATTGGAAAAGCAAAATATAAATAATAACAAAAGGGACCTCTTCCAATTAAATTCAATTTAAAAATCTAGCAAAAATATCACAGGGTGGTATATATAATGGAATGACCACAACAAACAAAGAGAATGTGAAGGGGAAAGATATGAGAAATGTGGTACATCAGCTCTCCATCTAAATAGCGCTGATAGAATGGACTTAGCTCTATTTGGCTCTTCATGTATTCTCATACTAATTCCTTCTAGGAAAATTAAACAATGTTGTAGTATGAGAGAAATGTCCAAAGCCAAAGTGACACATCTGTTTTCAGCTGTACTCTGGTGTACTCAATAACATGTTGCCATAAACGGTAATAGCTATGCTAAAAGCCTTAAGGATATAATATCTAAAGGGTTTTACAGGGTAAGTATAGCTCCACAGAAAAACTGTAACTAGACAGTTAAGTAGCAAACTGCAAAGGATAAAATTCATAACAGTCCCATGGAAAAGACTCTACTTATGGTATAATCATATCATACCTTAAGACTAAACAAAATTTGGATTTACTAAATCAGAAAAGAGTAGATTAATATAGAAATAACCTCCATGGAGTTGAGAAGGTCTTAATGGACATTTTAATAGACGTGTGATATCCATACTGTCCTCATTCAAGTCCTTAGGAAAGTTTTCTAAATTATTTCTTAGCTGGGAAGGAAAATTGTTCCTTTATTCATTCATCAAATGGATAAACTCATCAGGAATACAGTATTGATTACAGAAGCAGGAAGATGGTAATCTTTCCTTATGTGTGGTCTAAAGAGAGTTAAAGGAAAAGGGGAATACTTTCTTAGGGATGTTGTGATCATAGAATCACAGAATGGGTAAGGCTGGAAGGGATCACAGTCAGTTATCTGGTCCAACATACCTGCACAAGCTGGGTCATCGTAAAACACATTGCACATGATTGCGTTGAGAGGGTTCTTGAATAGTGCTCAAATAGACAAGTTCTTATCTCAGTTCTTCATGGAAAATGAAGAAAATCGGTCTTATATCCCTCTAAAATATCACAGTATAGGCTGTCTTCTGCCTATACTCATTGCTTGCATCATCTGTTGGTGCCAGCTAGCATGCAGGCAGGTTTACCAATTAACTTCTCTCAGCAAGTGTGTGGGATGAGGCCCTGAACGAAAGCTGTGTAGGGAAGGATTTTGCCTGCTTTTTTTAACCAGTACCTGACACCAGTGACTTTTCTACTTGCTATGCGGCTGCTTGTGATGCCAGATCAGAGGGGCTTACGGGAAGGGTGAGTTCTGCTATTGCACAAGTCCTATTTTTCTGGGATCATTATAGTGTTCATAAAGACAGCAAATAGTGAGGGTATCAGAGTGTACCTCTATCATGAAATAATAAAGGTATTCTGAAAGAGAGACATCTTTTCTCCCTGCTCCAATGAATATCTTTACATATTTTTATAAAAAAGGAAAAAATCTTGTAACTTTCATGTTCACTGAGGAAAATTTTTCAACTTCTTCTCCAAGGATCCTGCAAGAATCAAAAAACTTAAAGCACATAAAAAAAGTGGAAGTCAGCCTCCTGATTTTTTGAGGACCTCACAGATTTTTTTTAATATTCTTGGTTTCTTTCAGACTAGAAAAATTGCAACTGAAGAACATGACAGAAATGACATGAAAAAAACATGAAAACAATGGAGAAGGTGAGTAATGGTCAACTGTTTACTTTTGGATACAAAAAAGTGGCTAGTGAATAAAGCTGGAGAGACACAAGATTAGGTTCTATGCAAAGTGTAAATGAGTAAATTAGATGACCTGGATCATCCAAAATAGTTATATGCTACCTTCCCCAGGATGATATCCCTATTGTCATCTTGTTCTGTCAAGCCAAAGTCCTTGTGAACATGGGAAAACAAGTTTAAAATTGCAATCAATGCTTTGTTTTGTGAGAATTCTTATTTTAGTTTATAGCCAAAATTCAATATATAGTCAGGTGATACATTATTTTTATTGTAATACTGTTATTGCTAGTGTTCAGAGTGCAGCCTCACAGCACTGTCAAGTATTTGAAAAATTATGTCTTTGTTGGTCTAATGTAATTGATCTTATTTTGAGTAAAACAAACAAAAAACCAACAAACTCACCACCTTCAAAACTATTAGTCTTTGGTTTTGTGTATTTAAGTATTCGATTGCACCACACCTTGTTCTCAAGTTTTAAGCATTCACCAGAAATTAATCATAACATCCTAAAACTTCCCATAAACTGTCATTTATTTCTGTACTCTATAGACAGTTTCATATGGCAAACGCAGAGGGTTTTGAATTGTACTGGAATTGTGCTCATTTTCTTCACAGTAGCTACTATGGAACTATGGTTTGATTTGTTCTGAAAACAGTGTTCATAACCCATGGATGTTTTTGTTATTGTTAAGCAGTATTTAGAAAGAGTCAAGGCCTTTTCTGCTCCTCACTCTGCCTCACCAGTGAGGGGGCTAGGAATGCACAAGTTGTTGGGAGGGGACAGAGCTGGAAAAGCTGAGACCAACTGATCACAGGGACATCCCATACCATATGGCATCGTGCTCAGCACGTAAAGCTGAGGGAAGAAGAGGAAAAGGGGGATGTTCAGAGTGATTGTGTTTACCTTCCCAAGTCACTGTTAAATATGATAGAGCCCTGCTTTCCTGAGGCTGGCTGAACACCTGCCTTCCCATGGGAAGTGGTGAATAGATACCTTGTTCCTTGCATGCATGGCTTTTGTTTTTCCTATTAAACTGTCTTTAGCTTGATGCCTTAAGCCCCTAATGGTTTTTTATTTTTCTAATATTTGTAAGACTTGTAAGTTTTATGGGTAAGTTTTAAAAGCAGCAACCTTCCCCCCCCTTGTCCCTTGTTCCTTTCCCTTTCTCCAATACCCTTTTTTATACATTCTTCAATCCTCTTACCCCATTCTATGCTCCCCATATCAATCCTACTTCTGAATACAGCAGAAGTGTTTAGTCTTTTGTCAAGGCAAGGCCTAGACAGTTGACAGAACAGCATATCAGGGCCTAAGCCGCAGAATGCGGTCAAGAATTAGGTGACTATGTACCCTTTGTGCTCTGAAGATGGTGAAGATGATGAAGTAAAAGCCCCCAGACTCATTTCAAGGAGGTGGACCCGGGGCGGTCCAGAGGAAGGGCCACAGGGTGGACACATCTGGGATTGGATGGATGGTATTATAAAATGTAACCTCTCGGGCACGGCCGGCGGGCGTCGTGTAACATCTTAGCCTTGGCAAATAAACCCTTTCTTATCTCAGCCCTAATTAACTGCTCCTGGAGATTTTTTCAGCACCAAAATACACCGGCAACAAGCTCAACCCGTGAGTTCTCTCACTTTTACTTTGCCAATACTCTCCCCCATCCCACAGGGAAAAGTGACTGAGTGCCTAGGTGGGGCTGAGATGTCTGTTGGAGTTTAACCACGACATTCATAATATGGAGATGACAGTAAATGACTGGTGAGCAACTGAGAGATGGTAACTCAACAAGTGATCCATATGGCATTTTTTACCATTTAACTTTTGAAAGTTATGCCTATCTCTTCTAGAATTATGATACATTTACACCTATGTTGTGTGAAAGGTAATATTGCACATAAATCCGCTACAGAATTTAAAAGGGAAATAAATAGTTAGGTGCTACCTGATCTATCAAGGAATTTAAAACATATTTTTAAGACTCTGAATATCTTTTAGTATAATCTAAAACATTTTTCAAACCACTTTTCCCCAGAAATAAGATATGAGTGTCAGGTTACCACTCAGTTTTTAAATCAGTGCAGACAGAAACTGTCCTACCAAGTTATAAAACACTCTGAAAACATGGCCTAAAGAAAGGCTGTCCCAGTGATGATTTAATTTAATTCAGTGGAACCAGACATTAAAATTACATCCTATTCCTAAACTATTCTGGCTGCAGCTAGAATCAGTATTTCAAAGAGTGGAGAATGTGAGGGAGGAGAAATAATCCTCTTGAGATTAGATCCACAAGTCATTCCTTTGTGAATCTCATTTTTGCTCTTGGTTTTATTTTGCCAATAATCTCACAGTCATTCTGGATTTAGGAAGCTTTTTATGACTCTGAAATGTCAAAGTAAGAAAATGCTCAACTTTGACATCCCATTCTGCTTCATTTATTTGAACATTGTCACCTGGGCTCATGTAAACAGTATGCAATCATTAGATCATTGACATCTACCTGGAACAATAAATGAATAAAATTAGATTTTGTTGATATATTCCGGGCAAAAAAGGCTGAAGTGTAACAACAACACTTTTGTGCTATATACCCTGGTGATATCATCAACGAATTGACAGAGCCGTAAAGGGGAATGCTCTAAGATTGAGGGTTACAGCTACTCTGATTGTAGTTGAAAACAGAGGGAAGCTTTCAGTTTTGAGGGAAAAAAGTATATTGGCAGCTGTGAACTAGTCCTGCAGAGTGCTTTATAGACAGCTTCTCATATATCTTTGCAGTTGGAAATAACTAGATAATGGAGAAAGATGCATAAACCAAAACCTTAGGGGTGTTAAAATGTCCAAGTAAATACCATTTGTAAGAAAAGGGCTCTTAATGGGGCAGATGCTTTTCTTGGTTTCATGGATCTGGAAAAAGGATACTTTTATTGAAAATTAAGACACAGATTTAAAAGCCAAAGGGAAGAAAAAGAAAATTCCAGTTTTTAGTAATTCAATCTTATTCTTCTTTCTTATTATTTGGTTAAATTCAGAGTCATATATGTGGAGAACATGAGGTGATATACATATTGTGACTGATCCTGGAAAACAGATAAAGAAATATTAGGCACTTTTGCTGGTCCTAGTTTTTATCCTATGCTTAATATCTCTCGGTTTTTCCTTCATGCCATATATGCAATCCCATCCACCTGAAACTTTTACTTTGTAAAGTACTCAGTAATACAGGCAAATATTTCTAAAATAAGATGCCCTAGTACTCTGCCATTCAGCTCAATCAAAAATTGCTACCTCTACTTTTGTGTCTTCATCTTATTCCTTTTTTTTTCAATGTATTTTTCTCCTTTACTTTTATCTCTATCAGTTGTCATCCTTGTCACTTTTCTCTGTCATCTTCTGTCTCCTCATACTGACTTGGTTGTCCATCTAAAGTGAGAAAAGGATCACAGGAAGGATTGCTTACAGAGGCTGCGGGTTCTGCTAACTGTAGCATAGCAGTTGGAAGGCAAGTGAAAGCCAAAATTGTGGGAAAGAAGATGGAAACAAAAAGTTCAGGAAACAGTAAATGAAAGTAAGCACTAAAAGCATGGCAATTTATAGAGGAAGAATGCTTTTTATATTAAATCTCCAACAGACAATAGAGTGTTCTTTTGCCTGGTGGGAGATCAGCAGGGAAGAAAGGGTTTTTAGAGTGTCTTCTCTCTTTACCTGCACATGTAGCTATATTCCTGATTCTCTTTAGGGGAACATAAAAATCGGACTACTGGAGACCAATATCAAAACAGGCTGTATTCTTACAAATTTTAGCAGCAACTTCACCGAAGTTCTCTGCACCACAAATATAAGTTGTAAGTGGAGACTGACGGGCTAATATTCAGTACGATCTCAACACTTATACATTAACAAGAAAATAACTCTCATTTCAGGTCTTTTTCCTTATGCTGTTTCTAGTCACATAGAAGATCACTTCTATGTGGAACTGGAAAATGTATTACGTAAATTTTAAGTCTGAAGTCATTACCGCTCTTCCTCATCCTGATATCAGTACTACTGGAGGGGAAAAGGGTATCTGTAATAGAATATGTAATAGACATTAAACTAGAATAATTTGCAGAGCATAGCACATCACTGAAAATCCCAGTTTATGCTCATCCCAAAAAACTGTTGGACAAATGTTCACAAATTAGCTTGGCTTAATAAGAAGGCCCACATTAGTAAGATAAGCAGTGGAGCTAACCCTTTTGCCATTCACAGTATGGAAATACAAATATGTACAAAATATCTTGGATATTTCTGGGAGAACACTGTATTCCCTATATGGATGTCATGTTTTGAATGCAGATTATTTTACAGTTGGAAATACAGGAGTTGTAATTAACTTTAGTGAAGCTGATCTGGTATGGGAGGCTTAGTTCATCTGTAATTTTAGTTATTTATTAGCATGTTGGTGTCTAGAGGGGGAGGGGAAACCATTCACTGCTCTCAAGTTCATCTTTATTCAATAATAAGGGATGGTGAAGAGGTGTTACCTGATTATCTTGGGTAAATGGGTAAATTATTACTATCCTGTCCCAAAAGCTAGAGAAGGAAATTTAATTTGTCATTCAGGCATTTAAAAGACATTTTTAATCAATATATTTTATAACAGATCAAAATTCTTCATTAAAATCACTCCTTTTTCTTGTAACTTTACTCAGATTGTGCCCTACAGGTGTAAGTAATGATTTTCAAATAAACTCTCTCAATAAAGAATCGAATTACAGAAATATCTAAATTTTCCAAGAGGGATAAATAGCAAAAATGCCTGCAATTAAGCTTTAAAAATGTGAGGTTTTTTACATCAGTACAAAAGGGGAAATATTTTATACGTATTGATCAGCTGCTGATGATCAACTGAATCAGCAGCAGCAAAAAACACCTGTGGAATGCACCAGCATTCAGGTTTTCCAAGATTTATATTTCTCAGGCAGACAGTGGTCTAAATTGTTCTACCTATTAAAGACTGGTTTTAATTTTGTCTTCTACCTTTCCTTATTGAAGTTTTTGTTTCGGTTTGTTTGCTTTTTTAGTTGTGGTTGTTTGTTTTTTCTGTTTTGTTTTATTTTTACCTATTTTGAAATAAACAATCAGAAAATAATAAGGACGGGAGCATGCATTCAGCAGGCGTGCATTCAACCACAGAAACTTCTCTTGTGCAAAAGTTAGTTATCATACAGTGAGTGGAGGAAATTGGGAGGAGGAGGTTAATTGTCTGGCAATCAGAAGTGCAAATGAATAATAAGGAAAAATAGTTCTTTGTGGAGAACATGAAATATTTATTCATCTTCCCAGCATAAACATCCCCTTCTCATTCTTATTTTCATTAACTCCATACTGTATCTGTCTGAGTGTTCTTCCCAAAGGACACCCTACTGTCACACTCTTTACTGACCAGTATCTGGTGAGCTGACATTCTGAGGCATGCTCATTACTGAGTACTGCCTGATAAAAAATTATTCTTCTCTGCTTTTTATAATTGACAGAATCAAGGGTAAATTACTGTATTTCATTGTTCAGAATTTCCTAGTAACAGAAAAAACCCTGACTGGACGTATTTTCATCTGTCGTGGAGGAAATGGACTTAGGATGTTTTTGGTCAAGAGGAAAACAGCGAGTCTGGAACTGTCTGTGTTCCAATTTTAAGGCACTAGTTTGAATTAGTTTTATAACAGCCTTTAAATTACTTAAAAAAACCCCAGTAAATAAAGATGTTAGTACTAAAGTAGATGAACATTACACTTATAATACTTTTGGAAGGAGAAAAGGATAAAGAATGCAATAATCTAATAAACGAGTTAGGGGTATACCTTAATTTCAAAGTACAGAGTCATTCTTCTGTCTCTTGAAAGTGAAACTTATTTTACCATGATACTAACAAATACAAAGTCAAACTTTAGAGAATAAATAAAAAAAACTCACTGAAAATGCTGTTTGCTTTGCAAAAGCACTGAAAAACTAATGAGAATATGTGCTGTAGGCTGAGATATCTGGGATTGTTCAGCCTGGAAAAGGGAAAGGTCGAGGCAATAGAAAGTAACAAAGCCAGGCACTTCACATTAGTGCCTAGTGGAAGGACAAGAGGCAGTGGCGTGAATCAAAACACAAAAATTCTGCCTGAACATAAGAAAACACTCTTTTACCCTGAAGATAATCAAACAGTGGTGCAGGTTTGTGACTTTGTGATTTTACTTGGGTACTTTTAAAAGCCAAATATCCACAGATGAAATGGACTTTACCGCAATTCCAGAGAAGGTTAGAGGAGAGGCAGAAGTGAGACCAATACTTTACGAAAATGCCCCCACCACCAGAAAAGGGAAAATTTTATTTTTTTACAATCCAAAACCCGGTTGGTAATTCTTGAAAAGCTATCACCTCACCAGCTGATTAACTGATTAATTATTCCTGTGTGCCTCATAGTTTTCTTACTGTTTACCCTC
The DNA here is from genome assembly GCF_003945595.2 of Pipra filicauda. NCBI lineage: Eukaryota > Metazoa > Chordata > Aves > Passeriformes > Pipridae > Pipra > Pipra filicauda. Next base: position 1,206,504 of record NW_024104776.1, on the reverse strand, counting down.
ACTAAAGCTATTGCATTTTTGTAAATGAGAGAAGTCTACTTATGAGAAGTCTATTTATGTCAATAGGTCTGTAGTAAATTGTGAACATTCTGATCCTTGTAGAGTTTAATTTCCTGTAGTTAAATTTTTCTCAATTTCCTCTTTAATCAAATTAGCAGAATATTATGATGGGATACTGTTTTCCATGTGTGAATTAGTGATTAATGAATGTTTATGCACTTCACTACCCTTGGAAGTATACATAATGATATAGAATATTTATTATTAAGTAGTTTAATAGTTTATTTTTGTATCTCAAAGAATACAGAAATGCATCTAACTTGCAATGGCTTTCCTCTACCTCAGGAAAAGGCAGTTCAGAAATATAAATTAGAAGCAAAACTTGCCAAAGAAGGCACTTGTCTTTATTTTCATGAAAAATCAATAAAATTTAATGTATCCACAATAGAAGTTAGAAGCATATTTGTGTGTTAAGATTGCTTATTGAAATCATCCAGAAAAGACACCCAGGAAGAAAATTATTTTTATCACCCTGTTAAAATGATGCTTCTTTTTAAGTTGTTAAATATTTTTATAAGGCCTTACAACGTGGAAAAAGCTTGTAGCAGTAGGCAAGAAGCATGCAGAAAGCATGACTTTTACCAGCATCTGATTCAAACTAGGAATTCCGAGTGTTCAGCATTGCCAAGGGATTAATACGAAACTAGCATGATTGATATAAAACCAGCAAAATCTGTACTTGTTAGAAATAACTTGATGCTTACAAAAGGCATAACTGAACCAGCAGTATGACAGTCCTCTCTGTCTCATTGTGACAAAGAATGGTCACCCAGATGCACAATTTAATCCAGATGTCAGATCTAGGCTGGAAGAACAAGAATGTCACTTGGGGCATGGGGATGCTGACCCCAGTGTAGCCCAGATCCAGGCACTCATGGGTGTAGCAGCGGGCTTCCTCCTGGTCCAGGCACTGCCAGGCCCTTCCTGCTTCCAGGGAAGGACAAACACCATCTTACTAGCCTGATGTGCACACAGGGGGCACCTAAGGTAATTGCTGAGGAAAGTGGCAGTACTCCAAACTGTGATTCAAGTGCAGTTGCTTTGTTTGTGTGTGGTTTTTCTCTTCTGTTTTTTGCTCTTTTAGCTGTCTTCCGTGAGCTGAGTGGCAACCTCTCTTCCTGTGCACTTAAACCACTGAATATACTTGTTAACTGACTAAAATAAATCTGAAGGGACATTTTTGTACTGGCTTATAAGTAAACAGATTTTCTGAGATATTTGGTATGCAGCTCAGAAGCATGGTTAACTTTTGATGTGCTTTTTGTTGTGCCCTGTTGTTTGAGGAGAAACTGTATATAACTGAACTGAGTGAGATATCACTGCGTGGGTACCATAGAGGAGGAAAATAAAATAGAGATTGATCGAGTCTGAGACTGTACATCAGGAGCTAGGTGTGAAACTTTAACTGTTGTAGCTATGTTGTGTAAAAATCCACACAAAAAAAAAGAAGTATTCCCTAAGGAACCCATTATTTCCATATTCACTTGTAAATGTTTCCTTATGTGTACCGCAATTTACAGTTTTAAACACAGCATTTGTTTGCATGTGGAACAACTAAATTGCTACCAGGGGATTTTTAGTTGAACTTCCAGTTCAGTCCCTCATAAATACCACACTTTTAAAGAAAAAATAATAGCACAGACTTGATGCTGTGGTCTTGAGATTTGAAAGATTTCACAGCATAAAGCAATTACAGAAAAAGAAATTGTCTTCTAAGACTAGGAATCCTTTTCTCTAGGGATTTTTCTTAGTAACAGGCCTGCTTTAATTTTGGGTAGGTTATGATGCAGCTGGAAAGCTGACAGAAGTATCCAAATTCAAATATAGATGTTATTTTGCTTCAGACACATCAGATACTTCAGACACTGCTTTCTCTCCCTCCCACCCCGCACTAAAGACAACATTAACTCTCTACAAAACTCAAATTTTGCAATTACTAATTTTTTTTAAAAAAATTTTACTTGTTTTTTATTATTCTCTAAATCTAATGCACTCAACACATCTCCAGAAATAACCAGTTTCTATGTCTTATTGGATTTAGGAACTATTTCTCCCAGTATAGTGTTTGAAAAATAAGTACAGATGCTTCTTACCTGATATTCCCTCCTATGGCCAGTTCTGTGCTGCTGTTTCTATTTTTGTGCAGAGATAACTTTGACCTCACTTCTGAGTATCTCACTTACTAATTTATTTATATACCAGTTTTTTAATCTCTTTTGGGGAATAGAGATTTTACTGGATTTTTATTGGATTTATTTGAGGAATAAATATGCTGATGAACACTTTAAAGATAACCTTCCTTAAAGAGAACCAGAAATTACTCATGGTCATGTACTCCACCTTTTCTATTTTTGCTCCTATAGCATTTTCTGAAGTGAAAATTACCAACCAACTCCTTCTTTCTTGAAACCCATATTTTCAGTAGTTATAAAAATATAAAAAAATGAAAAATCTCAACTACTTTTTGTGTGATTCAGCTTAGTCAGAAATGGACACCAGAATCTTATGCAAGAATAAATGTTCACAATGGTTTCTTCTGAGTTCACTATCCTTAAACAGTGAAAGAACAATCATCTTTTCAGATGTGTAATTTGTATTTTGCCTTCTATTTTAAATATTAGAAGACTTTTTCTTGGGTTTGATTTTTAATAGCATAGAGCAATGGGGCGTTATTTCCATTCTCATGTTGATTTTTCCATTTCTGAACTATATTACAGAAGACACCATATGCCACTGCTATCCCTTCTTTACCTAATCATTTTAAAGTCCTGTCCCTTGATGCTATCCACCTTCTAAGAAAGCTACAGATTCCTGACTTTCCTGTACTTTTGCAAATGATTTCTATTCCTAGGGAACAAATGTGCTTTCAAACTGCTATGGACATTTTAAAATTTAAAAATTTGGATATCTCTGCAGTGAGTCTACAATAAAATATTCTCTATTTTTTATCCAGTTTCCTGGATTTGATCTTTGCTTTAATATCAATGTTTTGGTGCCTTGGGATGCTTTCATTCTGTCTTCTTATTAATTTGGTCAGTTTCCACTGCTACCTTACTAACTTTAAATTCCTTCAATTCTGTAATTACAGTTCTTCATTTGAGACTAGTCCCGAGGCGGTTTATTTTGTATGTGTATGAAAACATTACATTCAGTTTTGCACCCTGAAGAGTTTTTGACTGCAACTAATATCACTTATTCTAGACCTTTAAGAGTCCAATTGAATTCACATCTTTAAGAGACATACACATCCAATTTCACAGCTGTCAATTGAGAGGACAAAACAGTATCTGCAGTTCAAGGATACAAAAAGAAGGACATCTTAAAAAACTGCTCCAGGGATCTTGTTATGCAAAGTAGTCCATAGGTGGTGTCTGTAGAACTTCATTCTGATCTGATTTTGATCATTAAAGACACATCCAAAACACTGTCTAATCTAAGTTAGACAGTAAGAAAGATTACCTAGAAGTTTAGTGAAAAATCTGAGCTGTTAGAACGCACTTGGGAGAATCTTCCGTCAGAACGTGTGTGTGTGATTAAATCTGTGCTGCAAAGCCTAAATAAAAGCAGCAATATTGCTACCCTTCCCTTTAACCCCCTGGGAAGGAACATTTAGTGTGGAAGGAAAAAGATCAAAACACCCAGCAGAGGCTTTATAAGACTGGGGCAGGAACCTGTAAAGGAAAGATAAAAGATGGAACAGAAAGGTGATGAAAACATTGAGTATTAAACTACAGCCAAAGATCTTTGTAAAGATATGTGACTTGGTAAGTGTTAAAGCAAAATTTCCTCCCCTTTCCTCTCACATAGGAAGATGTAAAGAAAGATGATATTGGACAGATGAGAGAAGTGGCTTCAGCAGCCTTTTCTTGTGAATCCTGTTATCCCAGGTTGGAGGAGAGGCAAACAGCAGCGATTTTGTGACCTTTCTTCTCCTTACACATATTCTTTTGTGTACATTATATGTAACTTGAAAATAAACGTGTGTATATAGCTGAAAAATAAATATAACATTACAACAGTATGGCAATGCATGTGGGTAAATAGCTGTATTGTGAATTGTTCTCAGTGCAACGTTTATTAATTGATCCCTCAAAACTATACAGCTTCTACACTTCCTAAGCCCTATTATTCAAGAAAATTCCTCCAAATGTGACAGTGTGATCCTATTCTACATAATAATAATTTCTATATGCTAACTGAACTCTCAGTACTGACAATTCATTTCAGACCACTCCTTCCCATCAGACTCTTTGGCGGTGCAAACACATAGAGTTTAAGAAAGCATCACATGAAACATATGAAAGAGAGATTCCACATCAGCCAGCATCTGTTCACAGCCAGTATTCCCAGGAGGGATAGGACAAGTTTCCATCTGTGGGTTTCAGGGTTGGTGCCTTTTTTGTTTGTTTGGTTGTTGTTGTTGTTTGGGTTGGGTTGGGGTTTTTTGGGTTTTTTTGGGTTTTTTTTGGTGTTCATTTCTAGTGCAGCAAGCTAGGACAGACACATATACTTGTGATCAGTATCGAAAGGTGATGTGGCAGTATGTGAATTACTTTCTATGTTGTTAAGATACTTCTTTTGCTACAAAGAGAAATGCAGATTTTCATTAAATGACAAGATTATTTGTTCAGTTCTGCTATGGTCAAGCTGCAAACATCAATAATTCAATTTCCACTTTTATGAAATAGTGCTTTTATGAAAGATGTGCTTAAATGCCTATATGGTACCAAAAATGTTGTTGATCTAGAGATAAGAATAAGCTTTCCTTTGTCATCTAGTCATTCATTCTTCCTCTATTTAGTATGTTTCTACTTCCACTTTTCCTTAGGATGCCAGAGGATAATTTACTTTGTATGAAGAATACAGAAGAAAGAGGCAAGGAGGCAAGGAGAAGCAACGAGTCCATCTAAAACTCAAAGCGCAACTATCCAAATGTTGAGAACCTGCACTATTGAAGGACAAAATTCTTCTACAAATTGTGCTAATTAACGACTTCATTACCAGGACAATCAGAAGCCAGAGCTTATGAATGAGAGAGTGATTTTATTAACAATCAGGTTTTTTACCTATGTCTTCTTTAAATAAGTGATACTGGAGATATAGTTCATGACATACAGTAATCACAACAATTTCCTTTTTTTTCCTTTTTTTCACAGAATAATTTACACCGAATTATACCATTTGTTTTTCATCTCATGATATTAGACAATTTTTTATATTTGATTTTAAATCTAGGAATGTAAATACTGTACAGTTTATTAGTTTCATGTTTATATTTACAGCTTAGATGAGACAACTGTCTGCCTAATCAGAGAGCTAACTACTAGGCAGCCATGGATAAGTGTGAGCATTGACATTCAGCATTTCATGACTTATTAATTAAAATGGAGTGACAGAAGTGAGAGAAGATATTTGCATGAAGTGTTAACTTTGATGTTATGGCAGGAAATAAGACAAATGAAGTAAGAAGTTTAATGTCCTTTTTGGAAGACACGATCAGCTAATTGTATTTAAGAGTCAGCCAGCACCAATGAGTCACTGATTTATTGTTGTTGTTTTGGGGAGGCTTTTTGGAGGGTTGATTTGGTTGTTATTATGGGGGTTTAGTTTTGTTTTGGGGATTTTTTGGTGGCACAGGGTTTGTTTTGAACGAGAGATAAGTTTTTTGTACAGGATTCAAAATGATGTTTTTGTTGATGACACAGAATTAGTTATACCGGATAACTTTTACCGTGACAACGCTTTTAAAACATTTAAGACTCTGTTTTGGGCAAGAATCCTCTTGCAGTATAAAATGTTTGGTTGGGAAATTTACCTAATCCATATTCTTGTACTTTGTCCTGGGAAAGATTACATTGTGAAATATGCTGCATTGCTTAATTAACATCTGTTCTTAAAACCAAATAGTTTACTTGGGGCTGAAATGGTTGTTGTGGTCTATAAAAGGTGTTCAGATACATATTAAAAAGAATATTCTGGCCATGATAAAAACCTGTAAAACTTTTATCTTTCCTTAAAGATCTTCATATGAATTTTCTTGAATATACTGTCTGTATGGGATTTATATCCTCAATTAGTTAAAGAAAAAAGAATGACAAGTAGAAACCCAACAAAAAAAAAGGAGGCCTGCAATCTGCAACATCAGAAGCTGTCTATAGTTGCTAAGCTCTCACAGACATGGGAAGGAAAGCACACTAAAGGGAATGTTGTGCTAATCCCTTAATATGCAAAGTTTCCTGAATTCTTGCCTGGCGGTTTCTGGTTGGTTTTCTCTCGCTCTTCATAAAGGATATTTCCTTTTTTAAACTTCCTCTGCTGATGTGAGCCATTCTGATTGTCCCTGCAGGAACCACTTTAAACTGACTATGCCCCCCAAAATACAATTCCTGAGATGAAATTGAAAAACTTGATAGCAGATCTTTCTTTACTTTACATGGTACATGT